>NW_027263532.1:3135398-3735398 GCF_042370955.1 Sodiomyces alcalophilus JCM 7366
AAAATAGGGGGGAAATAGGGGGGCAGAATAGGGGGCAAACGGGGAATGCAAAGAGAACAAGGAATACTCACTGGCGCCGATAAAAGACTGCTCTCCCAACCTATACCGCAGCACAGCCAGGGCGACATTTCCAGCCAGAGGAAAAACCACAATAATCGAGACGTAAATCGCAAACGAATCAAGATAATACTTGTCGTAGAGGCCAAACATCCACCCCGTCAGAAAGTAATTCATAAGCGTCAGCATCCACGAAATGCCAATCGCGTAGTACGTCCCAATGTAGGCCAGGATGGTCAGTTTCCGGAACATATGAATGTTGGAGCCGAGGAAGCGCCGGAAAAGGGGCGTGAACGGTCCCCGGACGATCCACAGGCGGAAAGGGTGGAAAAGCAGCTCGTTGACGCCGTACGCGTACTTTTCCCACCGCGCCAGCTCGTCGTACACCGTGAGGGAGACCCCTTCCTTGAAGCCGTCTCCCGGGTAGGCGCCGAAGCGGAGCGCGTAGCCCGATGTCTGCAGGCGCAGCGCCATGTCAAAGTCCTCGGACACGTGCGACTCGGACCAGAACTTTTCGTAGCCGTCTTCTTCGTCCATGTACGCCGCCGCGTCTTGGAGGGCCGTCCATCGGAGGACGGCGTTGTGGCCTACGAACGGCGGGATGTCGCCATTGGCCACGGAAAACTTGATGGACGTGTAAATCAGGTTCGTAAACCAGGTGACGCTGACGGGGGCCCATGTTAGCTTCTGCGCTTTCTCAGGGGAACCGGAAGGTCTTACGCTTTCTCAAAGAAGGAATCCGACACGTTCATCACCCCCGAGGAGTACTGCAGGATGGCAATCTCCGGAGACTGCTCCATCTCACTGGCGGCATCGAGAAGACAGTCCTCCGGTACTCGTGTGTCGGAGTCGATGAGCAGGATATAGTCGCCGACGCGAATATTCCCCTCGGCCCACGTGCGGCCCTCGTCCTCTTCAAGCACACTCGCAAGCGCTTCTGCGTACGCCTTATCCTCGGCCTCCTGGGTCCAACCGCGGCTCCGAGTCACCTGGCTCAGTTTATCTTCGATGCGGTTGCTGACCATGAGCCCATAGTTCATGTTCGACGCCTTCTTGAACCGTCCGCGCCGCAGGAACGGTCGCTCGCCGCCCTCGGGCCTGGGGTTGTGCCCCGGCCGCGCGACCCAGCCGATACTGTGCTCCTCGTAGAAATCGCGGCGGGCCCGCGCCTGGTCTTCGGGGAGGAGCTGCATCCCGTCGTCGTTGACGAAAATGTTGGCCGTTCCGCCCTGCATCTCGTACGTCGAAATGGCTGCTTTGAGCGAGAGGACCGTCGGCCGGATGACGGGGCCGAGACCTTCCTTGTAAACCGGCATCTGGATCGTCACATGGGGAAGTTCTCGGGCGTTGCGGTCGAGTCGCGGGGGCGCTTTGCCGGAGTAGTTGCGCGAGTTGGACAGAATATACGAAATGGGCCCCGCGATCTGAAAGATGTCGCTGACGATGATCTGGAAAAAGAACTGCCGGCCCGCGTCAAGTCAGACGCAGTCTTCTCAAAGAGATTCGAGAGGGGGCATCCTTACCAGGCTGACAAAGAAGGTGAAGGGTGCCACAGCGACCAACGCTAACCGTATAAAATTGCCGTCGACGGTCGTCTGCATGGCGAGATGCCTCCAACCGAGACCAATACAGGTAAACGAAAGGGCGAGTGTGATCCCGACCATAAGAGGGCTGACCAGTCGTATAGGCCGGGGATCGGCTGGCTCCCCTTTTTCCGGATCGGACGGGTCCACCTCGGTGACCTGGACCACGGGACTGGCTTTCTTCTCCCCCGCGTCTTCCTGCTCTCCCACGTCTTCAGGCTCGCTCCAGATATGGCGGATGAGAGTCTTCTCGAGGCCCTCCGCCCGAGCGAGGACCCTTTCTGCCTCGTCATCCCAGACAACCAGCAGGGGCGGGTCGAGGATAAAGGCGGCAAAGTGATGCTTGTGACAACGAGGCAGCTCCGACATTCGCGGCAGCACCTGCAACTTCAAGTTCCCAGAGATGGGGACGTAGCTGGGATTTCCCAGCTTGCCGATCGCAGTGATGACGGAGTAGATGACGGGTGTGCTGACGGTGATGGCGCACTAACGCGTTTTCTGGTGAGTATGGCGGCTGGCAAGGGGGGCAAGAAGTAGCGGGACATTAGGAAGAACCAGAACGCATGACATACTCGAACGTTGAGCTTGCACACCATATCGTAAAAGCCACCGGGATATTGTCGCAGCTCGGGGGGAGCGCAGACCCATTCGTTCCGGGCCTTCTTCAGCACGGCGCCCTCCCAGGTGTGGTACGCCGAGGCGTACATCCTCCGTAACTGGTCTTGCCACAGGCTGTGGACGACCACGTCGGTTCGGAGATCGTTGAGGTCATGTTTCTCGCCGAGGGGTGACGACGACGGTGCACTGGCTGCGGATGGTGCGGTGGAGACGACGGCGCTTCCCTTTTTATCGGCCGGCGAGGAAGTAGCTTCTGGCGCGGAGGCAGGCTGTTTGGTGCCGCTTCCGGATGACGACTGGGGCGTCTTTGTATCGGCATGGTCGGGAGTGAAGTACCGCTTGAAGGCCTTCATGATGTCGCGACTCGCAACCGACAAGCTGAGGCGATGAGGACGGGATCACCGGTCACCGACTCACAGCCGAGAGGGAGAATATAGTCGTGTTGAGACAAAACACATGAAGTCAATGGAAAGATACAACGCAGTGATGGGACGGACATGGGGATATAAGAGACACAAAAACCCAGGATGCGATGGCGGGGGCCCAGGGCGTCAGGCTGGTAAAACTTTCACCTCCTTGATGATGGCCAGGGTGGACGGGCTGACTGGAACCACCCATCGGACTTTGGCGCGGAAAAGAAACCGCTCTCTCACATCTTCCATCATCTCTCCCAACAACAGGCACTGGCATGCCTTTCCGATACGAGACTTCGAAGCGAGTACGGATCCAGTGTCAGCTCGGCTCTAGGTCCCTCGAACGCGCTTCCCAGCGAGAAGACAGGGGCCTGCGAGCCACCGGTGAGGGACTTGCATTACACCTGCGGCGTCTGACTGGACAGAAGGCGTGATGCAAAATGGAAGGTGAAATAAACGAGAAACATGTGGTGTGGACAGTGGAGCGTGGAGTGGCGCGATACCATCCTGCGTCGATCGATAATGCTTCTTTTGGGAAAAATTGGTTTGGCGCGCTGGTATACCGCTGCAACGCAGTCACTGTACTAATTGCTGCACAAACGGCCAAATTGCCTCCGGGGGTCAGAGGGATCATTGCCACGTAGTGAATGAACATGCCCAATGCGAATGGACCAGGCCAGATTAGGAACTGCAAGGCACAAGGGGGCCCTGTCGCCTTGTGCGCCTAGCATCACGACATGGCAGGGGAAAAGGAAAATAAAAAGAAAATAAAAAAGAAAGAGCTGAAAGTTCCAGGGATTGGGGCCCAAGGCGAGGTTGGCTGCCCTACTCCTATGTGCAAGATTGTACAACGCCCATGCTCTATATCCATGTGCAGGACGGACCCTCCCCTTGCCCGGGCCCGGCCGGATCAGCGTTCCCAGGCTTTAACCATAGAAGCCAAGGACCCGCTGTAACCGTCCTCGTATGTATGCAGGTGATTGCACGGCCCTCACGCTTTGTGTCAGGTTGAACCAGATAAGAAGCTCGAGAAGAAAATAAAGCTGGTTCATCTTGACTTTCCTGTTGCAACTATCTCAAGATTCCCTCTCTGGGATTCTGAGTAGGACCTATTATGTATTTGGTCCTGGCTCATCACCACGGATCGGCCGGAAGAGAGTCAAAGGATTACATAGACGTGAGGTCGAGAAAATGTCAGCCCTTCGCGAGCCTTAGTTCGCCGACCCCTGTGGCCCTCGTCTATCAAAGAACGGCCAAGCTAACGCCCGGCGCTTGACAAACGACAGGGGTCCAAGGAACAGACAGGCCGGAAAAAGGAAAAGGACGCGAACGACTTTGACTGCCGGTTCTTTTCTTCTTTTGCCTTTACATCTCAGTTTTCATTCTGATTTTCGTTTCGAAGTTTCCGTGTGTCTCGGCCAGTTCGACAACGAAGCACAACGGGAAGAGAACCGATGCCCGTCGTCGGAGATGTCGCACTGCTGCGAAAACGTTTGCGAGGGGCCCCTAGTCCAGGAGACCCACGCGGCCCGTATTTAGGTTATGGGTACAAGACCCGGTTGGACACCGTCGGTACATCGATACATCGATACACAATACATCAATACAAGTACATGGCCAGCTGAAAATTCCGGGCTTGGCGTTGAGGGACCCCCACTGTTCTTCCACCACTCTTTCAAGCTGCTTCACAGGTACAAACCACCAGGACCATACCATCACCGCCTTTTCGACTAGCCTTGAAAAAAATAGACATTTGAATGTTTTGATTATTGTAGCCAGGCTAAGTTGATACATTTAATTCAATTTATATTATGCCCAATCTAAGCAGCAATTCCTTCAGAGTAGATTTCTGGGTTATCTTGCTTGTACGGACCGGCTTCAAAGGCTTTAGGGTATGACGGCAGCTTGCCTTATTTATATCCATAGTCAGAGTGAGGTCGGTCGAAGCCAGCCCAGCATCTGGGATGCCCGAGATGAAGAGACAGCATACTCCTACATAACATTGAGGTGCAGTGAAGTTTAGAATCCCAAGGCAGAGGCGGCCGCCGTACAATCTAGATCGTAGGCCAGATAATACGGCTCACCTGAAGACGGGTTGTGATGTAACCCTGAACAGAGGGGTGGCGTGGTGGTGTGGGATACCACTTTACTATCGAGTGCGTTGTACACTGTACAGCACAATACTTCGCAGTGTGCAGCAGATAGACGGGATGTGAAGAGAAAGACGCGAGTATGAAGTAATTACGCTGTAGTCCGTACTTATGGGTGGCTTCGGCAAGGGCTTGCCAAGTGTCCCATAAAGGGATAAAGAGCAAACAAGAAACAAACATCGACAGCCCTTGTGATAAAGAGGCATGGGAGAAAGATCAATGATCCATTTTTTAGGATATACGGAGTACATAGGTAAACCCATTTCGGCTCGCTGGGACGCATGACGGTCGAGAACAGTCCTCTTAATAAGCACTCTCTGTGTTGTCGCTGGGCCAGCTCACTGTTGGATTGATAGAGGGGATTGATGGTGAGCCTCCCATGCAGGCCCCGTTTTTCTCCTTTCTTCCTAGCAAAAATAAAATAAAAAATAGGTCCCGTTCCCTGAGGAATGTCTTAGTCAATACCTTCCCCAAAAATTTGCGTAACCCAACCACCCCGGACTTGGGTTTCCTAACCAAGACAGTTACGTTACCTGTCTGAATGCAGGAACTGCTGACCAAGTTGTGATGGTAAAGAACCGAGTAAAGCCACCTGGAGGTTAATGGTAGAGGTTAGTAAAAAGGCAAGTTAGAAAATGCCATTCCTTTCATATGAATAATTGCACTGCAATGCACTCAGATGAGAAGCATGAGAAAAGCGAAAGGAAAAAAAGAAAAACAAGAGAGAAAAAAAGGCAAGAAAAACAAAAAAAGAAAAAAAAGAACAGCTAGCAACTGAACGTTTCGATCGTTCGACCTCCGGGTTATGAGCCCGGCGCGCTTCCGCTGCGCCAAGTTGCTTTGTTGTGCTTGTTCTGACTAATCATGTATCGGTTGCACCTATATCCCCAGAGCCGGATGCTGACCATGCCATGCTTATGCCACGCCACGTTAATACAACCAGAATGTGGCGCAGCCGTGTCCTGCCTCGCTTCCCGTCCACTGACGTCGTCGCCAGGCCATTGGGCTTCCCCGTGAAGAACCAACAAAGCAACTCCTCCGTACGTTTGTGCCAATCCGATCCAGCAAACCCTCCCGTCAGCCTCGACGATTAAGACAACTGCAACCTGCAAAACCCATAAACACCGCCACAGACGAATTCAAGACGAACCCATTACTCGAACTCAACAGCAGCAATTCCGACTAGATCCAACAGATCAACACTAGATAGAATAGATCATCATCCATACACCGTCCCCCGCACAGCACTCGCCATGTCCTGGGCAGGTGGGTTGCCAGGCCCCTCGGTTGCTCGTGTCCTCCATGAGGATTGGTCGCCCTTTTGCAGTATGACAGGGTGAATGACTGACTCTTGTGACATGCAGGCTTCAAGAAGAACGTCAACCGCGCGACGACGCAGGTGATGATGAAGACGGGTCCGTACTCGTCCATCGACCCCCTCCCCCACCTCACGATCCGATCCGGATGAAATACCTGACTTTATATGTATCCAGGGCATGTGGAGAAGACCAACGATCGGGACTATGAAGTTGAAGAGAGGTGCGTGGACTTGCTTGCCGCCCGACCACCGACTACCGCCGAGTACAGAAACATGCTAAGACGGGAAATCCAGGCGATTCAAAACCATGGAAGCTGCCGCATTACGGCTACAGAAGGAGTCTAAGGGCTACCTCGATTCGCTCCGAGGCAAGTCTGCGTGCCCGTCGCATGTCACCGCATACCACTGAGGACATCAGGCTAACCGACCTGCAGCCATGACTGCCTCCCAGATGCGCATTGCCGAGACCATAGATGCCTTCTACGGTGACTCCGGTGCTAGGGACGGCGTGAGTAGGAGCTACAAGCAGGCAGTCGAAGACTTGGATGCCGAGACTATCAAGGCCCTAGATGGTCCCTATCGGACAACCGTTCTTGATCCCATAAACCGCTTTTGCGCCTACTTTCCCGATGTCAACGAATGTACGTCCGCCAACGTTTTCGGTCCCCTTTTTTTTTCCCTTCTTCCCCAGCAAAGTCCTCATCCCCTCCCACTAACCGGCTTTTTCCACTCGCAGGCATCAAGAAACGCTCCCACAAACTCCTCGATTACGATGCACTCCGCGCCAAAGTGAAGAAGCTAGTAGAGAAGCCCGACAAGGACGTCACGAAGCTGCCCCGCGCCGAAAAGGAAATGGACATGGCCAAGGCTGCCTACGAACAACTCAACGAACAGCTGTCTACCGAATTGCCCCAGCTCATCGACTTGCGCGTACCCTACCTCGACCCCAGCTTCGAGGCCCTCGTCAAGATCCAGCTCCGCTTCTGCGCCGAGGCGTACAGTCGCATGGCCCAGGTACAGCAATATCTCGACGCCGACACGCGCGACCAATACGCCGAGGGCCACCTCGATGCGCGCGTCGAGCAGGTGTTGCAGGAGATACGCGAATTGAGCATTGCGGGTACGGTATAAACTGGCTTGGACCAGGCGGTGTAAGATGGAATGTTTGCGTTGATGGGTGGCTTTAGAGCGTTGACTATGGTTTCACGGCCGTTATGGATAGGTGCCGGGACTGGTAATGTTATGGTTAAGCTTGTTTTCTCGGCCTTTTGTGATGCTCGCTGCCTATGGCCTGCGTAAATCCGCGGGGGTGTACGGCCCGTTCCCCCGGGGCTCCTCGCCTGCATGCCATGTACTATGGAAGCGCGCAGCAGGCTCCGCTCTACGTATCACCTGTCTATTCCGGCGGCCTCCTGATGGTAAACTTTCGTCTCAGATTGGCGAAGCGTTTGGCGAGAAAGACGGCGAGTCGGCGACCTCGTCTCCGATCACACAAACTCACCCTGCCACAAGGCGATCATTATCACTACACGATGGTTGATAAACGCAGTCTGAGTCTCCCTGAGCGATGCCAAACAAGTCAAGATTGAAAAAAATCCACACTGAGAGTATTTGGCCACGCTTAGAATCTCGAATTACTCGAGCCCCTGATCCTCCTTAGCTGAAAGTCAGTCAGTTGAGTAAATCTCGCGGGGTCAGGTCAGTTGAACTGTCACCTTAATGTTCAATGTGGCATATGCGTCAGGCCGAGGAGTCACCATTGTCCGTGTGTGTTGTGTAACTTTGCGCATCATAAAGTGGCGCTCTACCCAGCCATATACCTACCTACCTAGGTAGGGACATCAACGGTTTAAGGTTTGGACGACCAGTCGTATATATATAACGTGAACCTCCAGTGATATCTGAATGAGCAACTTGAAGCTAGACAACGGTATCAGTCGACAACAAACGTCCATCGCTTCCCAGCAATCCAACGATGCCAGTAACAATCGTACTCCCCAACCACAAGGTTGAAAGAGTTGATACCTCCAAGTTCGAAAAGCTTCAGGATCCTCTATCTGGCCCGGGATGGAGGTATTCCCCGGACAGGCTCCCGTCAAGGCTCCTCGCCCGTATAATGGAAAGGCGAGTTTCGGGCTACGGGCGATTTGAGGTACTGCAGTCGAGCATAGGAATCGACGACACCGACACCTGCCCGGTGATACCACAGCAGAATGGGCTCGTTCACACCTGCCTCGATGCCTACAACCGCCATCACCGTCTCGTTCTGCGACCTGATGACATTTGGATTGCCATTGTGACACAGTTCTCCTTTTATGTTAATAAACACGCCGAAGAGATGCGGTCTTTTTTCGTCGCTCATGAGGGCAAGCAGAGTCTCACGATCATAGAGCGGGATCAGAAAAGAATCAACTTTGCAAAACTGACAGCTCGGATGGCAGACTTTGTCCAGGTATGTCAATCAACAGATGAGCTAAATGACACGAATAGATTCTTGCCTATCTGCCGGGCCAAGATGGAAAGCTGCTGTAGGCTGACTACCCAACTTGAATACGCTAGGAGTGCGTCCTCGATAAGGAACTACAGGAATGGATGGTTCCCAATTTCAGCACCACCACTGAGGTTGACACGCTGGTGTGCAGTGCGGCCATGCTGGGCGCTATGAAGCATTACTTCGACTACCGGTAGGGCAATACCTTCTCTGCTGGTGTAAGCCTTGTGAAGATGGCGCTAACTGCTTGTGTTTCCCCCATCTCTCCAGTTTCAAGCTAGCTTGTGGAATCCCCAGTGTCACCCTCCTCGGCGATGTCTCTGACTGGAGGTCTATCCTCGACCGACTGTCCAAGTTAACCTCTTTCGGTCCCCAGCACCCGCACCTGGCGCAGTGGAAGGCACTCTTGACACCCGTCGTTCAGAATATGATAGATTGCTTCAATGGTGGGCCGACCGAGTATGTGGCCGTCGACTTCTGGTCCAAGATTGCCCATTACACCGGTGGCGGAAGCGGCCCAACCTACGTTTCGGGCTGGATCACGGCCTTTTGCGTTTTCTCTGCCGAGGGAGAATGGCAGGGCGGGAAATGTGGCGCGCCAGGTCGCCGAGCCGGCAAGCGCGAGCTAACGTTGGACTATGACGCCGGTTCCGCAGGCACCACGAAGGTAACATATCCACGCATTGATACCATGGACGTGCCGCCTGCATGGTGCGAGGTGGATGTCACGGTGGAACTCCCATCATCGAAGACGCTGGATGCCTGTATGGTTGCTGGCCTGATTGGTTACTCGGCTCGCTCCGCATATACTGATGAAGAGGAAATCGATGACGAAGATGTTATTGATACGGTGCAGCCGTTTCCCGCATGGTGGTTTATGCTAAAGACACAATCTAGGTAGTTAGTCTTACAGGATTGTTTGAGTTGATAAATAGAAACTTCGCCGAAGCGCCTAGGACCATGTCCAAGATAAAAGCAGCGTCACACGCGACCAGTACAACGTACGAAGTACACTGCCTACTACCTTAGTCAGCATAACGCGGTCGAATCACATGTAAGTGCACCCGGTAAGGTACCTGGACCTTACAACATATCCATAACCTCCATCCAGACACGGCCATCACAACCGCAGACGCAACATCCCCAGGCCGGTTAACTATTCGATCACTCCCGTAGTAGTACTGTACACTTCGAGCCACTTTATCGATACAAGAACAAAAAATCATCTAGCAACAGACTTCACCTAGAAATCACAATGGTTCGTACCCGCCTGCATCCCCTGTATGTATCTGGGCTGTTAACCCCCGCCGCGCAGAACAAAGACGCCTCCCACACGCACATCCACTTCCACCGAGCTCGGGACGCCGACCTCTTCGAAGACTTCTGCAAAGACCACCTCCCCAACGACGACGTCTACGTCCCGCCGCACCTGCAGCCCATCAACCCGGAAGATGAGGACGACGTTGTGCCGGACCAGCATGCCGCGTTTGGTATCACCAAGGCGACACAGGAGCGGAGGGAAACGACATGGAAGGATCTCGGATTGGACAGCCTGATGGCGCAGGGGCCCCAGGGCGGCCGAGGGAAGAAGGCTGGCTCGAAGCTACCGCGGTGAAAAGTCTGGAACGGGAGCAGGAAGACGGATGGGTGCACGGTGTTTTTTGTCGGTATGCCATGAAGCGTTTTCGGTGTTTGGAGTTGGGTCTGGTTGGACTGGGGATGCACATCAAGTGGCGTGGAGACATGCGGTTATGGACAGAAGTTACGGAATGCAGGACACAAAGATGAACAGGCAATGAACGTAGCTAGGAGTCATGATTGACGCTCTGTCAAGCTACAGTGTTGCACCCAGCTTCTCGCCCGTAACGAGAATCCAAACGACCAGACGAGAATCTGTCTGTTCTGCTTAGCGAAATCCAGTCAGTCGTATGTCACGTAACCGATTGCTATTTCTAGCCTTGAAAACGGCAACCCCATCTACAATTGCCGCGAAGAGATATCCCTCCAAAACGCCATGCATGCTCCGTGATTCCAACCAAAAACAAACGCCAAGCCCCAGCCCGCAATCACTGCTTGACAAACTGCTCCCGCTCCAGCACCTCGGGGCGGAACTTGACAAGGAAAACGGTCCGACCAGGCCACAGGTCCGCCTCCTCCTTGGTCGGGGACCGGATGGTATGTGCGGACACGCGGGCGGGGAACCCAGCGCCGTCGCAGGCGCCCTCGACGATGCCGGCGACAAAGGCGGCGCAGTTGAGCTGCGACATTTCGCGCGGCACGCTGATGTACTGGTTCACCAGCGGCTCGTTGTCGACAATCATGTACTCGTCGGGGGTTTCCGGGTTGGCGCTCTTCTCGAGGCGGTCGGCCTGGCGCCCGAAGAGGTGGGTCCAGAGCGTCTGCTTGATGAAGTGGAGGAGGGCGATGATGGTCAGCGGGCGGAGCTGCGAGCGGGGCGGTTCGCGGTAGAGGAGGAGGTCGAGGAGTTTGAGGCCTAGGGGGTGGCCTTGGGTGTTGAGGCTGCGGTACGAAAAGGGATTAGAATGCGGTCGAGCTGGGGTGGGGATGACGGAACGAAAGGCACGTACCGTTGTTCGAGCTCATTGACGCCCTTGACTCGGCGTTGCGCGTAGCTGACCATCTCGCCGAAGAGGTAGGCGAAGCTGGCCTGGCTGAGTTCGGCTGTCCTAGTGCGATTCAGTGGCCGATGGTAAATTGTTTTGCCGTTGGAGGGGAGCCGTAGACCTGATGGCTCTTGGCCGAGGCCTTTGCTGGAGGATGGGTTGGACATGTTGGTCAGCAATTCATCTGGTGGAAACCGACGTCTTTCGAACTGGAATGGCTGGCAGTTGAAGGTGGATGGTCGGGTGCGAAATGGCGGTTGCGGGACGGGGAGCTGGACAAGTTCGGTGTCATGCAGGTGCGTGGCCTAATTAGGTTAGAGTGTGGTGAGTAAGCATCTTCACCGTCGGTGTGGTCGGTGTGGACGTTACTCGGTACTTCCCTATCAACAGTTTTCGGTCGTCACGCCCGCAAACTCCGGCTGGTGTTTTGGCTGTTTTAACTGAGGTGCCAGTGAAGTGCGTCGCAGTTAGTAGGTTTACGGGCTGTTGTAAAGAAGCCCTCGTTCTAGTCGACTACCATGCTCCGTCTTTTCATTAGAGGAACATGCTCTAGTTCAAGTGATTTGTCGCCTTGCTTACGAAGTTATGATTACACCAAGTCTAACTCTGTCCTGTCCTGTCCTTTTCATCTTTTATAAACGCCCCTGAGGCTTTATTCAACTGCCGGCTTGTCCGTCTCTGGGTTAGCAGTTTCCACCGTTACTTCGGCCTTCTCTTCGGCTGCCGAGTTCTGGCCCTTCTCGGCCGCTACGCCAGCGTCCCTGCCTCCGGCAAGGTAGTCCTCGTACTCGCCGATGTGCTTGCCGCCCGCGATCCAGCGCTCCGTCCGAGAAGCACGCTTCTCGTCGCAAAGCTTGACGAGCGCGGGCCAGTAGACCGAATGGTCATACTCGAAGTCCAATGAACCGTCACTGAACTCGGACCAGAGCTGCTCCTTGGGGACGTACTGGCGCATGTCCTCGTTGAACTTGAGCTTTTCGCGGGTCAACGGGTCGATGAAGGGAGTGATGAGCTTGAAGAAGCCCCAGACGACCCAGGGGACTATGGACGGGCGTAAGTAGGCGACAGCATACGAGACGCGGGATGCATGCGAGAGGCAATGAAATGGAAAGGGAATCATGAATGTGGACCTACCATTAATGATGAGAGCCTTGCCCAGGCGCTCCGGGTAATGTGTCTGCAGAATATTGAGCACCTCGCGGCCCATGCTAAGTGAAGGCGCGGTATTGGAGCGGCTCTTGCTCGTCTTAAAGTTGATGAGCAGCGCAAGCGTCTCCTGGCCGGGAGGCATGAGCTCAATGACGCGCTCGACCATGAAGACGAGATGCTGGACCTGACGCGGCGACGCCTCGGTGTTCTGGCGGCCGGGGTTCAGGTAGTGGCAAGGGCGCCCCTCGCGGTCGAAGCCGAGGAGGATCTGCTTGCCTGTTTCCGCCTCGGGGCTGACGAGGTCCGGTGTCACGGTGGCATCCGGAGCGACGCCGTAGGTGCGGCGCCAGGCGAGCGTGCCCAGGAGGCGGCGCTCGGCCTCGGCCTGCTGCCACTTGGTCGCTCGTAGGTAGCGGAGCAGGCATTCCCGGGTCAGCCATTGGCGTTCTGCGTCGGTGATGGGGCCGGTCTTCTCGGGGGTCGTGGTCTTGATTTCGGTCCATGAACGGGCGCGTTCGAGGAGCCATTCGTACTTGGCCTTTTCGTCGGCGGTCAGGGCCGGACGCTGGGGAGGTACGCTCTCTGCTGTCGGCGCTAGGAGGGGCGTCTTGAGGGTCATTGTGCGGGTTGGCGTGCGAGTGGATATGCGAAGCGCTAAGTCAGGGGTGAGATTGAAGGTGGGTGCCGGATTATGTAGGGAATTTGACCACGCACGACTAGCTGATAGGTGTGACGTGGCGCTAGGTCCCTCAACAAAGCTATAAAAGACAAAGTGAGTCTGGGGGAGCGTAAGAATTACTGAGGTATAAAAGGAAGATAAAGTACAGAAAAAGAGACTGAGGTGTGCTTTCCGTGAAAAAATATCCGATCGCAAATGAAGCTACCGGGAAATTGGTTCAGGTCATGTCTCACTGTCCTCTATGCCAGATACGGAGTTGTTGAACTCGGATTACATAAGCATTCTAGCCCCTATTCCATGTTATCGCGAGTCGTGACCCTAACATACGTATTCTGTCACACATTTCCCTACAGTGAAGTTTATAAGCTGGGAGGAGAGGCTATTCAGAGTATTACTACAAGGATCAGTCAGAGGCAGAACCAACTGATAATCTGAACTTTTTGAAACTATTAAACATCGGGTTGTCCTAATCTTGCCGAGAGTGACTTAATTGAACGGGCTGATGCGAACAGTTTGGCTATGAGATAAAGGCCATCACTTGTAAAGTAGGGGAAGTGAACTAAGAAAGCAATGGCTGTATGGATGGACTAAACCATGAGGAGGTCTCTTAGCGGTATTGGCGACTATACGGCCTCTAGGGTTTCTCCAAAGTCTCAACTAGGGGACACATTTTCTAGCCGACCCTTCTTCGTAAGAAAATAAAATTGGAGGAGTGTCAAAGGCTGGTCGAATTTGTCGATCGATGGCTCGCGGACTCGTAGCGACTTGTCTTGGAGTGGCAATATTCGGCCATTTTCCACCCTGGACACCACTCAGGGGCTGCTCGGAGCTGCCACTACGCACTCATTCTACATCATCCATTTCCACACCATATAGCGGCTCAGTTCGTCCATGATCGACATATCTCAGTTTTCACTGGTACACAATTTATTCCTACTTTATTCTCACATGTATTTTACGAGTATACTGTCCCAGCTCAAGCCAGTCCGGCTCACTTGAAAAGTTGCACAAAATACGGGTCGCATAGCCTCATCTTCAGAACCCCTGAACACCGCCCTTTTCATTGCTCATCATGACACGACTCACTCGTTCTCGCACCCGTCAAGCCGCTATGCTGGAAAGCTCATCGATAAAATCAACAGCTACAATCAAACGAGAATCAACTTCCGAGCAGCTAAACAAGCGGCAGAGGATCACTTCACCACAACCCCCGGTCCAACCATCCAAGCGCATCAAGGAGGAAGCCAACGACGAAGACAACAAATCCGTCCTCCGCTCCCCTCTTAGCATACAATCCGCCAAGCCGGCCTCCACCAGCGTTCTCGAATCAAAGAAACTAAGAGAATATGTCCAGTACGCCTCCCGCAGTCCCTTTCCCCAGTTCCCCCATCCGTCACCCGCCGAAACCCGCCTCGCGCACCGCATTCTCTCCGACTTGCACGGGGAGCGCATACGCCCGGAACTCGGCGACATCAAGGCGCCCACCGCCCGCGCGGGATGCGGCGAGTCGCCTTCCGTTCTCGACGCCCTCGTTCGGACCATTCTAAGCCAGAACACGAGCGACACCAACGCCGCCCTCGCAAAGCAAGGCCTGGACGCTGCGTACGGCTATAGCTCCGCCACTACCATGACGACAATAACAACCAAAACCATCACCACCAGCGCCATCAGCAGTACCAGCAAAAATTGTAAAAAAGAGGAGGGGGACGACGGCGACACCGTCTGGCACCGCATTGCCCAGGGCGGCCCCGCCAAGCTCGAATCCGCCATCCGCCGTGGCGGCCTCGCGGGGACAAAGTCCCGCGCTATCCTGCAGATCCTGGACCAGGTCCGCCAACGGCACGGTGTCTACTCGCTCGACCATCTCTTCGACGCGACGGATGAGGACGCCATGCGCGAGCTGCTCTCCTTCCGCGGCGTGGGCCACAAGACGGCCAGCTGCGTGCTGCTGTTTTGCCTGCGCCGGGAGAGCTTTGCCGTTGATACGCATGTGTGGCGTATAAGCGGATTGTTAGGCTGGCGGCCGCCTCGTGCGACGAGAGATGAGACGTATGCGCACCTCAATGCGACGATCCCCGATGGGGAGAAGTATGGGTTGCATGTGCTCATGGTGCGGCATGGGAAGGTCTGTGGGGAGTGCAAGGCCGGGGGGAAGAATCTGGGCACGTGTGAGCTGAGGAGGGCTTTCAGGGCGAGGGCGGAAGAAGACGTGATTTCGGGTCTCCCTGAGGATGGGTGAGGTGAGTCTCCCAGGGTAGTATGATTCTCCATCCATGAAATGTGTTACTACACTACAGTGATCAACAGCACGGCCACCACATTGGTTTCCTTAACTATCAGTCTTAATCAGCCGCGGATAATAATTTCGATGCGGGTTGTTGTGTCTACTGGGAGGTACTATCTCCTTGCCTGGGTCAGGCTCAGGGTCAAAGATGTCATACTAAATAACGCACACCACCTTCCTGTCCCTCGACCTGACACCTTCAATACCCTGACACCCTGTCGTTCGAAGACGTCCCGAGAGGACGTTACACGGCAATCAGGGGACGTTTTGAGGGCATGTACATTCTCTCTCACGTACGGCCAGTTCATCAGGGATGGTCTGAGGTGGCTGGCACCTCGGCTTACGAATACACCTACAAGACAAAGTTTCACTACCATAAGCGCTGTTTCACTGTTCATGGCGGGCCGCGGATTGTTGACGCGAACAGCGCGTTCCTGAATCAGGGCCACGTCTATGACGACACGAAATCATAGACATCATACTTTGTAGACTACGCGTCTGGAAAATCTCAATGTCTTAGAACGGAAGCCAATAACTCGCATTCCAAAGTCTTTCTTCTGGCACATTATAACCCACTCAGACGCGCATCAGACACCTGGCGGATTAAGCAGAAGCAGGTCACGATAGTGAGCACTGAGCACTCGGATCTTCTACCGATAGGCACATATACACCAACGGCCAGAATGAAGACCAAAGACGAAGTAATCAGCCAATTCAATGAATATGTCAACATGACGGCCGAGGAACTCGAAGCATGGCTGAAGTCAGACGACTCGCGCAGCGCAGGCTGGCCCAAACACAACGAGAAGGGCGAGGTGGAGACGGTCGGACACGACAGCGGTCGCAAAATTGTCGAGATTCTCCAAGCCAACCCGGAAAAGGACCCCGAAAAGTACACCGAGGAGCAGATTGCGCATATGAGAAAGGTGGTTTCTTACTGGTGAGCCCGAATCCTGTCCTCAACATTCGGCTTCTTTTCCGTCCAAGATGTTTACAGACGGCTGACGATTCAACCGAAGCAAACGGCATCTGGCGCAGGAAACCAGCGCGAATAGCAAGAAGACAGACGAGCAGGTGAAGAAGACCAAGTCGTATGCGTCGCTCAAGAACTGGGGTCACGACTTTCTCCGAGCACAGGGTAGAGATCAACAGACTGATGAGACCAATGCCGACAAGGTTGAAGGTGGCGACGACGAAAAAGCAAAGGAAAAGGAAGGAAAGGACACTGAAATGCAAGAGACCAAGGAGATCAATGACGACGACAAGGGCGAGGATAAGGAGGAGAGAAAGGCGGAGAAGCGAAAGAAGGAAGCTGACCCGGCTGAGGAGGACGGAGTGAGCAAGAAGCGGCAGACGCGTCAAGGAGAAGGTGTCGCCACGGAGACTAAAGCCGTCAACGGAGACGAGCCAAAGAATAACAAGCCCCAAGGCCATGACGATGATACCGGTAAGCAGGGGGACGACGACGAAAACTCCAAGCACGGCCCCTCAAAGGGCGACACTGTGAGTTGGAAATGGGGTCAGGGGCACCCTCAAGGGAAGGTTCTGGACGTCAAGGAAGAGAAGTACGATTATGCCTTCATCCCGGCCCCACGCCTCTTCGCCGAATAGGACTGACCGAGTGAATAGGACAACCATCACGACGAAGAAGGGGAACACGGTGTCTCGCAAGGGGAAGCCCGAGGACCCGGCCGTGGTGCTAGACGCTGGTGGCTCCAAGGCTGTCAAGCTGAGCCACGAGCTCGACGGTTAGAAGCCTCTGGATGAGATCGCTGGTAGTGTTGACAGAATAGGCTATAGCGATAAAGTGATTACTCGTTCGAGGGTAATAGACCAACAGTTCCTGTTAAGCTATAGCCTGTGCGCCGGTCCTCGGTGGTAGGGGGAAGCTTTTCGGTGGGCGTACTTCGTAGACAGCCATTTCTAGTGTAGGTACGAAGTAGTCGTTACATTCAATTGATCGACCCCAAGTCGCAAAGTTTGGGGCGAGAGGTTTATGTCAGCGAGCCACAAAAACCCACTCTTTGCGGCTTATCCATTTGTCAGATAGAAGGTCCATACCTCGAGGGGAGGTGGGTACGTTGCAGATCGGAATGGGCATCGGCAGCCAATCATTAAGCGCCTCAGCTCTACCTTGTGTGGGGCCGCAGTTCTTCCCAAAGGCCGCTTCTGAAACTCCATCCATCACCTCACCTCTTCTACACACTTCAACATCACGACCAATTCGTTGTCATGGTCCGTACCCGCGCGCACTTGGCCGCCCAACAGGGTGGCCTATCGAGAACCAGAGATCCTCAAGGTATTTGTTTCACGAAGTGCCCAATCTCCCGGCATCACTGAAAATAACTAGGCGAGCCACCCGAGGACATGAGGACGCATATGAAGACGACGCGACCAGCCTCCCAGCACACCGAGTGCCGTCAACCGTATCCATCGCCGACCGACAAGACTTCGCTTCAACAATCCAAAAAAAAACTGGCACGAAGAGGCCAGCCGACGACACCTTCGATTACGATTCAGCTGATCAGAAGCGGCTTCGACCATCTCCTGAAGACCCTCTTGCTGAAGAGACTTCCAGCGAGCCTAGCGCGATTGCTTTCTGGATACGAGAAGGACACTGGCCACGAGGAGACCAGTGGCCATCAGGGCAGCAGTTGTCACGACAATACGCCGACCTCGACATGGAGCGTATGCTTGCGCGAAAGAGGTCCTCCTCGTCTCTTTCCCGTAAGCGATCGAACTCTGGTACGTCCATGACGCCCAGCGATCAACGACCGAGGGAAGAGAAGAGTGCACCCTACAGGGATAATCGATACGAACTCGTGCTCCAAACCAAGGGCGTATACCTAGTTGCATCCGACGAAGGCATTACGGACACGAGCAAGCGTCTTATCCGGGACCTCCTAGACAGGGAGCAGCCGGTACCTCGAGACACCATCTTTGACGATGAAGTGTTCCCGGATGCGTGCCGTAACTTATGGGGCCAGAATGAGGCTAGGATTGTACAGGACATCTCTCGACTTATCGTTCCTTCGGCGGAAGCTCTCGCCCTCCGTGCCAAGCATCTAAAGTCTCTGGTCGAGAGCGTCAACGCGGGGTGGAATAGTTCGATCCCCTTAACAGGCACCCGGCCCCAACCGGACTACTCCGTGGGCTTTAAACGTGCGGCATTCACCGACGACCAGCTCACCAAGCTATCGCCGTTTATTGGCGACTTGGTGAATGGGGACGTATCCATCTTCATGGCGACCCATCATATATACTTCCCGTTCTTAAGCTGCGAGGTGACGTGCGGCGAAATCGGGCTTGATATCCCGGACCGGCAGAACGCGCATAGTATGACGCTTGCGGTACGGGCTGTCGCTGAGCTTTTTCGTGTCGTGAAACGCGAGGCCGAGATCCATCGGCAGATCCTAGCCTTCTCTGTATCGCATGACCACAACTCGGTGCGCATCTATGGTCATTATGCGGTGATTCGTGGGGACGGTAGTGTTATGTATTATCGCCATCCGATCCATAAATTCGACTTTACTACCCTGGACGGCAAGGAGAAATGGACGGCATATCGCTTCATCCGAAACATTTACGATGTATGGGCGCCCACGCACTTGAAGCTGATTTGTTCAGCTATCGACCAGCTGCCGCATTATGATGTCCTGTTGGGGCCGGAGACGGGGCTATCGCGAGACCTAGGAATTCCGATGCAATCGGATCCTGGCGCGGCTTCTCGACCTGTTGAGCAGGTCAGTCAGTCGAGTAGTGATAGGCAGGCGCAAGCGGCGACTGTGGAAACTTCGCTTGTAGAACCACAAGAGGCAAAGAAGCGGAGGGAACATAAGTATTGAGATTAAGGGCCGCACGGCTGTCGTGGTTTATCGGCGTGGTGTGTGTGTGTGTGTGTGTGGAACAGTGGAATGAAGCGAAAGGTGAGGGGCAGTCTGATGTCCATGAGGTAGGAGAACCTGACCTACAGTAGTATTTAGCAGGAAGCTCTTATTCCAATTCACCAGGTTGTCTTGGTCGACCCGGGGCATTCCCGGAGCCGCGTAATGGAGTTCTCGGTCGGCCCCACTTATCAGCCACCGGGATTCAGGCTCCGATTCGGGAAGACATCGGCGCTCGCTCGGCCGACTGGTATCCTAAGCATTCACTCCTCACGTGCATTCTACGACATGAAAGTAATGCTGCGTCTTCTCTTTTTATGAGAGACAAAAAAAAGAGAGAGATAGAAAAAGTCAATGTCTCCCACCGTCTAATAACTAAACGATCTGAACCCTAATAAAGTGGTATAACTGGCGGCTAATCCACTGAGAACGTCGCACCACGGATAAAGCTCGACAAGCTATATTCGTAACCCCAGGCCAGCAAGTCGATGTCAAGCAAATCCGGGAAACTGCCGTACTACATACTTCGTACACTAACGACGAACCCCTCAATCTCGGGACTTGAAATTTGTGGGGACGACTTGACGGGGAAAACCATATCCGCCACTACACCATATAGAAACACATTGATCGCCAGCTCGGAGACGACAGCTTCACTGACCCGTCTATATACTCACACTTTCTCGCACTCACACTTTCGGCGCAAGCTCCTCTTCGTTGAGACAGTTGAGACCAGCCTTCGCGAACAATCGATCACCCCCACCATGGCGCAACCACCTGTCAGCGGCCGCGGCATCATCTATGTCAACTCGGGCATCGAACGCACCGATGTCTTGGATGAGGAGAAGTTCATGAACTGGTACGACAATGACCACATTCCCGAGATTCTCGAGACGAGCGGCGTCTCATCCGCCTGGCGCTTCAAGGACGTCGAGGCCGGCAAAGTCGAGAAGCCCTACCTCGCCATGTACCCCCTGGAGGACATTGGGTTCACACAGACGGAAGAGTTCAAGAAGATTAGGGTCCATAGCGACCTGATCCCCGGCGGAGCATCCATCTACGACCTCGCCAATTTTGACGTCCGGGTGTATAACCTCACCCAGGTCTTTGATCCTACCAAGAAGGGCAAAGGTAAGACAGTCCGGGCGGAAGAACATCGTTCATTTCCCCTGAACTTCATTCAATATCATGACTTGTGCACTCACCTTGTCGCAGGACACACCAAGACCATCATCTCCGCGCAGATTGAACCCGGCCCCGAAATCAGCGCCGAGGAGTTTGACCGATGGTACCGCGAGGAGGTATGTTCATATTTGGGCGGTCCCGTGATGAACCATTGAGAATGCATGTGAGAGCCGAGATTTTTAACTCTTTTCCCAACAGCATCTAGAGCAGCTCTCCAAGGGGAAAGGCTTCCTCAGGGCAACGCGCTACGAGATCGCCTACGCGCGGTCTAACGCTCAATCCCGCGTCCTCAAGGGCCTCGCGACGACCAGCGAGCCGCCCCCCAAGCCGCCTACCTACCTGGCCCTCCACGAGTTCTCGACGGAGGATGTCAGTGTCGAGCAGCTCAAGGAGATTGGCGATAGCCCGTGGTCGCGCAAGATTTTGTCGACGTGCAAGGCTATTGAGACTCCCGTGTTCAAGATTGTCAGGACCTTTGGGGAGGGGGATTTCTTCCATGGTGTTGAGGTGTGAGGATTCCATGTTGGGATAGACAGAGCTGAAGATGAGTTTGGGGGTGTATTATGCTATAATGAAATACATAGCTGGTCCAACTGATGACAGTTTTCTTGAATACGTAGTCTGGATTTGCTCTTTGACCCGGGTCCAGTGAGAGTGCTATGTCCGGGAATTGCTCATGGAAGCACTGTGACCGAGTGCCCCTATTCGCCTCATTCAAAGGTGCTCGCCGAATTTGGTTTAGTTAGGTGCTGTGGACTTCTCATATCTTCTATTCGTGATCTGAAATTGCTTCCATAAGTTCCATTGTCATCAATGACGAACTTCCATCAAGATTGATCTTTAACCATTTAGCCCGATAAAACAAGTCCCCGATGCCAGACATATCTCGGAGGCATTCAAACCCATGACCCACCCTCAACAGCCAAGTGAGATATTTCTCACCAGGGCACCCCAGTCAGTGAACTCTCAGGAGTCAACGTGTAGCTTATAACCACGTTCCCATGTACTCAGAACTCCGTCACGCCAAAGGAATCCGAGGCTATCGCTACTTAGTCTCAACAGTCCTCAGCAACCGACATGAGTCTCCTTACCTGTGTCTGCTTGGCCTGGTGGAGTTGCCACATGAACCAGACGGCACCCAGGGCCATGATCCCCCTAATAGCACGATGAAAAATGAGCTGCACCATGAGGTACCAAGGGACATGTTTCTTTCCCATAATCGCTCGGTGAAGTAGAGCAGGCGGTCGTTTAGTATGGCGTTTCTGATGACAAGGGATGATCACGGTCGTGTGGTTGGAAGATGAGGTTCAACGAGAATTACGAGTCAACATTGAATGTGAATATGGAGTGTGGGTTGCTCCATCACGAAGAAGAGCGATGGGACGGCGAGACGGGTTTATGTATGCTGTTTTACCTAAACCCGAGGTGACAACAGGTACCGAACTTGGTGTCGAACAGGAAATTCATACAGCTCATGAGCACGGATAAGTAGTGTAGTGTGCTGTCAGTGGAGGCCGGGTTGGGGGCCGGGTGGCTTTCAAAGGGAGACGCAACGAGAGCCCACGGCAATGATGCGGGAACTGGAGCGAATGACGGCAGTTGTAGCATCCATGTTGGGTGCACAACTGGCGGCAACCGACGCCACATTTTGTAAAGATCGTCGGCCACGGATGCCTTGCCCAATGATTCCCCAGTCATGAACTCTCCGGGCTTGGTACGGGCGTGCCGCGTGAATGCTTGTGGAGTTGCAAGTCAAGCGTCAGGGAGGTGGGTGGCCGAGTAGCCCGTGGGCAACTGTCCTCTATGCAATGTATGGTGATAATGCACGCAAGAGGCGAGGCACTTGGCTCTCGCGGTGGTGTATTCTGGCTTGACATGCGTGATGCTTAGCGAGCGAAAATGAATAGCCATTCACGGGCCTCGTCTGATATGCATGTCTGGGCATCGCGTCCATGTCCTCGGGGACCCGTAAGCCTCGGGGGTTGACATGCATAGTCATCTTCGTTCTCGTAGCTTTCTTGTTCGGCTTCAGCAGCTCGATAGCATGACCCATCCAATCGGAATTGGACAGACAATACCCGACTTTCTGCAAGATTAGTTTTTGGCTCCCAACTGACGGGTTGCTACGTGTTTCCCACAGTCAAGGGAGAACATGTTAGTCCTGTCTGGATACTCGAGATGGTGCGAGTCAATTCGTCGGATTTAGACAACTCTTGTTCAATGTCGTAGCAATCCCGAAGTTCACTGGTATTCGTTTGGATTAGGGTCTTCTTCGATAGGCCGGGTCGCATGGGTCGGGTGGGCGTGCGCTTATACAGCATGATCCGCACGTCGTCGGGAGAGTCGGAGGTCATGATGCTTCGGCGCGGCGATATTTCTTTTCTTCTTGGGATACTCATCCACCAGGACGTGCTCTTCTTCATCGCATCGCTGCCAGATGACCCTGCCGTGTTGTACGGTGAGAAAGGGGAATGGTGAAGTTGTTAGACGCGAAGGGCCCGTGATATTAGTAGTCCAGGCGAGAAATAGGGCTGACGGGAGGCCTGTCCAGCAAATGTACTGAAGACAATGCCGCACCGCCCTCTGTGGTAGGAAATCGGGTACTTCTACAGCGGTTGCCCAGGCCCCACCAATAGCCGAACGGCTTCCCGGGGCCCCATTACCCTATTCCGCACGACGGACAGGAACCTGTCCGAGAATGGCTTCACTTTTACTTCCATGGAAGAGTTTACTCAGCCGTTACACGCCCGGGACCCTGCCGCCAAAACATTGACCCCTGAATAGGGGGTTGTGGTTGTGGGTGGTTGGCTTCATTTTATTGGCCACCGCGCGCCTGTGCTCTTGCATTAGGGGTGATTTTGGTGACGCGGCGTACTCACGTGAATCTACCCAAGCACGAACGAGCCCAACTGGCTTGGCGGCAAAAAACATCGTGGGGGTTTGTCTGGGTTGTTGATTGACTGATTGACGTTTGCTGTCTGTCGCCCTGTTACCACCAATCTCAATGCCTTGAGCCTCTACCACCATCAGCGTCGCCCGGCTTTTATTCGACTCACTCCATCAGGGAGCCGCCAAGGCCTCATGACCGTCCTGGGCTTTCGCTAAGGCAGACCTTTCCCATTTGCGCTCCGTTCGCCGCCATGTCTTCAAAATCAGACAAAGAGGAGGTTAAGGAGGGAAGCGAGGGCGAGAGGAAACGGGACAAGGTGGGCGAGTTTCTGTACGTTCCGCCCTTCCCGTCTCAGGACCAGTTGCTGACCGCGGGGTAGAAAAAAGAACCTCACCAAAGGCGAACTCGCCTTGAAGCAGGCCATAGGCCTGGGTCACCAACCCAACGTGGTCCCTGTGACGAAGCCGGTGGTCAACGGCCCGGCTAGGCCAGTCGAGGTCGGCTGGCGTCCCGTGGGGGGCTTCGCAGGGAAGTGGTTTGCCGAAGAGACCGGGCTGGGGAAGATGATCACGGAGAGGATCAACAGGTACCCGGATCCCACCCAGCACTGGGCCATGCTTGTGGGCGACTATGCCCATCAGTTATGGATGGTGAGTCTTTTGATGTCCGGTCCCGACTGCGGGAAGAAATCGCACTATCATGGGGAGATTTTCGGCTCGCTGACCGCCTGTTTGTGGCCCATGGCTACAGGATGAGAATTTTCATGTCATCTACACCAACGAAAAGGTGAAGAGAGACGAGTGGCGCACTTTCAAAGTGGGCGAGACACGCTTCAATGACGATGCAGTTAGGCGGGCAGGTGAGTCTACTAGTCTATATATACGATACACATATATATGCAGCTTCTCCCTGAAGCTATCTTCCTCTTACCTCCTGACTTCTTCCAGTCAATGTTACTAACCCATATCACAGGGGAGTCCGTGATCCAGGCCATCAGGAAAAAACAGCCGGCGTACAATCTCATCACCAACAACTGCCAGACGTACGTATTAGAGCTCCTCGACGCCATCAAAGTAGGCGTGGAACAGGAAATCGGCACAACCCTGGCCGTCTACGAGAGATTGATCGGCCCCGGCAAGGTCAAGGACCTCTTCTCCACTACTGTCGAGGTACAGGATGAAGGCGCAGGGACTCCCGCGCCCCCCTCGTCAGGTGCACCAGGCCAACAACACGACTCGGTTTCGTTCGCCCAGAAGGTCATGCACGATAACACTACCCAACTCAACACGCAAGACGAGTTGGACAGGCACCGGAGCGAGAAGGGACGCAAAGGCGGTGGTGGTGGTGGTGGTGGTGGTGGTATCTTCTCGCGCTTTACTCGCAGTTTGAAGAGCAGCTAGGAAACCCGTCGTATCATTGATCGTTCACCGACGCGTCCTCTGGTAACGGTCGCCCTGATGATTGTCGTCAGTGGTCCGCTTGTGCTTCGGCGCCATTCCCCACGCTTCTATATGCAACCATCTAGCAAGAGAGGACGAGGCGACAGCTTCGAACAGTATGTCAGGGGGAAGAAGAACGACGTCCTATGGAGACAAGTTTGCGCTGGCCGAAGCTAGGACCTGTAGGACTAGTAAACTTCCCCCTGATGCAAGCCAGTCGGTGCTGCCAATTCCATATCTCAAGGGAGTCGTGATGACAGCTGTCAAGCGCTTACAGGAGCTTATAAGAATAGCCATGGATTTATTAATCATAGCACTCAACAAGCATGAATTTTGGTCACCATGAACAGGAATCCTAACCTGCTTTATACCTAGAATCATCGAGCTGGTTGAATAGGATAGTGGCTTCAATGGGCCACAGAATCATGTGACATGACGTTGGATAGGCAAGGTCGCGTACGGCGTAGTCGCCAACACGTCATCGCATCTCCGATCGACGCCCGTGGCACTGATTCGACCACCCTCACTGTCTAATCGTCAAGGAACTTGGTCGTGTCAAGGTTGGCGCTAACCACGGGGACGTACTTGACTGGAGTATATATTAGATGACAGAATGGTGCTTGGTTAGCTTCATTGTAATCGGTGATTCTTCACGTATCGCTCTCCGATCTATCAAACAATCGGCATCACATCCTCCAAACACATCATCGGCTTCTAACTGTTATTGATTGATATCTCGACCAGAGTCATCCATCCGAGCCCCTGTCGTAAGAGAAATCACGCGCAATGGAGTGGGCCAAGCAGACGTACAACGAGCAGTACGAGAAATGGGTTCCTTGGCTCGAGGATCAATACCTTCGCTTGTTCACAAAGGACAACAAGGCCAGTTATTCTACCAAGCGTACGTCGAAATCAGTTTCATTTCTCAAGCCGAATAAAGCGCATGCCATTAGCTCCCGGCCGGGAAAAGTGCCCAGCGGTTAGGAAGAGCGACGCAGGCGGCAGAATCGTTTTGATACACAAACCTAAGGCAAGGGGACGCGGTCACGCTAATTCTCTCTGATATCTCCCTACAGAACACCTCGACAAGACAAAAGTCACGGGCGTTGAACAGGTCGACACCCTCCAAGACGGCGTGAACAACCTAGTCGCCGGCCAAGTGGGACAAGGCGGGCTCCTCCAGCCGGTCGGGGACCATGCCTCCAAGGAGGGTATCAACCGCGCCGAGCGCCAGGGCAAGGACGAGGAAGGCCGCTACACGGCGGGTGCCCAGGCTGTGCCGGGCGGGGAGGCCGTTGAGGATGTGGTCAGTGGTGTCGCCGGGGGTGGTGAATCAGCCGGGAACCCTGTCACCGAGGGAGTCAAAAATACGAGCGATCTCGTGGGTGGTTTGTTGGGCGGCGGGAAGAAATAAGAACTTGGCCGGAGATGTAGGAGAGGGCACGGGGATCAGGAGTAAACACATACCGGAGCTCAATGCCGTTGGGGATTGGTTCTCTTAGTTTGATACCTATGTGGCTTGTATGTTTTGAAGGAACGCTTTTGCTGTAATCGAGTTGTTTGGCCTTTCTTTTTCTTTTTCTTTTTTTTTTGTTTCAACTTGACCTTCATATAGCAGTCCTAGTGACGAGATGTGGCCCAAGGCATGGAAAGTTATCATGAAATTGACCCGTACCCCCGTGACATAAATGATAACGGGTCATAGCATGGCTGGATGCGAGTCCGCCGTGGAATACCAACATTACCTCGCAATACATACTTCGTACAGAAAGCAAGGGCGGGATAGTGAAGGAGGACCATCGTGACCTCAGAGCATAGTGTTAGGTACTACGGTCCACATCTCGGACTCGGCCGAGCTGTCAAAGACGGGACGGGGAAAGAGCCTAGGGTTTATAGCACGGATCAAGAGTCGCGATGCAGGATGTGACCTCGGACCAGGATAAAGGGACTTTTTTATTTAGGCGGCCCAGATATGTTATGGGATGGTACGGGTCCGATACCTATAATAATAAAGTGGACGATGCCGGAGACGTAGGCTTGGGACTTCTTGGCTCAAATGGCTCGTCCGAGTTGACGTCACTTTCTAAGCGTTATCAGACTTGCTGCGTCTCTTCAACTACTACGCCAAGGCCAGGCCGTGGGTCAACATTCCGACAAGTTATTGGTTAATTAGCCTGAATCTCTAGGATTGACTTTGGATTTTTTCTGTTTTTGCTTTCTTCCTTTTTCTTTCTTTTTCCCCTTTTCGTTTTTTTTTTCTCCGCCAAGAGAAAAAGAAAGGAAAGCAGAAGCGCAGAGGAGAAGAAGAAGAAGAAGAAGCGAAAGCGTGGGGGTTTCTCGGAGACTACCGTAACTCGGGATTATCAGGGACAGCGCAATCGGGGTATCAAATGCAAGACGATCGATAGATTGTCTCTACGCCACTGTACGAATACGTCGTGATAGGTGACAAAAGATGAAATTCATACTAGAGGACGTTGTAATGCAGACGGAGAATGAGAATCCAGAAGCACGTCGGCCCAGTTTGACAGGACCCTCGGCAGTGTGGGAATGGCTGCATCATAGCAGTTCCAGAATCTTTATCAGGAAAATCGACGCCTGGCTTTAGTCAAAGACCACGGAGGTCTTCGGCTGATGCAAGATAATCAGCAATAGCCGGGAGCCGGGACACGTGGAGTGCGACGACTCGGGGATAGGATCCCAAGCAGGCACTTGCGACTTGAGCAGGCAATCCAGATATCGATTCTCCGTAATGTCGCCCGTCTAAGTCCACTCGTCGACAAGGGAGGTCAACACTTGCGATTCTTCATGCTTGCACAGACCGAGACACGCAGCAGATGATCGTGAAATGATTTGCAACGTCCCGTCTTTGGAGCGTGGCACGGAACGGACGGGACGGCTGGGGGTTGTGGACCCACCGATGAGGAGCACCACTGGGAAGAATGCATGGGCATGGGAGCTTCGGTACCGGTGGCTGGTTTCCTCGCTGGTTGGGCCCGTTCTGGAATTTGGATTTTTGAAGTGATTGTTACGTTACGTTGTACATCCGGTATCTTTTGCATCTTCTGCTGGGAAAGGGTCATTCTACAACGTACAACGTACACGGGTTCTGCAGTCTGCGGTCTCAACATGCAGCCACAACGTTATGAAGTATGTAGGCATCAATGTGCGAGGTAAGGGTCCAGGGAAACGGCGCAAAAGATGTGACAAGGCATCTCCTCCAGCGCCTGGACCATGTAAGCCTTGAGTGGCCGCTTGATTAGAGACTGAATGCGTGCATCTGTCTGCATGGAATCCAGGACATAATGGTAATGAAAGGAACCGCTGCTGGCTGCTCTTGGGGGTGGTGGCCCAAATGAGATCGCCGCTGCAGGCCTCCCGAGCCTCAAAAGGTAAGACCAGACTCGATCACCTGCAAGTGCAACATGGGATGATTGTTGGCGACCAAAATGTCGGAACGCTTAGGAAGATTGATGGCAGCTAGCATCCGTCGAGGTAGCTCTTACCCCCCCCCCCCCCCCCCAATTCAGCCATGACCTGACCTAATCTCGCATCCCGGATCGCGTTGACCGTACTTCGTATGTGTGCGCCCGCCTTGGCCTCGGCGAATTGACAATTCAGGTCGGGAGATCGGCTGCGGGCTCGCTGGCTTGGAAAAGGCACGGGGACTGATGTGCGCTGCGTGAAAAAGGCGCAAAACGCACCTACCTAATCCACGCCGTTTCATTGGTCTTTGACTAGTGGTCAAACGGTGAACTAAAATGGACTAGCAAGGAAAAGGCCGAAGAAAGCTTCTGACCCGCGCCCAAAGCAGCTCGGCGGACTTGGAGACTGGTAAAAAGATGATTCCAGAAACTGGGACTCTACTCGTACAACGTACGTGTCCTACGAGGTAAGAATTTTCGTTCTTCTGAGGCCCGGAGGAAGGAAAAGTCAAAACGTATCAATCCCGGGGGTATACAAGGTTATGAGGTCATTGTGACAATTGAGGATACCGTGTGAATGATTATTAATCACATTAGAAGAAGTACATTGTATTACAGTCAACAAAACAATGCAAGCGGGAAAAAGCAAGGCCAGCCCCAATCCCAGCGACCCATCGCTCCACACCGCCGGTGCGGTGGCGTGTAGCCTGTAGCGTGTTCGTTAAAAAATCGGGTTGATTGGCCAGCAATCATCCATCTGCTGGGGTCAGTTGCAAGTCCGCTTGCCCTTTTCGGCCCTTTGGTGATGGTGTCACCTACTGATGATGATGATGACAATGCAGGCTTTTGCGGTCGAGTCAACATAACGGCGACGCTGACATTCTATCCGCTGGGCAAAGAAGGAGGAGAAAATCTTAATGGAAATCAAATATACGAAGTATGGTTTCACGGACAAGCTGGTAGAGAAAGAGCGACTTCCTGGTACCTATTATATACAACGTACGCTGTACAACGTACTTAGGTACGTTGGTTCTACCGATGCGCGCGATCTCTTGCAGCCCAAGTTTAACCCCCCACCTCACCGTAACGGTCTCACCCTTGTAGCTTGCAGCCTGCCTCCCGCATTCGCACACAAGAGTCCGGTACGGCACAGCATTCCCTGGACAGCTGAAGACCCGGGCCTTGAACGGTTTAGCGTGCACGCCAGCACAGCTCGGGAGCTGGAGCTGGCGCCCAGCATCGTCATGCCCACTGCCCACTGCAACGTTTCCTGGGACTACCTTGTAGGTACTTGTAGCATTTCCTTGCGCAAGGAGCAAGGGAGACATAGAGATACAAACGATACAAACTGCATATGTACTTTGCAGTAGGTAATGGCCAAGGTGCCCAGATCGCTACAAGTCATGCACAATATACTGTAATTACGCAGTAGGTACCTGCCTACCTATTAGGCAACAAGGACGAAGCTACGGATACAGTAGGTACATACAGAGTCGTGATTCACCCCTCCCTCCCTCTTTCCCCCACCCATCTCTTATCACTACTCTGTACGAATAGGTACATTTTCTCCATTCCTTGCTCTCCCATCTGTTCCCCTTTCTTTCCCTTCCCTTCCCTCCTCTCCTACACACACACACACAGAGTCAGCTTCGCCTCACACTGCTGGCCGATGGTGAAGCGAAACGGCCAAGCCGAACCAACGTGGTACGAACGGAACTGCTCCAGTCAATTTTACTACTTGCTTCGTACCGGCTCACCACCTGCCGACTCGATCCTGTTACCTCTCGTTCGGAACGACCAGTTGCATCAACGATCGAGTGTCGAGTGCTTGGCTGATAGGTCACACTCTTGACAATGGTATAGGGCGCCAAAGTCCCTTTCTTACAACTATTTACCATCCGACATCTGTCCTTTTGTCGATACATCCAACGCACAGCAATCATTCCGGTCTTGTTCCGACTTGGCTGAGATTCTCATCTTGGCAATTCCACAATTGGCACCGCATCATCGCACCGCATCCGCACCAAGACGAACTAGCAGCGCGGTCCTAGGCAGGGCAACTTGCTTAAATCGTCTGGTCACAATATCGGGCTTGCACCAACCAACCCAAGCCGTTCGTCTTGTCCGACTCGCTTTTTTTCATTGTGGCTACCAAACGACGCACGGACATAAGCCGGACCGAACAAAAACAACGCACGTTTACATCACCGGCGCCGTTTCTTCCACTTCTCGATCCTCCATCCTTATTCCACTCTTTACAACGTCCTTTGCAACCTCACGCCTTCAGAGGGTACGGGCCATCATGTTAGACCCCCAATTCGGAAATCGTTACATGGGCGCTCCCAACAGCTACTCCCATTCGCGAACCCGTACCACCTCCTCCAACACCTTCCCCGTCCACGTCCAGACGTCGGCCACCCACCTCTCCGCTCATCCACATTATCACCAACAGCAGCAGCAGCAGCAGCTCCCGCCGCAACAGACCCGGCGGACGCCCTCCGTAAACACCTTCTCTACCTCTTCCAGCATTCCGCCGCCCGCCGCCTACCGCACCTCCCCTACCGATGACATCCGCCGCTCCACCTCCTCCCGCTCTGGCGGCACCGCTGCTTCCACCCGGCCATCTCCCTCTTCCAACAGCTATGTCGCTCTCCTCCGAAAACAAAAGGCCACAGTCTGGTCCGATCGCACCCAGCTCGAGGACCCGCGCCTCGTCGCCGCCCAGCGTGCCGCGAAAATGCGCGCCACCCTAGAGGTCATGGGTGGGAACCGCCCCGGCGGCGGCACCATCGGACCCTCCTCTGGGCGTACCTCTACCGGCCTCAGCGCCACCAACAAAGTGGCCGCGAAGATCCGCCACCACGGCAAGCCCGCCGTTGTGGGCTACTCCCCGGGCGCCAATCACGTTGGCGTAGGTGGCGTTCCTCTCCGCCTCAGCGCCACCGAAGTCGAGGCCGAAAGCTCCGACGACGAAGCCGAGCGTTCCCGCTCATTTCTGCACTACCAGCACCGCCGCGCGGGGAGCAGCGGCCGGAGCAGTACCGCGAGCCGCCGCGGCCTCACCTATCGCACTTCGGGCGGCGCCACAGGCCCACGCTATAGCCCCGCCGGCACCCCCGACCGCGCGAGTATCGCAGAGGAGGAACAGCAGCAACAACAACAACAACAGCAGCAGCAGCAAAGACTTCCTCTGCGTCCCCTCGCGACCCAGGAAGACCCCACTCTGGGCGAAGACGCCGCGCGCGGCCGCGCGAGGAGCATAGCTAGTGGGAGCAGCGCCGAGCGAGCCGACAACGTGGGGGAGCTTGGGTCCGCTGGCGGTGGAAATGCTTCACGGCTGGCTTCCAATTCGCTCATGCACGCCACCCTGACGCGTGAGAAGAGCGTCAAGAGCCCCGAGGAGCTGAAGAGGAGGGGCAGCGTCGATGAGAGGACTTCAACCCTAACCTCTACGGGGAAACTCTTTATTGCCAACCCTGATTGAAGGGTGCCAGTTCTTTGCCTTGCTCCGGCAGGCGAACCGTCCCGTCAGCAGCACGCCGAGCCGAGAGATAGCATCGTACCATCAGCAGAGGTCAGGGGAACAAGAAGGTCGCTTCTGATTGATTTTTTTTTCCGGACGGCAGGGTCGTGGGCCAGGTTACAGCATTACTCGGCGTTTGACGGGGGTACAGGACGATACCACGTGGGACGAGCTAGCGCACCGCCGCGCAACGACGGTCGTTTCCCTTTGTCTTTAAACCACTTGTTCTCTCTGAGTCATCTTCCGCATGCAATCTGTACGACTTGTACGACGACATTCGCTACGCACATCTCTTTTGTATTCCCCTTCTTTTGTTTTTGTTTCTCTATGTTTTTGGGATCTTCCATACGTCCTGTTCTTCAAAAGTTCGATTTGAGGGATATGGTAATGGATGAGAAAACGGGGGAAGGGTTGGCGTTGCCGTATGTTTCGCGGCGATTAGAACGGCGGTGAGCCCAAGGTTGCTCGTGATGTATTTTCTAGAGGGACTACATTACCTGGAACGACAGAGTTGGTTCGGATTGGGGATACCATTACGGACATCCGTGTAGCATTTTGGGGCACTTGGAGAGCGAAGAGGTTTTGGAGAAGAAAGGCTGCTGAGGAGGCTTTCAGCCGGCAACATATCGAGTTTGCATTCCTCTCAGCTTCTATGTCCTGTGTTCGTCGAGACCCTGTGAAACGTAGGATTGGAGCCAAGACTACGCGCAGGCCTCGTGACAGCAGGCGATGTCTTGTGTAGACTGGGCGACGAGTCACGAATTGATATGGAACTTTTTTTGCTACGTTATGTTGATCCCAACCAGCCGTCACTGCGTCACGGTAGGTCAGTTGACTCCCTTCTTGTCACCCTCATCCCACCTTTGCTACGAGTTGATCCCAGGGGCTGCTGCAAAAGTGGCTCGCACATATTCTTGTACCTCCCCTTTTAGGAAGGGCGTTCTCTCCGTACTCGACGTAAAGATCGGAGGAGAGGTATAAGAAAATTATCGATATATAACCCCTAGTTGCTTCTGTAGGCAGCCGTCCTCGTGGATAAACTTTCCAATTATAAGGCCTTGTGATGGAGAGAGTTCAGTACAGCGGATATTCAGATACCGATCGGATGAAATCAAAACGTGACTCTCTTAGAAGAACAGGAAACGTCTTGGGAATACGTTATATTCGTCGGTACAAACAAGTACGTACTATGTACGGATATCCCACTTACCCCACGTGAGTCTCGAGGGCGCGGAAGTCTTTCTCTGTCAAATTTGTTATGGAAATACTTTATCCAGACGCACAGTCCTGCCGATCCGCTCGGATTTAGCTCATATTGACGTTCCTCTCTATCAACCCCGTTCATCCGAGTACCGCGACCTTACCTTACCCCACAGTGACCTCGTAATCAAGCGCGACCGGCAGCCACCGGCAACGCCAAATCAACGCGTCCGAACGCGCGTTTTCCTAATTGCCCCTAATCCATCACCGCTTCGTAATCTCCATTGTTCGTCTGCCCTGAATAGTCACATTGTATTTCCGCCAGCCCTGTTCCACCCGGCAATTGGGTAATCGAAGCCTTTGGTTCCTACGACGACATATCCGCTCGTCGAACGATCACCTTTTTTTTTTTTTCGTACTTTCCACCCTTTTCTTCTACCGTCAAGAGGGCAGCAACTCGATCGTCAGTGACTCCCTCGACGAAGGAATAGGCAAATCACAATTTGACCTACGAACATTTCTCCCACCCCTGGCTTACAGTCAATAACCTCACCTTTCACAACACTCTACCGCCGACCTTGCGAATATCTTCACCCCCCTTGACGAGCCACGGCATATGCCCATCAATTCGCCATCGCGCGACAGTTTGACAAAGGCGGATACGACTATCCGCAACTCCAAATTCGCCGAGATGGCTGCCGATACGACGACTGTCGAGAGTCGGGATACAATCACTCCTTGCATTAAGGATACAAGCAAGATGACTGCCGTTCAATTGAACGACAGCCGCGAGGCCAAATCTCGTGAGACAGACGACGGCTGCCTGGGACCTTATCACCGTCTCAAACGCTGACTTTCTTCTTAGTAACCCCAAAACATGTCAGAATCGCGTCACCCCCGAGTACCGGCAGTCCAGCTTCATTGATAGACGACGACGTCGATTCGAGTCGAAATTCTCCCTCTCCAAACCCTACTCCCTCCGACCGGTCACCCGCCCAAAATCAACAAAATGGTCGTTCTTCCACTGAACGGAAGGACACCGGCGGTCCCGCACCCACACACTCCTCCTCTCACAGCACCTCGGCGGCTGCCTCGCGGGTTCCCACAAGCAGTCTCAAGCGAAAACGACGGACGCCTGACCAGAAGAAGGCCGAAGAAGAGGAGAAGGAGAGGAAGCGAAAGGAGAAGGAGCAGAAGAAAAAGGAAGCAGATGAGAAGAGAGCGAAAGAGGAGGCCGAGAAGCTGGCTCGCGCCCAAGAGCGCAGCGAAAAGAGGGCCAAGGTGGAGGCAGAGAAGAACGCCCGTGCTCAGGAACGCGAGGCCAAGCGCATCAAAAAGGAAGAAGAAGCCCAGAGGGCAAAGGAAGAGAAGGAAAGGAAAGACCGGAGTCAGATGAAGCTCGCTTCGTTCTTCACGGTCCCTTCGGCAGCATCGTTCAAGAAGTCGACCAAGCCGGATCGCGATCAAGCTGCTAGCAAGTACGAAGACGACACGGAATCGCCACGATTGGCGAAGAAGCAAGCCACCCAGTCGGCCTACGACAAGCTTTTTCGGCCTTTTTATGTCAAGTCGGACGTTCGAATGGCCGAGAATGCGTTCCCTCTCGGCTGCGCCGCCCGTGAGGCCAGGTCCCGAATGCTCGATCAGCACATCTCCGCCCAGCCCCAGTCTTTCACCGTCGGTCGCTTCGCCGCCGAGTCGTTTGGCTTCTCCAAGGATCCCACGCCCCGCGGCAAGCTGCACAAACCCGTCCGGCGGACCATTGAGACGATGCACGAGCTGGGCAAGAAGGCCGAGGCGACCGGTAGCCTCGAGGACCAGGAGGCCATCCGCCGCCAGATGCGCGAGGAGCTGGCCAAGGTGCCCATGAAGTACCTCTGTTACCGGGAAGATGTGCGTCCGGCCTACCGCGGCACCATCACGCAGACCCCTGCTGCGGTGGGGAAGGGGACGATGCGGAAGCTGGCGCGGAGGCCGAACTCGCGGGTCATGCCTGTGGACTACGACTATGATTCGGAGGCCGAGTGGGTGGACGAGGAAGGCGAAGATGTGGATCTGGACGACGACGACGAGGAGGACATTGATGATGGTGAGGGCGTGGGTGATCTGATTGACGACTCTGAGGCGGTTGACCTCACGCGGTTCGCCTATGGTCTCGAGCCTGAAAGCACCGGTCTTTGTTGGGAGGATTCCCAATTTGTTGGGCCGGAGGCGAAAATGCATGACTACCAAGTGGAGTTTATCTTTGGCGGTAAGTCTATTAGCGACTCGACAAGCCCCCTCTCATTCCCCTTCCTGGAAAGTCACCGGCGTCTAACACTCATGCGTCCCGGCAGACCACCTCGAGCGAAACCAGAGCATCGACCCATTGTCAACGGCATACTGGCCCGACGCCAAGTCCAAGACGGCGGAGCGGCCAACGGCGAACGGACCGTCGGCAGCAAAGGCGGAGAAGAAGGCAAAGGGCGAGACCGCGGGCGCGGGGATCCCGGCGGGTATCGCACACAACGACGTGGCGAAGATCAAGAGGGCGATCAAGGCGCATGTGGAGGCGGCACCGCGGATATCCAAGGTTGGCTTGATCGAGTACCTCAAGTCTAGTGCGGTTGACGGCATCAAAGTCAAGGGGAGGGATATCTCGGCCAAGGACCTCAAGGAGGTGGTGGAGACGTTGGCGGAGCGGAGAGGCAAGAGTAAGGACGTGGTATGGACTATACGACCTGGCTATGACTGAGACTGTCTTTTTTCTGTTCTATTTCTTTCTTGTCTCCCTCTCGACATGTTTTGAGTGGAGACTGGTATATTCTGCGAGGCGAGGGCGGCGTTGATTATTGTTTGTGCGGAAAAGAGGTTTGATGGATGTGATCAAGCAACGGGGGGAGATGGGATTCCTCTGCATGGACTGGGAGTGGGCAGACACAGCACAGGAGACTGTTCTGTCTTATATCTGGCCGTCTGGTTGCCAGACGGTATTATCATGACTATGGTGTATATAGAGGCTGTGATAGACAGCGTTTTGCGGTCTAGGGATTGGTTTAGTGTCCCCTTTGTCTCGTCTGGGTAGCGAGACGGGCATGGGGACAACATCCAGGCGGGATATTGTAAAGGGCGGCGGTCAACGAAACAAACCCTGAATTCTGGACTTATTTCTGACTTGCTGGGTGATTGCTTTCTTATTCTTCACCTCATGTCCGTCAGCCGTGTTTGAAGTTAGACAAGACCATGGTGAGACATGGATTCGTACAAAAGTTTACAATGCATCCGTAGCGCCGGGGCGGGACATCAATAGTAAGAGTGATCAAACCACCCCCGTCCATAGAGCCGTATGTCCTCAAAGGGGTTCCCCATGGTGAACCGCCTCCTCTCCTTGGCCCCGCGCTCCTCGTCCACCCGCGAGATGAACCCGGCACAGGTGGGATGGAACTTGTGCCAGCCGCGCAACACGACGGCGAACCTGGGCTTGAAAGGCGGGAGCCGGAGAATATCCTGGGCATCCTCGTCGCCCAGCACATCCGTCTCATACTTTCCCTCCACGTTCCCAGCGCTGACATTCGTTATCCCTTCCCCCGCTCCCCCCGACCCGTCCATGTGCTGCCGCGCAGGCCACCACGCAGGCGCGGACGACCTCCCCGTGCGCAGCCTCACCTCGCTCCAGCTCCACAGGCCTTCCTCGCCGCAGGGAAAGCTGACGACGAGCCTGTCGGCGACGGAGGGCGGGATGGCGGCCCACATGGCGCGGAACTGCGGCAGCAGGCGGCGGGTGACGGGGCAGTCGCCGTCCATCCAGAGGGAGATGCGGCGCAGGCGCGGCATGTGGGCGGGGGATATGGCGTGCCAGATGCCCGCGCCGTTGAAGTAGAGGAAGTCGGCGGCGTCGCGGCGGAGGGAGATGTTGAGGGTGCGGATGCGGCGGATGAAGGCGGGGATGTTGGTCGCGGGGCTGCCGAGGGGGGTTTTGGGTCGTCGGGGTGTCGCGGTGTGAGGGGCGGTCGTGGTGTGGTTTGTATCTGCTTTGGCGGGGAGGTAGGTTTGTGTCTGGGTCGACCAGTAGTGGCGGTGCTTCGGGCCTCGGGGTCCCGGGTGGATGAAGAGGGCGAATAGAGTCTCTTTGTCGGTGATGGTGAGAGATGTGGCGTTGTGTAGGGACGGTAGGGCCTCGGCGTACCTAGACAGTAGTTCGCCGTTAGTTTCCATGGCTGTTGATGGTTTGGATATGAATCCATGTACACGTGTAAGTGGTGCGACAGTGGTGCGAAGAACCAATGGCGACTTACATTCGCTTGCAAGAGGTTAGCAGCGAGACAGACCTCAAGCTGGCGCTGTCAGCTTGGCTTCCTTCCACCGTCCCCGTGTCGCGTGCCTCGGTTCGCTGCCGCATAGCCTCCTCGCAAGGCCAGTGGTTGCACCAGGAGGAGGTGATTCGGTCGAACCAGACGCGGTGGTACTGCACCGCGGGAGCCGGCTGGAAATCCCTGGCGAGGCCTTCCTGGCACGCGTCCCCCGGGACGTCGTGGTCGACGATGCAAGGGGCCATGCGATACTCGCCATGGTCCAGGAAGATGTGGCAGTTGAAGCATGAAATGCGCCAGTATTCCCGGTAGATGAGGTCGCGGATCTCTGGGGGGAGTTTGCGGAAGAAGGGGGATTGGTCTTGGGCGAGAATTTGCGATGAATCCGATAACACGGACGGGGAGGCGGTATAAGCAAGGGTCGACGTGGTAAGGGTAGGGTTTTGTGTTGCAGTATCGCAGCCGGAGCCAATGCGTGGGGTAGGCCTGGGAGCGCGTGTCTCCTCGTCCGAGGAGTCGGGATCGGGTTTAGCCGTGCTGGTGCGACGGGACCGCCGCCTTGGCCGCCGGGATACCCAGCGACGATGGTGGGATGGCGTCGAAGACGGCCACGACATGCAGAACATGGCTCGGTTCTCGGGTGGCAAGATCCACGTGGGAATGAATGGGATGTGTCTGAAAGAGACGTTGGTTACCGGTGAAAAGGAAAGCAAAGGTTCGAGTTGATCGAGAGCTCGCGGCGCGGTTGCCGAGTCGGAATAAGCAATGGTGGGTTTAAGACTTCATGTTCTCACGAGGTGACGAGAGCATGGGAACGAGGTGGAACGCCACGACGGGCCCGTACCCGAAGGGGGAGCAAACATGATATATCCAACCACGGGCCACGAGGACAAACAAAAAGAAAGTAAGAAAGTTCCAACAAAGGACAAGGGAGATGGATGTCTCAGGAATGCGGCGCATGACCGCCATCTGCCGTCCATTCATGGGACTTGAGAAAGATGTGTCACCAGACCGACCCTCCACATAATGCAGTTGTTATATTTGTCCACTTCCCTTTTCCTTATCCTTCCAGACGAGGCTCGACTGGAGGGCATCGGCGACAGATTGTCAAGGCGGTTGGGGGCTGGGTGATGCACGAGACTTGACCGTTACGATCACTACAACACAACGTAGGGATAGTGCAGAATACATGTCTATCACTTATATTCGGCATATTGGAGCTATACCGTTTTTGAACCATCCACCTCTGTGTGTGCTTCAAAGTTCCCTATTGGCTCACCGGGCAGTTTAGTGCGTCCCAGAGCTTATTAAGCTTAAATACCTTGCCACGACTCGTGTTCATTGGCTGCATTCGGAAAGCTATGGTGAGCTAAGATACTTAGTCGTACACCCAATTCGAAGTACAGATACATAAGGGCCAAACTATTAATGTGATGTTTCGTGTCACTACACACGTACCAAGCTGTCGGGACGGTTGCCCCAGCATAAGCCAACCAGATCATGAGGCCCTCACACATCTCACCCTAGCAAGGTGGCCGTTCGCAGCAATAGTGTATAAGCTGCGGGCAGGCAAGCGGTCAGCCTGCGGCGCAGGGTTGGTACATACGCAGCGACTACGAGGTTGTTGCGTTGGATGTTTCTGCCTGAAGTTTTGGTGGCTTTTTGGTTCCAAGAGCACGCTTAAAACCGTGTCTTCGGAGGGTTGATCGAATCGCATATTCGCCAAATTTTCCTTCGAAAAGGGTAGTTGCAAGCTCGCGATAGGTAGCGCGCCTGCCTTCGGCCGAAGACGTGACGTATTCGATTAGGGTTGCTTCCTGGTCGGGAGTTATAAGGGGGGGTGTGGCAGAAGCCCACGTAACAGTACGTCACGTGACCAAGGGTTAGATAGTCATATACGCAACCCCCTCGTACCAGGGGAATAGTTAATAATACACACTATATTTACCCTATATTACTATAGATTAGTAGTAACTATTCATTTTTAATTAAATAACTAGCTGAAAGGCATTAGCTTCTAAACCTCCGAATAACCTCTATTCCTTTAACGTAACCTCCACTTTTCTAATCGTTTTTTCCTTCCTACTAATCGTTCCCCTATAGGCGGCGACGCTAATTATTAAGATCCGACCCATAGTAGTCTAACCCGATATAGATAAATAACGTCTTACTAGCGAGATAACTGCTACGATACTACCGAGCTAACACGAGATATAAGGCCGAGATATAGCCGTAAATCGATAATATTATTAATTATCCAAATAATAATAACGCCTTGAACCTTAAGCTTATCGACCGCGAGTTACCCTATCCTATTAAGTAGGCGGAGGGCCGATTTACTATAGTTCGTAAGGTAGTCAGGACCTTCCGAAAATCCTAAAAATCTAACTAATTATATCCATAGTAACTATAGCCTAGCTAATCATAGGTCGTACAGGTACCCCACCTTCTATTTTCGTTAAGATATACTACCCCGTAATAGGAATAGCCTAACACTATCTCTCCCTAGTTATAGAATCTCTATATAGTTATATAAGGTCTCGCTTCTTTATAACTCTAAAGCCTAGATCTATAACCAGAACGCCTAGTAACGGAATAAGCCTTAGTAAGACTTAATTAGTTCGGAAAACCACGGCTACCACTATTACCGCCGATCGGACACAGATAGCTTCTATACCAGACCAACCTTCTCTAACTACCCCCACTACCAGACTTACTAGATTCCGGCCTTAATATAGCGGATCCCGGTGCTAATACTAGTAATAGTATAGGTAATAACGGAGGTAACGGTTCGTCTAGCACCGCAGGTATTAACACGCCAGATAATAGTTAACCCATAGCTCACGAATAACGCCTTATACGCCTAATAGCCTAGATAATTATAGAAGTTCTAGCGGCTTATAATTAATAAAAGTAATAGCGTGAATAATAGTACGAATAACAGGCTCGGATTTAATAACAGTAACCCTAACCAGTTCCACCTTATCTATAACCCGATATTTAATATAAGGCATAACACTAACGATAATAGTATAACGATAAAGGTTAACTAGCTCGATAACTACGGCCTACGGATATCGGTATATTTAACCCCGGTACTAAAGACCCCTAATATATAGGAATTATTAGCGAAGGTAGCACCACTATCTATATAGACGTCTACGCCTTTATAGATCGTTTAATAGAGATTAGCGCCGATAAGCCTTAAGTAGTTCGAGAAACTTAGACGTAATGCTTATAGGGTAACGCCCTTATATAGTTCTTATAGTTACTAACTAAAACTAATAAGAAGCTACTAAGATAAGCAGATATTAACACGGTGTGTAAGAAGTTAATTAACGAGTTTAAACCTAACCCCTCGGATACTATATTATAATAGCAGAACTCCTTGTTCGGTATACTCGACGTGGCTAACGGAAAGCGACCCGATATATATATATAATATATAATACGTGATACACGAGTAGCCGGGATTAGAGAAAAGGGAAGGCTTAACGCTATCTATAATATATTTAATAGCCTGGTTCGTACTATTATTATAAACCCTTTACCTAACTCTTTAGTTACGGAATAGATTTTATATATTAGAGCCCGAGAGTTAGCACTCCGTGCCCTTGCTCGTGATAGATATAGACCCCTAATAACCGGCAGGACACCCCTAATAGGACCACGGTCAATTCAGCCTAGACTAAGCCAATTCGTTAAATAACCCTATAATAACAGGACCGATAACAGGGGCGCTATATTTAACCGTTTACTGTTTACTAGCCGCGGACGCGGTAACTATAATAACTAACGCGGATTTAATCTATTTAACTTAGGACCTAGACCGTGGCAACTAACCTAGCGATAACCGGATCTGAATATAGGCTAACCTAGAGACCGACCTAACGGAGATAGATCTACGAGTAATAACAGAGCTAATACCGGTAGCGGATAATTTAGACCTAACCGCTTTTAATAGAATTAACGCGGATAGCCTAACTATAGAGGTTAATAATAGAGGCAGACCGCTAGAGCGTATTATAATAAGACTAAGGAATAGGATAAGTATTACCCTAATAATAACGATCCTATAAAGACCGAAGACGAATAAGTATAATAATCCACCGAGGAAACCCTAGACGCTATGTAACACGACTAGGAATACTACGAATAAGGTAACGACTAATAGCTTACCCGTAATAAACCTAGCGGATATAATTATTATATTATAACCTAGATCGGTATTAGCTATAATTACTGCTAATAGACGTTTACTAGTAATAATAAACTCTATTAATATAATAGGATAACGTATTAGCTTACTTAGGTTAAGCCTATTAACACGGTAACACCCTAGGAGTCTATAATAGCAGGGCCCCCTACGGCGGCCGATACTATACTAGTTAGAGAGTCTAACGTCGATACCGGACACGATATCGGTATAGGGTACGGATTCCGATCCTATATATACCTTAAGTATTATATCACGATAGATATAGGCGACGATACGGATATCTATACGGATACTGGCTGCTCTGTTATACTAATTAATTATAAGTTCCCCCGCGAGGGATACCCTAAGGTATAGATTAGATATAGGGCCACCCTAATCACTATAAGAGGTATTGGAGATAACGTATACGCTACTAGGGAGTATATGCTGCTATTATTTCGGTTTAGGGGTATATATAATAGCACCACCACTATAGCGAAGTTTATAAGAGAGGTATCCGTTATCGATAAACTAAAGGCTAATATGCTACTCGGTATAGATTATATATTACCGGAATAGTTTAATATCCTTAATAGCAAAAACATAACCTTTATTTATAGTTATTAAGTTAAGATACCTATATTATCTTATTCCAAAGTCCATAGACAACGCGTCAAGGTTATCATGCAGAACTAAGTTAAGATCCCACTATAGGTAGTAAGCTTTATATAGGTTAAATACTAGGCTCCTAGTAACGCAGAGTATATCTTCGAACCAGTGGATCTTATTTACCCCCTAAAGATATACACCTTACTCTATAACGCCTTACTCTAGTCTATACCCCTATAAAATAATACGGAGACGCCTTATATAATTAAGCCAGGTATATGCGTTAGCTATATATCGGCTATGGAACGAGACTGCTTCGCTTAGATAATAACCACCGAATAACCCTAGGTTAAGCCCTAGCAGAGCTCGGAAGTTAAGTCCTAATATAAGATCCTATAGCCTAAATATATCTTATAAGACGTAAAGGAAGTTATTTAAACTACTATTACCTATAATATAGGTATGCGTATTTATAACTATAATAGAACCTAGGATCTTATCGATCTTATTTTATACTTCTCCGACGTCTTTAGAGATAAAGGCTTTATATACGTACCCGAGGATCTATAGATACGAGTTAAATTCCGCCCCGATTAGTACGACTATATTCCTAAAAGATACCGAATCTACCCTGCTAACGCTAAGGACTAGTATATTATCGATACTATAGTTAATAAGCTTATTAAAGGCGATAAGGCCTACCGAATAATGCATAACGTCCTATTCTCCTGGCTTGTCTTTGTGATATACTAGGGCGAGAAAGGCCGTATAGTTATAGATATCCGACTATTTAACGATATAGTTATAATAGACGTATACTCTATACGTACACAGGACGATATCTTGTAATATATTACGGGAAAGAGATAGATCACTACCTTTAATGCTATAAGTTTTTACTACTAATAGTAAGTATATCCGGACTATAGATAGGCGTTCATGATTATAACCGTAAAGGGATAGTATACCTCTAAATACCTATTTATAGGATTTAAAAACTCTAACGCCTACGTATAGCGTATAATAGATAACTTACTTTACGGTATAGCAGCGAAGACTTATTATAACGATATCGTTACTACTAGTATTATATTCGAATAACACCTATAAGACGTGTATTAGATACTTAGCCTTTTTTAATAATATAATATCTTTATCGGTCCCTCGAAATCCGTGGTAGCCTGCCTATTAATAATTATACTCGGTAAGCTTATTAACGCATAGAGTCTCTCTATACCTAAAGAAAAAATTAAGGTAATCCGTATTATCGAGTTCCTAAAGACGTTAAAACACTTTGAATACTGGATCGGTTTGGCTATATCCCTAAGATATCACGTGCCGAAGTTTACTATGCTAATAGAACCACTAAAAATCCGTAAGGCTAACCTTATTAAATAATATTATAGGAATATTATATAAACCTAATAACCGAAGACCGATAGCCCTAAGCTTACGGCTAAACGTAACTCTAAGCCTACACGTATAGCCTAGGCACGAATAATTAATATACTGCTTCCTATAAACCGTGAGATATAAGCGTTCTAATCTGTTAAGTAAACACTCTGTAATAATATCACGCTTGCGATGTTCGACCCCTATAACAAACTCTTTATCGATTTTGACGCCTCGTACGAGGGCATCGGAGTCTAAGTATATCACGTGGAAAAAGCAGCTCTCGATAAGATAACCGTATAAGGAAAGATTATATACCCACCACGAATAGCAGTTAGGCCTATCGCCTTTATTTTAAGAGTCCTCTGACCCGCTAAGAAGAGATACTAAGTAATAGAGCTCGAAGTTACCGGATTCGTATAGATACTATCTAAAACCATATACTAAATTAAAAACACCTATATCAGCCCTATTATTATCGTTACTAACTATTAGGCTATTATTAATATAACCCGTTAGCTAGATATCGTAAACACTATAGCCAGTACCGGGGTAAATAAGAAAATCCTTCGCGCTATAGAATATATTTTATAATTCGAACTGTAGATCGTATATAAACCAGGTAAGGATTATATCGTTCCGGACGCACTTAGCAGATTACCGGCTAAATATAATACGAATAACTAAACTAATAGCGAACTTAATCGCCTACCGTGGGATCGAGATAAACACGTATTTATTATACTACCGCCTATATAGTTATAGCTACCCGTAACTAAGGTACCGGAGGCACTTTGAGTCTAAGCCGAACTACCCGTATAATAACCTAAAGCCACTATCGCCCTTATCGAGATATCTCCGGACTTTAAGCGACGTATACGGGAAGGATATAGTAAAGACCCTTTCTAGAAGAACGTCCTTAATTCACTTAGAGCTAATATAGAATTAGGCGTATAGAACTAAGCCAAATTACTATATAAATAGCAGAACGATAGCCTATTATGGTATATCTCCGATAGTCTCCTAAGACTCTATATCCTACGAATATGCTAATATAATATTTTCGACTCTATCTATAAAGGTAACCACCTTAGTTATAGTAAGTTAAGCTAGTTTTTACACTAATTCTATATTTACCGAGGATATAAACACTTCCGGGACTACCTTAGAGCGTGTCCACTTTATAAGGTCTTCTAGAAACCATATTATAAGCTATACGGTAGTATATAACCTATTATTCCACCGCTATGCCTATATTATACCGTTACTATCGACTTTATAGTCGGCTTACCGAAGGCACCCGACGGTAATAACATAGTACTCGCTAGTGTCTATAAGTTTTCGAAGGAGCTACTAATAATACCTGGCTCGAGGGATATAATAGCGGAAAAGTGGGTAGATAAGTACCTTAATACCCTGCTCTATAGTAACTAGGGTTTACTAAAGATTATCCTGTCCGATAAAGACCCTAAGTTCTTCTCTAAATTCTGGACCTAATTATAGAAAAAGCTCGGAACTACCCTATTATACGCTATAGTATACTATCTATAGATAGACGGGTAGACGGAAAGGGTTATCCAGATTATCGAATCCGCGCTCCGATTCTATATATACGCGTTAGAATAACCAGAGCTCTGGCAGAAGGCACTCCCTTAATTATAATTCGAATATAATACTAGCCGGTCTAAGGCTATAGGATATAGCCTAATTAAAGTTATTAAAGGCTTTACCCCTAATAATATAGCCACGATAATATTAAAAGCCCGTACCGATATACCACTGATAGCCCGAATTAAAATAGTAGACGCTATTATAGAAGCTGCTATATCGATAAAACGGTACTATAATAAACGTTACACACCTTAGTTCTTCGATATCGGACACCGAGTCTACCTTTAACTCTATAAAGGTTATTCTATCCCCTTATCCTATATTATAATAACTAAGCTTAGATAGTAATACGCGGGACCTTTCACGATCACGGAACGTATCGGATAACTCGTATATAGGCTTCGCCTTCCACCGTAATAAAAAATACACGATATTATCTCCGTTGACCACCTCGAACTAGCGGAACTCGACCCGTATAGACGCTAACTACCGCCTATCTAACCGGTTATTATAAAAACCCTTCCTATCGAATAAATCATCACGACTCGATAAGTTTAAGGCGGCTATAACTACCTTATTAGGTTTATTAACTTACCTACGGTATACGATTAATAGGTGCCTCGTAAAGTTATCCTCTAATAGCTAAACGCCGATAAACTACTCGAAGTAATCGACTAGGAAATAATAAACCCTTTACTATAAGCAAAACCATAAAAAACAACTAACTATAGTTTATAGATAAGCGAGGCTATAGATAAGTAATAAGGCTATAGGAAATAAGTAACCACGGTTTATATAAGCATATATCGTGCCGCCTAAAAAGGTAATAATAATAATAAACTTATCTCGCCTTCTAAAGAACCACGCCTACTAAAATTATCACGCCTTCTTTAAGCAGATTTTTCTTTCTAACTTATCGCCCACTAATAGCGTTATAAAAAGCCTTCCCCTAATTTTCCTACTAACCTAACTCTTCTTCCTTTTTTACCTCTTTTTCCCTCTTTCTTCCCGTCACCTTATCCTATTATCTACCATACTTATTATAACTTTAACGAACTCTCTAACTTACCACCACTAATCCGACCACTAATCCGCTATTATAAGCGCTAATCCTGCCGCTAACCTTTCCCCCGGTAACCCTGCTCTTACTAACTAGTCCCCTAGTAATAATATTATCCTAAAGAAAAGAAAGCGTCCTAACGTCGTTATGCCTCGAAGACGCCTTAGCGAGTAGATAACTAACCTAACTATTAAGATCTACGAGATAAATCGCACGGTTATTACTAATTATAAGGATAATATCCTACGCCTCTAGGGTAACCTGCTAGACTAGAATAACGAGGATATCGTTACTAAACGCTTAGAATAGGTTAAGTATATAGCCGATACCCAGGATAATAGTCCTTAGAAGGGTATTATACCGGCCACAAACTAACTCTCCCTTAGCCGTGCTATAAGGAATAACTACTCCACCTCGAATATACCTAGAGTGATACGACTTCTAAACTAACTAGATACCGAAAATAACCTACCCGAGGAGGAATATATCTAGGGTATTATAAATACTATTCCTTATATACTAGAAATTCCTGTCCGCCTTAAGGATAATAAAACGTATTTCTATACCCTCGCTAAGCTTTATAGCTATCTTAATTACTGGTTCTAGTCACCTGCCGTCCCCTATATTAAGGCTTAGATAAAGCCCCACGCAACTATAGCCACGGTTAACACGAATCCTATTATTAATCCTATAACCGCTAATACTACGGCACTTAACCCCTTCGGTAACCCTCGTCCTAACACGGGAATACTTAATCCAGCTTTCAGGTTCCCGAACACTAACCTAACTAGCGGCGGAATGCCTATCCTAACCATTAATCTCACTAACCCAGTTAATAAGTTAGACACGATTAAGGCCGAGATTAAGTATATAAAGGGATAGATAGCATAGATAACCGCCATACTTAAGGACGTCCATAATAAGGCCTGCCACACCTATAATAAGATACTTAATATACAGGATAAAATAGATAAGCTTATAGGAGTTTTTAACCTATAGGGAAATAATACCCACTAAGGTATAATAGGCATACTTTAGGACCATAGCGGGATCAGGATATAACGGATCTGCTTTACGGGTTTAATCGATTTACTCTATACTAGTCCGATAGATTTACTTTACCACTTTGATTTACTTTGCATAAATTACGAAGATTACGGATTACGACGAGGACGTCGTCTAGAATAAAAGGGGGGCAGAATATAGCAGAAGCCCACGTGACAGTACGTCACGTGACTAAGGGTTAGATAGTCATATACGCAACCCCCTCGTACCAGGGGAATAGTTAATAATACACACTACATTCACCCCATATTACCACAGGGGGCCTTCCGGAGCGTTTGAGGGTTGTGCTGCGACCGGACTGGATAATTCGATAGACTTGGTGCTTCGAAAGACCCAGTTTTCTAGCGATTTCGGCACCCGAAAAGTTGGTATGGGTGGAAAGGGTCAGGACCTGGGCCCGTTGTTCATCCGAAGCATGCATCCTATGCATCTTTGTGATAAAGTGGAAGAAAAGGATGGAAAAGTCAAAAGTAAGCAAGAGAGTCTCGTAGTCTCGTTTTGTACCTGCCCTGTCAGCAGGGGTCTGTTGGACCCACCTCTAGTGGGTTAGTACTTGTAGGAGTTCCGAAATATACGCCTGGAACCGCTTATACGCTGTATTGAAGAGGTGGGCGGTGTAACACGACGAGGTCGGATATCGACCAGTTTGGTTACAAACCGTTCAATTCGGACGTCTTTACAGTGGTGAAATAACCCGAAAGAAAAGGTGGGCTGGTGGCAACGTGAGGAATGAGAGTGGCTTCTGTTTTCTCGTCGGGCGCAACAACACAACACCTGTCCGTATAGCGTATAGGTCCACCTCGGAGAGGAAACGAGGGGAGCTTGTCGCGAATTCGAACTGACAATCATTAAAAAAAAAAAGGAAAAAAAAAAAAAGGAAAAGATCAGCGAGCCAAAAGTGGACTTGCAACGTAGGCACGGGCGGTTAGGCAGATTTCCTGTGCTGTGTTCGTCGGTTAGGCGTCTCGGGTGATCATCACTGCAGGCGCTCAGGTCCAAGGCGGGTTCCTCTCCCGTTGGCCTGTCAGCCTCAATCTCGTCGGCTTCTGATGGAATTGTCGTGGTTTGCGCCTTTTGGAAATGGGCGTGCCCTGCTTTTTCGGGTAGTAGCTCAGATGAGATCTGTTGTGTAAGGTCACACGTGTCGACACACGTCGCGAACAAATACAGCATTGGAGACGACCGAGTCGCCGACTGCGCCGTCCATCTGGACCATCAGACCATGAGGGGATAAAGCGCGAGGAGCTTTGTGTGGAAAGGAGAGAAGAGGGTGGAAAAGAGGAGAGAGAAAAGACGACATGAAGAGAAAAGCTCCACGATCCTGCCGCACGACTGCATGCGCCACTGCATCGGATGTGCTCATGCTGCATAGCCTTTGCAGCTCTTGCATTATGATGCTGGTGGCTCGTGATCACCAACTTGTCCGCATTGGCTGCAGGCGATTGGTTGGGGGCGGGAAGACTGGAGGTGCTGGTCGTTGGGACGAGGTGGTATCACTACAACGTAGGTGATGGACCGTCTCGGCGAGTGGTTTACGGATCCGAGGGTCTGGTGGAGCCGGGACGAACTCGGTCGAGATGGAATGCTTCAAGGGTAACGGACGGCGTTACCCGTCGATACAGATGCGGTAGGAGAACGTTGTGGTGGGAACTGAGTTTATAAGTATGCACATTGTAGATGTGAAGCTATTTAGGTGGAAAAAGTTGGACAAGGTACAATTTAGGTAGGTATCGAAGCTTGCAAGACGGCATACTAAGTACTTCGTAGACCATGACCAGCCGAACCAATAAAATAGAGATAAAACACCCAAGGCAAGCATGTGATTAGTCAAGCTCTGCTATTCGTCGGTTGCCCTTACTCTGACTAATAAAGCGCGTGCAAGTACAGTGTGATTACGTAGGTAGGTATCATCCGCGACCCGGGCCAAGACCGGAGTTGAAAAAAAAAAAAAAAATAGCTTACTACATCCGTCTTTCGTCCCCTCCCCTCCAAAAATGCCTCCATCATGATGCTTCCTCTCCCTCTTCATCCTCGGGTCAATTCTACTCCGTGCACGGTCTGCAGGGAGCAAGCAAACTCGCAGGCCCAAAAACGTCTCGCCTTTCGCTTCATGCCATCACCCGGATCATCCACCGTCGTCCCAACCAAGCGGACGGCCATGTTACGCTCGTGATACCCGTCCTAGCTTTTGTCTCACCCACGCGTCGTCGTACTCGCCGTCGCTTCTCCCGTCCTTTGGAATCTCCCGCGTCGATCCTGATACGATACCTTCGCCATGAAGTTTGCAAAGGAGCTCGAGCGAGAACTCGTTCCCGGTAACTTTCTCTCTCCTTGCGCCCATGGCCGTCACCAGCTATTTACCTCTTTGCCTCTTTATCTCAACCTAGCCTAGCCTTCTTTTCTCTTTCCCCTTTCCTCTCTTCTCTCACTATCTCCAACCCTCCTCACCCATCTACCCCGCCACCCCGCCACCCCACCTCCGCCGAATCCCCCATCTTGACCGTTCACTGACATGGCGACCTGTTTGGTCATACCTTTAAAGAGTGGCGGGCCAAGTACCTCGACTACAAGGCTGGCAAGAAGAAGGTCAAGGCCGTATCCCGTGCCTACCACGCCACCCCTTCCATCAACGGTGCCAACCGAACGCCCTTCTCCACCTCGGCCTCTGCCGCCACCCGACTCTGGGATTACTCCCTGACCCAGTCACAGGCGCACCGTCGCGGGCCCGACGAAACAACACGTCTTCAAGGCCTAGCCATCCCCAGCAAACACAATCCCAATAATGACCCTACCGACCGTACCGATGGACAATATGGCAGCTTCGGCCTCACGCCGCACCTACCTACCACGTCTCGTTCCCAGGGACTAGTCCAGTCGCCCCCGTCGTTTGATGAGCTTCCCGACCCGGCCATCGGCCTGCCCTCCGAGCCAGCCAGTCCGCGCGACGATGGCGGCCTCGTCGTGCCTGGTTCGGCCCGTACCGACCAACGCGCCCCCACCGGCCGACCTGGCCCGAAACGAAGCAAGTCGGCTGCCGTCCTCCCGACCGCCCACCTGTCCCCTACCCCGAACCGGACATTCGACCATCTACCTGCCACGGTCGGTCCGTCGCCCATCTTGTCGCCGCGTCGACGCTTTTCTCAGATGCTCTCCGCCGCCCTACCCACAAAGTCCCCGCGCAACCCCGATATAGGAATGCAGGTACTGGCTATCGACACCTTCCGTCAGAAAGAAAAGGACTTTTTCGATTTCATGGCCTCCGAACTGCGAAAGGTCGAGTCGTTTTATAAGATGAAGGAGGACAAGGCCGGTCAGAGGCTGATCATCTTGGAAGACCAACTGCGGGAGATGCGGAACCGCCGCGCCGCGCAGGTCAACGAAGAGCGACGGAGACGGAAGCAGGGAAAACAGGGAAAACAGGGAAAACTCAATGGCGACGCCGACCCATTGCATGACAAGCCGGCAGGCATGGGCACAGGCATAGACATAGGCACAGGCCCAGACCCAGGCTGCCTCGATCAGGTCAAGTCCAAGATCTTCCGCCCCGGTCCGAACTCGAGGGCGCTGTCCAAAATGGCCCAAACACCGGTCCTTCACCCCCAGCTCCAAGCCGGCGCCAACCCCGACCGAGAGGACTACGTCCGCCGACCCGACAACTCCCGAGGGCCCCCTTACAAGACGGCCAAGCAAAAGCTCAAGCTCGCCCTGCAGGAGCTCTACCGCGCCATGGAGCTGCTCAAGTCGTACGCCCTGCTCAACCGCACCGCCTTCCGGAAACTCAACAAAAAGTACGACAAGGCCGTGCAGGCCCGCTCCTCGAACCGCATGCGCTTCATGAACGACAAAGTCGCCAAGTCGTGGTTCGTCACCAGCGAGGTCCTCGACCGCCACATGAAGGCCGTCGAGGACCTCTACGCCAAGTACTTTGAGCGCGACAACCGCAAGGTCGCCGTCAGCAAGCTCAAGACCTTGATCAAGCGCCGCAGGGACCAGTCGAGCAGCTCCTTCCGCAGCGGCCTCTTTATCGGGACCGGGCTCGTCTTTGCCGTCCAGGGCATCATCTTTGCCCTCCAGCTTCTCCTCGGCGACTACGACGACGACGACGACGACGACGACGACAACCCCTTGTCCCAGCAGACCGCCTACCTCCTTCAACTCTACGCCGGCTACTTCCTCATGCTCTTCCTCTTCAGCCTGTTCGTCGCCAACTGCTACGTCTGGACCAAGAACAAGATCAACTACCCCTTCATCTTCGAGTTTGATCAGCGCCACCATCTCGACTGGCGCCGCCTCGCCGAGTTTCCCAGTTTCTTCTTCTTCCTGCTGGGCGTCTTCCTGTGGCTGAACTTTGGCCGCTACGGCTCGCCGGCTCTGTTCTTGTACTATCCCGTCCTGCTCATTGGTCTGTCGGTCACCATCATCCTCCTCCCCGCTCCCATATTGGCGTCGAGCAGTCGAAGATGGTTTGCGGTTGCTCATGTAGGCGCTCTCTCCTTTCCCTTCCACTCCCCTTTTTCCTCATACCTTGTTCTAAGTGTGTTCTAGTGGCGTCTTTTGTTTGCCGGTCTGTACCCCGTCGAATTCCGCGACTTCTTCCTCGGTGACATTTATTGTTCTCTGACGTACGCCGTTTGCGTAAGTGTCCTCCATCTTTCACCGTCCCCTGGCCGTGCCATGTCGCCATCTAGATGACTTTCTGACCTGGCCCCAAGAACGTGTCGCTTTTCTCTTGCTTATATGCAAACCACTGGGACAACCCACCCCAATGTAATTCTAATAATTCACGCTGGATGGGGTTCCTCGCCGCCCTCCCAGCCATCTGGCGTCTCTTCCAGTGTCTACGTCGGTACAGGGACACCAAAAATATCTTCCCCCACCTTGTCAACGGGGGGAAGTATTCCATGTCCATCATGACGGCCGTCAGCCTTTCCGTCTATCGCATTCAGGGCAGCCGCGGGAACTTGGCCTTTTTTGTTGTCTTTGGCCTGATCAATGGCGTTTATACATGTATGTGTTCCCTTCCCAATGTCTCTTGCCCCGCATCCCGTGCTCATACCTAGACAGCTGTCTGGGATCTATTCATGGACTTTTCTCTGCTTCAACCAAATGCGCGGCAGCCCCTCCTGCGCGACATCTTGGGGCTCAAGAAGCGCTGGGTGTACTATGTAATCATGGTTGTGGATCCCCTCCTTCGGTTCGCGTGGATTTTCTACGCCATTTTCACCCACAACCGCCAGCACTCCACCATCGTCTCCTTCCTCGTTGCCTTGGCCGAAGCCTTCCGCCGCGGCATCTGGACCCTCCTGCGCGTGGAGAACGAACACTGCTCTAACGTGGCCGTGTACAAAGCCTACCGCGACTTGCCTCTGCCGTATCGCCTTCAGCCCGACCTCGAACGCCACTACGAAGACGAAGAAGAAGAAGAAGAAGAAGAAGAAGAAGAGACGCCACCGGCGACGGGCGGAGTCACCCCTACGGGTGAGGGAGAACGCAGGCGACATGCCGGCGAGGCCGAGGCCACGGGCGTGCAGCGTGACGGGTGGCTCAGCACACACGACGAGGAAGCGGAGGCCGGCGGCACCATCGGGCAGCCGGAGCCTGCGGCGACGCTCAGGCGTCGAAAGACGGCTGAGCCGGTGAAACCCGTGCGGAGATTCTCACGCATCTTGGCCGATGCGCATACGCAGGACTTTGAGAAGAGGAGGAAGCCGGCCGAACAGGGCGGCCCAGGTTTAGAAGGGAGTTTGGATAGAAATGCGCCGAGCGATGACGACGACGATATAGACGAAGAAGAGATAGATGCAGATGCGGAAGACGAGGAGACTACGGAAACCGAAGGGAACGGCATCCATGGAGGACTCCGGAGGATGAACACTCTTGGAGGGTCGGATGGTGGACGGGGTGGACAGTCTGGAGTTTCGAAAAGACATACGGATTAGAGGGAAGAAGACCATAGCCGAAAGGCATGGATGGCATGTATAGCTTCACATACATTTAGAAGGGCGGCATGGCGAAAGTCATTTCGATGCAGGATATATGTTTGGTGGCCTAGATACCAATGGATGCATGGAAATAGAAATACATATAATATCATGCATGTCATGAGCTGGGTTGTCTGAAATGCTTCTGTAGATGGTGAACTCCATTCATCCCACCTGGTCAACAAGACGGAAATAATTCAAGTCTGATAAAAAATCATTGCCACTCGGCATCAATCTCCTCCCAATGATCCAGAAGGCTCTTAAAAATCTTGACGCCCAGACCCGGATCGAGACTGCCGGTGGTGGCGCGGATGCTGTGCATGCTGAGCTGGGGCAAGCCGGCATCAGCGGCACGAACGCCCATGGCGGCGCTGAGCATGGGCCCGACGGTGCCGCCGCTGCGCGAGTCGTTGCGGATCTGGAAGACCTGCAGACGGCAGCCGGAGCGTTCGGCGACGCGGCGGAGGATGGCGGACGAGACGGCATCGGTGGTCATGTGGCCGTTGGGGTCGGCGGAGACGGCGAGGCCGACGTTGAGGCGGGGCACGTGGCCGTCGAGGTAGCGGGAGAGGAAGTTGGGGTTGCCGGCGTGGCTGACGTCGGCGGAGAGGAGGAAGGAGGCGGCGTAGGTGCGGGCCATGACGTCTGTGCCGACGGACGTGGAGGACGAAGAAGCGAGGGACTCGACGGCGCGTTCGATGGTCTGCGGGAGGAAGTTGCCGCGGGCGCCCTGGCGGAGGAGGGAGCCAATCTCCTCGTTGTCGAAGAGGGCGACGAGCTTGATGTGGCCGTGGTCGAGGGAGGAGGAGGAGGCGAGGAGGGCGGTCAGGGCGGACCAGCTGCAGAGCTTGTCGTCGATGCGCGGGGCGAAGATGAATTCGCGGTCCATGCCGCCGGTTTGGGCGGGTTGGCTGTCGTAGAGCTCGAGTTCCCAGTCGAGGATGGACGAGGGGGAGTCGAGGCCGAGCTCGGAGGCGATGAGCTTGACTAGTTTGGGGGGTTGGCTGTTGACGAAGGAACCGGGGGGACCGATGGGTTCGGCGGCGGCGGCGGCGGCGGCGGCGGCGGCGTCGGTTCCGGCAAGGTCGGAATTGTCAAGGCCGATGATGGGGACCATTTCGGTCTCCTTGTTGTTGGAGCCGGTCATGCCGACGCCAAAGTGGGGGGCGAGGGAGGGGATGCGGGCGATGGGCCAGCCCAGCTTGACGAGGCGGGTGGAGGTCTTTCCCGAGGAAGGGTCGCGGACGACGACGCGGCCGCCGATGCTCAGGTCTCTGTCCCACCAGGTGGAGTTGAGGGCGCCGGAGTAGGGGGCGACGCCGAGCTGGACGTAGCCGGCGGCGTTGGGGCGGGCGCTGACGGGCTTGAGGCGGGCGGTGAGGGCGTCGATGTGGCCTGCGATCATGGCGACGCCGTTTCCTGGCTGGTAGGAGGATCCGACGGTGAAGGCGATGAGGGCGCTGCCGTTGCGGGTGGTCCAGTATTTGCCGCCGGGGCGGAGGCGGTCGGACCACGAGGCGCGGGCGGGGAGTTCCTCGAAGCCGGCGTCGGTGAGCTGGGCGCGGAAGTGGGCGACGGTGTGGAAGACGGTGGGGTTATCGGTCATGAAGTCGCAGAAGGGCTTGGTGTAGGCGGCGGGGTCGCCGGTGCGGAGGGCGCAGAGGCGGCAGGTGTCGGTGGAGACGACGTGGTGGATGACGGGGCGGTTGGGAGGGGGGATGGTGGAGAGGCAGGGTGCGCAGATGAGGTTCTCGGAGGCGGGGCGGTTCGCCATGTCGGCGATGATGAATTCGGTCGGGATGGGCTTGTTGTTGGGTCTCGGTGCGGTCGGGGTCTTTGCGGGCCTGGGGGTCGCGGCTGGGGAGTTGGGCCCAGAGAGCGCTTGCATGCGAAGGGAGAGGTTGGAGGCGCGGGCTCGGAGGGACTCGGGGGTTTGTTTGGTCATGGTGGGCTGGTTACGTGCTGATGAATGAAGGTTATGAGGAGCGGTTGATAAGGGACTGAGTGACGAAGGAGTAGTATGAAGGGGGAGGTGAGAGGTGAGAGGTGAGATGTTGTCTGGGGGACGAGAAGAGGTCGACGGACGGTACGTACAGAAGACTAAATACGGATAATCGTTGGCGCGGTTGGATTATGTAATGTGTCCCACGTGTCACCGTTGAGATAAGATAAGCTATGGTCCGTGCCGAGGTACCTCATAATCTTCTATTCGTCCAGAGACGCCACCTGAATTGTCTTCTAGCCGTCTCACTACCTTGGCTCTTGCACCACTCAAGCATCCACCAACGCCGAAGTCTAGGCTAGATGGTGCTGAGGACATACTTAATGCCCTCCCACTGCTCCCGGCCGCTGACAACAATCTGGCTCGCAGGCAAGACGAAACCGCTGCTACCACCACCAGGCCCAGGGCGAAGCTCGACGGTCCAGGAGTACTCGGCGCCCATAGCACCGCCCATGTAATCCGGGGAGCTTCCGGTGGTGGCGTACAGGGTGGAGCAGCTAGGACCGTAAGTGAAGCGGGTGCCGGAGACGGCGCGGATGGCGTTGGAGAAACCGGCGGCGACGCTCATCTGGGCGTTGTGGTTCGGGGCGCGGGCCTGGCAGTTGTAGCCGTAGGGCAGGAGGATGTACTGGCCGTAGCTGTGCCAGTCGATGAAGAGCTTGATGCCGCGGGTGCTGAGCGAGTTGGTAAAGGTGGTCAGCGCCCTGATCTCGGGGGTGTCGCCGGCGGCTTGGCCGCGGTAGGTCTCGCTGCAGGGGCTGGTCGATGCGCCGCCGGGGGTACTCCACTGGAAGTTCCAGTTGCGGTTTCCGTCGGTGCCGACGCAGCTGCTTCCCGAGCGGGGTTGGCGGTTCTTACGCCAGAGGCGGTCGGTCGATTGGGTGTACACGAAGCCTGGGCACGCGTGTCAGGGGGAAGAAAGAAAAAGGAGGAGAGAAGAGGAGACATACCGTCAGGATTGACAAACGGAACGATGTAAAAGTCGTACTTGTCAAAAAAGGACCGCACGAGGGGGTCGTTGTTCCGGTAGCCGTCAATGAGGTGCCAAGTCAGGTACTCGACGACGGGGGCCGAGATCCATTCGCGGGCGTGGACGGTGCCGTGGAAGTAGACGGCCGGACGGGACCCCTGGCCGCCGGGACCCCACAGGTGGATGCCGTAGATGCTGCGTCCCTGGTACGAGTTGCCGACGTTGAAGATTCTCGAGTTGGATGGAAAGGCAGCCTGCAGCTGGGAGAAGAAGGTGGCGTGTTCGACGTAGGGGCGGTACAAGTTGAACCACGACAGGGCCGGGAGGGACTGCTGCCTCGCCTCGAGGGTGAAGTTGGCGTCGCCTGGGAGTCAGTCAGGTTGAAAGAAGCCAGAGAGAAGAGAAGAAAAGAAGGGAGAGGAGGAAACGGAAGAACCTCTGGACGGCCGGACCTACTTTCGTAAAAAGACTCGACAGGACCCTCCTCGGCAAGGTCAACGCTCAGGTCCTCGGACAGGAGAAACGCGTCAAAGCCGAGAGCCTGGAAGGCCTCGACGTCCTCCGGGGCAACGGCGAGATCAAAGTGGTCGCTCTCCCCGCAGCTGACCTCGACGGCGTGCAGGCCGTCGATCAGCTTGTGGATCTGCTCCGACTCGTCGTGGGTGTCGATCCGGTACACCTTGTAGCCCTCGTAGCTGACGCGCTCCTCGGCGGCGACGGAGGTCACCAGCACGGCGAGCGCAGTGATGGCAGACTGCACCCTCATGGCGAAAGGTCCCGGCTCGTACGGGAGAGAGGATCAAAGAAGATTGATGGTAGGGGAATCGGACTGATTTCTAGAACAATGCGAGTCGTCTTTGAGCCAAGTGAAATGAACCGGGACGAGGCAGATGAATAATGATGCCCCTAGATATAATCATATATAATCGTCATCTGTACCACCGGGCCCCTCAGCGACATTTCCCCCCTGCCTGCTGATGTCGCTGGCCGTGTCGCAAAGCGGCAGGTCGCATCGAGCGATGACTCGCGCAGGACTTGTCCATTTGTCGTCATGTGCCATGAAGCGCGATTGGATGTCGTGATGCGACTGTTCCGCATACTTTTTCGAAATGATATTGACAAACCGCGAATCTCTAAACGAACGTCACCACAGGACCGTCAGTGCATCGGCCTGAAGGACCAAGGTGATCAGGTGTCGGGGATGGATCCCTATTCGGTAATTGTCCCCTCTCCATCGTATGCAAGCTTGCCCGATTGTCACCCTGTGCCCTGTGGCATTACTGGGGAATCATCAAAAGCGGCTATTTGCCCAAACTTTTGCTATACGTTACACGCAAGACTGACCTGCCTTATCTGACATGGTGCCCGGTTTGACTTGGAGGACAAACGAGGAAGCTCACATGCAAATACTCGATGACCTTTGCGCTGCGGTGGGTGTGCAAACGGAACGACTGGCCCTTAGAAGACAAATACGCAGGGAATGAGGAAGAGGAACGGAAGGGCGTGATTGGAATGACTATAGTTACAGAAAGTAAGGTAGACTGTAGTAATAATGACATGAATGCAGCAACACCGTCTCCAAGTCCAGGGTAAACCCACCAAAAAGGGGAGATGGATCAAGGAGCATTCCAGAGGGCTGCGATGGGGTATGGGGCATCTGCCGAGCATAACATCAGCAGCAGCTAACAGTGAGCCCCGAGTCCCGGGTGCAGCGTCCGCCGTCCGGTCACCTAGCAGTCCTCACGATCCTCGCGGTCCTCAGCTGGCTGTTGTCTGCTGGTCCTCGACAACCACGCTCCGGTCCAGACTCCAAATACATCATCGTATCGGCTTAAACCACTTTATCATTTCTACCCAACCATATCCATAATATCTGTATTATCGTTTATATACACGTGATAATCACGGAGCACTACTACCTCGGTCCTTGGCCGTGGGGGCCCGTTGACCTTCCTGATCCGGCTGATCTAGCAGTAAAAACCATCACGCAATTGGTGGAGCACGGTTAGATGCGACGACTGTGCAGGTGACCCTAAATTGGGTGCCACAGGCTTGACTGTCGCGTCAGACTTTGGAGCCCTTATCTCAAGCAGGGGTCGTGCCAGGGCCTCGATTCTACCACTGCCTCTCCCACAAACAGCGGCCCCTGAGTTGCGGCTTGCCGTGACTTCTCGATAATGTACCTTCTAAGAACAGAGAGTCAGAAAGGCACGGTATGTAAAGTGAATGTTGAGCATGCTGCGGGGGTGTTAGTTGCAGCCCTCTCGCGCGTCTTGGCCTGTTGCTCGGACTGCAAAGTGGTTAGTTTGCAGGACACCAAACACAACTGTCTTCTATAGAGTATGTTTGCTCCTATATCATTGCCAAGCGGGCTTGCTTAGTGTAAAACTGCATATACCGCCCGTCGTTACCTTGATATATTTACCTATAGATCTAGCGTTGCTCTTGAACCTGAGTATATAAGCCTGACTACCTGTTCCTTTCAGAGGTAATTCTTGGTATACTAAGAGACAATTTATAGTTCTATTAACTACAAGTCCTAAACAGAATTATTACATTATACTAATATATCTAGCGCTTCGAAGCGTGCCCGTCAACACAAGCAGCATATAATAAGATACACCTTACGATTTGTCCTTTACATCCGCACTTTGAATGAACCCTGACTACCAGTTCAAGATCTGTGGGTTGAATTTCTTGGTCTGAGTGTTAATTTGTACTGATCTGTTCGTGTCCTAGTTTTCGCCCACCCCTTGCGCGAGGGCTGAAAGACGGAAGAAGTGGGATCGATCACCTCGGTAACCTTATTTGCCTGTCGCCAAAACTGCACGACGCCTAGGGTCGCAGGAATTTGCCTTCCACCAAGGATTTGATACACAACATCACCTTGGGAAAGCCTGATGTGGTCCGGGCTGTCAACCTCGACAAAAGCACTCCTATCCTTGACGGGGAAATCATCACAGTATCCGCCAACAAAAGGAAGACCTCAACTTCCATGTTATAATATTCTCTTCAGACTTCCTCCAATGGGGCGTTATTCAATGGCGTCTCTATGCGGAGGCGCGGAGCCAGAAGAGATGAGGAGGACAGCGAAATAACAGTCAAGAGACGGGAGGGGAGACGCCCGTCCATCCAGGCTTCCAACCAAGAAGAGAATTAGCCTTGGCGGTTCTTGTGATATACCGAGGCACATATTAGTAGTAATAGTAGTTAGTAGTCGCAGTAGTAATGGTGTCTGAAAGTGGAAAAGAAAATTAGACTTAAAAGTCGTATAAGAGCATCGCGGTAGAAGACATATCATCATCAGTCTCCACTAACACCCATTTACTTCATGTACCATTCACTTCATGCACCGTATCACCTCTTTCATTCCTCCATCAGCTCTATTCTTATAAAGTACGACTATCAAGAAATCACGGCAAACCAGGGCCGCTCGCCGGGAGGTCGGCCGAGCAACCGGAGTCAACCCCACTTTTCCCCGCCGGTCTACACCGGAATCCGGCCGCATTACACGTGCCTCTAGACTGAACTAGGTCACGACTATACTGCAGGTGAGAAACACATATCATCCAGTATTCGGATGAATGCCATATGCCAGCCATGGCGTCCCTGTCCCTCCAGCCTTCTCTGAACAAAAGTCCCAGCTTCGGCATCCCTCGTCCTATCAATTATCTCCTAAATTCCCACGGCACTCGTATCGGAGCCCTCGACCCCTGCTCGGCACGACGCTTCCGGTCCTCTTCACCCGTCAGGTTCGTCACCACGTACCCAGGACAAAACGACCACAACTTGAGCCCCCACTCCTTGTTATTCGCATGCAAGCAGGCCGCAGCCATGTTCATCGCCGCCTTGGAGAGACGGTACGGTTCGATGGGGACGTTGTAGGCATCGGAGATCGGATTAAGCCGGAAGGCGATGCATCCTATCGAAGAGGAAGAAACATAGAGCAATAGAATGAGGACTTTATGAATCCGTTATACTACTTACCAGTAATAAGGATAACTCTTAGAGGCCATGTTGATAGTACTGAATAATAATCGTGAGGCAAGTCCGTAAGATGAGTTTAAGCAACTCGACAGCCTTCGCCTTGATGCGCTTGGATGCAGAGAATATCCAAGTCTATGCACAAATACCTTCTTCGCCAAGTTTCGAGTTACTAGCTCGACTGCTGCCCTCCTTGTTCAATACTCACAATGACGGGGAGACTAGTTTTCGGCATGTCGCCATAACATTTGATCTTACCAATGCCCCCGGTGACGAAAACACAGACTTGCACAAACTCCACCGGTCCTACGAATATGCACTCACGCTTCCAGGTAACGAGGTAATAGGAAAGAATAACCAGCATCTACGTTTAGATAACCAGCTCTCAACGAGATGCTCTACTCGAATATCCCTATGTGGTGTCGTGATGCTTGAAACGGACAAGTCCAGATGCCGAAACGCGTTGCTGCATGCAAAGCTACGTCTTCGCCGAGGGACAAGAGCATCTTCAACTCCGGTCACCCACAAGGCTTTCTTCAAGGCGTTCCAGCGACGGAGCGGCAATACAACGGCGCCTTACACACTATAACGCGGTGGTTCTATGCTACATGTAGTTAGCTGTGCGACGCAGTCTGGAAGATGACATGCATCCCAGATATTGTCTCTCCTGCGGCTCCATAGGATGGATCATCACGACCAGTTAATGCGACATACATAGAGGCCTGCTGCATCGAATTAAAGAAAATTGCCATTCGGTAGATTAGGAAAAGAATTGTCTATACATGGAGGCCCTAAATGAGGGCAGCAGATAAAACCCACACCGTACTAACACAATGGTGAACCCTTTCCTGACACGAAAGCATATTAAAAACGTACATCGACCAGAACAGGCCAGCCTGGAGCCGCCAGGCGCCTACTCATATCATCGCACAGAATTCTATCCTACCATTTGTGTATCATTCACTCATCACCCTTCGCTCTCAGCCAGCGACCTCAGGACGTACAGGCTCATCCGCACCCCGGCGCCGCAGAACGAAGTCCGGTCGCCAGGGCACAGGAAGCTGCACTCCTCATCGTCCACCTCCTCGCCGGGCCTAGCCACGCCTTCGGATGGCGTGTCGCCAGCGAGATTCAGCTCGTCGCCGCACCAGCACTCCCTGCCGTACTCGACGCCTCCGTAGTTGTACCCTTCGCACTCTGCCAGACAGACGTCGATAGACATCTCGTCGCCGTCGTTGTAGACCTGGTGGGGCAGGAGACGGCCAGGTTCTGGTTCGGAGAAGCAGCCGAGGTAGACCCAGTCATCGTTACCGGGGTGGACGGTCGGCGAGGGGGGCGGGCCCGAGGTGGAAGAAGTGGTCGACGTCGTCGGGGAGCTTGATGTCGTTGGGGAGCTTGATGTCGTTGGGGAGCTTGATGTCGTTGGGGAGCTTGATGTCGTTGGGGAGCTTGATGTCGTTGGGGAGCTTGACGCCGCGGGGGAACTTGAAGCCGCAGGAGAGCTTGACGCCGCCGGGGAACTCGACACCGCCGAAGGTCTTGACGCTGCAGGAGGGCCCGTCGGCTCCGGGATGCGGCCATCGCTGTCGGTGGTGGACGGGGCTGATGCAGTGGAAGTGGAAGAGGAGGTGGTGGTGCCCTCTGAGGCGCTTTCGTGGCGGTACAACTCGAGCCGGTTGCCGGCGCCGCAGAACTGGGTGGCGTCGCCGGCGCACTCGAAGTAGCAGTCGTCCTGACTTTCGGCCAGGGAGCTGCCGCCGTTCAGGGTATCGCCGCAGTAGCACTCGCGGCCGTACTCGGTGCCGAAATACAAGGTGCCCTCGCAGAAGTCTGCGCAGGCCTCCAGAGTCATGCTGTCGTCGGCAAACGTGCGGACGGACAGGGCGCGGACACCGTCGCCCTCGGTGTAACAGCCTTCGAAGACCCAGCTGCCGACCCGCTCCCTCTTGTGCTGAGTGGGAACCGGGTCCTCCGATGTCGTTGTGGTCGAACTGGTCGCGCTGGCCGAGTCGCTGCTAGTTGGCGCTTCTGAAGTGGGCGTGGGGATGCTCGAGCTGTCTTCGGTGGAGCTGGCCGCAGTGGAACTGGCTTCGGTGGAGCTGACTTCAGTGGAGCTGACTTGGGTCGAGCTGGCTTCGGTGGAACTGGTCTCGGTCGACCTGGTTTCGGTCGAACTGGCCTCGGTCGAGCTGACCAGCGAAATACTGCCGGACGGAGGAATGGGATCCCCCGACTCGCGTTGGTAAACATTGAGACGTTGGGGCCCACCACAATACTCGGTCCTGTTGCCGTTGCAGGTCATGCCGCACTCATCATCGGCAGTGCGGACGGACCCCTCGGTAATCTCGTTTGCGCACCAGCACTCGCCGCCATACTCGAGACCGGCGTACTCGTAGTCGTTTCCATAACAAACGTCGATACACATGGCCACCGTCTGCGCTTCGGTGACGTAGAAGTAGGGCAGTGCCCGGCCGTTGAGAGGCTCGGTGTAGCAGCCAATGCTGACATAGCCGTTCAGACCAGGGTTCACCTCGGGCTCAGGCGGCTCAGTGGGTTCGGTGGGCTCAGTGGGTTCGGTCGGACCGGTCGGCTCAGCGCTGCTTGTTGGATCAGGGTCTTCCGGGATCGTGCTGTTGCCGTCGTGGACGAGAGTATCGGCGAACAGGGAGATGAAGCTGCCCCCAGACAGATCACCAACACCGTTGCCTCCGCAGATTTGGTTGATGTCACCCGAGCAGTCGTAGTTGCAGTTGATATCGGGAACCCGCTCCCTGGGGATCGTGGGGCCGGCCCAGCACTCGCGGTGGTACTGCATACCGCAGTAGGTATGGCCGGCCTGTGCGCAAGCGTCGATGCACATGGCCACCGTGTTCGCGTCATTGCCGTAGAGCTGGCTGGCAAGCTGGCGGCCGGGGTTGTTCTCCTTGAAGCAGCCCACGTACTGGTAGCGACCCAGGCCGTTGGCGAGGAGCGGAGGCGCCTGCTGAGAAACGGCATTACAGGCAAAGTCGATGACGTGGTAGTGGAAATCGGGATCGTTCGTGTTCATGGACCACGTGGCGTGGCCGTCGTAGGGTTCCATATTCCACTGCCTCTTGGGGACGGCGCAGTAGAGCACGGCCGAGGCGCTCTCGCCGGGGCCAATCGCCGTGCCCTCACCCAAGTCGACCTGGTTGTTCGCCCGGATGATGCCGGAGGCGCCAAAGGGAGGCTTGGAGACGGAGACCATAAGGCGAATGCCGCCCTCGGGAGCGGCGTTGGTGAGACGCAGGCGCAAGCTCCGCGAGCTGTTCTCCGTGACGTTGCCGAAGGTGAAGTTCTGACCCACTTCGTACGGGACCCAGCCAGATCCGTCCACGGTCTGGAACTCGAGAACTGCGACCGGGGCGGGGCCGGCCCATCCAGAGATGGTGAACTCACCATCGCCACCATCAGAAGACACCTTGACGTGACCGCTGTAGTTGCCGGGGTTGGCCGGGTCAAAGTAGACGTGGACGGTGGAGCCCGAGTTTGCAGCGATGGTAGAGGGGAGGTCCGTGATGGTGAACGGTCCGATAGCCAGATCGCCGCTGGAGGGGTCGAAGGTCTGGAACGTGCCGTTGATGGAGTCGGCGTACTGGATCTCAGACACGGTCAACTCGGAGTTGCCCTGGTTGCGGAAGACGAGGTTGTTGGGCGCCAGCGAGCCGTTGCCCGCAACGACGTTCTCGAAGCGGATGGCTCGGGAGCTGAGCGACAAGCTGGGGCCATCGCTCTCACCAGTGCCGGTCAGCCTGGCGGAGGTGATGGTTCTGAAGCCTTCGACGCTGTTCTCCGTCTCGATGGCGATGTCAGTAGACAGGAGACCAATCTCGGTGGGTGCGAAAGCGGCATCGAGCTGGAAGGAGGCGCCCTCGGACAGCGTCAGGGGAAGGGTGGGAAGACCCGAGATGCTGTAATCGGTGTCGTCACTCAGCGCAATGGCGTTGATCTCGACATCGATCAAGGCGGTGCAGGAGATGGTGTGGGTTTCCCCAGTGGCGTCGACGGCGACGGTGCCGAAATCGTAGGGCGTGGTGCAGTTCAGAGGCGACTTGACAGGCGCGCCGAAAGCGTGGAAGCGACCGGTGGTGCCGCCCATGTACATGATACCGTCGCCAAACACGGCACGGGTGAACTTGGTGGTGCCGCCAATCTCCCAGCTCCTCAGCAGGGTGAGCTCACCGTCCTCCGGTACAGCATCGTAGACTCGCAGCTGGCCCGGGGGGTTCTGTACATCGGTGAGCCAGAGCAGACCAGTGCCGGGCTGGCCATTGAGCGAGGTGACGGTGCCGTGGCTGACACCGAGAGTGTACGAGTTGGATTCGGGCGTCTCGGCGACTTTGGTGAAGGAGGGGACGCCGTTGTTGCAAGAGAAGCGGAAGACGATGGTCGGGTACCGCACAACTATACAACCAGTGAGCATATCAAGCCAGAGGCCGGGTTCACCTTGACATACCGTTGATGTACAAATAACCTCCCTCTCCGGGGTAGACGCCGGCACCGGCGTAGACCGAGTTCTCGTGCTGGTAGATCTGGATGATGTCGTCCAAGCCAACGCCGCCATTGCGATAGCCGCCGAGATGATCGAGATTGACCCACCAGGTCTTCCCGCTCTTACCGGTGACGACACCGATGCGTTTGATATCGCCGCAGGAAAATTCGTCCGGGAGGATCTGCAAGGGGCTAGAGCCCAGGTCCTGGTCGGCGCCGTCCAGCTGTCGCTTCTCGTGCGGCATGAAGAAGTCAACGAGGTCCAGACTTCCGTCCTCCTGGATGGTCATGTGCACGACGGCCTCTTCCAGGGCAGTCGGGGGATCGCGGCCGCTAACGGGGATGTCGTGCAGCTGGGACGCATAGCCGTTTCCGGTGGAGAAGAAAATGGAGCCGGCGCCGTCGTAGGCCAAGCCACCGCCGGCCATCCAGATGCCGGCGCCCTCGTCGACGACGCCGTCGCCCTGGGTGGCGAAGTGCTCGACCAGCTCGCCGGTCTCCTTGTGCCAGCCCATGACCCAGCCGGTGAAGTTGTACTGGACGCAGTGGGAGCCGAGGCCGGCGTAGATCCAGTCGCCGACGTGGAGCAGGCCGGGCCGTTGGAGATGGATGCCGCCATTGAACACGCGAAGCTCGTTGTTCCTGGCGACGATACCTTCGAGCGGGACGGGGAAGTTGGGCCGCTCGCTGAGGTCATTGACGTCGATGGCATGGAAGTAGTAACGGCCGGCGGGACGTCCCTGGGCGACGTTGAGTTGGGATTGGTCTTGGTAGGTCTTTGCGAGGAAATACCAAGTATCGGTTTCGGGATCGATGACGCCGGTGCCGATCACACCGATGTGTGGATTGATGTCGAGACATCCGCTGAGGTCTTGGGTTAAGAAAGGAATGTGGAGGTTTCGTGAGGCGATGATGTCGCCGGTCTGCGCGTCGAGCTTGTAGATATTATTTTGGGTGGTCGCGAGGTAAACGAACTGTGTATCATCAGGTGTGTAAACGAGTGGCTGAGAGAAGATCTGCTCGGGGAAACCGCCGTAGTCGCCGGGAAGCTCGGTGAGGAAGAGACGATCAAACTGGGAACTGCGAACGATGGCGGGGTCGATGTTGTGGTTCCTATGGACGCGGCGATTTCACGATCAGCTTGGGAAATCGAAAATCGAAAAAGCCTCACAACGATACGCGGGGCGAGCCAGCCATGGGCAAGAGAGAGAGAGAGAGACCAGAAGGGACGAAACATACGTCTGGTAACCAGCGCGGGAGTTGTCACCTCCCCAAGTGATGGTGTCCGTGTCGGCGAGGCCATTGGCCAAGCCGACGACAGACAGCATCAACCACGCGATCAGGATCATGATGGCGAGGCCCGAGCCGACGAGAGACGACGCGATGGACGAGGTGGTAAACGAGTGGAAGAGGTCGAAAGACGGGACGAAGGGACGACCTGGGCGAATCCCATGGAGGGGGTTGTCAAATAATAATCAACGGAGCATTGAGCAGGCTAAAGTCAAGGCTCAAAGTCGTCGACGCATCCACTAATTACTTTGTATGGAGTAGGGGAAAACGCCCTATAGCCCCCCAGCAATGGGCGAGGGTGGGTCTAGAAGGCCAGGAGAAGACGCGGCCTTGCCCAGCCAACGCCCAGTCTCCATGGTTATTCCGTTGGCGTGGCTAATAAAACGCCGATCTTTCCAGGTGAAGCTGAAAGACAAGGGCGAGCCCGTCTCAGGCGCAGGTCTGATACGAAAGTGATGGGCCGCGTACAAGCTAATCTCGTTTGAGGGTTGGCGCGTACCGATTCGTAAAGCGAGCATCGGCCGAGAGCCGAATCAGCGTTCAGGGTCCCTGTCGATCAGTCCTTAGGACTCTCGTATGTGAGACTGTCGGCCAGAGAAAATGAGGAAATAAGGACATGGAAGTCCTGGGAAGATTACAACGTGACGGAGCAAGGCGCCATCTTTACCCGTCAACCATCATCTAGCCTGTGACGAAGAGTCGATCAGCCCAGTCCATCGAAGGATAGGAAGACTTGTCCTACAATTGCCAAGAGCAAGAGGCTCTCTCGAATGAGTGTGGCGCAGGACACGGGCACTGGTTCGACGTTGTAAATGGTGTCATGGCTCGGAGCCCGGCAATGGCGTGCCTAATCGAGACACAATCGGACAAGGGGCTGCTGAAGCGAGAGACGATACGAAGAAACGGTAAATACCGTTGGATGAATTGGATGCAGAACTGCAAGGGGTGAATTTTGGCTACCTTAGTCTTTGGTGGGCCACGGAAGAACCACCAAGACCGCTAAGCCCTAGTGCCGCACGTGAGTTGGGTCCAAACGGCGAGGTACCTGTAGGTACTTGCATTTGGCACTGGTATTTTTTTCTTGTTACTTTTCGTCACGTGACCCATCCCTCGCCTTGGTACCTCGACCCGGCATTCTCTTTTCGATTCATCTCGAAAGCATTCTCTGTCGCAACGTGTCAACAACGGAGGCCTGCACCTACTCTCTCAACACGGTATCTCTACAAATCGCAAATTGGGATATTCCCTACGGGCAATCGTTACGGAGAGGTTACTTGTTTCTGGACACGGCGACTCAGACCTAAGGACGGGTTGTCTTGCGACAGACGTGAAGCAGTGGAGACACGACGATATCATCCTTCGGGATGCGATACATACCCTAATATTCTGACCGTAACAGGGCTTACCTCTTCCCAACATCCCGTGGCGGTGGCGTATATGAATTTACATTTGCGTGCCAATAGTTGCGCAAAGCCGAAACGAAAACCGATCACACAGCACATCATCTACAATGGCTAGACACAACTGTATTCACGAGACTACGTAGAATATCGGGATATGCCGCTTTTATCGTTTGGTTTGGTTCTTTCCGAGTGTACCTAGTTCGTAAATAGGGCTATGCTCTAATTGTAGGGCTGCTCTTTGTGCTACGTGTACAATGGATATTTTACGATACGTGGAGTGCAGGGCAATGGCTAGCAGGTCTGGTCTCATCCTCTCCCCAGTCCGCCAGAATCACTTGTCTGTCATTCGGGTGGTCGGAGGAGAAAAAATAATCAAAAAAGAAGAGGGTTCGCTGTGGCCTCAAAAATGTAAACCAACAAAACCACCGGGAAATCGAACAAAGTAGCCTCCGATTAAAATCAAGGGAATCCATTCTTCTTTCTTTGTGCGACACACCACAGGTGGGCCAGCGATACCGACGCTCTGGTTTTGGTTGCGGGCCGCACCCAAACCCTCGGGTCCAGCTTCTTCACCCGCGATAACTTCACTACATGCCAACAAACAGACGGCTATATCCTCGTTTCAAACAATTCTTGCAAATCCTCTGCGCCGACTACCTACCGTGGAATTCTCGCCGTCAAAAATCGACGCAACGGTGAGAGCACCCACAGCGCTCCACCCTGGTGCCTTTTGCAAGCCCAGTGTAACTCCAATAGGGGCGATGGCTTTCCCCTCCGAATCCAATTGTTCAAGGCAAGGACATAATGGCATGGATGGGGTCTAGTTCAGTAACATTCGGACGGTTCCCTATCCTTGGTGTTCCGACGGCATCTCCACTTGTTCACGTAACTAGACTGGGGGCCCCTCTCTGTAAAGTAGGGTACTACTCCTAATCCATGGGAACTTCCGCCCATGTCCACGATGTCTTCTTCCCCTTCTCGCTTCGCCTAGTCCGCCTTTCTCATCCATTCATTCATTCACTGTTATTTTTATTTTTCTATTTGTTTTCAGACCTCGGTTTTGTTCGCCAGGGGCTCCTTTACAGCATGGCCCTACTAGCCCTCATCGCGGGCCTCGCGCTCGCAGCCCTCGTCGCCCGCGAGTTCTATAGCTGGTACCGGCTCTCGCACGTACCGGGGCCGTTCTGGAACTCCATCACGGGCTGGGCCATGGTGCGAACGGCTCTCAAGGGAAGCGTCCACGAGGCTTACATGGAGCTCGATGCCCAATACGGTGCGTCTCAGCGGCGTGCACGTCGCATCTCGACTCTCTGCGCGACATGATGCTTATGCGTCGATTTGTTCACGTTTGACAGGCCCCTTGGTCCGTATTTCGCCAAACACCGTCATGTTTAGCGACGGCCCGACCTTGCAGAAAATCGCCGCCGTGCGGAGCAAGTACACCAAAGGCGAATGGTATGTTGTCGGACGGACGACACCTGGCGAGGACCATCTCTTCTCCATGCGGGACGAGGAGAAGCGCAAGTATTTGAAGAGCAAGATGGGACCTGGGGTGAGTCTCCCTTTTTGATACTCTGCCTCCATCTTCTCTCATAGGCGCTGCCAATCGTACTCACTTCTGTCCAGTACTCCGGCCACGAGAATGGCGGATTCGAAGACGGCATAGACAGGAACATCGCCACCTTCATCGACCTCATCGAATCAAAGTACATCTCCACGGCAACCGACTACCGACCCATCGACATGGCCAGCGCGGCCACCTACTTTGCCCTCGACGTCATCAGCGAGCTGGGCTTCGGCACGCCGTACGGCTTCCTCAAGGAAGACCGCGACCTGTACCAATACGTCCAAACCAAAGACGCTTTCTTCCCCGTCATGATCACCATGATGAGCGTCCCGTTCCTTGCGAAGCTCATGCACAACTGGCCTCTCAACCTCGGTCTGCCCAAGTCGGGCGACCAGGCCGGGTTCGGCGCTCTGATGGGGTGGGTTGCCTTCTCTCAAGTTTATCGATCCTGAACGCATTCTGAGGGTAATTTGACAAAACAGATTCGCCAAGAACTTTGTCGACAAGAGGTTGAAACCCGGTGCAAAGCCAGGACGCGACATGATGCAATCCTTCATCAACGCAGGCTTGAACCGCGATGAACTGACCCAGGAGGTCTACGTCGAAACGTACGTCTCACCTAGCCCTCGTCTCCCAGACCCATCCTATCCACTAACCACAACAAAAAACAGCATCGCCGGCTCCGACACAACCGCAACAGCAATCCGCATGACCCTCCTCTCCCTCATCTCCACCCCCGCCGCCTTCGCCGCCCTCCGCCGCGAAATCGACGCCGGCATCGCCGCCGGCCGCATCAGCTCCCCCGTCCGCGACGCCGAAGCCAAAGCCATGCCGTACCTCCAGGCCGTCATCCGCGAGGGCCTGCGCCTCTACCCGCCGTCGACGGGGCTCGTGAGCAAGGAGGTCCCCGAGGGCGGCGACACCATCCACGGGTACTACCTCCCCGCGGGGACGCAGGTCGGGGAGAACGTGTGCAGCATCGGCCGCGACAAGGACGTCTTTGGGCCGGATGCGCACCATTTCCGGCCGGAGCGGTGGCTCGAGGCCGCCGAGGGAGACCAGGAGAGGTATAAGAACATGTTGGCGACCGTGGACTTGGTTTTTGGATATGGCAAGTTTTACTGTATGGGGCGGACCATTGCTCTTATGGAGTTGAGCAAGGTCTTTGTGGAGGTGAGTCCGTTGATCCCATCGTTATTTGTTCTGGCCGACGCAGGTTGATTATTTACGACGTCACCCGCTAACCGATGATTCGTGTCGTCTAGTTGACCCGGAGATACGACTTTGCTATGGCAAAGCCCGAGACGCCTATGAAGCTTTTCAGCGCGGGGTTCTGGATTACCCATGACTTTTGGCTGCGTGTGACCAGGAGGACGGACGAGCCGTGATGGATATGGACTGGCACCATGAATGATGTGGGTGGGATACAAGATAAGACAGGGCAGGTCTAAGAATAAAAGAAAGCGCTTGTTCAATTACCGTCAACCTGAAGACCGCACGCCAGTCGGTCAAAGTGTATAATACCAACCCGAATGAACCAAGCCACGCCAACTCCAAATCCAGCTCTATGGGAATGTTCGCCGCATTCAGTCATAAATAGTGTACAGGAAACTCCCTTCTCGTCATTTTCATGTCGCGACAGTTCCACTAAGCGACGGCGCCGCAGTCGACGGGTCGACAGTCGGCGGTTCGACCTCGGCCTCCATATCCTTCGCAGAATCCTCCACGGCAGCAATGTCCTTTCCGATATTCTTACCGGCCGTCGCGTCGGCCTTGTCGGGATTACCCATGCCGATACTATCAATCCAATGCCAGCAATCAATCTTCCCGCTACCGGAGCGGTCCAAGATGGCCGGGTCGTCGAGGATCCCGTCATCGGCGCCACCTCCTCGTCCACCTTCTCCATTAGCACCGCGGTCGCCCCCCTCGGCCATGGCCACGTCGTCCTTATCGCACCCGACGCCATCGATCAAGTCGCCGACCCAGGTCCGGGCGACGGGGACTCCGTTGGCGCGAAGTAGCTGCAGCTGCGCGCGGAGATTCAGCCGTAGCGCGCGCTCGGGCTCGACCGAGTTGAAGATGCGGCGCGTGAACCAGGGAAACAAGAGGCCGAAATCCGACTGCGAGAGGTGGGCCGACTCCTTGACGTAGAAGAAATTCGGCTCGGGGTGGCGGACGCCGCTCGGCCGCTGGTACAGGTCGGCGGTGATGACCTGGGCGGACGGGTTCGGGGAGAGCACGCGGGCGGTGACGTGGAGGTGCTCGGTCCACTTGAAGAAGGCGTCCGACTCGACCGCCAGGAGGGCCCTGCCGCCGGGTGCGGTGGGGACGTCGGCGTAGGCGGGGAGGGGTAAATCGAAGAGAGGGGCCGAATTGGGTGCCAGCAAGGGGAAGCACCACATGTCGAGGAGCATGGTCACGTTACGCTCGGTGACTTGGTTGCAGAGGTCAGAGTCCCGGCGCGGGGTGAAGAGGGGTCTGTCCATGGCGTCCAGTGCGGCGGAGCCGGCGTAGTAGGTGGACTTGAGAAACTGGACGATGGAGGCGGCGCCGAAGCTGTGGCCGGCGAAGATGATGCTCCCGGGCTCGTGCACGTGGAGACGGTCGGCAAGGTGGGACAGGGTCGGGGTGGACTTGTTCAGGTTCGAGAGAGGGTGGCGGCGGTCGTCGATGGCGAGGACGGCGGCGTGGACCAGGCCCAGCTCCCAGAGGCGGATGCGCAGCTGTTCCTCGCGGGCCTCGTAAATCTCGGGCTTCACGTCGTGGGCTATTCGGTTATAGGGGACGACACGGCGAGTGGAGCGGATAAAGTAGCGGTCCTGGGCCTCGGGGATGCGGACAAAGGCGGCGACGGCGCTGCCGTCGCGGTGTTCGGGGCATATGACGACGACGCCGTGGGAGGCGAGGGAGCCGGCGAAGAAGGAGTAGGTGTTGCGGTTGCCGCCCAGGCCATGGGAGAAGATCACGGTGGGCCACCGGCCCTCGGGGGTGCTAGGTTCGAGAAGATTGGCATTCTTGTGGACGGGGATGCTGGTGTAGTGGAGGTGTCGGGGAAGAAAGCTGTGTGGGAGTATGTTAGCGTGAAGCCTGCTACTGGACAAGAAGAGAAGACGGAGACGCACGAGACAATGTCGGCCAGCAATGGCTGGAGACCGAGGAACTGAGTGTATGCGGCGACGTGGTTCCTTTGCGGGGCGGGAAGCCAACTGATACGGCTGCCGTTGGCGTCTGGAGTGGTGGGGTAGTAGATTCGGAACTGGACGGTGTGGATGTCCTTGGCATTGTTGGGCGGCGGACTTGGCGAGTCGAGCTCAGCGACGGGGATTTCGACGTCGACGGTGCCGACCTTGTGAGGGCCCGAATAGCTAGGGAAAGTAGGGATCGGGTTGAGGTGTGACAGGTACGCGCTGAGCTTGGAGGCGGTCGGCTGTGTTGGGAGCGTCATGGTCGCAGATGTGATTGCGCATCAAGGAGCAAGGATAGCGATGGCCGTGCCTGTATGATTATTTACGACCTCGAATGCCAGTTGTGGCTGCACCTCTGCGGTGGCGATGACGTCGGGATTCGGAGGCAAATGGAAAAGGACAAACGATCACCCTTCCTTTCGTTTGCATTCACAATTGCGTATCTCGCTGGAAGAAGCAAGGAAGGACAGAATCGAGATGATTAGATTCGATCGAGGGCGATTGACGCAGTTGGGATGGATTGATGGATTGCAGGGTGGACGACCAAAGGGCGACCGAAGGAGGCTCAAGATTCTAATTGATTGAGCGTCGAGGTAAATGACAGGTACGACGGGCTTGTTTACTCAAGCGTCGTGTATAGGCTGGGTAGATACAAAAAAGCAGACGAAAACAAGTGGCAGGTCCGTGGGAGAAGAAGCAGAAAGAGTGACGAGGGAAGAGTCTGACAATGATGAGAAAGATGGGAATCCCTTCAGGCCTGGATCTGGGTCTTTCACATGGAAAGGACGGAATGACCTACAATGGTATGTACCTATAGGTGGTACTTCGTATGGTCTCGGCTCCCAATCCGAATTATAAGTACCGAGTACAATATAACCACGCTTTGTACAGTCATTTGTCGTGGTACTGAGTACATTTATTATGTCACTATTTATCGTACCTAATACCCACCTTCCCGCTGCGCGTGCGGCCTCTGACAAGGAACCAATAGGGGGCAATCAATTAGGTGGCTTTTTTTCCTATACACGTCACGACGTCCGAAAGGACAGGGCCAGAATGTCACCACAAACTTGGCACTCGGCCAAGTCCGAGCGATGAGTTCTAGTAGACGTCGAAAAGAATACATACCAGTGCTTGGATGTAGTGTATCATCTTTCAATAAGAGAACTGTTCGAGCTATTTGTGCCTGTTCTAATTACACAGCTTGTGAAACGAGCACGCGACAGGCACAGTTAGTCAGGGCCAGTACCCGCTGTGTCGTCATATTGCGTACATTTCACTGTACTGCTGGTAACCTCGGTGAGGCTACACCGACGTCTATGTACTCACCGAACCAAACTGAGCTATGGCTTACCCACTTGGAGACTCTTTCGATTAAAGGACATACATCGTATAGTCACACGATTCAGGTTCCTCGGCAGAGTTCTTATCGACGCATGCCTAGACAGGAAAAGCCATCCATCCCCCTATTGACAGACCTGACCTTTCCCTCAGAGAAGACACTCATCAATGGGCTCAGAGACCTCGTTGCTCGCGCGGAAAAAGGTAGGGGTAGGAAGACGAGCCCAAAACTCACGCTCCTACACTTGAACTTGTGCAGAGGTTCTCCAGGGACGGCCTAGGCGTATCCATTGACGCACTTTGTGTAGTTGAGACGGTGTCAGTGGGAGGAGTTCATCAGACCGACTTCTTACTCGGCGTGCCAGTGGGCCCACTATGAATCACGGCCAGACGCAGCTCATGCTTCTTCTATGCCTCTCTCGCGAGTGCTTGGCACGGAACATTATACATACAATCCTCTTGGTCATGATCCTCTCATGGCGAACACCCGAGTCAAAGAGCTCGGTAGCACGAGCTTCATCGACGGGTCTCGCTACCAAGCACAGGGTACGGTGAGGGCGATCCAGTAGCAGGACCGAAGATCGCTGATCACCTTGTACAAGCTGGAGGGCATGGAACAGGATGCAGGGGGAGCGACATTTATCTATCATCCGCACAACCCAGGCATGCGACGCGCAGTGGGACGATGAAGCTCGGCTTGCTGGTTTGGGGGGCGGTTCCCGAGGGCAATGACCTGCTCTGCCTCCATCCTGGCTCCATCGCATGATCGTTGGAGTAAGATGACAGACACATTCTCGTTGGTTTTGATGTTCGTTTGCAGACAAACGAAGACGAGAAGGCAAGTAGTAGCCGACTGGGAATGAACCCTTGGTAATAGACCTGGACAGCTTGGTCGACTATCCTGGAACAGGCATGAAACGAACTCCTTGGTCGTTCTTCAAGAGCGTCAGCGCCCCCATGCTTGTCAGCGGTCCTTGATACGAAAAGAGACACGGGTCAGAATCACGAAGAGCGAGAGGGAGGTCCGGGGTCATAGTAACGAATAGGAACCAAGTGATATTGAGGTCGGACGATTGGGCCGACGCACCAGTGCCAGAAAGGAGGCTTCGGTTTGCGGGACTGTATGGATACCTGTCTTTTTCCTCATTCGAATACGACCGGTTACTAAATCGCGGCGTCTCGGGTGAAAGCCGAGTTTCTCAACGCGTCTGACATGTTAAATGAAGCCAATTTCTTCGATGGGCAGACGTCGTCTCGGAGCTTTCGAAACATTCGGGAGTACGAAGCAGTTGCATGTTTTTGGTGTGTTTTGTTGCTTAGCTAATATTCGCGAGAAACGAAACACGTGAGTTCGCGTCTTTTACGCGTGTTTTCCCTCCCTCACTTCCATTATCAAGTCCACCAAATTGGACTCTCCCTTTGTGCGTTTCAGCACCCGTGTTCTGAGATGGCTGATCCTATAATCTTCCCATGTCTTCTCTTTCTTCTCGATCATTACCCTTAACAGAGAAACGGTCTGTGATAATGCTTAACACGATGACCAAGCCCGGATCCATCGCCAACGGTGACAACTATGCACCTAGTCAGGCCGCAGATAGTCAGGAGATATTAGCCAAGTATATGGCTCAATTTGGTGTTGGCATGGTGAGTCTCCTATCCTTCTCCATCTCGTTCTACATTTTCCTTTCATTTCTTCTTCTGCCGTCTTAAGTCCCCTACCTTCTTTGCTCTCTTTCATCTTCCACTTCTCCCCATCACGTGGCGTTGTTACTGTGGCGCTCATTTGCACCGCCACACGAGCTTACTAACACTGGTTGCTCGACTTGGCTCGCGAGCATCCATAGACTTTCAGCTTCTCGAGTCGCGACGAAGAAGACGATTCCTCCCAAAACCGCCGTATTGCAGAACCATCTCAAGCTCCCACCACCAAGATAGTGTCTCATGACGAAGCGGCACCCGCTCGACGATTGTCGCCGTCGCACTCTTCCTCGAAATCCTGCACAAGGAACGCAGTGGTATGTGTATAGCCCTGCGGACTCGCAGCATCAAGCAACCAGCTGACGCGAGGCAGAACCAGTGTCGGACCTGTACGATCAACCATCCTCTCCCACACGACTCCAAGTCCCCTGCCAATTCCTACAAACCCCACCCACGGTCTCCCTTCGAGGTAGCCGTCGAAGCGGACTCTCCGCGGCGCCCAACCTGCAATCCTCAACCTGTCGCCCCGGGTCTTCCTACTCGCTCCCATCGAAGAGAACACGACGATGCGGTAACCTCTCGGTCGAACAGTCCAGCCGCGACAGACAAACACAGCTCAACATCAGTTGCCCTGCCTCCGTCCACCTCTAATGTCTACCCACCGCGCGCCTCTACCCTACCCGATAATCCCAACATGGACTCCCAGTCGTCACCCACGCAGGAAAACGACGAGCGGGATTATCGAGAGCACTACCAGCCCGAGTTGCCCTTGCCTCGCAGCCCACGATCTACGCAATCACAGCCAGAAGCTGGGAATCCACACGAGTCGCTCGATGAGAATCATACCGGGGCAGTCAACTTTGCAAACCTGAGCCATGCCCAGGAGTCGTCGCCAACGGCCGCGAGCCATACCCAGGAGTCGTCACCCATAGCCGACGGCCCTGGCCCTCTGAACACTCGAGGCGCCTGGCGGACGCGTCAGTCTAGTTCCCAACAGCAGTCATCGCTCGTTCGACCAGAGGGCCATACTCCCTTTCGCAGCACACAATGGGCCCCGGAGACCCCCGCGCCGCCCCTGAACCCGTTCGCCGGCAACCCTACGCTGGGAGGACAGGCCTTGGTTGGTTCCCAGCTCTTCGGTCAGACCCCGACCTTGTCATCGGCCGTCAGGCTAGGCATGAGCCCGACGTCCTCCCGGCCCTCGCCCAACATGATATTCCAGAACACCCTTTCTCCCAACTTGGTCGAGTCTTCGCCCCACAAGCGCATGTTCAACATAACCTCCCCCACCGAAGGCCCGATGTCGAGTCCCCGAATCCCCGGCGATGACCCAAGCCAGCTTCATCCCGGCGAGAAGACTCCTGCCCCCAGTCGCTGGACGCAAGGCCGTTCTCTGTCCGAAACCCCCCGAGAAGCGACGAGCAAGTATTTTCGTCGCCGCCCAGAACCGATGGATCATTACGAGTCTATGCGAACGTCCCAGGCTCGGAGACTGAGCAGCGATGATCTGCCCGCCCCCAAGGCCTGGGACGAAGAATTTGACGACACGGAGAGCATCATGGAAAAGAGAAGACGAGCCAATATGAAGAAAGAGTTGGCCATGAAAGAACTCGCCCGTATTAGTGCGCGTCGGCCTACATCTCGTGGTGGCCCCGCGTCTCCCTCAGCTACTCGCAGGACAAGGTCAAACAGACATCCGCGCGACACAGCTGAGAGCGTTGCCGACGACCAGCCTCAGAATGCAGCACCAGCTGCCGAAGATCAGGATGATATATCGACAGTAGCGGACTCTCAGGATCCACCGCCTCCTCCGCCCAAGTCATCCGCTCCGAACCCATCACCTCCCAATCCACCCAGTCCCGAGGGCCAAGTCGATCCGGCTCCCAGCAATGACGTGGTGGTCGATAGCACGAAGCAGACGGCCGAGACCCAAGATGAGCCCGAAACGGACGGCATGCTTGAAGAAAGCTCCAAGCCGAGGGATACGATCCCGGAGACCAGCCCAGCACCTCAGCCCAGGCCAGCTAACAGCACGATAGCCTCACGGCCGACCTCCGTAGCCCCAGATCCTCCCCCAGCCGGGACCGCTCGCTCGATCACAGACCGTTCCTCTCCGACAGGTTCAAGTTCAGAACTACCCGAACCGTCGCTGCCCCAACCACTCAGACGATCCAATCGTAGATCGATTCCGTCAACCAAGGCCATGTCCGTCATATCAAACAACGAGTCCACGCCTTCATCCGACAAAGAAAGCGCGGTGGTAAAGAACACAAGCACACATCCATCGACCCGCGAGCCAGGCTCATCACGGGTCGAGAAGGTCAAGGAAGCCGACGTGCTCCTGCTTTCCGATCCCTCTGTGGTCCTGGAGTCAAGCCCACACCCGACTTTTATGACCCCCCGCGACTTACCCTCTTCGCCACCTCTATGTGATACGCGCGCAGCTACGAAGCTCGGCCACAATCTTGGCGCGAGAGTGTCGACAAAAGACCCCTCAACGCCTCTAGCTCCCCCGTCCACGGCGCCAGCAGTGCTCCCGGGATCGGATTCGACTTTGAGCACCCTTCCCGAGACTCCCGCTCTATCGTCTACGACGACGCCCGCCACGCAGGAGGAGCCCGATGCAGAACCCAAGTCATCGCCTGTAAAAAGCGAGCGTCTACCACGAATGGAACCTATGCTCCCACGGCTCAAGACTACGTCGGCCCTCTTGAATCTAAACATAACAAGGCGTACAAGAAATACTCGACGATCGCTCCGACTGGGCTCCGCCTCGACGGACGAGCTGGCAGGGTCTCCCTCCGCCTCGGGGTTCGAGGATAGTATGGCCCGGCCGCCCAAGACGAACGGTCGCACCGGTAACCGAAGCCAGCATCCCACGACGCAAGCACGGAAGGACGCCGGACCAGACGCGAGAAGAATATTCACCGGCATGGCGTTTGCCGTCTCGTTCCAATCGAAGAGGCCGGGGGAAACCGCGGACCAGTACGACCAGCGGCTGGCGCAGAGCCAGGGGGTGGAGAAGATGATCCAGGACGCCGGCGGGCATCTCTTGCCCAACGGCTTCGACGAGCTGTTCCAGCCAACGGCGCTGAATACCGTGGCCCTGAGCCCCAGGGAGGCCGGCGAGACCCGGGCCACCCTCACGCTGACGGCCGCGGCGCAGTCCCTCGGCTTCACCGCCCTCGTCGCCGATGGCCACTCCCGCAAGGTCAAGTACATGCAGGCGCTGGCTCTCGGGCTGCCCTGCATATCCGACCGATGGGTCACGACGTGCCTGGAGAAGAAGCAGGTCGTCGACTGGATACCCTACCTGCTCTGCGCCGGCCAGTCGGCTTTCCTCCGGGACGCGATCCGGTCGCGGTACCTCGCCGCCTACCCGGCCAGCGAGGCGCGTCTCGCCGAGGTGGTCGAGCGGAGGGACAGGTTGCTCCACGGGAGCAGGATCCTCCTCGTCATGAAGAGGTCCAGGCAGGAAGACAAGAAAATGCCCTACGTGTTCCTGGCGCATGTGCTCGGCGCGGCTCTGTCGAGGGCGTACAGCATGGACGAGGCCAGGGAGATGATGCGGCAGGGCGAGCTGCTCGGGTCGCCTTTCGACTGGGTGTATGTCGACGAGAAGACGGGGACGGACGACGGCCTCTACGCGTCGACTCGTGCGCAGGATACGGGGACGGCGAAGAAGAGGAAGAGGAAGAGTGCGGGGCATGCTCTGCCTGCGCCGAAAAGGATCAGGAGGCTCAGCGATGAGCTCGTCATACAGAGTCTCATCCTCGGGAGGATGATTGACGAGGGAGAGCTCGAGGGATAGATGGGCTCGTGTAAGAAGTATTTGTATGATTGCTGGGTGTCTATGAGGATGGTCTTCACGGTGTTCGGGGCTTGGAAAGGGGTTAGCCACTTGGCCGTGGACAAAGGATATTGAGTCCTGGTGGCTTTTGGCATATAAAGGCGACAGGCTGTATTGGAATGGCACGTGTATTAGCTTTCTGGTCTGATGGCACCGGCACGCCTTGACTCTCGACTGAAGATGGACTACGACTTTGGTTTGAGTCGAGGCAGTAGACGATGATTTGATCGCGTTAGGATACGGTGGGTGTCGCGCCTCAGCCGTTGGAGCACACGAGAGTCGTTTCTCTGGGGAAACAGCCAGCTAGTACTCATGAATTCGCACTCAGTAAGCTGACGAGACGTGGAAGCTTTCTTGGATGATTCCCCTGCAGATGAAAATCCACGGAGACGTCTTCGGACCCGCCGGCCCCCACGTGCGGAGGACTGCCGCGATCATTGGACGGCTTCCGTAAGCCGGACCGGCGCCGGCTTGAGCGCCACCAATAACGCCTGCCAACGGTCCAGCACGACCGGGGTTGTTGGCTCAAATGCACGTGGTGGTCGAGGGGACTTCGATTCATCCAGGGGAAACGGTCGAAGCTTTCGAGAAGCCAGCTCCATATTGGCCTTGACGGCGTGGACTGCGGCAATGCCCTTTGGGAATACCGGTAACAGTAACATGCAGCTAACTCGGACTTGGGATCTCTTCCTTCGTGGCCTAGCTCCCCTGGCCCTGGCTAGTGACTGATTTTCCTCGCTTCGACCTGCACAATACAAGGGACATGGCCGCATGGGTGGGTATAAGACAGGAGATAACGTGGGGTGCACACGGGTCAACGTTATCGTCCTGGTCTGATGCGAGCTTTCATAAGAATTCGAGCCGGCTGTTTTGTTGCAACTACTCTGAGCTTCTCGTCTCCCTTCATCGTTCTCCAAGCTAGCTACTCCTCCAACTTACACACTTCTTCAAGTCGGCTATCGTCCCCTGCTGCCTGCCTTTCATCATGGTCAGGACTCTCCTCTGGACCCTTCTCCCCTCCCTAGTCGCCGCTGCGGCCCTCCAGACCCGCGGCGACTCCAGCTTCGACTACGACTCTCTCAGCTTGAGGACCGTTGGCAGCCGCAACACTCTTGTAAGCCAAGCATTCATTCATTCGTTGCGCCACGCCACCGTTAACAAATCTCAGGAATGGCGCGTCTGGCTCGAAAAGAACGGCCACCCCATCTCCTTCTGGCACGACGTGCCGCTGTACCCAGACGAGAACAACAAGCGCATCGTCAACTTTGTAGTCGAGATCCCGCGCTGGGAGGACGGCAAGATTGAGATCCGCCGCCAGGAACCCCTGAACCCCATCTTCCACGACGACCGCAACGGCCTCCCGCGCTTCGTCGAGAGCATCTTCCCGCTCAAGTCGTACCCTTTCCTCTACGGCTCCATCCCGCAGACGTGGGAGTCGCCCAACTTGGACCACGACTTTACCAACGCCCCGGGCGACAATGACCCCATTGACCTGTTCGACATTGGGCAGGATATCGGGTACATTGGACAGGTGAAGCAGGTGAAGATTCTGGGCGCGTTGGCTCCTAATGATGGCGGCGAGACGGATTGGAAGGTGCTGGGGATTGATGTCAATGATCCCATTGCTCCTCTTGTCGATGGTAAGAGATTGGCCCTGACGACTGGACCTTTCTCTTGTTGTCCGTCCCCATCACTGTTTCAACTTGTTGACGTTTCCAATGAAAGACTTTGAGGATCTCGAGCTGTACCGCCCTGGTCTCCTCCAGTCCTACCGTGACTGGTTCACCGTACGTTACTGTTCTCTCCTGGCAGCCCTACGCCTTTCTCCTTACAATCTCAAGCTAACACGAACGCCATGACAGTACTACAAAGTAGCCCGCGGCGACGACCGGATCCCCATCATCGGCGACACGTACCAGAACAGCAGCTACGCCGCCTCGGTCGTCGAAAAGGGCCACGAGTACTGGCTCGACCTGATCAAGGGCGCCGTGGACACCAATAAGATCAACTACAACCAGACCAGTCGCCCGGACATCCGCGAGAGCTACGTGTCCCGGTGCGAGGCCACGCTGAGGCTCGGGCTCCCCGCCGAGTCGGACGAGGGGCCGGCGGCGCCCAAGCTGGAGAGGTTCAACCAATGGTTCTACCTCGATTCCGAGTTTAAGCTCATCGAGGAGAATGTCGCGTAAGTTGAGGGCTGGACCGTGGAAAGGGGTTGGGGCTGTACCAGTTGGAGGCCAGACCTGGACACGGTCTAGATAGAAAGATGACGAGGCTTGTGAGATGGCGAGTCTAAGATCTGTTTCAAGGTCATTTCAAGCTCACGAGTTCCCGGTGGTTTCTTATTCCCAAGTTGACCTTTCACCTTTGTATGTTGATGGTATAATCACCAGGAGTCTGAAAAGGAGCCAGCGCAGGGGCAGTAAAATCTATTCAGGAAAGGTGGCTGAAATATCAGGCTGGTTTGCATCCTCTTCCATCATGTCTGCTCCTGGACCAAAGAAAACCAATCCATAAGCTGAGACGGCGACAAAGTGATGCCTGAAGGGCAACAAACCCACCCTAACCAAACACCGTCTATAACACCAGGAAGCGGGGCTTGATTCTCCAAAGTCGACTCGTGACAGTCCAAAGGGCGCCTTTGGAAATATTTTCAAGTCCATCCATATCTAGACCCTAGACACAGCCGGCCGGAGTTGGTTTAAAAACTGAAAAAGCGGCGATTGTTTGGCCAGCGCCTTACTAAGTAAGGAATCAGCATGGCCGCGGGAAATAGTGAGAGAAGATCCTCCTAGAATATACATAAGACTCTTTAGCAGAAGCGTGCCGTGTAATGTAGTTGGAGAGATTCTTCCAGGCGCCGCCATGATAGTTATCCATCCCATCTCATGCACATGCGCGCATGAAGAGGAAACGCCCGCCCAAAGAACAGACAATCCCAGCGTCATTCAAACCCGGCAAAGAGAAAACAAGAAAACTCCAAACATAACAACAGTCGTGGCAATCATTCGTGCGTAACAGGCGGCTAAGACAATAGTGGAGTGTTTTTGTGTTTGTTTGTTGACATGCACATCGGCCCTTCAAGGGGCAATATCGGTAGCAGTGCTGTTGCGGATGGACCAAAAGTCGTTGAACGACTTGCCAATACTCTTGACGGCCTTGGTCATGCCCCTCCGGAAGGACTTGTGGCGCGGGTGCTTCCCCCGGCCGATCCACAGGTTCTCGAGGGCCCGGGGCGAGGTCCAGAAGACGAGGCCGGCGATGAGGGGGTTGACGAGGCGGCGGAAGTAGGGCACGTCCGGGGCGTGGTGTTTGGTGACGTCGTATTCGAGGAAGAGGATGATGTTTCCGAGGACGTTGATGAGGCGGACGATGCTGTGTTTGTTAGATGTGGGAGACGGGGGGGGGGGGGGGGGATGGGATGGGAGACGGGAGGGAAGGAGAAAATAAAGACCTACAGATGAATGACGAGCATGATCTCGGCAGCTATCACACCGGGGTCGTTGACCTTTTGCATAACGACGTACATGGGGGGTATGCCGAGGGCGAGGATGGTAAACTCGAGACTGCCGACGATGTGGTAGGTCCTGACCTCGCGACCCCGAACCCAGATAATGCATAGGATGATACCCATGAGAAGAATCGCCAGCTGAAGAATGTTAGCTTTCTCGTTTCCCAAGGGGAAAAAAAACACCCTTCAATTCTGGGCCATTGACGTACAACGCTCGGCACAAGGACCAACGTATTCTGGCCAAACAACCGCCAAAGAAGAATATACGTCACAAACGCGACACCAGACCGGAGGCACACGAGGATGTAATGGCCGATGAGGACCATCTGGTACGTCTCGGCGCATTTCGGGTGCAACTCCCATGCGGAACGAGGCCAGTACTCCTCCTGGGCATGGTCGACGCTGCAAGGCCAGCCGCACCAGCGACAGACCCGGACCTTCCGCTCGCCGGCGTCGGTGAGGACGTACTCGCCTGGCGAGAGCTGCCCAAGGCGCACGGCGCAGTCGGCGCAATGGCCAGCCAGCGGCACGCTCGGGTCGGGGCAGTAGCCCAGCGATGCGCCATCTCGTCCTCTTCCACCCCCTCCTTCTTCATCATCTTCTTCTCCCTCGTCATCAGACGACGAGCTTCCGTCCGAGGGAGGCGGCTGGGCGCGCTGGCTGAGGGGCCAGACGAGGCGGCGGCGCGACTCGTCGTAGCGCATGCAGGTGCGGCAGACGAAGCGCAGCTCGTTGTCGGTGGCGATGGAGCCCAGGCAGATGCGCACAAAGTCGAGGTTGATGAGTTGGCGGTAGAAGCGGCTGGTGCGGCGGAGGGTCTGCAGGTCGCCGAAGCTCAGGTTGGAGCAGATGAGGAACTGCAGCTCCATGGGCAGGTAGAGGAGCGAGGCATATTGGTTGGAGCGATGGCGGTAGGGGAATGCGAGGGGGACGATGGTGGTCGCCGCTGTCGTCGTTGTCGTCGCATTGTCGAGGGTGGCTATGGCGGATTTCTCAGTCGGCGGGATAACTACTGTTTCCGTCACCGGGTTTGTTGTGTTTGTAGTCTCCGTCGGTATGTTCGGTGACTTGTGGTCGTCATGTTTTTCGTCGTGATGATGCTCTGGCGGAGGCTCGTCGGCGTTCTCTTGCTCTTGGTGTTCTTGCTCTTGGTGTTGCGACTCTTGGTGTTGCGACTCTGCCGAGTTGTTGGAGGCCTCCATCCGAAAGGTGGCGGGACCGGGACGGTTGGTGGGGCTCGGGTGAAGATGACGGCAAGGCTTAGTGACACCTGATGAGAGGAAGACCATGTGAGTGAGTGACCGAGAAAAAGTGAGTGATGGAGGATATCCTGGGTTGGGCTCTGGTCTCTAGCCGAGACGAGCACGAAGGAAAGAGAGTAAGAATCAAGTCGAAGAAAATACAAGAATAATCATGAATCAACGCGAATGACAAGAGGTGGCCCGGATGAGCCGCCCAAGAGTGGGCAAGGCCTGATGGGACCAGTAGAAAGAAGGCATCTGATGATAATGGGATGGAGATATGGGCCAAGGGAGGCGGGCAGCCAAGGGGAGTGCTCCTGGGTGGATTTTCCTTCGTATGTGTCGTACGTGTGGGTATACAGGACAAGAAGGTTCGATTCACGTACCTGGAGTTCCAGTTCTCTGTTCGCTCGTGCATGAAGCCGTGGCTTCTGGACTTCTGGACCCCCGTGTGGCTCAAGTTACCTTGTCGCGACGCTGAGTGTGGGAATACCAAGACCGAACCAAGAGTCTGGGCGTCAGGGCCAAGAAACACCAAGACTTTTTGACGATGGACGTGCAGTGGGGTGTTTCTCTGACATGACATGCGAATAAAGGAGGGGAAGAATGGGATGAGAAACTGGGAGGAGAGAAGCGTTTAAAAACAGCAAACAAAGCGTAGAAATGTGCACCTTTGCGGTCAGAGTCCCGTGACGGTCTTGAGGCATTTTCCTTTCTTCTCCTTTTTGTTTTTATTTTTGAATATGTTTTTCTGGGAACGAGATGGTGTTAGTGCAGTACGTAGGGTATATACGAATACGTTGTACGTACCTGTGTAATTGTACATTGTAGTGTGTAGTGTACATAGGTATACGCGCGTCAACGCGGAATAATACCTTCTTCGGTGCAAGCTGGAATTGGCAAGTATTGGCCAAGGGTTGGCAAAGTATTGGCACCAGTAATGCTCAGATGCAATCGCGTCATACCAAGTAACTCTACGGGAACGGGGCCAAACTGTACCCATGACAAATCAGAATGCAGGTCGGAATACAACATGCTTCGTCACCAAGGTCTTTCACATGAAGATGTACACTAATAGAAACCGGACCTACCCGTGGTAGTTGTACTTGGCATAGGTAAACGAATCGTTTCTTAGTAACAAAACTACTCATTTAGTAATACAACGTACGTTGTACGAAGTACGTTGTACCTACGTCTCTTGCAGTCACGTCAGCCGCCCATGTTTATTCCTCGCTTTTATTTATTTATTATTTTTCTTTATTTATCCCCTCCCACGGTCACATTCCCCGTCAACTCATCCAGCCAACTCCTTTGTTTCACCCGACCGAGCTAGACAAAGTCCAGGCCAAGCTTTCAGCCGTCATCTGTCAGCCGGAAGGGGTGGGTCACGGCCGTATAAGGGAAATCCCTCTTCAACCATCACTTCTCTAGTGTAAATCTTCCCCTCTACCTAACGCATGACAACGAGTGGCCGACGGGCCCACGACATATACAAAAGACAGACGGGATATTTTCTGTGGAATACGAACAAATCGACGGCGACTCGATATTAGACGTGTCTCCTAACCTTACCTATCCTCTATTAATACCCCGGTCTGGAGCGAAGGGATCTCGTTCCTGACCCCTCCTCTAAGCACTGGCCGCCCCTCTATGATAAGATGCAAGGTGCCGTGATGCAGGGCTCGCTGCATGCAGTTGCTGTCCCCCTTCCTTATGCTCGCGTCCCGGTCGAAACTGTGTAATTCCCTGTCGACTAACATGGCTGCAATCATGTCCTCGTTCACGGCGCCTTCCGTTTTTCTTCTCTTCCCTGCCTTGTTTATGTATTCCCGCGTCTATTACTGCGCGTCCATCCTTACCACTCTTATCGTCTAGACCATGAGCGCCGCCTGTAACTAGGTATTCCCTTCTCAGATACCGCGGAAATGCACACGAAATTATTCTATACCTCGCAACGCCCGTAAATAAGGACAAATGAGAGGCTAATCAACGAAGCGGCTGGGTGGACCTGGACAGACATGCCTGCAGCTCAACCGCCGCCCGACAGAATTTCTGAGATGAGGACAGTTTGTCGTTGACCGCCGGAACGCAGGTTGGGACCCAACCGCGATATGCAGCTCCCAGCGAGCCTATCATTCGCACATCCCAGAGCTCGTGCTGGAAAGGGTGGGCTGGAAAGGAAAAAGGACAAGGTGAGACAGGAAGGGAGAAAGAAAAAGGAAAAAAAAAAAGAAAAGAAAAGAAAAGCACTGCAGAATGCAATGCATCAACGGACTGGAGTGTGGTGCGGTGGAGTCCGGACCGGTATTCCATTTAGCCTCCGACCGACCTGTCTCCCTGGTTCTCCTCCCCTTCCTCCTCCTCCTCCTCCGAATAATATTGAAACGCCTTCGGCACGGCCGCTTCTTGGCCATCCATGTCGGCGTCGACTTCCACTACCGACCCCGGCGCTTGTTTCGGCCCTAGTATGTCCTCCATCCGCCGAACCTGCTCTGGCCCCGCCCGCCACCGCAACACCGTGGTCATCCACCTCGCCCACTCCCAGGGCCGGTCCTTCGCCGGCAGGGAATTGAAGTACTCCCACCCCATCACCCCGCCAAACTCGCCATACCGCGCCCGCAACCCCAGCAGGACCGGCCCCGCCGCCTCCGGCGCCACCCACCCCTTGCCGTTCTCCGGGTTGGTCAGGAACCCGACGACAACCTTGCGCACCGGCCACCCCTTGGCCACCACGCTCTCGTAGAGCTGCGGCCACATGGCGTCCCCCCACCCGTTGTAGAACTGCGCGTTGTACCACGCAATGTCGTCCCCGCGCATGAGCTCCAGCACCTCGTAGTCGAACCCGCTGAGGTTCCACCGGCTGTCCAGAAGCGCCGGGGCCACCGGCGCCATGGAAATGAGGAAATCCCGCCCGAAATCCGCCCGGATGCGGTCAATGAGCCTCACGATCCCGTCCAGGCTCATCGGCTCCTCGACGTCGAGGTCGATGCCGTCCAGCCCGTACCGGCGGATCATGTCGCGCACCGGACCCCAGTACCGCTCGAACGTGGCCTCGTCGCGGTCCAGCCGCGCATAGCTGCCCTGGGCCGCGCCGCCGAGCATGCCCATCACCTTGACGCCGCTGGCCTGGAGGACGGACACCTCGGACCAGAGCGTCGTGAACCGCGGGTGCGACGGGTGGTGGTCGTTGAGCGTAATCTTGTCCGGGTCTTCGTTGATGTGGATGGCCGCGACGATGACGTGGGTGACGCTGATGTCCGGCTGGGTGAGAACGGGGAGGATCGAGATGGGCATGCCGTCGCGCGTGTGGTGCGTCTGGTAGTAGGTGACGACCCGGGGGAGCCACGCATCTGTTACCCCGCCATGGGCGGGAACGGGCACCATGACGGAAGGCATGAGCGAGGAAGAGGGCTAGTGGGAATAGTCAGGGATGGTGTAGGACGGGACGGTAGGGACCGTAGGGACCGTAGGGTAGGTACAAGAGGAGGGGAAGGAGTGAGCACCAAACCTGGATGTCTCTTAGTCGGCTTTCGAATAGGGAACAGGCTCAAGTCCCACCCAGACCGCTACCCTGCGAATTCTAGCGGCGGTGGCTGGTTCTAACTTTCTACTAATAGGCGGTGGGTGTATCCGTACGTTTAGGTACGTTGTACTCACTTACTTAGACTTTCTGCAAAGTAAAAATGCACCTTTCGACCCACCTGTACAGGTACAGGTACTGCAGGCAGGGCTGATGCAAGGCCCACCATACGCTGTACCTAGGTGGTACTGTGACGGAACGGATAATAATGGCCATTACGCTTCCTCTGATTTCTGCTTTCCATTGTCGTTACAACTCGATTACCCCGCGTTTTCACATGAAGGGATACGTAAGACGGACACGGAAACATTCGCTTCGCGGAGGCAGTAGTGCTACTACCCCGCCTCTAGTCCATGCGCTCAGACTCCCAGGGCGGTTGGTGATTCTGTCCCTCTTTTCCAGATGTCACGCGTACAAAATCGGCGTGTTGGATCAGGCACAGCGCCAATGAAGTCGCTGCAAGAAACCACCATCCTATAGAGCCACATACAAACCTTTTTTTGGCCGCCTCTGAGAATGTGTAGACCCAACCCAATATGAGTATACGACGACAGCCCGGATCTCTCCATGTCAGTGGTCACCGGGAGCTTGAAATCAGATACAATACGATATCCCTTAAGGCTAACCGTTACACTTTTTCGAGATTTGTCTACCTTGTGTTGCAATCAGAGAAACATAAATAAATACCATCATCTTCCAAGAACTCCTATCACAATTATGTGGCTTCCATGGTGCAAATACAAGCCTGGTGGCCTAGCTGACAATGGCCTTGATGGTAGTTGTAAGACGCCAGGAATCAGAAGCCGTAAAGCCTTGCGTTCACATGGCATTACTTTAAGTCTAAGTACGAGACAAACATTCTTCTCAGATACTCAATAGCATAAAAAAGAAAATCAAGAAATCCAATGTACGTTTGAATCGCCCTCTTTGGTACTTCGGCGGCCGGTGACGCTCCCTAGGCCGGTCTTCGGACCTTCAGTACCGATCAAGAACCCACTCCCCGGCCCGGTCGCGGGGGCCGGGTATCCCTGCTGCCGCTGAAAATGAGATCACGCCGCTCCTACAGATATGTCCGGTTCTTACCTAACCTATCTGCGCAGATATCACACTCGAACATTAATTTATAGCTTTCCAGCCCGGAAACCGATGTACACCGCGTTAATAACAATCTTCTTCCACTAGCAACCCCAGGAAACTTACAAGGGGGCCAAGATTCAAGACATTAACACGGCATAGTCACGGGTAGCCCCGAAGGCACCTCTAGGACGCGAAGTAGATGAGGTCAGAATGGCCGACTGATGGCCTCCATTGGCCCGTAGACCGTAGTCCAGAGAAGTTGAAGTTTGTCATCGGAGAGCCAGAGGAATATTGGACCCCTTTTGCCATGGTCACTGTCTTGTGAGAGTCAGGTCACATAGCATCTCCGGATCGAGTGTGTCCATCCTGAGATCTCTTTGGAAATAGCCATCACATCAACCAAGAATGTTCCATTCTCCAATGCTGCCCTTGTTCCTGTCTCGTGTCTTGATTCTGTATGGAGTAGACGGGCTCTAAGCATGCGTATAGTACAGCGCCTAAGGCTGGAATTTTCCAAATCGAACAGCACGGGGCCAGTTTCAGTGAATCGACGACCATCGCGTAACGGGCTGGTGTCGCGGTTAGCCACGAATGCAATCATCTCGACAGATGCATCCCCGTCTAAGTAAAGCCTAGCTAGCTTATAACGTTGAATCTACCGCGGGAGATTTTTCATGACCCGCGACAAAAGACCTGTTGGGCGATAGCTTGGTCAATATTAGGAGGGCTGTTGGTGATTCAGCGGAGAAACATGGCGGGTTTCCCAAAAAATAAATAAAAATAAAAGGTAGTCTTATATGGCTAGTGAAGAGCTTCTCGTGTTTACCTCGAATCAAGAAGCCCTTCGCGTTATTCTCAATGTGTATTATATAGCGGAAATGAAGGCGTAGTCTCTTCTAAACGTCTTCAAACTCAACTTGGAATCTCCCCGTCCATATGCTACAGCTTGCGGTATTAACATGCCGACTCCGAGACCGTAACATCAATAGGAGAGATGGAAAAGGTTAAAAATATTGAAAAGATAACTATGAATAAACGGCCGGGAAAACCCCCCATCTTTAGTCAGTGACAGGACTGTCTGTCTCTGGCTAGCGGTATCCGTACGAGATCCCGTGGACCATGGCCGACTGGACCACACTTCGATGCGGATACTACCTAAGTACCAGGGCACATACACTGGCCTCCCCGCCGCCCACGTTTTGGTATGTCCCGAAACAAAACTCGAGGATGGCCAGAATTTAGCCCAGGTGAAAATGATGGGGCGAGGTACGAAAGAAATGAAAAATAAATGATCATCAGCCATGGCCAACAAATGCAGTGGTGTAGCTAGCAGTACTTGATACTTGTCTCACTGCCTGCAGTGGGCGGCTTGACGGGGGGCAGGCTCTGATCATAGACAAGAGATAGCAATCCTAACTCCCGTGAACTAGCCGCGGTAGCGGTGGCGATGAAGGTGCCCATGCAGGTGGCGCCTAGCCATGCTATCGGCACTGGGAGACGCCGACGCCGTCACTGTGACTGTTGTCGTCTCATCATAGTACTCGGTCACGTAGACGACCTCCTCTTCCCAGTACACAATGGACACCCTGTCTCCCTCCGTGACCACCTGAGTTGAATAGAACGACTTGGTGGGTTCTGCGGGCAGCTCAGGCGGGGACGTCGCCTCCGGGAATTCCGGCTCGGGGAGGGCTTCCGACGATTGAGGATCCGCAGCTGCGTTAAAGCCTGGCTCAATCTCGGGAAGAGTCTCGGATGTAGGAATCGGTTCGGGATCAGGGATATGGCTGGATTCCTCAAGATCGGGGATGGGGATAGATTCCTCCTCCTCGCTATACTGCGGGGTCGACTCGGGAAGAATATATGCCGTCTCCGAGGTGATGGGATTGGGCTCAAGAGTCGGTAGGGGGTCCTCTTCTACAGGCACGTCGCCTCCGTATTCCTTGGTTCCGTCTTCGTAGATGATGGGCATGTTGCCGGGGAGGGAGCGCAGAGGACCCACCACATCTTCGGAGGCTAGAATGCTGGGTAGTTCCATGGTGCACTTTTGAGCCTCCTCCTCAGACACAATGTCGAAAATGGGACAGTCCAGGATATTTCCCGACTTGTGGGTGCAAGTATCGATGGCTTCTTGCAAGAATTCTGGGTCCCATCCCATCATAAAGTCGCCGTGATAACCCCAGCCTGCGTGCATGGCCAAGTTAGAAAACTAGACGTGGGTAGACGCGGAACAGCTGGGTGAGAACTAACCGAGGCTATCGCCGTTGGCCATTACGAATCTGCCCTTTCGACCGTGGAAAGCCTTCACATTCCAGACAGTCTCGAAGAGCATGGTGGGCATGTGGACGGGAAAGCCCTCGGGGCACTTTCCGTCGCGGAGCATATCAGGATACGCCATGTGGGAGCGGTGGTCTTCCGCGCCGAGGTCCTTTCCATTCCAGCACGAGGGGAAGGTGATCTCGGTCCGGATGCCGTTAGGGCAGTTCTGATCAATGAAGTTTTTGTCGGGGATTGTGTGGCGGTACAAGGTGGGCTCGGGATTCCCGTCGTAGTTGAGGCAGTTGAAACCCATGGCACGCTCCCGCAGAGACTCTTGTGTTGTGAGGCCCTTGCTGTACCATTGGTCGGCAGGTGGATCGGGCTGGGTAAGGTCCCAAGTGCTCCAGCTTCGCTGATTGGAGTCTCCGGCAATCATTCGAAAGCCGGCTGGGTAGGCCGTCAGGTTATCCAAGTGGAACTGGTAATATCTGAAGCAAGAGATTCAGCAAGGTCGTGTGCGCGACTGGGGAGGTGGGTGAAAGAATCCAACGGCGCCTGCTGAACGGCCAAACGCAAACGAGACAGTAAGGAGGATGACTTACGCGAGCATACCACCAACTTGACCGACCAGCTCAAACTGGCCAGTCTCGCCATCTTGGAAGTACATCGAAGGATGCCAATACGCCGACTTGTCCTGAGTTACACGGCACGATGTACAATCCCCATTTCGAAGGTCATCGTAAGTTGCGTGCATAGAGATGCCTATTGATATTGGTTAGCAGCCGCCAGCGTTACAAGGAGTGCGAGTCTAACACCACACGATACTCTCGCAAGGAGCCCGGAGGGAAAGAGTAACAGCAAGAAAAGATACAACGTTGCGGTTTAGCAGAATCGACGTGAGCACTTACCAGACGAGCCGTGAATGGAGTGCAGATGCTGAGATGGCTCTCCATACGAAACAATGGGATCAATTCTGGCGAGACCGACTCGGCCCTGACATTCCATGCGGAAGAATGCCTCGGCCTTCAGGGCCAGGGGTGCCACCAGCAGACCGAATCGTAAAAGATTCATTGTGGCAGACGGAAGATTTGGGAAGTGGTTATGCAGGTGGAATATATGCCGTGCAATGGAACCAGACTCGCAGATGAGACAAGAGCCAGTGTTCTGGTTTACTTCAGGGTCCTGCCCGTAGAGTATGTGGCGACAGCGTACCCGAGGAGTTGGTTTTTCGTCCGTTCAAAAAAAGAGACCTCTGCTTAGCCCACGACAAAGACTTGATGGCCGGGCGAATAAGGTAGTTCCCCTGGTTCGTATATTGGTCGTCGAGGAGTTGATAATGCTTAGATAGATCCCAGCATATGAAACCCAGGTAGAGGTGAGAAACGAAAATCGAGAATGGTTAAAAACGAAAAACCAGCAGAAGGCGCGTGAGGCGAAGGGTGGTCAGGCCGAGACGAAAGGCGAATCTGTTGTCGTCGTCGGGGTGAAAGGGACTGCTTCTGAATTTGGGCGAAACGAATCGAATGCGATCAACACGAATAACGGAAAACGGACGGAGTATCGAGGGGACGAGGGAGCGGCTCAGACCAGACCCCAAAGGAGTGAAGGGGCGAGGACTGTATTTACAGAAAACGCGTGTGAAGGAGTGTTGAGAATAGCGTCAGGGACGACGAGTCGAAGGGGGGCGGCGCACAAGGGAGAATAGTCGAAGAATGAGGGGTCAATCAGAAACGAGGGTGAGGAAGAACACGAAGATTCCAACAGAACAAAGTCAAGCGGCTGGCAGGTGGAAAGGGGCGACGGAGGCCATAAGAGGAAGGGAGGAAGGAGTGCCGTAGGTGGTATCAGGAGGGGCAGGAGGAGCAGGGGTGGTCTTGCTGCTTCTCACAAACCATTGTTGGACTGAGTGATACCAGGATGTGGGTAGGTACTTTCCAGTGTAGGTACCTGCCTTTAGACATGATCAACACGTACAACGTATAGGACTCCGGGAATCTTGGTGGGAAAGAGAAGGGACAGGACGTCACACGCCAAGACTCTTGGTCGCAGGCACGGCCACCATGAAGCATGGGATCAGGGGAAGAGAAAGCAGGTACAAAGGAAAATCAGGACTCAGGGTCCATCACGACAGGGATGTCGTGCCGCCACACCCGGGAAGATAGCGACGAGCGTCGAAATTTTTTTCTTAAGAATGTGACGACAATAGTTCCGAGGGATAGAGTTGGAGCATGGTCTGGTTGACTTTCACTTTTCTCTGCGTCCCTATAAGGTAAATCATAAGCGGAAGAAACGACACTTTGTCGCATTCTATCAGTGCTATGCTCTCTGTCTGCTTTATGTCCAAGGCAAGGTTGAAATGGTAGATCCCTTGCGTGGTTCAAACCTCCGGGGGGAGAAGGGAACGGGGGCTACTGGGTCGCAACTTCCCTTGTGGGGGTTAAATGGTTAAATACGTTTGTCATGTTGTTGGACTCTGTCGGTACTTATGACTTCCAGTTCGTTTTTCCTTGGATTTTCTCTTTTTTGGTTTCGAGTTCTTTGTCAATAATTATCTCCATGACTTTGTGGTCACCATGGAATTGCATTGTTCAATCCACTGGTGTACGTGTATGCTGTACACATTCATACGGATACTGGCAAGAGAAAACCGCTTGAGCACTCTACTACGTTGTACCCCCGAGGAACGATTTCCTTGAGCTTCATCAACTCGTAATTGTATTGCGGAGTAGTGTTTTATTACCTGCGGCGCGAGGACAGGGAAATGGAGCGCAAAGAACGGATATTGGCTAATTGTCAAGTAGCGCACTTCCGGGGAAATGACAAGGGGCAGGTTAGAGCGCCAAATCTGGGGCAAGACCCTTAACCGTCCATCATTGTTCCAACCTATTGGTCAGCTGCACTGTTCCCTGTCAACAGGATCAACGCCGGAGCATGTAAGGGGGGCTTGGCAACCCTTCCCAAGCCGTTGGGCGTGACCTCCAGTGGCTGTATTCTACAATGTACAGACACGAGCCTGTAACTGGGAATCATGAAGAAATGAATAGGAATGAGCGGCGAGATGTCTCTGGGCTGAATCTTCGTTGTAGAATGGATTGATGTCACCATCATGTCTCGGCTCATAGGTCATTGAATACCAAGTTCCAACGGATGGTTGACTTCCCAAAACGCCGGGCCAAGACTGTCATGTCTGGGACGGGCCTGTCGCCATTTAATCTCATTCTGTCCGCCACATGATCAATTCACGTCGATCGCGTTTTTAATACTCATTGATTGAGTTTTACACGCCTGCGCCTTGGCACGGGCATCCCACCAACGCCAAATATCATTGTTAAACCGACGAGGTCCATGAGCAGAAGGACAGCCGTGGAAGCCTCAGTCCGACCTAGACAAAATACATACTTTATGGGTTCTTTGCTACATTTTCGATAGTATTATTCCCCTGAACCCCATGTTCATCCATACCCGGCCGAGGGCGGTGTGAAACGGGGTGTTTCACTTCGGTTTCTCCAAACGACGTCACCGTCGTCCATTGAGTCCCAAGGGAATATTGCAGTAACTCAAACCCTCACGTGGGACGCACCGCGATATTCTTTGCAGTCTTCCTGATCTCCCGTATTTCGTATTTCGTTGGCGTCTGCTGCGATAGAAATCATTGCGGAAATCATCAATCGTGTAAAGATGTATGCGGTCGGCCCGTCTCGTCTCGTCCCGTGTCAAACTGCGTACGCCATTTGGGTATCCATCCAGTTCGAATGGACTCCGACTGAATCTCACAGGAAAAGCAGACTCATGCCGGCTGCCGAACTGCACCGACGATGACCAAGTGCATATGAAAGAACTGCATTTTCCTGTGGTACCAACTCGATGTCACTTACCACCAACGACCTTATAAACTCACCGCCGAAGCCCATCTCGGCCACTTTGTCCATGGGTTCTTTATGTCGGCTTTACAAGCAAATACACGAGAACATTATGGGCGTTCAGGGCAACGACAAGGGAAGTCGAGAAGTTGCCATGATGCAACAAACACGCGTCTGTCGCACGAGGAGCGTTCGTGTTAGTCTTTGGAGTCGCAGCAGTGAAGCGAGAGGGATTGGCAAGCTCGAGGGACCGAGATGACCGTGTCCGAACACAGAGAGAGCCAAAAATTGAGATTTGCCGTGTTTCCCAACGGCAAACAAACCACAGCAGACGGGATCTTATGCAACACGCCCAGGCCATTTGTACGTCCCAGAACCACCCGACTTGGCGTCCTCGTCCTTATCATTGGCAATCGATTACCTTGTCCCGTTTTAGTTCTTTCCGGAGCTACACGGAAGGGGAATAGCACCGTTGTTTAATTGGGCAAGCAATTCGGGTCGAGGAGGCCTGTCGCGAACGAGACAACGATTTTGGCAGGCAAAAGTGTCTTGTCTTGTCCAGTTCGTAATTAATAGCATCCTTCGCATTTCTATTCATATATACCTACCTATCCCTTTCTCAATATCGCAGGTGAGATATGCCAAACGCCCTGGGCATCAAGAATGTTTACTTGGAATTCGCCAAAGTGACAAACTAAAGAAATGAAGAGCCTAACTATCGTGTTATTCGAGACTGAATATTTACGGAGCTGAGTTGAATACTTCGTCGAGGGCCGGAGACGGGGAACGGCGCCGTCGGAATTCAGCCAGCGCACAGTATTCGTAATTCGCTCCGTGAATGACTCCACGATCCAGTGTTGTATCACCTGTGGCTGGGGAACGTCAAGTGTGGCACAGCTATATGACTTACCGGTATGAGCACCTAGAAACCATTACGTAAGTCTACACCAGTAGGTACGTTGTACCTTGGGTGGGTAACTCACGTCTCTACTCCGTGCCTGACGTTGTGGACAGAACGAAGTGACCAACTAACCCTCCGAAAGCGGTGAAGTGCAACGACTCTGCGAGCGAACTTGGCAATTTGACGACTGACGACTGACGACTGACGACTTGACGAATCTGATGATATTCTGCTAACGCCCCTGCAACGTCTCTAATAATGGACGACCTCTCGGGGCTGGACTGGTCGTCTACGACCAGCAAACCAACCAACAAGGCACCTTCGATCCCTTCTGGAGCCAACTACTTCGGATCGATGCAACACACGCCTTCGCCTCTCTCATCTGCACGTAATACGCCGGTACCTTCTCAGCACTCTCAGCCCAAGCCCGCGGCGCCCTCGGCCACGACCGGGAAGGCACTTGCCACAGACAGCTTCAGTAACCTATTGAGCTTTGGTTCGGCCAAGTCTAATGAGAAGTTGAGCTTGCGCGAGCAACAAGAGCGCCTCGAGGTTGAGAAGAGGAGGAAGGAGGAGGAGAAGAAGAAACAACTGGAGAGCCAATTTGGTGATGGGCAGTTCTGGGACACTCTCGGGTCACGGTCTGCGGCGCGGACTGCCTCCCCAGCGATATCATCCCAAGGGCCGCTTGTGAGTGGGCAGAGCATGAATGGAACAAAAGCAGACGACGACGACGACGACGACCTATTTGCGGCCTTCAATGCTGAGACGAAAGTCGATAATTCCAGCCACTATCCACCGCCTCCCGAGAAGAAGCCTCCTCCGTCTGTCGAACCCGTGCTGGATCTCAGTGATCCGAGCGCATGGAGTCAGAGCAAACCTGCACAGAGTATGAACACAGGGTTCGGTGACGATGACGACGATCCGTTTGGCCTGAATCAGTTGAAGGACAAAGGGCCGGCGCCCAGAGCAGCTCCGCAACCGCTCGACGACGACGATGACTTTCTAGGTGATCTGGCGCGGCCTGTGGAAGATGTACGTCGGAAACAACCTCCACCGCAACCTCGCCAGCCAGAGCCCGGAAAACCCATAGAAGACTCGAGCTCAGACTCCGAGGACGAACCAGCCGCGCGGGGTGCCAGAGGCCCGATGGACGAGTTTGACAGAGCCGTGGCGCAGCTGACGGACTATGGATTCTCGACCGAGGATGCCAGACGCGGACTGACGGAGAGCGGCGCGGGCTTAAATGTCCAGGCCGCTGCCAACTGGCTTCTCGACGACGCGCACCGAAGAGCCAAGGCTAAAGCAGAGGGGCGGGATCCATCGGCTGGGCCGAGACGGGGTCGAGAGAGTAGTCGGCACGAGAGTCCTCGGAGGACCGATAACAGGTCACCTGCTATGGGCGATGACTTTCAGAAGACTGCGGCGGCCGTGGGAAGCAGTTTCTTAAAGACGGCGAACTCTCTGTGGAAGACGGGCAAGAAACAGGTTGCGCAGGCATATGCAGAGTTCAGCCACGAAGGTGATCCCAGCCAGCCCAAGTGGATGCGCGCGGCCGCACAGGGCGAGATGCGTGCATCAGCACCAAGGCACGAGGCGAGTGTTACGGATGAGGCGCTGATGCTGGAAGCTGGAATGCGGCCCGAGAGGAAGCCGTCTCCGAGGTCTCATCTTTCGCGACCCGAGCCGCCGAGGACAGCGTCGCGGGGACCTTCGCCGGCCACTCAGAGTCCTGCGTCATCTAGCCGCAGTACGCCCGTTCCAAGATGGCAGCAGTCCGCCCCTATCATTCCGGATTCGAAGGCTCGCGCCAGCCGGCTTGCCATGGAAGACGATAGTGCCTCGTCGTACGTCAGCCCCCATAGGAGACGGAAAGCAACACCACAGCCGCAGCCACCACCGCGTCCTCAAGCAGGCGACGAAGAGGATCTACTCTTTGGAGCGGAGGCTTCAAAGCCGTCACCTTCTCTACCGCAACGGCCTGCTCGACAAGCCCAGCCGGCCGAGCGTCCCACGGCATCCGCGACGCCGCGACCCACGCCTCCGCCCGCTCGTCAGATACCGGACATCTCCCCGTCAGCCATCCAACAATCGGCGAAGCATCGCCTCGACGGCACCCAGCATTTCAAGCGAGGCGACTACGCAGCTGCCCATTCGTCGTACTCGGCATCCCTCGCTGCCGTTCCTGATACGCACCCCCTAGCCATCGTCATCCTCACCAACCGTGCTCTCACGTCCCTGAAGAACGGCGAACCTAAGAAGGCCGTCGACGATGCCGACGCTGCGCTCAAGGTCATCGGACCCTCGGGAGGCCAAGGAGAGCACGTGACGGTCACGAACGAATCGGGTGCCGAAGAGCGCCGCGACATGCCTGACCTATATGGTAAGGCACTCAGTCGGAAAGCCGAAGCGCTCGAGCAGATGGAGCGCTGGGCCGATGCCGCCGCCGTCTGGCAGCTCTGCGTCGAGGCAGGTGTCGGGGGTTCTACGGCCATCGCGGGCCGTCAGAGATGCCAGGCGGCGCTGGCGCCCAAGCCGAAGCCGAAGCCGCAGTCCCGTCCCGCCGCAGCGCCGACGCGGCCGCGCCCGACCGCACCAGCCGTGATGCAGAAGAGCTCGGAGGCCGTGGAACGGTTACGGAAGCAGAACCAGGCTGCTGAAGCCGAAGACGAGGAGAAGTTTGAGCTGTCGGAGAAAGTGGACGCGCGGATTTCGGCCTGGCGGGACGGGAAGCGGGATAATCTCCGGGCGCTGCTGGCGAGCCTACACACGGTGCTGTGGGAGGGGAGCGGGTGGCGGCAGGTCGGGCTCCATGAGCTCGTCATGCCGAACAAGGTCAAGATTGTGTACATGAAGGCGATCGCCAAGTGCCATCCTGACAAGGTACGTTTTGGAACACCATGTTTTCATTCCGTGAAAGATCGTGATCGCTGGGACATACTGACATGATGAATTCAAGGTCCCGCAAGACGCCAGCACGGAGACCAGGCTTATTGCCGGGACGGTATTCGCAACGTTGAATGAGAGCTGGGACAAGTTCAAGGCGGACAATTCTCTCTAGACGTAGAGCTTTAGATAGGGGACGGTGACGGGATAGACAAGTCGGGTGTTGAGAATAGAAGAGAAGCGTCTTCACAGCAGAAAGAGAGCGAGGTGACAAGATTTCAATTCCCCAAACGCCACGCTATCTATGCTATGATTCCGCCAACTCGCCCTGCAGACGGTCACTGGGAGATATCATCCCTCCCGGCTCCTCAACGTATGCATGTTTCGGCCGTCTGTTCAAGTCGCTTGTAAATCCAGGCACTACCCTTTCGGTCCGCTGCCCAGCATTCGATTTGAACACCTCGGGTATGAGGCAGCGGGATGTCGAGCACAAGCCGATGTAGGTTGGGAGTTGTGAGCAGATATCGATATGAGCAGATATTGACAAGACAAACGAAGCCATTCAGAGGCCCAGCATCTGCCGGACGTTATCGCGGACCTTCTTTTCGTAGTCGGCCCTCCGCTCGCGCCACATCTTGGCGGCCTCGACGTTGGCGGGACTCTCGTCGTTGGGCTCGGCAAGCATGCTCATGACGGAGATGAGGATCTTCTCGACGGACTGGATGGGGCTCCATCGCTCCGAGGCGTGTTCGTAGTGGTTCGGGTCGTCGCCGGGGGGATGGAGGATGGAGATGCAAACTAGGCCGGATGTGTAGACTTTTGGTGGCAGCACTGTTAGCGATGTTTCCTTTCCTTTCCGTTCCTTTCTTATTTTCCTCTTCTTCCTGGCAGCGTCTGACGAGGATAGGGTGGAGGGAGCGCACCGTTGGGATGCCACACGTCGGCGAGGAACTTCATGGTGGGCGGAGCAAGGGGGTAGTCCTTGGGGAACTTGAGCTCGGCAGGGAACACGCCCCCTTCAAAGGGCGTGCCTTCGGGACCTTGGATAAGGCATTCCCAGTGCAGGAGGTCGTCTTCGGAGATGGGACCCGCGGTGATGCCTTCTGGAGGGTTGTTGGTGAGGGCGCGGTATTCTTGGAGGAGGCGCCGGTGGGCGGTGGATTGAGCCATGGCGGGGTTGACAAGGGGTACAAGGGAGATGCCGACGCAGAGAGGTGATACTAAATTTCGACAGATTATTGGAACTGTTGGCTGTTGAGATTTGGCCGGAATTTGTAGAGACGCAACTTGGTGATGGTCGGTCCTGAATCGGAGAAGGACGTAGAGGGGGGCGGAAGGATACAGTGGCTGGTGGTGTACTGGAGTACTGTACGGACTTGTGACGAGGAGATACCAACGCGCACGGTACCCTCGGTGTGGGGGAACTGAAAGGTGGGTTGATTATATAAGCAGCTGTACTTTATCGTTCCAAGCTCCCCACCCAATGCGAGAAGCTCTCGCCTTCACTCGGTATTGGGATTTTTGACCTCAGCTTCCAAGGTCCCGGACCACACCCTCCCACCATGTCGCCGCGAATACCCTTGCAGCCGCTCAACCTCTCATTGCGACCGTCAACGCGGCTTCGATTGACCCTACCACGATTACCGACCTGCCTCTTCTGTTCTCTGGCCTCGAGGCACCACACTTCCCGAATCCCTTCCCGGTCTCGAACATCACTATATCCTCGCCGTTTCCAGTCGACCACCGCCACCGCCACCACCACCCCCACGACGCCATCATCAGAAACGAATCCGCGGGAAGAACTGATAGACACGCTGCTTGAACTACAGAAATGTGCCCCGAGCTACGTCAACCTTTCTAGACTGCAATTGGCTCTTCAGGGCTTGCGGCAGCCATCAGGCGAAGAATCGATCCGGATTGCCGTCTTGGGACTTTCCAATGGTACCGAGCCGGGTACAACGGCCAAGGAAGTGCTACGGCTTCTTCTAGCGGACCCATTGGCATCGGAACAGGAATGGGAAAAGCAGCTGACTGCTCATGACCCGCGACAGCCCCTCGTCGTGAGGATACGACGGGACCCACAACACGGCAGCGAGCAAGCCGGCGGGCTCACTATCTCCAAGACCAACCTGCTCCACGAGGTGGACGTGTCGAGCCCAGGACTCAATGGCCTGAATCTTGAGCTCTTACTGACCGAGGTCAGCCCCTTCACCAACGCGGCACCAGGCCAGAGTGCGATTGCCGACATGGAGGAGGCGCTTCTGGTCCCGACAGTCGATATACCTTCCAACACCGGGCGTTTTACTCCCGTCACGACCCCGGTCCACAAGGCCCTGCTGGTGACTGAGGGTATCATGGGCGCAGCATCCGTTGCACCTCTGCCCATCCTCGAAAACCGCGGCGCAGTTCTAGCAGCTGTCGATCTGCCCGGCTATGCGACCCACCGCGGTTCCGGCGACGCCACCTTCCAACCCATCGACGTGGATGCTGCGAGAAAGAGCGTCCAACTTGTTCGTGAAAACCTAGGCAATGCCATGGACTACGAGAAGCTCTGGTACCAAAGCAACCTCCCGGCTCTCAGGTCGTGGCTCAAAACCGGCGTCCAGGTAGAAAACGCAACAGGAGAGACCAAGGCCACCAAACCTGCGCTGCTCGAACTTGTGGCCTCGTTGCTGGAAAACACCTCGGCCGTGATGCAAAAGGAAGAAGACGCTCGGTTGGGAGGAATCCTCGCCTCCGAGGTCGCCGCACCGGGGCGTGCGACGCTGTCGCCCGCTCTCGCCGCGTGGTCTCAGTCGGCCCATGAGGAGCTGCAGCAACAGCTGGACCTGGCCTTCTCGGGACGCAGGTGGCGCAAGCTGGGGTGGTGGAAGCTGTTTTGGCGTGTCGACGACGTGGCCATGCTCACCAGCGAGATCCTCAGCCAGCGCTTCCTGCCTGGCGCCGAGAGAGAACTCGTCTACCTCGCCGGCAGGATACATGGGCCGAGCGTGGCTGGGCCCTACAGCGATATGGTCTACGCACAGCCGATTCCCGAGTCGGAATCGGCTGCTTCCCCGGAAACCCAGCCCAAGTGGCCCACGCACATTTCCTTCACGCGTCGCTACCTACACGCCGAGACGGTCCCGGCTCTCCAGGCGCTGGCGCAGAAGCTCATCCTCGAGGCGTCCAGCACGTCGTTCCTAACTTCGTCGCTGGGTGGGCTGCTCTACCTTTCCTCGTCCGTGTCATCGCTCTACGAGGCCGGCGCGGTGGCGGCCCTGGGTATCGTGTGGAGTCTTCGTCGCATGCAGAAGAAATGGGAGGCGGCGCGGTCGTTCTGGGAGGGCGAGGTGCGCGAGGAGGGTCGCAAGGCGGTGCGCGGCGCCGAGGCAAGCGTGGCGGAGGCTCTCGATAAGGCCACTCGGGCGATGGGAGAGGCTGATGAGAGTCAGGGGGAGAGACGGGCGGCGAAGGAACTCGTCGACCGGGCTGCGGATGCGCTGTCGCGGATGAAGTAGGGAGGGAGATAAGTATTGTCTGTCTATCCCTTGTACCACTAGACTTGTATTACAGAACTTGTACACACAGGCAAAAGCGTCATTAGGTATTTCTCGGCTGGACAACAGGTTCGTGTGCCAATTTATGGAATTATGGTGCCGTCGAAGATCAATGTCAGCCACTCTGGCCATCTTGGATTGTCGTCAAGTAGGGCGTGCCCGGAAAATTGTAGGCCTACCCTGTTTATACCATGCCAAGTCATGCCTGGTACGGCAAATCTCTCCCATCTCTCGCTAGGCGGCCGTTGGCCACCAACATAAATTCCCCCATCTCTGCTCGATTCCTGTACCGGAACGCCTTTTGAGACCAACCCACAGCGGGAATACGCGGTGCAGCAAGACAGGCAGATAACCCAGGGAGGGGTGACAACCACCTCACGGCATCCCCACGGTATGAAGACAGCCATATAGACGCCCACCCCGCCGTGGGACAAGGCGTCTTTTCCGTCATGTCCCTCCAAGATCCCAGTGCAGCATCCTCCGCTCCATAACTCGTTTTCTTTTTCTTCGGCCGTTCCTCCCCATGCCATGATTACCTACCACCACGACCACTAGCTCGTGCACGGCTGACGGTAGCCCTACCGCGGGCAAGACCGACACCGCGGCCGCGCAGGTGACGGCTGCGGAACATGGGAGCGTTGCGCAACATGTCCGGGACGATGAAGAAGCGCACGTGCGAGCCGCGGATGTAGACCTGGTCGAGGTGGGAGACGCGGCCGTCGCGGGCCGTCACGGTGATGTCTTTGAGCTGGACGTTCATGTTGTCTTCGGCTGTTGTAGCGTAACAAGGAACGCAAAGTCAGTGTTGGTCACGCATGACGTTGGGGTGTGATGGTCTTTACCTTCTAGTAGCTTGCCGCGGTAGGTCTGGCCGGAGGTGATTTCGAGAGTGATGATGTGGCCCTGTGGGAGCAGACATGTTAGCGGTGAGTCGTGCCTACGGGACAGGTCTGGCAGGAGGTACGACGTGCCTGTGCCTCGTTGAGGAGCTTGATGGGGATGCCGATTGTGGACGTCATTGTAGCGGGACGGGGATGTCGATGCGGTCGAGGGAATGCGGGAATTCGGAATTGGAACGAAGGAGCCCTCTCGAATGGCCGTAGCTTAGAATCGTGCCTTGCCTCGTCGTATCGCAAATGTGTTCCCGGTCGGAGGTGGAGAGTTGAACTCGGGCGAATATGTCCAGGACCGGACGGACGTGGGAATTCGTGTTTCGCTGCAATGTAGGTCCTGTACAAAGTACGTACCTCTACCTGGCGGCCGGAAGCTTAGGTAAGAGGGAAGGTTTTTCCGACAGAGTTAATCCGACAGAAATGGGTGGCCTGTGCGTCTTTGACTACATTCTCCAAACCTCCCCTTCAATGTGGGATTGAAGAGATGTTGATATTCACAACTATGGGTGAAGTACGACATCTTTCCCCCAGGAATCTGCATACAGACATCAAATGATATACCGAGTGTGTCATCTGTCCGTCGAAGATGGACCAATTTCAAAATCTCGCAAAAAGTCTTTACAGCCGCTTCCAACACGTCCATCATCATGAACATCATCAATCCTGGCGATTCTCAACTCTACATCGGCACATCTTGGCCTTTATATATTCGGCTCATTCTGCATCTTCACGGTGTATTTGTTTCCCCGACACTTCGTGAAAGCGCCAATGATCATGGCACGTCCAAGTTGCAACTGGAATGCTGCCCCGTCGCACAGCAAGCAACGCATTCCTCTGGGACATTCACTTGAGACCCCATGCTGAAGGCTCCCTAGATGCTATAACCCCTTCTATCGCCTACTCCAGTGAAAATTCTCGTCTCTTCTCTGTTTACCGCTTTCCTCTGCTCTTGGGACGACCGACTCCTTCGTCTCGATGCCCCTTCATCTTGTTCTCTCATCCTCGTGATGGTGTCCGCTCTTTGACCTCCTCGTTTCCGCCATCACGGCGTGCCTCTCATTTAACTCAAGTCCTTCAGGTTTGTCGTCGATTCGCTCCTTCAGCCCACTCGCTGCCTTGATAGCCTGTCATTCATTGTTCGTGTTTCTCTTCAAACTTCACTTTTTTTTTTTTTTTTTTTTTTTTTTTTGGTTATTCCTTTGTCTTATCGTGATTCATCAAACCATGGCACCTCCGCTGCTACTGCCTCGAGAAGGCGAATCCAGCGGTATTACTGTCGGCTGGCTCCTCGCCATCGCCCTCGGCGGTGGCGCCCTCTTGTTCGTCTCCGTGGCCTTCATCCTCGTCAGCCTCACCGACCGACGCAACCACCGCGCCCAGCTCGCCGCCCGAGCCTTGGAATCGCAGCCGGCCTACCATAACCTCGACGGTTCCTCGTCAAAAGGGGTCAACGGCTCGTCACACCCACCCACCCGATCCGGTCATCGCCGCCGCCTTACCAAGTCGCCGCAAGTTACCCCGGCGAGGAGTCGGTCGAGCACCAACACGTTCCTTTTTCCTCGTCTGCCCAGCAGCGGTAGCCTCTCCCAGTTCTTCGGCTTGCCCAAAAAGAACAGCATGTCCAAGGGCGTACAGCGTAATAATTCGTGTCGGACAAACTCGTGGGTCGACGAGGATGCCATTCACGGGCCGAAGATGGGAAACGTGTCGCCTCGTGAGTCCAAGCGCATCAGCTTCCGAGACAGCTGGCTTATCTTGCGGTCCCCGACCTTGCCTGCCTTGTTGGGACTTCGTGACGACCTTAAGGGGGAATCATTTTACCAGCACCATAACTATCCCCTTGTTCCCCAGCCCCGACCCATAGCCATTCCGCCCGGGAACCGGGAACCCCATAACCATGGCCAAGACGATGAGTCGAAGCCTGCGTCGCGGGTGCCATTGGGACGCACCCCCTCGTACGAACTCGCAGAGAAACGTGCGGCGACTTTGAGGGCCGGACTCGCACGGCAGGATTCACAAAGAACCAACCCCGTCCCGCAGGGCCCGCGACCTCCGCCAGCCGCACGCCTAAGGCAGGGGGTTACCGAGTCAGACCTGCAGGAGATCCTCCGCAACACGGCGCAGCGGCTGCAGGAGGGGAGTCCTTCCCCGAGCGTGAGTCCTACCCGGCAGCCGACACACATGGCCACAAGGCATCGCAGGACATCCTCGACGCGGGAATCGCCCGTAAAACTCCGCCGGCTGGGCCTCGACGGCACCGTTCCCGTTCCCCAAATGCCGTCTCGTGCCGCGCCGGCCACACCCAGCCCGCAGAAGATGGATCGCCAGCCGGCAGTGGCGCCCAACAGCGCCCCAGCCGCCATGTACCATCGCCGCTTCCAGAATGGGAGCCCCCAGAAAGTGCCTGCCGCTCTAACAGCGTCGACCGTGCAGACGCCCCCCGGCCGTCGACGCAACGTGTCGCAGTCATCCGTCGTCTCCGAGACGGATAGTCTGTTCGGAGAAACTATACCTGAGCCGGAACAAATTGTGGACGCCGGCCTGTCGAGCCCCAGTCGGCGCGGTGCCCAGGACGCCAAGGATTCCGTGTTACCACTGCAGCAGGCCCAGCCGGAACAGCAGCGACGCAGAAGCATGTCCGTCCAGTCGATCGCCAGCTCGGTCTCGTCGGCTCTATCTACGGTGTATAGCGAAAACGAGTCGGAAGAGGATAGTGGCCAAAGAAACGTGTGGAGAAATACCCTGCACCCGAATCTATCCGGCCAGCCAATGCAGAAAACCTGGAGCCAGCGACGACGCGCGACGCACGTGGTCAAAATGAGTGACCCGTTCTCGGCTCCGCCGGCGGCCCCTCAAATTCCAACGAAGTCTCCTCGGCGGCCCATGGTGATGCCACGGGGAACGCCCCCTACCCTGCATTCCCGCCGGGCATCATCTCAGGACGGCCAACCGCTCGGTTCCATCTCGGGGAATTCGCAGCCCTCCCCCGGTGGCGCTCCTATCATGTCATCCCTCGTTCTGTCCGATAAGGTCGACCCGGCCAGCCGAGACGAGTTGCGCCTGTCCATCATGATGTCCCCACCCGATATGGGTGGGAGAGGCGGCAACGTACGGCCCAAGACGGTTTCCATCATGAAACCCACCATTTTCACAAAGAGCTCGAGCGCCGTCAGCATGCAGGCGTCCCCATCGACGCCCGAGGATGATCGCAGGGGCGTAACGAGAGGCCACAGACCAAAGACGAGCTCCGGAGCGCGGTCGGCGGTTATACCGCCGCCGTTGAATTTGCATCCGATCCTAGGATCGCCTCGCACCGAGGAGAAGAATGGAAACAACACGGCGACGCAGAGTTGGTTCGTCACGAGCGAATCGGTGGACGGCATTGCATCGCCATCGTCCAGCCCCACTTCCCACCGGCCTCGGCCGCTACCGGATCCTTTCCGTCCGTCCACCGAATTCACGGCGAACCATAACAGTCCCAGCAGGGGACCGTCCAGCGCGTCGGATTCGAGTTCCCGCCACTCCGATGCGCAGAGCAATAACAGCCAGGGTTCGAGCTGCACGTCAGCGCACTTCCCCAAGATGACGTCGAAGCGGGCAACGCCGCCGGGTTTCCCGCCTCTCCACGCGTCCATCGTCCAGCTGCGACGCATGGGTAGCCAAATGAGCACGCACAGTCGAGCATCCACGCTTCCGCCGGAAAGCCCCACGCTCCCAGCGCTGCGCGGAGGCGGGTTCAGCCCAGAACGCAGCGACAGCCGCGCAGGTCGGGCGGGACGGGTCCACTACCTGAGCCTCGGAGGGCAGAGTCCCCCATCTAGCGCGGGATCGAGTCCTGGATCGGCGTCGCGTACGCCAAGACGGGGCCGGTGTATCAAGAACGCGCGGGACTCGATGGAGGGTCCCCGGAGGAAGATCGGCATGGCGACGGGCGAGAATCGAATGGCAAAGGAGCGTCCTGCGCAGATTACGGAGGAACAGGAGAATAGTCGGGACAACACAGAACAACAGGGCCACCCCGGAGGGGGGGTCTCCCGAAGGAGCAGTTTGAAGGGGAGCTTTCGCAGCACGGGCAGTCCTCGGCGACGCCTGAGCGTGCGGTTCGGCGAGGTGGAGGAACACGTGTTTGTGCAGGATCGAAAGATCAACAGCGGTCATCCTGAAGTGGCCATGACTGGTCGCGACCGGGAACAGGAACTTGCGGGTGGGCGTGAAGCTGATAGACAAAGCAACATGACCCCGACGAAACTAAACCGCCAGGAGATCCGGGAGAGCAAGGACAGTCTCGGATTATACGACAAGGATGGGTTCCTGATGAGTTCGCCTGAACGATTGCCGTCTTCTGCCGCCGAGGGTCGACCGAGCGCAGAACTCCGCATATAAAAGAGTCGACAGGTCGGCTGTCGCAATAACCTCGCCAGTACGGCGGTCGTCGAGCCGTGTTCGTCATCACTAGAGTCTTGTCTATACTAGGGGGCGCTCTCAGACACGTTCTCAGTTTCGTTTTGTATCTAATCGGGTATGGTGATTCTATGGTGATTCTACTACTTGTTCAGAGTTAGCATATTCTGTTGGCGCGTCCCTCGCTTTTGGTTTCCAAGCGGCCGGGACCTAATGAGAAGAAGAGAAGTGCCCAAGTTTTGTGTACCTACCTAGGTTGTTGTCCGACCCTTACGGGGCGTTATCATCATTTCAGGCACTCCCACGCATCCCAGGTCTACTGAATGAAATGCCGAGAGGGGATAGGAAGTCGGCATGTCGAAACCGTCGAGGCAGTCAAAAATACAGCCGTGCAGAACATGGAAAACTCACGACGGTGCCCCATCATCTACCCTGGGCCGCTTGTTTTCGGAATCCAGACCTTGGCCATCCTCACCTGTCCCATTCGCCTCGTCGTGTCCCCGAACCCTACCAGCGCCGCCACCCAGCTCGCCGTTGGCGCCGTCGCCAATCCAATTGCCATCGGCGTCGAAATGCTCATGTACGTTCTCGGCCGTGATCCATCCCGAACTGCCGGGGAACGGAGGGGGGAGACCACCGTTGGCGCTCCCGCGCAGCACGCCCGAGAAGCCTTCCAGGGGTTCCTGATCGCCCTCGAAAATGATCCTGTCGTCATCGTCTTCATCTTCGTCGTCGACCGGGTCGGGGTGCAGGTCTGAACAGGCCGAGATGGCGTCGTACACGGCCTGGACAGCGTCTGCTGGCGGGAGGATTGTAAGGTCTACCGAGGTCTCGTCTTCGTCGCCGTTGTCGACCATAGCGAGCTGCATCCAGATTGCCTGGAGGGGAGATCCTGAGGCGAGGGTGCCGGCTTTCTTGATGGCGTGGATGGAGATGGCGGGGTACGGGATCTCTACTCCTACAGCTGCCGACGGGTTGTAGATTATGACGTTTCTGCGGGCAGGAGTTAATTTGACTATGACCTGGAGAGAAAGAGCAGTGGATGAAAGGGATAAGAGGGTCGACGCACTTGGAATTGACAAAGACATCGACGGTCTGCTCTACCATTTCCTCGGCCACATGTTGCAGGGAGGCGCCGTCGGGGGCTGAGGCGGGCGTCAAGCTGGACGGATTGACGGCGAAGATGGGAAGAGACGCGGCATAAGACTTGGAAATCCACGCCTTTGCGGAGCTCAGATGATGGTGAAGGACCGGCTTGCCGTCGAAGAAGGACTCGGGCGTGCGGGATTCGTATTCTTCGAGGGGGGTGAAGTCGTCGAGGAGCGGCGGGGCGCGGATCGTAGTGGGGAGCATGTTGATGACGGCCGAGAGGGCCCGAAGGGGGTTCTTGGAGGACGTGATGGTTGCTGATTTGAGGTGACAGAGAGAATGGAGAGTAAAGTCGTGGAGTGGATGTCTTGTCGCTTGGGTCGTTGGGATGGAGGGGTGAAAAAGCAATGAGCGTTGAAGCTTGAACAGGGAAGGAAATGTGTGGGGTATTACGAAGTACTGTACCTGCTACGGAGTACGTTGGTTGGCGAGGAGCTGTCAATTACCTAGTACCGATTTAAAGGTTGATTATGTCAACAATCTGAGAGAAGCATGGACCACCTCGATGTTACATAAGCTTTACCTCCGATCACGGGACATGTCAGGTGGGGTCTGGTTACGATCCGACACCGATCTCACATACATCATTCAACAGTCAACTCTCCCTCCTCATTCGCTCCAGAGCAGTTTAATCCAGGGTGTTTATTCTTCAACAGAAGCATCCTCATATCTACTTACATGGCTCGCCATTACTTATACACGTTATCTCACCTCCATTCCATCTTCACCGACCACTGAGGACCCATCATCCATCGCCTCCCACCTCCACTGCCTATCATGGATTACCATCGTACGTCTTTTTCTTTACACCCTGTCCCACGCGACCAATCTGCATAACAACTAGTCACTAATCCACCGAATTCACAGGCTCCAACCTCCTCGAACAAGTCCCTCTAACCGTCTCCCCCTTCGTCTCTCTCCCGAGCGCCCCAACACTCTCATACAACTACAAACCAATGCCGTCCTCCCTACCCCCATCGATCACCGACCCATCACCCACGACCGGTCCATCAGCCACCAACCCGCCCTCCGATGGCGTCTCAGCAGCATCGACCCCGCAGAAGCCAAAGTACGTCGTCTCCAGCTCGGGCCATGCCGCGCACCCCGAGGATATCATCGCCTCGTGTCGTGCCCTGAAAGACCACATCGCTCGCATGGAAGCCGATGCCGAGCGCGAGCTGCGCGAGTTCGAGGAGCGCATCCGCGAGCGCGAACTCGCCGAGAAGAGACGCGTTGCGCCCGGCTGGTTGGATAGCGATGCGCGGCTGTTGGAGCCGGAACGACGCGGTCAGCCTGCTCCTGCGGAAGCTACCAAGGAGGAGAGTGCACCGCCCCCTGGAGGAGATAAGGGCCCCAGCGAAATGGGCACCGATCAGGGGGCTGAGTTGGATCGGGTGTTTGGGGGGCTCCGTGTTTGATTAAAGCGGTTGGCGGGGAGCTTTTTTTTCTTTTTTTTTTTTTTTTCTCTTTCTTTTCTTTTTTTCATACGTATATTCCTTGGGATGGTCATCTGCAAATGGATTGGCGGGTCTCTGCCGGGCATTAGGGCGTATCATGGGCGTGTAGGACATAACATACATCTGGTAGGCTGCTGTGTTACTCTGTCGTGTTCTGGCAGATATTAACGTGCCGGTACGGTACGCTGCATTTGAGCGAGCAACAAGAACGAAATGGAACAAGTCTTCTCGAATCTGAACCGCATGGCCATAACACGACCGGAATCCCGTCATTCTAATTATCGTCGCTCATACCACCACTACGTCCTACCAGTCGACGCTACCAACTCCCGTTCCCAAAAGTCAACCAACTCATCCAGCTCGGGCCGACGATTCGGATCCAGCTCCAGACACCGGTTCGCCATGGCCTTCCACTTATCCGGGACATCGTTCGACCGATTTGTCCACACCGTCGGGGCCGGTGATTGCTCCACTTGTTCAAACAACATCCACATGACGCGACCAAGGCTGAAAACCTCGGCCAGCTCCGCCGCCCGTGGGCAAGTACACTTCCATTCTGGGAAGACATTCCAGTCGGGATATCCCCACGGAAGGTTGCACCTCTTCGGGCCGGTCCGGGGAATGTAGACGATTCTGGGTTTCTTATGCTTTCTTCCCTTCTCCTGCTCCTCTCGCGCCCCCTGGTCAATCGTCACCTCCTTGGCATGCGTAAACATGGATACACCGCTCTGCTCCCAGTCGATGAGCCGTATGCCATCTGTGTCGTCTACGAGCATATTCCCCGGCTTGAGGTCCATGTGGTACGCTCCTGCCACGCGGTGCGTGTGTAATACGGCCGCCGCCATGTCGCGACACCACCGCGCCTTGCGTGCGAGCGGGATTCGTCGGTCCCCTGCTTTCGTGATCTGGTCGTCGAGTGTCGCCCGCCTCATGACAGGCTGGAGGAACCCGCAGACGCGAGGGATCCCGTCGGCCCCGTGAACGACCACGAGCCGGGTCGGACACGGCATGATGTTGGGGTGGGGCGGTAGGGAGGCCAGGGTGCGGATTTCGTGCAGCATGGTCCTCTTCTGGTGCTCGTGGAAGCCGGGGCCGTGCTGGAGGAAGGCGTCAAAGTCGAACCCCTTGAAGACGAGGCGGGAGGAGGGCGAGTTGCCCCTCAGGGCAACGACGCGGGCATGGTTCTTGCCTGGTAGGCGGGAGTGTTCTGTCAGGTGGGAGAATTCGACAATGTCGAAGGTCGGGCGGAGCCCGTCGTGTCTCATTGAGGCTAGGAAGTCGCTGAGGGGAGTGAGCTGACGGGCATAGGCATCGAATTCGGCTTTGTCCGAGAGAAAGCTGGTCCTGGGTGGGCTGTTGGTCTTGAAGAAATGACGACTGGGCGAAAAAATGGAGGCTGTGATGGATGCTAGAGCCCAACCCATTTTGGTAGGTAAAACGGTGTTAGTTCAAATAGGACTGACGCCAATGTTCCGACTGTTGGACACGAGTATTATTGTTTTCTTTCAAGGGGAGAAAATAGGAGACCCGACTATCAGTGCGTGTATCAGTGTCACAAGAGAAGTATGGTTCGACAGCCCTGCCGACATTCAAGCGTACACCGTCGCGGGTGGGATGGAGGGGGATTGTGAGCAAAGACATGAGATGTCCCGTGCCTGCTCTGTCAAACAAAGGCCCACAATCTCGAGGGCTGGCTGGCACTCCAAATGGCCAGACGTTCGTCTGGCACCCAAAGAGCGCCCCGTTGCCTCGTACCATGGATGACGGAGCTAGTTGGTCCCAACGCGGGCTGGCTCCCCATGTCTCGCCGTCTTGGGGGTCCAGAAACGACGGCTGGCGATGACGGGGTTGGGAGATGATCGGGGGTAGATCATATGTACAAACTCGCCGCAGGGCAAGGCCGGGGATTAGAGGACCGGCCCAGGTAGACCAGACCACATAATTACCCGAGGACCAACAAGAGTAGTAGCATCAGAGGCCAGCGGGCCGTCCCTGGCCCGGGACAATGGTCAGCCTGGCCGGTCCAAAGGATATCGAATGTTAGGAAACAAAGCCATCATCACCACGTACGAGTAATTGGAAGTTGATAAAAGCAGAGCAGAACCCGAGGAGCAGGCAAGGCTGCGAGGTGGGGTTGCATGCTGCAAGCTGCGAGCTGCGAGCTGCAAGCTGCAAGCCGCAGCACAGAGGGAGAGAAAAAGGAGGGTAGGGGGTTCAACGTTCAACCTTAGTGGGTCGAGTTCGCGAACTCCAAGTTAGGATTGGAGGGAAGATCAAGCCAAGAAAAACGAAAGCTAAAGGGGGGGTGTCCGGGATGCTTCCGGGTCCTCATAATGTTGTGCGCCGGGGAATTTCCTGGTCGCTCCCCGGGATAGGAGGGGCCCAGGGACAGGGGCTACCCAATGCCGTCATGATCAAAGAAAAAATGCCGGGGGGACAGCGAGATGGATGCATGCACAGAATGGATGACTGGTTCAGCATTCAGCATTGACCCCGCTCCGACACCCGCAAGACGCAGACGAGTTTCTGCCCTTTTGAGGAAACAGATTATATGGTCGCGCGCGAGAGACAACGACTGTCTGGCAGTCGAGGACAGGACTCGCGATATAGGAGGCCAGGCCAGCCAGCCGTGTCAAACAGACGACGTCCGAGCTCTTCGGGCTGGTGGGTCCGTAAACGAAATGAAGACAAGAGAGAAAGAGAGATTAAAGGAAAGCAAAGGGGAGTCAGCCAAGGGCCTGGGATGACAGGTCAAATTCGAGATGCTGATAGTGGCAATGGCCAGGCGGTGGCTTGCGGCGTTGGTGGACTGACTTGCATTTCTAACATTAGTTGGTCCAATTGGCAACCAGTGGTCAAGACACAAAAACGTACGGTGTAGCAGGGGTATTGAGAGAGGAAAGGGGGGAAGGAGAGGATATGTATGTACAACGGTACGAATACGTTGTACATATGCATTGTAAATCTTGTGGAGAGAATCTCTTTCCCGGATGACGTTGGGTGACTGGCTTCGGAGGCGGGCCCGGGGATTGCCGGAGCCCACTGAACCCCCTCCGGACTGGGGGGTTCGGTCACGCTGTCCACGGATCTAAGCCGTCGCTGTACGAAGTACATATTTCCTTATGTACAACGTATATACAGTACAATATGAATGTCAGAGAGAAGCTCCAAGCGTCGTCCCGTCCAGGCCATTTATGCGTCCTGTAAAATCAAATCATAATATCACGGAAAATATCTAAGTATGGTTTGTTATGCTTTTGTTGGTCGTCGTGGGCACCTGTTCAACTCATGATTCCATCGAAGCCTTGACTCGTGCTTGTCTTCTTTAGACGATCCTCCGACGATTGTTGTCTTGTTATACCTCTCTGGATATCGGTGTCCAAGGTGATCATAGGGCATTCTAAAGCCTTCTGTCAGCTATTTAATGTCATTCGCGGTGAGGCGGTAGGGAGGCGCCTATAACTCTCTTGGGTCTTTAAGAAGGTGTAGGAGGGAGGACGGAGTACGATGGACAGACCGTTACCCGTATCTGGTAGGCATCTTAAGGAACCTGTACCTAATATAACGAAGTATATACTAAGTACGTCGGTTACCTACCCTGTTTTAGTCAGTCAATCACTGACGAATTCCCCCTATTATCGAGGAACCGTGAGTAACCCCTATATATAAGCACTTCGTAATTGCAAGTAGCGAGTCGTGCTAGGGAGGGTACTATAGCCGGCAGGTATTGACTTTGTACCTTTCTGCCAAGCTATCGAGGACGACCTGACAAAGTCACATGCATGCATACGTACGTTGTACAACGTACAATATCCATTAGGTTCAAATACCAAAAATATACATAGCTTAACGAACTATACTTGAAGGATGCTGTAAAAATCGTACAATATAGTCATGGTTCGTCTATAAAGACTATGCTCAGTTAGTAGGAAGTATATTTTATTATTTATAACTCTTTAAAGTCGGGTTATGGTCTTGAAGATGGGAAACGCGTTGGTACGCGTTGGTCGTTGGTGGGGCACTATACTCGTCACTTTACTAAACCCCATCCATGCCCATCCATCATTTCCCCTCTTTTGCCCCTCCCCACCATCCTCCATTTTCCTTCTTTTTCAACTGCCCGACTCGTTCAACTGCCCTACATACGCGACCAGGAACCCGTCTAGCCCGCCAACCCGCCTGGTGGCGTCTCGTGGCTTTCCATTGCCGACGCTTGACTCAAAGCAGTCTTATCGTGGAGTTGACGTCCGACAAGCTCGAGGTACAGAACAAATATTCCAGTCGACGTCGAGTCGTTCAGTCGTTCCAAGTCGGCAGAGTCAGGACGAGAGTGTCTTGCACCGCACCTTCTCAAAATAAAGATGAACCCGATTCCGGTGTCTTCAGAAAATGGCCATCGCAGGATGAGCCTTCCTAGTTAGGAAGCTCGTCGGTCCTATTGTCCTGTCTCGTCCTAGGGATGGTCGCCCGTCTCTTCGCACAACCTAGCCCTTGGTTCCTGGTTACACCGTCCTATCCTGAATTGCACGCGACTCGACTCGAGTCAATGGGCCCCATCGCATCTAGTTGGCCAACAGCTTGTGCCGAGTCGTCTCTCCTGCGGAGAACACGCCGCTCCTAGCAGCATTCGACCAGTCCAACACCAGCGGCATCGCTATTGTCCCCTGGTTGATCATGCTGTGATTCTCGGACCACCCCGCTCCAAAGTAGCTAGCTAGCTTCCTAGTTGGGTAGGTGATTGTCGAGTCCTCCCCTAACCCCGACCTTCTTCTGCTTTGGTCTCTCAAAATCTCGCCTCTTAGCACTAGCTCTTTCCTCCTTCCACTTGCTTGGGTCTTATCCGTATCTTGCTACGGCGTGTCATGACTCTGGTATCACAATGTAACCATCTTGTGTGGACAACAGTGGCTCACTCGCATCTTCCTTCTTTCCCCTCCTAAATTACAATAAGACCTCGTCTCCCCCCTCCTCCTCCCTTGAATTCCGCGTCACCGTGGCTTGCCCTTGACCCTCCTAACGCTTCCGTGTCCGCCTCCCTACCTCACACCTTGCCCGTCGAATGAGGAACAAGGTCGAAAGGCAGACGTGACTCCCCCCGCGTCTCAACCCCTTCTTCAACTAGGGACCCCCTTCGATTCAGCTGGCTTCGAGGAAAACTCCGTCAATTCCCCTAACACAAACTGCCGGCCATCATGTCTCGTCTCCGCGTCGCTCCTGTTGTCGCCGCCGCAGTTGTGCTTTCAGTACTTACCGGCTCGTCGTCAGCGCAGGTTGAGCGTCTGCCGCACCAGCCCATCGGCGGTGGTGACCGCCTCGTCACATGGAATGACACCCAGTCTGGCCAGTTCGCTGCCGGCTCGCGCTCCGTCAGCTGGATCTCCGGCGCCGACGACGGCAGCTACATTCATCTCGATTCGTCTAGCGGTCTGGTAATAGAGGACATCGTATCGGGCGACACCGACATCTTCGTACCGTCCGAGAACCTGCCCTCGAGCTTCCGCGAGTATTGGATCCGTCCCGACCTGCAGAAGATCCTCTTCGCCACCAATGACACCAAGCAGTACCGTCATTCCTACTTCGCCGACTACCACATCCTCGACGTCGCCTCGGGCGAGCTCACCCCGCTCGTCGCGGACCAGGCCGGTGACATTCAGTATGCCGAGTTAGCCCCCGTTGGCGATGCCATCGCCTTCGTCCGTGGTAATAATCTCTACCTTAAAAAAGGGGACGACATTTCCCAAATTACCACCGATGGCGGGCCAGACATGTTCCACGGCGTCCCCGATTGGGTCTACGAGGAGGAAATTTTCGGTGGCCGGTCGACCTTGTGGTTCTCTCCTGACGGCGAGTACCTTGCCTACCTTAGCTTCAACGAGACAGGCGTAGAAACCTTCACTATACCCTATTACATGGAGGGCCAGAACGTCGCCCACCTCTATCCCGACGAGCTTCATCTCCGTTACCCTAAAGTCGGCACGACCAACCCCACTGTTGCCTTGACCCTCCTCGACGTCGAGTCGGATGAGGTGACACCGCTCGAGATTGACGCCTTTGAAGCCGACGACCTAATCATCGGCGAGGTCGCCTGGCTCACCAGCAACCATACGAGCGTCGCCTACCGCGCCTTCAACCGCGTCCAGGACCAGGAGAAACTGGTCCGCGTCGACGTCGAGGGCTTATCCTCCACCGTTATCCGCGAGCGCGACGGGTCGGATGGCTGGCTCGACAATAACCGAGCCATCGTCTATGTCGGCCGCGTCAACGGCACCTGCGACTCGTACTACCTCGACCTCTCGGACGAGTCGGGCTGGAACCACCTCTACCTGTACCCCGTCAACGGCGGCGACGTCATCCCCCTGACCAGCGGCGAGTGGGAGGTCACCAGCATCCTCCATGTCGACACGGCCCGCCGCCTCGTCTACTACCTCTCCACCGAGCATCACAGCACCGAGCGCCACCTCTATTCCGTCTCCTACCCCGGCGGCCAGAAGAAGGCCCTCGTCGATGACTCCGTCCCGGCCTACTGGAGCGCGTCCTTTTCCGCGGGCGGCAGCTACTACATCCTCACCTACCAGGGTCCCAACGTCCCCTACCAGGAGCTCTACTCGATCAACTCGACCACGACCCCTGTCCGCACCATCACCGATAATCAGGCCCTCGTCGACAAGCTTCAGGACTACCAGCTGCCCAACATCACCTACTTTGAGCTGGAGCACCCCGACGGCTACCCGCTCAACGTGATGCAGCGCCTCCCGGCCCACTTCGACCCCAGCAAGAAGTACCCGGTCCTGTTCGTGCCGTACGGCGGACCGGGCGCCCAGGAGGTCCACAAGCGCTTCCAGCCCGTCAACTGGCGCACCTACATCGCTTCGGACCCCGAGCTCGAGTACATCACCTACACCGTCGATAATCGCGGCACCGGCTTCAAGGGCCGCGCCTTCCGCACCTTGGTGGCGTCACAGCTCGGCCAGCTCGAGCCCTACGACCAGATCTGGGCCGCCAAGCACCTCAGCGCCAAGCACGACTTTATCGATACCGAGCACATCGGCATCTTCGGCTGGTCGTACGGCGGCTTCCTGTCGGCCAAGACGGTCGAGTACGACACCGAAGGCGTCTTCTCCTTCGCCTTCATCGTCGCCCCCGTCTCGGACTGGCGCTTCTACGACTCCATGTACACCGAGCGATACATGAAGACGTCCCAGCTCAACCCGGGCGGCTACAACGAGACGGCCGTCTCCGACCCCGAGGGCTTCAAGAACATCCGCGGTCACACCTTTATCGCCCACGGGCTCGGCGACGACAACGTGCATTACCAGCACGCCGCCGCCCTCGTTGACCTGCTCGTCGGTGCCGGCGTCTCCCCCAGCAAGCTCAACTTTCATGCCTACACGGACTCGGATCACAGCATCGTCTATAACGGCGCCAGCACCTTCATCTACAAGGAGATGACGTCGTTGCTGTATCGGGAGAAGACCCGCGAGCCCGAGGCTCTGAAGCACCAGTGGAATAAGAGACGCGAGGTTAAGTTATAGGCTAGCGACGGAAAGGGGGTGCGGGGAAGGATATGTAGACTGGAGTGAGGCAGATCTGATACTGGTCAGGCCCGGTACACCTCATCGGGGAATACTACCTAATAAACTCTTCAACAGCGAGCGTAAGTACTTACTAAGTCCATGGTTGTTAAGGGGCCTTTCAAAGGCAATACTAGTATAGCGCGAGGATTTAAAGCCCTATTCAACCTTATCAACTTAGTTAAAAACTTTCTAGCTTTTATATAATAGAACATAGACCCTTATTTAGAGCGAGCATATTAGATATTACGGCCTTATATATACGGTCCTAGGGATATAGTCTATTTTCCGAAATTCGACAGTTTTAGAAAACAGGTGAGAGTAGTCAATATACAGAGATGAGCCTGCATAAATAGGCTAGGGGATAGACCGTAATAATAGCGGAATAGGTTATTCTGGCCTGAAAGTAGATAGTTGTCTGCAGGATTCAAGGAAGATTTTGCCATCACAGATCAGAGCCTTCTACAGAGTCAATCAAGTCAACGGATCTACTGCTAATTTTGCGTACGCTGTTTGTGTAACAACCTATACAACCTAATACAGAGGGCGTACAAACATCGGTACTTGTCTTTCCTCTGGCGAAAGTGACAAGGCTGCGTGAACACCAGAAATTACATATGTATACCCCGAAGGTGAAGGGATGACGGCTAATGCATTTCGCTGTTGTTATGAAATAGAGGCGGTGATAACAAAACAAGATTGCCACGTAGCGTAAGATAGCGTATGGTTATAATTTCTCGACTCGTTAAAGAGAACGTTCTCATATAGAACGACAACGCCAAAAGGAATGCAAGTGAAAGTCCGCCAAAGGTGATGCGTCTAGAGTAGAAAACTGTTCCTGCTAAAATGCACGTGGACATGGAACTCCGTGGATATAGGTAGTCATAGGCAAACAACTCATTCCACAAGCCTAGATACGCGCCTCGACTGCCGCTTTGATGGCTATCAACGACGAGTCAGTGTACGCTCTCGGGCATATCATGGAAGAACACAGATACTCACCATCACAACTCGTTTTCGCGTCGCCAAAGAGCATCGTCGTATTAGGCATGTAAAACATGGGGTTCGGAACATCAGCTAAAGGTAGGTTTCACTTGTCAGCGATGCAATGATACACCCCTGGCGGTCCGCGGGCCAACTCACCGTATCCACTGGCCATGCCTCGCTTCATGACAATCACCTGCTTGCTCTTCCAGGCCTGCAACACGGGCATGCCGGCGATCGGACTACCTGGCTCCAACGCGATCGGGTTCACCGTATCGTTAGCGCCAATCACGAGGGTGACGTCCGTATCACCAAAGTCGTCGTTGATCTCGTCCATCTCCAGCACTATGTCGTACGGGACGCTCGCTTCGGCAAGCAACACGTTGCACTGGCCGGGCATGCGACCGGCCACCGGGTGGATGGCAAATCGGACATTGACACCCTTCTTGCGCAACATCTGTGTGATTTCACTAATGGCATACTGGGCCTTGGCCACCGCCATCCCATAGCCAACCACGATGACGACATTCTCGGCATTCGTGAGCGCGTCGGCCGTGTCGTCGACGGTCGTCTGCGTCACCGATCCCTCCACCTTGTAGTCACTTGCCTGCTGTGACGCTATGCCCCCGAACAGCACGTTCGTTAGGGACCGATTCATCGCCACACACATGACGTACGAGAGGATGGATCCCGACACCCCGATCAGCGCACCGACCGACGTCAGCAACGGGTTGTCCAACATGAACCCCTCCGCCACCAGGGCGAAGCCCGAGTATGCGTTTAGCACGGTGATGATGACCGGCATGTCGGCGCCGCCAACGGCCGCGGTTGTCGTGTATCCTTTGACGAAGGAAAGGAGCGTGTTGGCTCCCAAAGCCGCTGCGGCGAGGGCAGGGGAACCCGGAGCCATGGTGACAAAGGCCCCCATGGTGGCCATGTTGGTGGCGAGCATGCCCGAATTCAGGAGGTGCCGGCCGGGTAGCATCAGAGGCTTCGACGACATCCTGCCGGCGAGCTTCATAAAGGCCACAATGGAGCCGGTGAAGGTGATACCACCGATGAGGACCCCCAGGTAGCTGGTGACCAAGTGCAACGTCGAGACATCTCCTCCAATGTGGCTCATCACGCTGCCGATCGAAGTCAAAACAGCTGCTAACCCGACCACGGAGTGGAGGGCCGCAACGGTCTGTGGCAGGTCGGTCGGCGTGATGCGCTTCCCAATGACAAGACCAGCGATGCTACCCAGAGCTGCGAGACCCACAAACTGGGTCAAGACCTCGGGGGTGAAACCGACAGCCAGGAGAGAGGCGAGGACTCCAGACCCGACACCGAGCATGCCGAGCATGTTGCCCATGCGCGCGGTAGCTTGAGACGCCAGACTCGAAATAGACCCTATGCATAGCACAGAGCTAATCAGATAGCCGGCCTGGACCAATCCTGCCGCTCCCGTCGATGCGGCTGCAATGAAGCCTCCCCCGAAAACGGCGGCGGGAATGGCATAAAGCCAGGGATACTCGGGTGGATCGGTAGGTCGCTTGAACATGTCGAGCATGCGCTTCGTGATGACGAAGCCGCCCGACACGTTGACAAAAGCGAGAAGAACGGACAAAGCGCCGAAGACTTGTGGGATGGTCTGGGGGAACAGCCCTCCACCCATGACGAACAGGCCGCCGATGCCGACCATTCCTACAAGACAGCATTAGTGGCAAAGGCAAAGTTGGAAAGGGGGAGGGATGGTCGGTCGGGCCTTCTCATGGGGAGTAACACGTGCCTGAGATTGCGTTGGTTACACTCATCAAGGGCGAGTGGAGAGCGGGCGCGACGCCCCAAACGACGCGGTAGCCGATGAGAGATGCCAATGCAAAAGTGAAGGCATTGCTCATGAACAAAGGACCGGTAAACTTTCCCAAGCCCAGGACGGCGCCCATGCCCGCTGTTAGGGCACCAGCACGCCTGGCAGTCGCCTGGAAGGGGCTAAGTGCGGCGACTTCGGCCTCCTTCGCCGCGGGGGCGGATTGGGCGGGGGCGGGCGGAGGGGCCGGACGGGGAGCGGGAGGGAGAACCCGGCCGTTGTGGGTCACGATGGCACCTCGTACAACCTCATCGGATAAATCAATCCCAAACTCTTTCTCCTTGGGCGCCATGGAAAGGAATAGTTTGGTGATATTGTTCGAATAAAGGGTCGACGACTGGGTGGGAAGTCTCGAGGGAAAGTCGGTATAGCCTGGCGGAGTCAGTACTTGGTCACGTTGGTTAGGCGGGTCGAGGGGGAATCACCAATAATCTTGACGTCTTTGTAGACGACGATTTCCCCAGGCTTCGTCGCCTCGCAGTTGCCCCCGGCTTCGGCGGCGAGATCCACAACGACCGAGCCGGGCTTCATGACCTCGAGCATTGACTTGGTGATCAGTTTGGGGGCGGGTTTGCCAGGGATCAAAGCGGTGGTGATGATGATGTCAACTTCGCGGGCCTGCTCGGCGAACAGCTTCATCTCGGCCTCGATGAATTCCTTGGACATCTCCTTGGCGTAGCCTCCGGCACCAGAGCCATCTTCCTTGAAGTCGACTTCGATGAACTCGGCACCGAGAGATTGGACCTGCTCGCGGGCAGCAGACCGAGTATCGAAGCCGCGAACGATGGCACCGAGTCGCCTGGCCGTTACAATGGCGCTGAGACCAGCTACTCCGGCTCCGATGACAAGGACTTTGCACGGGGGGATCTTGCCTGCTGCGGTGACTTGGCCCGTAAGGAAGCGACCAAAGTTGTTCGAGGCCTCGAGGACGGCTTTGTATCCGGAAATGTTGGCCATGGAGCTCAGGGCATCGAACACCTGGGCCCTGGAAATGCGGGGGACCATATCCATGGCAAAGGAGGTGGCATTCTTCGCTGCAAGTTTTTCCACGATGGCTGCGTTCTGGGCGGGTTGGAGGAACGAAATCACCGTCTGGTTTTCCTTCATGACGTCGATCTCGGGAGCGATGGGCCCGCGGACCTTGAGCACGATGTCGGCCTCGGCCCAGACATGGTGAGCCATGTCGACCAGGGTAGCACCGGCCTTCTCGTATGCTTCGTCAAGGAAGTCTGCCTCTAGACCAGCACCCCTCTCAATGAGGACCTTGGAGAAGCCTTTTTTCAACAGCAGGGAGACATTCTGGGGCGTCAAGGCTACCCGACGTTCGTTGGGTAAGATTTCCTTCGGCACACCGATGGTCAAACGGTCGTATGGAGTGGTTTGTGGGACCGGGGCGGCAGTAGCGTGAGACGAAGACTCCTGGGTAGGAGACGGCTGGCTGGACACAGCTGACGCATGGCGCACGAGCTGTGACGGCTTGTAGACAACAGGGACCAGAGAAAGGTGTGGGCGGTTCGGGTTTAAGGTGCCATGCCACCGTCTTTTCACAGCAAAGGCTACCGCATTCTGGAAGGAGGTTGTGGCGGGCGTCGCGTCTAGGGTCAGAAGTCAGCAATTAGCGCGAACAATCATGACGGCCCGGCGCGTCGGGCAATTTTCCTCGGTCTGCATAAGCCCAAGGCCAACCTACTCCGAGCATGTGTCACCCATGGGACGAGGCGTGAGATGGTTCCCAGCGAGAAGGGTCCGGGAGCGGCGAACGGCCGCAGAACGGAGGGAGACATGGCGGCGGGTTTAGCGATCAGCACCCGACGTTACCAGGCCAGATGGACCGCAGTACAGGCAGCCGCCGCTCATGTATCTGACTAGGCCTCAGAACTCGACAGATGCTGAATGGGTTGCTGGAAGAAAAGAAAAGCCAAAAGTCGAAGAGGGAAAAAGATGAGAAGGCCGAGAAGAATTGGCCTTGGGCACGGTGCAACGAACGCAAAAGCAAGCATAAAACCAGAACCGACCCCTCGAGCCAAGGGATTCTGCCTGCCACCAGATGGAGGGGGGACAAAGTGAGCAAAGTCCAATCGAGCCACGGTCTGTCCGGTTGTGTTTGTCCGAGTTAGAAGGTCCACATCGTGCAGATTTTAGTGATCCGACAGTTGACACTTCCCCGCTCGTGGAGGTTTTGAAGAGAGGAAGGAAGGTGGTCCGCTGCTGCAGGCTGCGGGGGGCCGAAGATGCCAGAGGAGTGTGAAGATACGGACAAGGGATTAGGAGATGGATGATCGGAGGGGCTTCCATGCCATGGTTGAAGGGAAGGGAGATCATAGCTCAGGCGACTCGGGCCGCGAGGAGATGAAAAAGTTAAACCGGGAGGTGTGGGTTTATACTTAGTGTCACTTCCCGTACCTGGAACAGCGGGGAGCGCTTGCCCATCTTGCCACAACGTCATTCTTCCCCTCAAATCTACATCTCCAGGTCAAGGGCAGAGCTGCAGCAATCAAGTACGAAGTACTTCGTACTGCGATATGACGAGAGGGTTTGGAGGTGTGGTGTTGGAGATGCGAAGATGTGGGTGGCACCTGCATCACATTGGAGCAAACAAGTGGGGTAGGTACATTTACATAGATACTTGCATTATGTACTTCGTAGTTCAGGGCACGGTGTCCTATAAGAGGCTTGCTTTAGGAAGGTCGCCCCACCCCCCGCATATCCACAATGCAGCAGTAAGTAGCACCCCCGACACAGATTGTGCAACTCCATCATTGTACGAATACAACGTACACAGCAACTCGCTGCAACCCGCACACTGCTGTTTCCCGTGACCATCTAACACGCTGATTTCCTGGTGCACCAAGAGGGAAGCGGCGCTATCCGGTTGGAAGATTGATAAGTAACGACACTTTCAATTGATAGAAACAATTAACCGCACTGTAGTTGGCTGAAGTACACAAAACTCGGGACGATTGCTGGTGTAGCGTATACATACGTTGTGGTAGTAGTGTACGAATACGTTGTTTGTCCTTTGTATGAAGGACTTAAAAATTGGGCGACGAGCCGATTCGCTGGTATTCTCGCGCGTTTGGCATTGTGCCGATATCTTAGCTTAGTTGGTGGGTATTCTCCAGCTTCTAGCGTATTTCCAAACCAGCAAAAGGAAAAGGCGAAAAGAAAAAAGAAAACAGAAAGAGCCGAGGTCTATCACGGTGAGAATCCCTCGTACAATGAGGGTGGGTATCAGTGGGCAGGCAGTACCTTATCTAGATCCCGTACGCCGTACCTACTGCCGAGGTCGTGGGTGTCGATGTGCATATTACGTATTTTATGGGTGGTAAACTGGTACAGCATGGATAGATGGGACGTTGTACCTACTCAGTAAAGATCCTTGGGTTACGGAACGGAACTACGAAGTACTTTGTACTGTCATTGCAAATGGGATGAAAGATTGACGAGACGTAGCATGGGACTGGTGAACATGGTGATGGAAATATATCGATGGACATCAGAGTGCATACTGCGTCTCTGCCCGCTTGAAGGGAAATAATATTGGGCTTTATTAATGGAATCTTGGGCTGTAATGAAATGAGCGTGACCCATACGAACGTCGACGTTGGTGGATATGATAGCAATACAGTCGATTGGGGTTTTCAATATTTGGAGTTTTACCTCGTGATTCATGCTTGTTTCTGCAAGCGAAACAACATATGGTAATTATTATTCACTAGCAAAAACAAAAAGAAAACAAAACGAAACAAAACGAAAACAAAAAAAAATGCTTGCACCTGGGTTCGAACCAGGGACCCCTTGCGTGTGAGGCAATTATGCTTCCACTACACCATGCAAGCAGTACATTTGTTATGAAGTACACTTGCAGCTTGCACCGAAAGCCACCAAGTTCCAACGCTCAACGTGGGCACGTCAGGCCGGCAGAACCATCTTCCGTTACCCGACTGTGGGTCACACTCCAACGACCGACTGAACCATTCCAACTTCCACACCACGAGCTGAAAGAGGAATCCCACCCCAGCAGCGAGACAACACCAGCACGCGAGGCGACCTCCAATTCCTCTTTGTCCCATCTAACGACCTGCGATCCCTGCGAGCACGTCAACCAATTCCATCCCCTAGGCCCGTCACCTACCGCCTCAGCCACCTCCCACGATGGTCTCCCGGATTCTCTTCTGGTCCGGCTTCGGTACGTGAACCGCCCAGCCCAGCCCAACCCACGTCTTTCCCACCATTCCAGGCGTCAATTGGCTTCGCGGATCCGATCCCTTCATCGTCCGAAGCACTTTCCAGGTCCTCGCGACTGAATTGAGATGAGAATCCCGAGCGCTAACAATCCATTCACAAACAACCAACAGGCTTTGCCGTCCGCTTCTGGCAAATGGGCATCGAGATGCGCCCCTTCTTCACCCGCAAGACCCTCTGGGCCTACCCCGTCTACGCCGCCGGCGGCGGCGCCTTTGGCTACTGGCTCCAGGGCGTCGACGAGAGGCAGGCCGCCACCCTAAACGAGCGCAAGGCCGTGCTCCTCGAAAAGCGCGCTCGCAAGGCCGCCAAGGACGCCGAGGCTGCGGCCGCTACCGCTGCTTCCGCCGCTGCGTAAAGAAAACCCGATCATGTACGCCTAGACTTGTGGGTAGAATTGGATCGAAATTCATAAATGGAAACGCGCGGGGCGTCAGGAACATGGGGCACAATGAAGCGGAAGAAACAATGAGCGGGAGTGACCAAGGGCCGTGTGATATGCCGGGTTGGTGCCGACGTGGGATCCTCACGGACATCTTTGGGGACAGGACGACACGCAAAACCATCATAGGGATATCATCGCTCAGAATGAACGTGTGGCGTGGTACTAGAGGTCAGTCCCGACGATCGACACGCAAAACGTCGGCGGATTTTTCTAGTTGTATATACGGATGAGGCTTCGCACCAGGGCAATTGACCTTGTCAAAGATTCTTTTGTATATTCCGGGATCCCTGCCGTCAAATGTGGACATCGTATCATACCCTGATGCCCAAACCGAACCAACCCACCCTTTTTTGACGAGTTCGTCATCATCAACCCTAGAAGAGGCAAAAGCTAGAGAAAATGGTATCTACCTCCAACAAGAAAAAAGGAAAAGAAGAGGGAAATCCCGAGTTGCTATGCATCACCCAAAACACATGACGCAGTACCTCAGAATAGTCTCCCATGGCGCACATCGTTACTCCATCCAAAGTATTTCTTTTTTTGTTTTTTGATTCTTTTTTCTTTTTCCTTTTAAAAACGTACAGTTCACAGTTCCTCCAGCTTACGCATGATGACCGGAACCGAGGCGGGGGCGGTCTTGCCCAGCTCCGTAACAACGGCCGTGATGTATTTATCAGGTGTGGTGTCGAAGAGCAGACGGAAACTGTCGGCAGTGTGATTGTCCGGGTCAATCTCGTTGTACGTCTGGGAGTCAATGGCAACACGTTCAGTGAAGTTGATGGTCGAGCAGAGGCCGATAACCGGGATGCCTAGATCGTTGGCGAAGAGGGCAACATCGCACGTCCCGGCCTGGGCGTACATGGCGCCATTGCTGAACATGGACTCGGCGCCGAAGAACACCAGGCTCGCCTCCTGGAGGAGGGTGCCCAGGGCCGCAAGGTTGGGGACGTAGCTGACAGGAATTCCTTGGTTGCTCAGGCGAGGGACGAGGGCGCGGCCGGTGGGTTCAAAAGGGTCGTCGATGACCATGACGCGGAAGCTCTTCTGCTGCTCGACCCGGGCATGGAGCAGCGCGCGTTCGACGAGCGGGTGGTGCATGAACGTGACGACGAGATCGCCGTCGGGCGAAATGAGGTCGGCGACGAGCTCGGCAATGACCACATCGGCCACATGGATGCGTTCGCGAAGGAAGTTGTCGATGGCCTCTGTGAGGTCCTTCTTGGCATCGGCCTCGGGCACGTCAATGTCAATCTTGCTGACCTGCATCTTAAGCCAGCGGACAGCATTGCCCATCGAGAAGCACATGGGACGGCAGGCGCTGAGGTATTCGACCTGCGGGTTCAGAACGTGGGAGGTGAAATGGCGCGACATGGTGCTGCCCTGGGGGGTGGTATACGAGTCGATGACCTGGAATTCCGTGTCAGAAGAGGACGCGAAAGATTGGCTAGAGATGCTCAGGCGACATGATCCAGAGCTGCCTGCGGAGGATGTGGAAACGAACCTGCTTGAATGCCAACAGGGTAGCCTCGAGTCGGTCGGTGCTGTTGGTAAGGGCGAAGGCGCCCATCTTCTGGCCAAGAGCCAGTACTGCCGGGTGGACATCTTTGTCGGCCTGCGTGATAGAGATGCGCTTGGCCATGGACAGATGACTGAAGCACTCGGGCACATCGGCCATATGATCAGTGCTTTTTGTCGTCGGGGCAAGGACCGTAGGCTGCTTCGTGTTTTGTGCCTTGGTATTGGATAATCCAGCGGACTGCGTGCCGTCTGATTTCTGCCTCTGTTTTCCACCTTTCGCTTCGTTTCCGGCGTGTGTCTGGGCTGAATGGGTTGCGCCGGCTGATGCTTGCTGGGCAGCTTTCTGCTGAGCTCGTCGAGCTTGCTTCTCCGCCTTTGCTTTGGCCTTTAATTCGGCATTGGTTAACTTCCTCTCCCCTGGAGGGCCCTGGCTGTCCTTGGCTACAGGTTTGTTGGGCGCTGGCTTGGTGGTAGAGGTAGTCGGCGCAGGAGCTGTCGCGGGAGTGGGATTACCAGCGTCCTTTGGCTGGTCGGGTTTCGGCTCGGGAGGTGCATCTTTCCTGTCATTCTGCTGGGTCGGCTTAGTTGCCTCGGCAGATACAGTGCCCTGGGCAGGACCACTGCCCTCAGTCACCATCTTGCGCTTTGTTATTTAGTCGTGGGCGGTTGTGGATAATCGTGGATAGCACGATGGCGGGGTCGGCAACGTCTCGGCGAAACTGCTGCGGGAGAGAGGTCTGCGGGTACAAGGGGGAGGTACGACACTCTCAAAGCATAAAAAGATCCAATGTGGGCGTTATGAACTGGAAAATAACTCGCGAGTTCAGTTCGCGCGCAGGGTTCCTTGAACCCTTGGAGAGCAAGTTGGTATAAAGCAACGGCTTTGGGATGGATTCACGAGGGATGTGTCATATGGCTGGTACCCCACTAAAAACTGCATCTTATCGCACCAGTACGAAGTACAGAATCCTACCAGATAGGGTACTGATACTTAATTACAGCCGTGCTTTGATACGTCACGTGGGGGTGGCTAATGGTGGCTAGGCAAGTGGCTCAAGGGGCGGCAGCCAAGACTACGCGTATGCCGAGCTGCTATACAAATAAGTTCTGGCCGACTCGACAGATTGAGTTGAAGGCAGCTGCAACAAATCATAAGAACCAGGCCTGCTAGAATTGCCTCACGCCCTCTTCGCGTAGCTTACGCTGCCTTGGCCACGATATGGACTGTGTTGGATCACCACAGCCGGATCATTCTCCTGCTCTTTTCATGAAGCTATCGTCGATTCGTCCGCCCACCGCCATGATTTCCGACTACCCTATGCTTAGGCCTTAATGACCGCGGGCCCTCGCCGTCGAGGCTGCCAGTGACGAAGAAGAATGCGGTATCATCGTTAAACCTTCTGATATCAACAAGCTCACATAATCGCCTAGTAGTATGGTTCACTGTTGTTGCGAGGGGCACCCAGCCAAGGACCAAGCCCAAGCCCATCAGCTGGGAGTGGGAAAACCCTCCTTCTTTCTTTCCTGGCGCGCGCACTCGAGTTAGGAATCACTTATTTACGCTTTGGTATCTCGCCGCTGAAGGCCCGAAGAATACAGACGAGTCCCAGGTTGCTATGTGTAAGAGCAGAGCGCCTCTAATAAGTTAGGCTATAGGTAGTTACATAGCTGCAGCTACCGTCCTAATGGAGTACTCTGATTGTGAATAGGTTCTCCAAGACCAGTGCATGGTGTCTCAGTCACTCATCATACGAAGTATGCTTTCCCCCAAGGCTACAGCAGCCACAACAAGAATCAAAAGCCAAAAAAAAGCCCCCTGGCTGAGGCTCCGCCCACAAAGCTTTATATATCGGTGAAATTCCCAGTCCATTCCAAAAGTCTGATCACCCTTCCTCCATCCACATCCCTGGACATACCGAGTCTCGAGTTGTCCAAGACAGAACTACCCTCAACACCATGTCCACACCTTCGGCTCTGCATAACCCACAGTCTGATGGACCGGAAGGGCCCAAGGTGCACAGGAACACGACTCTTACCTTCCATGGCTTTCCAAAGCTGCCGCCAGAGCTTCGCCTTCGGATCTGGGAGCTCAGTATTCGACCAAGAGGTCCCGGGGTCCATTACTTTTCATTTTCCAAGACCAGCAACAAAGATGACGAGAAGAAGCAAGTCAACCGGCCTGACTCGCTGGCACTCGTGAACCCACGTTTCTTCGAGGACGGAAAACCCCGGTATCTCACCCGGTATGCGGCTGCGAATCCCATAATACCCATCTACGGGACAGCAGAGCACTCGTGGTTCAATGGCAGCCGCTCATTCTCACGCTGGGATGCAGGGCTCTGGACTGCATGTAAGGAATCTAGATACGTCATTCGGCGCTACCTGGCGAAGAACAAAGATATCTACAAACGCTCTTTTCTGGCTCGGGCACAACATAATGGGGAAGATATGTACCTCAGGGTACAGCCGGGCGACGATCTCTTCTGCCTCGAGGTCAGTGATCTCAGCGAGGTACCATCCATCCAATGGAGGCACCTCATAAGCCACTTTCCCCTCTGCCATCTGCACCCGGTCAACAACCCAGGAGGTCAAAAGGCTAGACACGCCAGACGACCCAAGCACATCGCCTTCGAATTCCACCCGGATTGGCTCGAATCCCTACCCGAGACCCTGGAGGAGTTGGAAGACGAACCATCTCCACGCGGTCTCGTTGCTCGCGCCGTCCTCGCCTCGGCAAGACGCGAGATTGACTGTGCTATCTGGCTGATCGACCACAATCTACACCGGGCCTGCCCGCCGTTAGAGCCGGCCCCCCGGACGGTTTTCACCAACGGGGAGCATACCTACTACGAGGCGACGTATACGCAGTTCAGGGTCCACAATGACGTGGAGGCATTCCGCCGGAGCGCCTTCTATTTCTCCCTCAAAATGACCGTATGGAACCACATGTATTGTTTCCGCAGACGCCATGAACAGGTACAGGGACAGCGTCTTCCAGCAAACTCCCTCCGTGAGTTACACATCCCACCCTGGCTAGGTGTCCTTGCGGGCAGGTGCGGGGACCCGTCGGGGGCTTCAATTCAGACTCCAGTCGTGGGTAATGGGGAGGCTTGATGGTCCCCACGGAAGGGTGGCAACATCCTGCTCTCACGTACTTGAAATGGCGTTATTCAGACCAGAATCTGATCAACGACGCATCGTGTTAGCGAATAGTGTCTCTTCTGCTTCTGCTCTTCTACCATGGATATAGCTGTGGATCTGTACTGCTACTAGTAGCATTTCTGGGTTTGTCGAGCTGATCCGTCAGCGTTAGGCGATTTCCTACCTAGGTGTTTAGATGTTAGGCAATAGTCAGTCGATTTGAGTACTTCAAGAGACGAGAGATATAAACGCATCTGGCTGCAGTGATTAGAGCCATGATGTAACCTAGCTAGACTTCAAAGTTGGAATTGATAGGAGAGCCGAAAGGGGTTATAGGTACATGATAACTAAGGCACCGGCATATACCTAGAGATATTTGTACATCTTTCGGGATTCTCGTCGGCATTGTTTATGACCGTTCACTCCCTCCTCTCTGCCGCCAGCAGTTCTCACAGCATCTTCGCACTCACCCGCAGATACAACGCCTGTGTTATATCCTCTAGACCGGGTCTCTGTGAAACCTTTCAACCGCTCGTTGACCACCTCACATCAACAGTCGCCACGAATACCCGACAATGCAAAACGTCCTCACTCATCCAGAGCATAGTATACAGTAGAATACAACCCGTCCGATCCATCTCGTCTTACCCTCCAAAATGAATCAGTCCTTGGGGGCTTGCCCCTCAAAGTAAAATCGCATCGTCCTTCCGTAGTCGCCCTCGGACGCCTTCCGCTCCTTCGCGCCAGGAACGCTAGTCAACAGCTCACGCACGCTCTTCACCAACTCCTCCATCTCCGGCCGATCCGCGGCACGGGCGCCCCTCTTCCGCGCCACGACAACGTCCACCTTGTACCCCTTCTCCAAGAACCCGCGGGCCCGCCCGAGCTTGATGTCGAGGTCATGCTGAGCAATGGCCCATCCGACCTCCACCTCCTTCTGCTTCGACTTGGCCGCCTGCCTCGCCTTCGCCTTCCGCTCCTTCTCCCGCTGCGCCGCACGCCGTCTCTCCTCCGCCCGGTCGACAATCTTGCAGATGGCAATGGGCGGCCCCGCTGGCTTCTTGTCCTTCCCTTCCGCGCTTGCGCCGGGGCTGCCTGGTTTCTTCTCCGCTGGCGGGGCGGCCGGGGTGATCATTTTGAGCATGTCGATCTTGTGGTCCATCTTACGCAGGATCTGCCCAGTGAAAAAAGGCCCCGTGATGTTGTTGTTGTCGTCGAGGAGCATTATTCGCTTGTCGCGGATTTCGAGATCAATTGGAAGTCGGTCGGGCTGTGCGCTGCCGCGGGGGGGCGCGAGGCGTCGGGTGGTTGTGTGTAGGCTGCGGGAGGGTGGGGAGGAAGGTGGTAAGGGTGTGCCCGCCGCGGTGGCAGATGAAAGAGGTCTCCATGTCGCTGATGGGCCGACTGTGTGTTGTCGGGGGGATGGATTGGGACCGAGTATGAAGCGTCTTCGAGAGAGACCGAGCCTCGCAGTCGTCTCCACGGACTGAAATGGGGCGACGAAGACCTTGTACAGGGCGACGCGGCTATTGAAGACGCATTGCGTGGGTTTCATGATGATGTTGCGTGCTCTATACTAGCCATTGGCGGTCAAAATACACAAAAAGTGAGCTAGAAGTACAGCTTTTGAAGTTCGATTTGGGTTAATCGACAAGTGAATGTCTGGCCGAGGAACAGATTCAAGTCGAACGTTTCTCTCCCATTTGCCGACGTTCAAACGCCGTCGAGAGTGGGTCACCTCTGACGTGAATCCACCCTATCACAAGCTCTGTTCTGGGTGCAGTTGGTCCAAGCTCCCCAACAACTTAACTTGATGGACTTTGAAGTACCTCAAAATATGTACCTGCTAACGTCTCTCATCTCACTGGCACCATCACCTCACCACCTCACCTCACCACACCTCCCCCCGTCGCTTCGACCCAGAAACACAGGGATAGACGACGAGATATACTATGTAACATCCCCGAGGCCAACATCACCATGGCCAAAGGCCGCCTCTTCAGCGCATTCGGGTGGGCCCGCGCCTACTACCAGCGTCACCGCGGCACCGCATCCGCACCTTTCTTCGTCTCTCTCGGCACCCTCAAGGCCCTCGCGGCCTGCCACCTCCTCTGGGAATACGGCATCTCCTTCGGCGGCGCCGCGGGTGGCTCCATGCTTCCCACTTTCTCCGTCTATGGCGACTACATCCTCGTCTCCAAGTACTACCGCCGCGGCCGTGACGTCCACGTCGGCGACGTCATCTTCTACGATATCCCCCTCTTCCGCCGCGCCCAGGGCGTGAAGCGCGTCATGGGCATGCCTGGCGACTACGTCCTGCATGGTGACCCTGATACCGGCTCTCAGGTCATGATACAGGTATGCTTCGCTCGTTTCCTTCTTATTTTCCCCCCCTCCTATCGCTTCCTCAACCCCCACCTCGTCCCCTGTTCTCATCACACTCATGCCCCTCTACCAACGAAACCCCGGGTTTTATCTGCATATCCATACGTATCCATCCGACGACGTCCGACTTACCTTGTGCGTTCCCCGCTCCATCAGGTACCCCAAGGCCACTGCTGGATAACAGGCGACAACCTGGAATCGTCCCGGGATTCCCGGCTCTTCGGACCCCTCCCTTTGGCTCTCGTTAGGGGCAAAGTCCTGGCCAAGATATGGCCCCCGAGCGAAGCCCAATGGATCCGCAATGGCTTCCAAGACTCCAAGAATTCCGAGCGCGGCCAGGTAGACCATCGCCTTGACCATGGCAAGAACGACGATATCAGAGACCATCCCAGCAAGTAGGCTCTCTTAAACACCACCACTTCTGGGAGTTTCACTGAGAAACGTGGAATCTTGTCGTCACTACATCCTATGGCATGTTGTGTTATTATTTCCCGATAATCTTATTTGTTATGTACACTACCTACCGACCAACCCGTCACATCATCTGGGGCCCTGCTATAGAAGAACGGCGGCATTATAAACGCAACAAGTATTAAATGCAATACTTCTTCTCCACGACTCTGTTCTAATTACAATAGCGTAGAGCCCAGTATTCTCTGTGAGTAGGTGGGAATCAATGGCGGCCAAGGAAAATAAAACCAGTAGGGATGAGAAAAAAATGCCGATCCCAACCATGGTCATAATGCATGATACAAGTAGAACCGCCCACCTCTCTCGCTCCAGTCCTCGCACACTGCTACCCTCAACGAAAAATCACAGCCCATGGCATCCGGAAACCGCTTCTATGGCCGCTCCGAATCCTCCTCCAGCTTTCTCCAACACAACAGCTACCGCTCACCTCAGACGTCGACGAGCGGCGATACCAACCCAGAAGCAAAAAGAAAAATCGGCCAGTCTGGTGTGTCAAGCAATATACTCCACTAACTCCTTCCATCCTCCTCTTTGGCGCCTTTGCCGTGCTGATATGCCTCCCGAAGGGAATCCACCAAACAAAAACAAAAGAAAAAAAAAGAGAGACAGAGACAAAGACAGAGAGAAAGGAACGCAAGTGACAGTCGGTTTCGGCTGATCAACCCTCAATGTGAGTCTTGGTTGTGCCCTGTCCGAGGAGTTCCAGGCATCGTTGCGCAAGGTTTACCACCTCGCCTTCATCGTCGTCCTCGAGCTCGTTGTCTGGCTCGACTTGGCGGTTCGCGATTGCCTTGATCTGGTCGACAATGTCCTCCGCCTGGCCAATCAGTTGGATAAGGTTCTTGTCTTCCGACTCGAGGAGCTGGAGCAGTGTCCATATCGCGATGTGCTGGAACGTCGCGTCACCGCTCCTCAGGAACCGGATCAGGTACCCATGTATGCCACCGTTAGGAGATTCCCAGTCTTGCACAAATACCGAGTAATCGCCAACTAGCCATCCATCTCGTTAGCACAACGTTGTCCACAAAATGGAACAAGGGGGGGAAAGAGCGAGACGCACCCTTGGAAGATAAATTGCCCAGGGCCGCGGCGCTGTTGCCCTGAACCTCAATACTGGGCGAATCGGTGAGTGGAATGAGGACCTCGAAAACGCCGAGATTAAGGAGATGCGATTTGAGCTCGTCGCTCAGAGCAAGCACGGCAATCGCCGCCGTCATCTCGGACTGCACGGTGACGGGAACGTCGAGAACCAGCTGCTTGCACTTCTGCACGGCGCCAGCATCGAGGACGAGGGCCTTGTTTCGGTCGGAGCTGGCAGCAAGGTTCCGGAGAGTGGAAATGGCATGGCACTGGATTTCTTCGTTATCCGTGGAGCCGAGGAGATCCACCAGAGGCTTCAAGAAGCCGGCTTCGATGATGGGTGATTCGTTCATGGGATGAATGGAGATATTGCGGATGCAGGCGACGGCCGACAGGATGAGGGGCAGATAGGACGACTGCAGCAGCCGGAGTAGGGGCGCCAGGCCGCTGGAGCGGACAATGTCGAGCTGATACTTTTCGTCCGAGGCCAGGTTCCGGAGGGCCAGCGCGGCCTGGCACTGGACCTTGGGGGAGGACGAGTCCATGAGAGCGACGAGCGATGTGACTAGTTTGGTCTCGGTCTGTGCAAGCTTCCGCCGGTTGCTAGCGTCGACAGCAATGTTGCTAAGGGCCGTTGTGCAGTAGTATTGGACGTCGACATCGGGCGAGGACAAAAGCTGGACGAGGACCGGAATGGCACCAGCGTTAACAAGTTGTTGCCGGTTCTCGTCTGTGGCTGGTTAGCAAGGCACTCTTTGCACGAATGTAGGAGCAGGGTCCGGGGGGATAGGTAGGTAGGAAAATTACCCGAGTGTGTCATATTGAGCAAGGCGCCGGTGGCATTGCGCTGGACACGCATATCCTTCGACTTGGCCAGTCTCGTCAGGGGACCGAGAGCGCCCGACTGAGCAATCCTTGCTTTGTTCTCTTCATGGGTGGCCAGGTTGGTGATGCAGCCTACAGCGTTGCATTGCACTTCGACGTTGGGGGAGAGCATCTGTCGGATCAAAGGCTGGAGACCACCCATTTGGACGATGAGGACTTTGTTCTCGGCTACATATTTTCGTCCTAGATTAGCCATATTCAAAAGGAGTGGCGGGGCCAAGGGTGAGACCGACTATTGACAGCTAGGTTTCCGAGTGCAGCACTGGCAGCTCTTTGTACTTCGATGTCGGAGCTCTGTAGGAGGAACAGAATCGGCTCGAGAGTGTCCCGGTGGACTTCTCGTACATCTATGAAGTATGGTCAGTTTGTCAAGTCTCCATTGTAAAGGAGATTCCGTCGCAGCAAGACAAGCAACAACACGAGCGTCGCCCACCCCAACTATAACTTACCGCGTTCGGTGATTTCCGCGAATGTGAGACTGGCACTGCGCTGTAGGTCGATATTCTCGGAAAAGACGAGGGTACTCAGGGCGCGCAGTGGTTCGCCGGAGAAGAAGTCGGTCTCGCCACGCTAGATAAAAGTTAGTGATGCGGATGAGCCACGAGAGAAAAAAGCAAGAAAGAGAGAGAAAAGACGACGACCGCGAGACGTTGGAGGAGAAGGGAGGCTTGGTAGGTTGGTGTTGGATTGAACGTACGTTCTCGAGATACTGCAGAAGGTCGGCGACAGCCTCCCTTTCGCTGTCGGCGAGCACCGGTTCGTAGAGGCCGTCACGGGCGCGGCCTGCATTACAAAGATGAGTTAGCACGTGTATCCAAGGCACGCAAGATGATGAGACGGATAGCCCAGGCTGGGACTCACCTCCGCAACAAGAGCTACTACAAACTCCCATGGTTGGAAGAAGGTCGTGTTTGGGTAAAGAGACGATTGACGAGTCAGTCCGACAAAGGGATCAATGGTAGAGTGATTGAGTCGGAGCTACGATTGCAGCTAGCTGAAGACAACGGAAGCTGTGTTGTGTCCGATGTCGTTGGCTCGGGGTTTGTTGCTTGTCGCTCGATGGATTGCGAGTCACGCCGCGAATGGAGAGCCGACACCGTGGACGAGCTCGAAACAGGTTGAGATTCGTCAACAGGCAGAGAAGAGACGCGAGGTTCGCAAGGTTCCAGACCCCAGAAGTCAATAGTCCTCCGCGTATTCGGATCGCCCGTCGTGAGTGGTGCGCTCACTTGCTCTTTGGCGTCCTGTTCCCCGGCCAGGTGAGGCAATGACGCCTTGCCAATAGCTTGGTCCGCGTGGCAAAGCAAGCCGGTGGGCCGACGAGGCAGGGACTTGGTTCGGGAGAAACGTGTGTCGTCTGATGATGAGCGTTGATGGAAAGGAAACGAAGTCGATGCAGCTCTGGAGATGAGCCAAGGGCCACGAGATGCTGGTTAGACTGGCTGGCGGGCGGGCGGGCGGGCGGGCGGACTAGCTGAGGTCGAGGCAGTGAGATGGGGAAAGAGGGAAGGTGCCAGACTTGCTGCAGGCAAGGGTTTACTTTGGGTGCTCGCGCTGTGCTGGGGCAACGTACCAAGGCAGCTCAACTATAGGATGTGGGGACAAGTCTCAGGCGCTGCTAGAGCAGGTACGAGGGCCGGGTACGTAAGTACCTAGGTACCTTGTGATAGTGGAGACGACGATATGTGTACCTACCAGTTATAGGTGTCCCGTACAGTGTTTATTCTTTCATTTGGCAAGGTCGATTCAATGATTGGTCCTGACACTTCTAAATACCATTCTGATGAGTAATGTTTGGGAGAGAAGGTACGATTGGATTGGCAGAATAGCATCAATGCCAGAACCCAGGTGCAAGCAAGGTACCAACATAGACTCTTGAAATACCTTATAGCAGTTCTGCATTTACGGTATAATTGCTCCCAACTCATATAGTGCATGCAGGTATACGTACGTTATAAGGACAGACTAACTCGAGTTTGAAGCATTATGAGATGCGGAGTAGGTGAATAAAACAAAAGCTTATGAGGCAGCGATTTAGACATATTCGGGAATCAGGCTTAAAACTCTCTCTGGATATTACGAATATTCATTTTTGTATAGGATATGTCTGGGGTAATTGTGTACCTAGAGAGCAATGCATGGTTAACTCGTCTTATAGTCATTAAAAGTGCCTCTCGAGTATAACGTACAGGCACCTAGTAATTTAGGTCATACAACGTCATGCTGCGGTTATCGTCCGTGTTCGTCCCGTTCTCCCAAAGCGCTATCCTACTTCGTAGAATCTTCTCCCAGGACAACCCGCGATAATACATAAGTGCCCTAAGATTCCCAGGGCGTCCCTCTACCTCCCTGGCATACTTCGTAGGCATAGAAGGGCCTGCTATCTTTAAGAGACCATACCGATCAAACCTCCGATTAATACAATATATACATATATGTATGTATATGGATTTTTTGTGCAACACAAATAACAGGAAGAAAACGTCCTAGTTTACGATAGGTATCTTATCCAATCTGGGGGCTGGCACAAGATGAAGTAATAAGGCAGAACTATAATCACCGCTTCTTCATACCTCAGCATCCGCCTCAGTTCTCAACCCTTCTCCGATCGACCAACCACCAAGCAATCCATCCGTCGATCGAGCAATCCACAGACGAAGCGGGCCCCTTCATCCCTGTCCGCATGTATACGACTCTAGGGGTTACTATCTGCAGACTGTCGCTCATTCCTTTTTCCGACCGCCCGCTTCACGACAAAACTCCTCCTTTACTCCCTCCCCCCAACCAGGCTTCCCATTTGAACTCGCCCTTCCCACTCTCTGTCGTCCAACACAGCCCGCCGGATGGTGAGAAACGAGAGAGACTCGAAGTCCGGGGGCTCTCTGGCCACGTTTCGAATACGTTGTACCTATTTCCACCTTTTGACGGACGCGCTAGTCTGACCATCTGGCTCGGCTCCGTGCAAACCGATCATGACCGACCACTGCGACGACCCCGCCGCCAGCCAAGGGCCGAAACCGAATGCCCCAGATGCTAGCGCGGACGAGTCATCATCACCACCCCCGCCACCGGATCCAGCACAATCATCGCAACAATCACCACAACCACTACCACAGTCGCAACCACCACAGCCATCGCAACCGCCTCCGCAATCCCAACCTCCACCCTCATCCCAGTCCCCATCGCTGCAATCCCCTCCATCGCAACCCGAACCGGATCAACCCCCAGAAGGGGAACAAGAGGACGACGAAAAGCACAAAACCGAGCTACAGCCGCCAGCCTCATCGTCGTCATCCGGTCTGGCAACCGCGCCCGCGTCAACATCGGCGGCCCCGCCCGTCTTCGCTACGGCTGCGTCCATCGCACGACCACATGCTCATCGCCACGCCCCGAGTCGCGATCTTCCTTTCGTCACTCCCCTCTCCTACCTTCGACCTCGGCCGTTCCATACAGTCACAGCAGCTCTCCCGACCATGCCCACTCCCACGCCCGCGCCTCCTGCGAAGCCGCCGAGTCCGCTCGACAAGGAACAGATGCAGGGTTTGGTAAGAAAATTTGACCTCTCGGCGCTCCCTTGTTCTGTCCTCCTTCACTCGTGCTTTTTCCCCCGTCCTTGTCCCCTCGCCTCGCCTCGCCTCAACAACCCATTTTTTCGACTCTATTCCATCTTCCCAGCAACATTATCGAGCGTGCCGTTGCGCATAGTTACCTGAGACCCCGGCCGTCGTGTCCCATGCGGGGTAGCAACCTCCAGGGCTCAGGGCGTTATCCTGGCGCAGACACCACCACAACTCCCCATGTCCAACCGGATCGCTAACCAACGTTTCCTCTCGCCTTCTAGAGATCGATTCGCGAATTCCTCAAAGTCCGAACGAGCTACGATGTCCTACCTCTTTCCTTCCGGCTCATTGTCCTCGACACCGACCTCTTAATCAAGAAAAGCCTCAATATCTTTATCCAGAACTGTACGACTCGACGTCCCTAAACGTTAACACTATATCACCATCCCACATCGAAAATCATTCTGCGTCCCCTCCTCCACAGTCGACCTTCTAGACTAACATAACTTGTAGCTATCGTTTCTGCCCCGCTATGGGACTCCCACACCTCCACCTTCGCCGGCTTGTTGACAGCCACCGACTACATCAATGTCATTCAATACTACTGCCAGTTTCCCCATGAGATGAGCAAGCTCGAACACTTCCGGCTCAGCAGCTTACGAGGTAGGTCATGCCACCTATTCCAATATGCGAGAAAGCCTGGACAGCGGGAGATTTCTTGCGTTGGTATACTAACGCAGGTATCTCACCAGACATCGAAAAAGCCATTGGCGTCTCGCCCCTCGAAACCGTCTCAGTCAACCCCATGCGGCCCCTCTACGAAGCCCTTCGCCGGATGCTCAAGACCAAGGCCCGCCGAATCCCGCTTATCGACGTTGACGACGAGACGGGTCGTGAGATGGTCGTCAGCGTCATCACGCAATACAGGATACTCAAGTTCATCGCGGTAAACAACGAGCACAACACCGTCCTCCTCAAGAAGCCCGTAAAAGACATTGGCCTCGGCACATGGACCAACCTCGTCACGGCCAGCATGGGAACCTCCGTCCTGCAGGTGGTCAACCGCATGGTCAAGTCGGACATCTCGTGCGTCCCCATCCTCGACAAGCACGGCCGCGTGCTCAACGTCTTCGAAGCGGTCGACATCATCCCCTGCATCAGGGGCGGCGCTTACGACGAGCTGTCCGCCAGCGTCGGGGAAGCTCTGTGCAAGCGGCCCGACGATTCCCCCGGCATTTACACCTGTTCGCCCGACGACCGGCTCGATTCCATTTTCGACACGGTCCGCAAATCAAGAGTGCACCGCCTGATCGTGGTGGACGACGACAACAGGCTCAAGGGCATCATCGCCCTGTCGGACATACTCAAGTACGTCCTCCTCTACGGCGAAGAGGACGACTAAATAGTCTGCAGCCCGTTTATTCTTCTCAGTGGCTGTAGGTCGGTATTAGGGCTGGGCTTTTTACCTGACACAACGAAAATAAGACGTCATTTTTTTTTGGATCCCATTTGGGAGGATGAGATGGATGAAGAGAATGGACGGGACTACAGGATGGGAGGCTACGGACAGGAACGGGGAGCATTTGCACGGCGTCTGACAGGTGGATGACTGGCTTTTCTACTGGGAGGAATCATATCCAAACGATGGGATGGCAAAGGGCTTTTAGAGAGGTTTGGGAGAGTCTTTAGCTCTGATTCCTTCCTGTCCTTCCCCTTTGGATTCTTTTCCCTTTTTTTCTTGTTTTCTTTACAAAAATCCTCCCCATCTTTCAAACATAGAGCTATGGGTCCATGAGACCAAGGTCCTTGTTCTCGAGCAGTCGCCTGCTTCTTGAACAACGGCCACATATAAATCATCAGATGCGACACATCCCGGGCTTCTCATACCCTGGACTTGCTGCGGGACCTGCTGCTGGACTTGCTAACATGGGCATAGAGTCTTTCTACTACGGCTTCCGGCGATCCCACTTGCTCTGACGTTGTCTTCGTCCGTCGTCCGCCGCGTCAAGTCTCACGTCACCTCCGCCGCTGCCGTTACCCGGAAAGTGCAGCTAGCCACCTCGTGCCTCGTCATGCGAAGTCTTGCATCCACGGTCCGGGAGAAGGGATGATGCAGCGCTTCGAATGGGCCTGGCCTCTTAGAAGGGCCATACTACCTCTGCAAGGCAGGGGCTTCCCTCGCTTGGATCAACGCTGTCAATATCACGCGTTTCTCTTACGGGCAATCCATCTTTCCTGCCGCCTTTCTTTCTTTTCCTTCTGTCATCCTCACCTCTCCCTGTCCCTCCTTCTTGCCCTTCACGTTGCTCCTCCAGACTTTCCTGAGACAACAAACAACGCCTGAACCGATGTCGAGCGTCGATTCCCCTTCCCCTGCTTCTCATCCAAATTGCGCATTGGTTTTCCCTCGGCTCTGTCAATGCTGCGGTTTCCTATGTGCCCTTGCGTTTTCTTCCCGTCCACCACTTGGCATACCACAGTCTGTTCCGAACTCATGCAGCCTTACAACCGTAGCACTTGTAACACCATTCCAAGCTCGACCACCAGAATCACAGGCTATCCTTATTCTCTTTTGCCTCCCAAAAAAACAACCTCGACCCGGCGACGCGACAAGACTGTAACCTAAGCGCCACTCCCCGCAAGTCCTCTTGTCCCACCCTTCGCCATGCCCGCAACTTCCAAGCGGACGTCATGCGAGACTCGACCCAGTATCCCTAGCTCAGTCATACCTCCGGCTGTAGGAAATTCCGAAGCCAGGGACGGCAAGACGTTTTCAAATGATGCGACTGGGACAATGTCGAGCCGGAATGTCCTCATCTTCTCCGACACGGATGCGATCGAAGACAGGACACTGTTTCTCGTCGAGTACAACCGTCTGGCCAAAAAGGTGACGATCCTTTTCGTCCCTTCGACTGCATTGTGATGTCTGTGCCGTCTTGTCGTTCCGTGGACTAACTTGGGGCAGAATGGAATACGAGCAATAGTTATGGAGGATATTGCAAAGGGCAAGGTAAGTAGCCTTCAGCGAGCGCCCATGGATTTTATTCTTTTGCTACTACATAGTTTTTTTTTTTTTTTTTTTCTCTTTTTGATCTCGCTGACAGTTGTCAAAAGCGAAACACAACGCCATCCACCATGCCGGAGAAGAAGAGCTGGTGGTCCCGGGTGCTACCCGCGCCATCCCAACAGCAACAAGAGCCGCCCGAGGAGCAGCCCCAGGCACAAGACGGTCGCAAGCTATCCACTTCATCGCAATCGTCTTCGAAATCACGTTCCTCGCGGCGCAGGCGAAGTGTCAGTGATTTGGCTCTCCATCTGGTGCAGTCACGAAAGCAGCAAGCCAAGACCTTGACTCTGCAAACCATGGTGAGACTGAGCGGCCAGTCCTGGCTCAGCTTACCTCCCGGTTTTGCTCCCGGATCCCTCATCCTGCCGACGTGTCTCCGAGCAACGGCTCAGTATCTGGCCGAGCATGGTAGGGCCGACTACCTTCTCCGAGATGGAAAAGAAGAAGGCGAACTCTGCTGACCCTGGGTTGCCTCGTTCCAATGTAGGGACCATGGCCCCTGGCATCTTCCGTATTCCGGGGTCCCTTCGCACCATCAACGCATTGTACGATCACTACTGCGACGACAGAGGCCACAAAGGGGTCACACAAACTATCCGCTATCCGAACCTGCCTGACCATATCAGAGCCGATGTTCATGACGTTGCCTCGGTCTTTAAGCGGTTTCTCGCCGTTCTCCCCGGAGGCATCATCGGCTGTGTGGCCGTCTTTGATGCTCTCGTTGCTATCCATAGTCACTTTCGCAGCGAGATCGCCGCCGACCTCAACCAATCACGACAAATCAAACTGCGGGCGCGGCTCATCGCACTGGCCATTAGTACGCTCAGATCTCGATTCCGCCGCGAGCTCGTCTGCGCCGTCTTTGGTCTGCTGTCACTCATCGGTCAACAGGCGGAGAATGCGGCCCAGGGAGACGGCCCAGGAAGCTCCCCATTTGCATCCGAACTCATGGGATACCACGCCCTGGGTGTCATTTTTGGCCCGCTCCTGGTGGGCGAGCTGCTCGCCGACTATACCAACAAAATTGCAGCCGACCCATCTTGGGGATCTCTGCTGTCCCCCCTGACACCTACTAAGCTGAAGAGAGAGCGGCCGCGAAAGGCGCCCAAGTCAGCTGAATGTTTACCAGCGGTTGACAAGATGAGCGACGTTCGGCTCGCCAACGATGTCGCCGAGATGCTCATCTCGCACTGGCGGGACGTGGTGCGGGAAATGAGGAGCTTTTCGGTGCTGTCCTGCCAAGGTCGCCGCAGTGAAGATGAGGCCACCAAAGGGGGAGCCCTGAGATCATCCATCTCGCAGCGGTTCGTAATCAAGCAGCCCCGAGGTCGGGCGGCAAATTCTCCATCATCAGAACCACGGGGGAGATCCCGGACCCTGGACGACCATACCCCGACTCGTCGTATGTACTGTGCTTTTCCCCCTTTCCTTGAAGAGTTGTGATGAGCCTGGCCCTCTATTTTTCGATTTTCTTACCTCTAGGACCAGGTACGCTGAAAGCACCGACATCCATATCCAACATGACTTGGACGGATACTCTGTCAATGAAGAGACTACGCCCCAAGACCTCCGTTATTTCATCGCCTGATCGAATCTGTGCCGCGGATACGTCAGCCGAGACCTCTGCGGGTCATTCCCTACAAGACAAGACATCTCGACTATGGAATGGGCAAGCCTCCAAGGACGACCAGGCGCAGCAGCAGGTGCCTGGAGGGAGCACCGGGCCCTTCAATTTGAAGACAAAGCCGAGTCTGGCACGAATGGACATTCAGTCGAAAGTGTTGTGTCAGTATACGGGCATCGAAGACGGGGGGAAACCCAACCACCTTTTGATTTCAAGGTTGTCACCGGCCCAGACCCTCCTTAAGAACGGCGGCGAACACCACAACCTTCTGTCCCAGGGCTCCGATTCCGGCCTTGTGGCTACCCGGTTGCGGAAGTTTATGTGCACCGATCTGAGGCAACATGATGACACGGCTCCAAGGCAAGCAGGCGTAGACACGGCACAGTGGCAGCACCAGCCGCCACGGGATAGTGGGAACCTTTCGACTCGTCCCGCAGATGCTGATGATGGAACCACTTCCCGTATCTTCTCTGCGGCGGACACTGAGCAATCTCAACTGACCAGTGAGAACTCCTATGATACGGGTAATAAGTCTCTCGAGACGGTATTGCTAGCACCTTGGACTCCTAGACGGCATGGCAAGTGTGAAGATGAATCTGAGAATGGCTGCTCGACCAAAGGGACGACAGGTGTTACATTGCAGGGTCGCCCGCCTCAAACCTGCAGTACACCACAGGGTCCCGACAACATGACGACACCGTTGAAACCACAAGCTACTAGAACAGGCGTCTCGGGAGCATGTTTCTCGAACGGCAGAGGGACGTCACACAGTTCGGCCTCGAAGCCAAGCGGTGTCAAGGCAATGGCTGCCATGTGGGAAGGCGCTGCGAGAGAATTTCCGGATGCCCCCTCATCAGTACCCCGGTCTCAGAGGCGGACTGATAACAGCGAGGTCGGTGGAGCCTCTTGGCCTTGGTCTCGCAGCAAAACACCGCCCAGGTCTGTCCGGTTGATAAGATTGACCTACGATGCGCCTTTGATCAAGGACTCTGCAAAGGACGCCACGACGACGTCTAGAGGACAGACGCCAGTGACGCCACGATACGGCAGCGGCAGTACGGATAAGGGACTACGGACATCAGCCGGCGGCGGAGGCGATCGCGAACGCGCTTTAGAAGGGGCTAAACACCTTGACCTTCCGATTGTGGCGGGTGGCAGTCCCCACTCTACTTCATTGCATGCACAGGTCCGCAGACTTCAGAAAGAGCTCGAAGAGCAGATGGAGGAGGTGGCGACACTCCGGAGGAAATTACATCTGGGCGCGCAGGAGGATGCCGATGTTGCGACGCTGACCGAGCAGCTGCAGGAGGCCAGGCGAGAGTGTACGATGTGGAGGGACCGTGCTGAGGCTGCTGAGAAGCGCATGGCCATGCTTGAAAGCTTTTATGGCTTGGCCAGGCTGTTTTCTGAGGACGAGGGAGGTGGGGAGTTGTAGCAGCGGGAGAGAGTCGAGATGCTGCAGCCGAGGTTGACACTGTCACTAAGACGGTGGCAGGTGTAGTATGACTAGAGGGAGTATTGCTCTGTGACAGAGAGCAAAGTTAAGTCTTGGAAGCTATAACTTAAGTTACTTGCCCTTAGCCAGAATATAGTGTTTGAACAAACTTTGCTTACTTCTGCTGTCTATCCGCGGGAGGCCGGTTATTGTCTGAATCTACCCCTGACCGAACTTGTTGTGAACTTGTGTCTATAGAATAATAGACCTGGCCAACAACCACCACCGCCGCCGCCTTTACCACATGTCAATGACTTGGGAGATCACAATTGCGGTAGGAACCAAGTTAAGGGGGAATGTGTGTAGTTATCTTGCTAGAGTAGACGCCCGAAAACAACTTTGCACGGTAACAACTGGAGAGAAAAGCGGACAAGACTCAATTTCCATCCCAGTCATACCAGTATCACCGCCAGGTCGAGATGCCGTTCCAAGCACATGGCCTTTACGGTCCCCCGAGGATGTTGGCAGGTTGTTTCTGCAGAACGAACTGTCAGCGGATTCCTGGCTCGACAGAACAATCACATACAACAACAACAACAACAACTCGGGCTCTGTACTTACAGTTGATGTGGACGATGCGGCCCTTGGTGTTGGAGGCATGGCTGCCGTAGGCACGCTGGTTGGTGAGCTCCTCGGCGGAGAGGTTCTGGGGGAGGGCAGCGTTCTGGGTGGCCGCGGCGGCAGTGGGGGGCCAGGTGCCCTTCCAGGGCTGGGTCTGGGCGTTGTTGGTAGTTCCGTGCATTTTGGCGTTGGAGGTTTGGGTTTGGAAAAGGGGGGGTTTGTGTTTGTTTTGGTAGTGATGGTAGCTTGGTTTGGTTTGTGGGTTGTTGCTTGTGAGGAGGAGATATCGAGACTCTGGACACGGGGATGTCGACGGCTTTATATAGATTTCTTGACTGCTGGGACTTTCGACTGTTATGAGCACGGAATGACGAGTCGCGGTCGAGGTACCATATCGTGTGAGAGGCCACACGCGGCACAATGTCGCGACTTTGGTCTGTCTCGTCGTCGCGAACGTGCAGATAGCTTGCTCTCTGTCTTGGCCTGGTTGCGTCCTCTTCCACGGCTCAGTCTGGTTGCGTCCCCTCTCACATCCACACGTACTGAGACCCCCAGATTACATGTCACGTTCCGCCTGACACCACTGAGGGGATGGTTACATTGTGCATGGTCGAAGGGTTGGTTCTCGAGACGTGTAAATCTGCAAGGCATCCCATGATGCCGCGTCTCGCATATCTGCTTGGACTGTTGAACCTCTTCTTGCTCATACTTGCTCAAACTACCACCACCCAGGGTGTGACTATGGTTATCAAGTGCTCCAGTCACCCCCGAGGAGTGTGTATCAATGGATGTATATCAATTTGATTGGGTCTTTCCTTGCGTATCATCTGTGTCTCTTCCCGCCCGGCGCCCGCGCTGCATCAGAAATGCGATGTTTCAATTTCACGTCCCGCCTGGTCGAGGAGAGGAGGAGAGGACTTGAGGAGGTGGTGGTTGGTGGTGTCACCCTAGCCTCTTGTTCCACTGACCGAAATGTAAGATAAAAAGACTGGATGCGACAGTCTCGGATTGTGAGTCGTGGCTCGTGACTCGTGGGTGTCTTCCAACTTCCCTCCAGATCGAAGTAGAGGATACGCTGCTTCTCCCCACAACATTCACTGCCCCCTTTTTCAAACCACAGTCTATCCACTCTTTCAGTATACGCCACCCCTGGGCGCGAGAACGCATAGAGCCAATCCGCTACGATGGCCGACACGGTAACCGCCGCCATCCGCTACGTCCGGCGCGAGGACAACGACCGCCTGGCCACAGAGAAGCCCTACATTCTACATTACAAGCCGGCGGCCGGGCTCCCGCCCAACAACTTCACCATCGACTCGTTCCCGGGGATCCAGATCCACAACCTCCGCTCCGCGGGCCTGCGCTACGAGGACCACGGGATGAGCATCGCGAAGCTCGACGAGGCGTCCGTGGCTGATATGCGGCCCGAGCTCTTTGATGACGACGACTGGATCGAAAAGAATTACCTCCCCGCCCTGCACCGCAGCGTCTGCGCGGCCCTGGGCGCCAAGAGCATGACCGTCTTCGACTGGATGCTCCGAAAGCGTTCGCCGTCCTTCCCAACGCAGAACGTTGGCGAGGCCGACTGGGATGCGGTGCAGCCTTCGCTCTCGGCGCATATTGGTATGTTCTGGCCCGTGCCGTTCTGCGGTCCGCTTTTTGTCTCACACGGTTTTGTCTCACACTGGATTGAAGATTACACCACCAAGGAACTAGACGGGAGGCTGGAGCAGTACTTTGGCGAGGATAAGGAAAACGTCATGAAGCGACGCTATCAAGTCATCAAGTAAGAACATTGAACGCAGAGTGTGCCCCCTCTGCCTCGTCCCCTCCCTCCCTCCTCACTTGTGGCAACGAAAACACGGTCTATTAGTGTAGTCTAACTAGCAACTGCCTTGTTTTTTAGTGTCTGGAAACCGCTTTCAGGTCCCTGCAGAGACTTCCCCATGGCCTACCTGGACCCCAAGTCGGTGGACAGAGACAGAGACCTCCTGGCCGTGGACGAGGTCTTCCCTACCGTCGCCAACGAGGTCTACCAGGTGTACTACAACCCGGAACACAAGTGGTATTACGTGCCAGACCAGTTAGAGTCCGAACTGGTCATTTTCAACGCGTATGATTCCGAGACTGGCCAGGTCAATGCCGTTCCGCACTGCTCCTTCGATCTGGGGGAGCTGGGATCCGGCATACCCCGTCAGAGCCTCGAAGTCCGGGCCTTTGTCTTTTACTGAGAGGATGTGTGCAATCCCTCAGCTACATACCTGCGGTAGAAACAATGTAGCATTGCATACGAGGTGACGCGGGTGATGGCAAGGAGAGACGTGCCATGTCACTGGACGGCAGCAGAGTGAGTGAGAAAGTGCGGTGAAGGACGTATGTACTTCGTAAGAATGGTACACGAGTCAGGAAGCATAATTTTATGCATAAGAAATGAATATAACTGCATTTGGTATGAATTTGCGGACTTGGTATTAGCGGCATCTGAGACTTTGTGCACTTTACGTCTCACTGGAGTCTGGCGCGAGACTGGGTGAAAAGGCATGAGGTGCAAGTCCATCTTGGTACCGTTGTAATGGTGGGATGAACCGGATGATCATGGCCCAGAGGGTGCCTGAAATGCACCTGAGTGCATATGAGCAAGTTTGATGTCTTTAGCAATGGAGCCGTATCATGTATCGTATATGCGTGCATCCCAGCTCCCAGCGTCGAAGGATGAAATGTATACCAAGGAACAGAAGAACAAGAGTATCGGGGTATTCTCCCATGGGGAATATACTCAATCAATGTAGGAAGTCCCTGTCAAGTGTCTAGGTAACCTCCGGAGTCCGTCCCCCGAATGCGGAAGCCGGAGACCCACATGGATGCCGAAAAGTGGGGCCAGATCCGGAGTCCGTTAGGAACCGGGGCTCGGGAGATTACAGGGAAATTTCGGAAGAGTATCTTGCCTGATATACAGGGTGCTCCAAGTGCATCAGAACTCCCTCCAGAAGGCGTCAAAATTTTCGAGGGTGCTGCGCGCGACGTCCTCGCCAGACTTTTGTCCCTCTAGACAGCTGAACATGTAATGAACCTGCATTCAGGTCAGTACTTTCTGTGAGGGAAAAGCAGGCCCTCGTATGGCCTTTCTGGCAAGCACGGCCAAATGAAGATCATAGAAAAGAAGAAGAAGAAAAAATGAAATGAAAAGGAAATAAATAAATAAAACTCACCCCTCCATATACTCGACTGTAATGGACGCTCTCAACCATGTCCGACAGGCTGGAAAAAGAGAGGGTAACGGTACCCCTGTCGTGTCTCTCCACCTGTACCGAGGCGGTCAGGTCGATGGTGTCGCCCACGTACTGCCGGATGACTTCGGCCGCAGCGGCACTCAAAGTTGAGTGGCCCGAGGTATACTCGGGATGGAATGGGGTCGGGGTCAAGAGCGGCAGCCAGTCCGGGTCGTGGATGTTGCGCCCCGAACGGACCCAGGGATCGGGGTGGCGGATGGCAGTAATGGGCCGCCACAGGTTATAATGATACCTGTAAGGGGTCTTATGAGTAGGTGCCATGAAGAGAAGGCATACCAGCTCGGCCTTGCAGGCAGCAGCAGCGGTTTGCCCAGGAGCGGAGATTAGATGGATTGCCTTACTTGCTGTCAAAGGCCGTGATGTAGGCGTTTGCTATAGCAAAGTTGAGCTCGGCAAAGAGTTTGGCGCTGCTGGTGACGTCGGACTTGTACCGGTCGCCGAAAATCTCGGCTACGACGCCGTTCCAGAAGCTTTGAGTTTCCATATTAGCCGAATTCTGACGCCATCATTCTTTTTGTTGGGACATGGGGTCTCATCTCCGCCCATGTGGTCTCATATGCGAGTACTTGGCACGAAGAGTAGGGGGAAGTTCAGGGGGTATAACGTACTAAAAAGGGGGTCCCTCCCAGAAATAAGCAATATCCGCCTCCTCGTCGGTTCTGGACGTACTGTTTAGGGCCCCCTTTGCCAGCTGAAGCTCAATCTCGTCTTCGAACTCTTCAGAGTCGGTCGCCGGAGGGACTGGAGCCCGGAAACGGGTTATGTCACCCACGCCAGCAAACGGACGGAGACACCTGGAACGGGGAGCCTGTGGCACGGGACCTTGGCCTTCGGTGGGCTGATATACACCAGCTTGTGGGGGACCCCAGGTGTACTCGGGGGGCTCGTGGAAGCACGGGTCGACGCGTTTGGTCAAAAGCTCGGCTGCAGCCTCGCGGCCAACGGAGCTGGCGCTGGCAATGGCGTTTCCATTGCACCCACCAGACCCGAGATCAGTTAGGACGATCTCTAGCTTGCCATCGATGGCATCCTGGACGGCGAGGCTGCCGTTGTAAACACTCCCCAATACTCCGTGGGCGGCTATCGATACGGCCGCCTGCTGGATCAGAAGAGAATCGTTTTGGGTCAGCACGGCTGCCAGATACATGGCACCATGCATCATTGCAGGTACCAGCGGTGGCGGCAGTGCCGTGCCGACGCCTCGAAAATCTGCCCATTGCTCGTTCCTAGCTCACTGTTAGACTTCAGTCCCTAGGATATAATGGAGAATGATGTTGTCGCGGAGGTATCTGACGAGGAATCTTGAGTTGGAGATGCATCTTACCATAGTTGGACGATATCCCCGTCATATGGGGCTGCGCGGGCCGTGGCTGCCAAAGTCGTTAGGAGAACAGACAACTTCATGATGCGTGGGGGGGTTAGAAAGCTCAGTGGAGACAGTGGACACGTTTAAAATCCCCCAGGCCACAATGGATATCCGCCATTATCGGATGATGCACCTTTTATATCCCGAAATCCGCGTCTGTTCTCAGACAGTCGAGGCATGTGGCATCGTGGCCAATTACCTGAGTCGAGCGGGTTGTGCTGTCCGAACTTGCGGGCACAGGGTGTCAACCACGGCTCCGGGATAGACTTCCGTGTGGCGCACGGGGACTCCCGGTGTGGGGAAGCCGAAGAATAAAACGCGTCAGTGTGTACATACGTTGTACATAGGTACGAACACATACGTACAGTGAGTGTACAGTGCACACTTCGCAAGGATACATGTCAATCGCTTCGAAACCTTGTGGAGTTACTCTCGTCTGTTCTCCTGACTCAACAGTAGTTTCGAAGCATGCGAGTTTGAACTTTTCGATGCTTCTGCAGCGTTACTATACACGGACGATTTGTACCAAGACCTACCTAGGTATGTATGTATATTTCCATAACTTATGCATGAATTGGCCCCTGGGTATTATTCGTAATATCAGAATACACGTAAGTCGACACAAATGTCGCGCAGATGTGCCCCGCCTACGCGTGCCCAGGACGTGGATTTGTACGAAGTACATAGGTACGTTTGCTCGGCAGAGACCATAGAAGTACCTAAGGTAATGCCCAGATCCCCCGCGACCTAATATGGTACTTTTACATAACAGTGACAGTCGTGGCATTTGGCGGTTGCTGACATAATGAGCTCTGTGCCACAAACTGCCCGGACTAACCAGATGAGGATGCCGCGCCTCTCCTTACCATCTTTGGCTCCTCCGACAACGTCAATCCCGACGTCCCGAGAATCGTCCGAATCGACATTTATTTCGTTTTCTTCGGTTATTGGCTAGTTTCTAAGACTTCCTCTCCTGGACTTCTCAATCTCCAATACAATACCACCAACTTGACAAAAATCTTCCCTTCGTATCAAAAGGTCGGACGTGGACAATATGGCGGATCATTAGACGGATATCCCTCTTGTTACGGACAGTATGTTAGAGACAGTTGGTTGCTGGCGAGCCATCTTCAGAACTGAGCCTGACATCCGACTCGCAAACCGTGCCGTCTGGTTTGTGTAATTTCCCGGTTCCCTGGTTTCCTGGTCCTACCTATCTCAATCAGTTTTCAATCACGTAATCTCATCTTGTCTATTCCTGTATCCTACGGTGGGGTTTAACAAGTACTTCGTACGAATACGGGTAAATTGTCCCACAACGCGTACCGACGCGTTTCCCCATCTTCAACGCTACAACCAACCTGAAGCTTCAACTTCAAGAGACTCTCAAAAAATCAATACGTCTTCTGCTACACCGATTTTGAACATGTCCTTCAGAAGAACCACTGGCTATGTAGTACTAGAAATTGTAAATTCATTGTATTTGAAGTTGATGGTGTTTTTTACCCGGTGAATTGGGTGCATCCGAGTCACTCGTCACTTGTTAAGGGACGTGACTGCACCACGAAATCATTTCTTCTCAGCACGGAATTCATTCACTGCCGACAAAGGATCACTTTAGAATGTGGACAAAAAGAAATTGTATGTCTGGAAGCGCTGTCTACTCTAGCGTCTAGTCGGAGAGTAAAGTCGTACAGTCCTGGTACCAATGAACCACCAAGCCATCGCGATCTAACAAACACCCCCCATTATACAATGAAAGAGAATAAAAAAACTTAGTTCTTGTTGGGCCACCAAGGCTGGCGGGCCCTCTCAAGAGAGTCGGCCGGGACGATCGACTCGTGGGCGTTCTCGACAAGCATGATCATGTAGTCGTTGAACCAGGCGCCGGCGCGGGGGGCACCAGGCATGCCGCACTGGCCGTCGCTCTCGCCGGGGGGCTTGACCCAGACGAGGCTGTCGATGAGGGGGTTCGCGTCGGTGAGGCCCTGCTTGCCGAGGCCGGCGGGGTAGACGTTGCACCACTCGCCCCACTCCTCGCGGGCACCAGGCAGGTGGACGCGGCTCTGGTCGATGATGAAGCGGGCGGGGAGACCCTCCTGCTCGAGGAAGGGGGCCAGGGAGCGGGCGAAGTTGTCCTCGTCCCAAGAGGGGTTCCACTCGGTGTAGTCCTCGCGGACCTCGGCCTGGAAGGGGTTGTAGTTGGACACGTTGGTCACGAAGCCGCGAATCTTGGTGTCGTTGCCGGCCATGCGGACAATCTTGCCGGCTTGCTGGGCAGCTAAAGGAGGGGGGAAGGATGTTAGTCTGGTGTACCCAAGGTCGAAGGACAAAGGAGGGGAATAAAACACATACTCAGGGGAAGGTTATCAGCCCAACCAAGCCAGCCGCCGTGGGAAATGTCAATGTACAGGTGGACATTGTCGAACTGAAGCTTCTGCAGGGCATAGGCAATGGCCTCCTCCTGGATGGGCTTGGCCTGGGCACAGAAAGGAATGCCCTCGTTGGTGACCATGTTGCCAATCGCATCGGGCTCGATGACAATGGCGAAGGTCAGGTCCGAGGCGCGGCTGAGGCGGTCGGCCCACGCATCGACGTACTCATCCTTGTAGCGGCGCAGGCCGTCGGTGCCCGACAGCTCGCCGGCGCTCTCGCCGGCGCTGCAGTCCCGGTCGGGGACGTTGTAGAGCACCAGGCCGACGATCTGGTCGACGCCGCCCTGGATCTGCTCGGCACGGGCAGCCGAGATGGTCGCATCGAGAGCGTCCAGGCCGGAAATGCTGGGGGCCCAGACGAAGGTGCCCGTGTTCTGCACCGTGCGCACCTTGCGGGCGTTGAGGGTGTCGTTGGCGGCGATGAACGAGTCGAAGGTCTGCTCGAGCTGACCGGCGTAACCGTGGCTGACGGTCACACGGCGACCCTCGAAGGGGTTGACGTCGGGGGCGGGGCAGTCATCGCGGCGCATGACGGCGGCAGCGGCCGTGCCCAGGAGGGCGAGGGAGCAAAGGGCGGTGGTACGCATTGTGGCAACTTGTACTCCTTGTCTTGAAGATGCTGGATCCGGGGAGACTGAAGAAGAACAGAATCGAGCAAGCTTCCTAGGTCGAACAGCAGAGAACAAGGCGTCCCTATATATCGATCGACGATCCACCAGCGTGGATCACGACGGGTGCTGCGCCGGGGCAGGCATGTAACCCAAGGCCACGCCATTGACCCTCTTGTTGCCTTTTTTGGTTCGGAGTGGAAGCCGAAGGTCTGGGCAATGCCTTCCTGTTCCTTCTTAATGCCTTCCACGGTAAGTACGTGTGGCCATCAGAGCAAGGCCCGCCTTCCGTATAGACCCCGGTATGCAGGAGCGACTATGCTGGTAAGATTAAAGACATGATCCTTCATGAGTACCTACAACGTACTCATCCTCCATGAGGGCGGCCAAGCGCTCGGAGATTGAAGCACCGTAGATAAGACGTGGCATGGTTTCGAAGCTTCAAGAACGGGGGACAAGGTCCAGCCAGAGATGACGGGACCGCTTGGTAATTCATTAACGGACAGGACAGCCAAGGCGGTCGCCATCAATGCCCAGCCCGTTCTTGTGGGTGAGACTATGGGGATTTTCCTTTTTCGCATCGCCGAGAACACACGATGATGCGGGAAAAAAAGCCGTAGGTCCGATACCCCTGAGTGCCGTAGCTGTTTACCTGGGATGGCCAGATTCTTAGTTCCCGCCTCTGCCCTTGCATATGTACGTTGTATGTATACAACGTAACGGTAATTTCCTTGAGGCGCCGCGTGAGGTCTGTCCTTGACTCTTCTTCATAGCAGAGGTTCTTGCTGTTCTGTGAAAGCGAGTCGATTTGAAGACAAGCTGATCAATTCGACAAGCTGATCGATTCGACAAGCTTTGATCAGCTGTCCATCAATTCCTCGAAAAGTGAGGATCGTCTAGGTAATACTTTGTCGATCCGGCTCGTTCGGGAGAGAGGCGAAAGAGAGAAAAACAGGTTGACGGCAAACTGAGAGTGGCTGCTGCGCCTGCGGGCGGAGAGGTCAGGGGTGCGCACCTATCATAGTCCTTCGGCCCCTGTCTCCCGATCCCGAGCCCCCACGTTCCGGCGAGTAGCTTCCGACATCCCAATGAGGGAACGCGCCGACAAGACAGAATGACGAGCAGTCCAGTCCACTCTTCCAAGGCGACAAGAAGCACACTGTCGATGTGCACTGAGGAAGCGGCTTTTCCTATCCCCATGTTGATTTTCTTTCTCTTTCTGGGCCGTATGTCTCAAGTCACAAGCTACACGTCCTTTGCTCTCAAATATTTAAAGGCATTCGAAATAACGCTTGCGAACCAGGCATATCCGGGCGCAGCGAATGAGGGCGGGAGAAAACGGTTGAGAAAGAAACAGTCGAAGCATTTCATGGGTTACGTGCGGAACTATCCTGGGGGTCGACCCCTCGTTGGGCGACATGGGATAGACTGAGAAGATGATCCGATGGCACGACTATTTTTCGAAGGATGACCAGACCGAGATTTCCGGGAGAACATCGCCATTGCAGTGGCCGGGCGAGGAGTCTGAGCTCCGGAACATAGTAGGATGCTCGCCCGATGGCGTACGTGAGAGCATCGTATAACGATTGTGAACCCTGCAGCAGAGCTCCCGCCGCAGCGCCGCCTGTAATTCGGCCAGAGAGTCGGCCACTTGGCGTTGGTTTCCCTCCAGCACGATCATGTGGCAACCATCTCTGCCATTCGCGACGCCACTGAACCCGAGCCCTTACCATGTTGCCAATATGTTCCTCTAATTCCGCCCTTGCTTGCCTCACTAGAACAATCCACCAAGTCATTCGTGGGTTTCGGGGTTGGAAACGGTGCAACGTTGGAAAGGTGAGACGGTGCACCTGAGAAGGGGTTCGGTAATAACTACATCAGACGACAGAGTTTGGGCATTCCAAGACCGCTCTGGTGGCTCGACTAGAACCACTCGAGATGGCTCGATTCCCGTCGGATCCTCCAGCGCCCACCGGAATCCAGCCTCATGGTGACCGTGATCCGTCCAATGCCGTCCAGCACGGCACCCACCAACTCCGAATCGTCCGCCAACTTTTCATATGCTAAGCCACCCAGGGTGGACGTATCACGGCTCTGACCGTGCTTCTCTCTTCTATAACTCGGATCCTCCTCTCTATAGTGAAAATGGTCCGAAGCGGTGCGACCTGTAGGCTCATGCTCGGGGGAAAAGAATGATGATGATGATGACGACGATGACGACGATGACAATGATGACAATGATGATGACGGTGATGATGGACTGTGATGTCTCGCAGAGGCAGGGACGGAGTTCCTTGCCCAGTTCGAATGTGCATGCTGCGGAGGCCTGTCAGGCTCTCTGGGACGGACGGGAAGCGTGACGGAAGAGGGGGGAAAACCGGCGGCGTCATCGTCCCGCCGGCGGGGTTCCGGCTCAGGTGTTGTATCAGGGACGAGGGATTCGGCGGCCGGCCACATCATGGACACCCGCTCAGGATGTTGACGATGGACGCGGTCTGATGAGGGCAGCGGTCGGGAGGCGGGGTCATAGTGGCCGGGCGCACGTCGTCAATTGTATGTTTCCTGGATGAAGATTTCTCTGAAGCTGTGGGTCGTCTCGACGACGGCGGAGGCAAGCTCGAGATCTAGGGAGCATTGGGCAGTTAGAAGACGGACGAACATGGACGGCGGAATAAATCCGCGGAGGGGAAGGAGAGACAATGGATAGGTCAACCTACCGACATCAGTACCCAGGTCCATTGAGCTCAGAACCTTGATCGACAGATCTGGGTTCACTTTGCCAATGAGTAGGGCGACATGTCCGTTGACCAGATGAGAATCCTAGGTAGAGTGTAAGTCAGGGTTCGAATGGAGGGAGTCGGAGTAAACACGTACGCGATCCATGATGGCGGTAACGGGGCCATCGGCGTCAAGGACAGCAGTGTCGCCTCTGAGCTGGGTGACTCGACCGGTTATGGTGACATTGCGGCCGACATACGAGTCGAGATATTGGGCGGTGATACGCGGGGTCGAGCCGGTTTCAGCCATGGTGAGGTGAATGACGGACGCGATACTATGAAGTGCAGGAGATTGTGTGTGTGCGTGTGTGTGGGAGATGAATGTCGGAATGGTGTCGCGCGGTTGTTTTGCGGGGAGGGAAGAGTCAGAAAAAGGTGCAAGACGCGTTTGACCTTTGGGTACCCCCGCATTCAGTTTGGCGGTTTGTGCTCAGCGCGGTGTCACCTGACTCGTATGTTGCTCAGATACTGAGACATAAAAGAGTGGGTCATCTCTTTGTTTGCTGCCGAAGGACACATGTATCAATGCCCCATAGATACCTGAAATACAGAATAAATTGGGGGTAAAACGTGGTAACCGCAAAGTACCCTATTGATGCAAGGCACAAGAGTCCTCTGCCGAAGGCCTTGGTCCCGATTGGTCGACTCGCGTCTACGGAGTAGTCCACTTTCGCGTACCAACAACTACCGGATAACAAGAACTAGAAATCCAAAAACGAAAAATGCAGCTGACGGTATAACCACGCCAAGACCATCTCTATCGGTGTCGCGTATCGGAAGATATTACAACGCACGCTACCATCAATTCTCAGGGGAGTAAATAAGTGTACGAAGTACATTATAAACTCGCAAACCCACCCGGTGACGCTATGCTTGCCCTCTGCGTCTGGATGACGCAGGGGCTCAAGGTTCATACACTACCTATAGTGGGCATATGTACTCAGAAGTATAACGTACCTCACCTCGCATCCTGTTTACATCCCTCTGCACTGTAAGTACAACCCAGGGTACCTATCACAAACGACAATGTATAGGTACTTTGTACCTATCTTGCACGTTGTACTGGTGGGCTGGTGTCAGATGGCGAAACAAAACTGAGGTCCAAGTGGAGAATACAGGGCGGTCTCCGGAGCATTATCTCCTACTCTCGCCTCTCAGAACTAGGATTAGGAGCATCGACAACCACAATTGCCCATTCCTACCACAATGGCAAATGCCATGGACCTGCAGTAATTATCCGAAATCTCCATGATTCCCCTTTTGTCCCCGTACCCCGCCCGCTTCGTGCCTTGATTTTCGTACAGCTATAGCACACTGCTCTGTAGGTACTGTTGCCACCCGTCACTCCCGAGGCCCTTGTCCAACCGTGGCATGTATCATATCCAAGTTTGTCGCGTAGCGTATACCTCGAGGATCAACCAGCCCAGGAGTTCTTCTTTGTAGCAGCTACAGATAGAATCTTGTCTTTTTCAACCTCTCTACCTACCTACCTACCTAAGGTAGGTAGTCCATCCGTCCCCCGTCCTCCGTCCCCGCCCTTTTTCCCCCTTCACCATCTCTTTCACCATCTTTCTGCCATCATACATTGTGCTTCGAGGAGAATCATCACACCTCACATCACGGACAAACCCACCACAGCTAGGTAGTTGATCGAATCTACGAATACATCTGAAAGGCCCCATCGTCAAAGGACCTAGTTGCAAGATAGCATAGGTGCGTACCTGATTTCCTACCCTTATACCCTCTGTACCTCCACCGTCCAGCAGTCCGCCGGCTTTCACCTCCCTCCCCTGGACAGACTAGACTGGAGCTTCGCTTTGGCAGCAAGCCGGCAGCTATTAGCGCCATCTCAGTCCTTGGTTCGACCCCACATACCGTCCCGACATGATGGACGTTGGCCTATGGCGGTCAACTTTCCGTCTCCCCGCCCCCGTCCCCCCTACGTCATTGCCTCCCTCGGGGATCGCATTCTGCCTCTGCCATCATAGGGATTTGCGTATTCGTACCCGCCTCCCCTGTTCCGCTTAGCTCGCTGCCAAGCTCTCCCCATTGAGAATTATTCCGTCGCAAACGATGGCAGCTCGCTGACCGTTGAGCATGACACTCAAAGACAACTGACTGGTCACCTCAGGAGGTCCTTGTTGTCTAGCCGCCAAAATCACTGTTCTTGTCCTGGACGAAGCGAACAGAATCATTAGGCCTCGCCACCTTTTGTTGGCCCAAGAAACGCCGAGCCGCCGTGACCTGCTAGAAGCCCCATTGACCAGTACACCACACTACCAGTACCACAGCTCTCCACACCCACACATATACCTGCCGGACATAATCTTGCGACTACCGGTGGGACCAAGGACCCGAGAATTCAAAGACTTCTGTGCTGCCCCCCTTCTCACAGTGGGCGGTGTATCGGTGAACCATCAACTGCGCCAAGTACCTAATTCCTTCGGAACATGGGCATATTCTAGCTGCCTCTGTGTCCTTCTACATATGCCTACTCGGGACAGAAAGCAACGACTCGCCCAGCCTTTGCGGCTTTCATCCATCAAAATACCGTTGTCCATCACGGCTCAAGGATCCGCGCCGCATCCTAGCTTGTAATCAGACAACAAACAGAGCCGCTGGCCTTGATCAACATTCAATTCGGCTGCGTGAGAAGCGTGCACTTCACGCCCTCACTTTGGTCACCGCAGGTTCAGGACCTTGTCAAACCCAAAGAAAGAAACGCCGCTGGCCCTATCAGGGAGACGACCTTGGGATTACCGCCTGGTAAAGCCGGAGACGCAAACATATATGGTGTCGTATGACCAACCCGCCGGCGGAATGCCGCAGGGCTTTGCGAATATGACAATGCATCCTTCATGGACGACGCAACAGCCAACTCTGGTCGACGGATCGGTGGATAATTACTTGTACGGCAGTGGTTATGACTCGATGGTCGATCGCGGAGGGACGAATGTACCGCCTGTACTCCAGAGTAACGCGGGTCCACAGAGAGCAACGCAGCACACCTCCGGCTCGCGCTCGGGCTCGGGCTCCGGCTCTAGCACTTTTTCCAATACTCGCAGGTCTCGGTCGAGCGCATCGACGGAACCACCATCTGAACCCAAACCGCCGCCAAGGAAGAAGCAGAACAAGAGGGAACGCGGGGCCAGCACTTCGCAACTCGCGGACGACGACCCGAAACGGCAGATAGCGTTGGAGAGGAACCGAGTGGCGGCCAGCAAGTGCCGCAAGAAGAAGAAGGAGTGGGTTTCGGAACTACAAGAGACCAAGGCGGGACTGGAGAACCACCACCAGCAGCTTCAGCGGGAGTACAACGGGCTCCTGGACGAGGTCAGCCTCATGAAGAACGAGCTCATCTCCCACGCGCACTGCAACGATCCCAACATTGACCTGTGGCTCGACAACGAGGCGAAGCGGTTCGTCCAAAGGGCCACCGAACGCTATGGCCATACGCACCCTGGTGCCGCCGGGCTTTCGGGGTTTGCCGATATGCGTGCACCGTCGGTGGCGTCGACGCGCCATTCCTTTGACGGTACGTGATCCGGAAAGCGAAGCGCACACACACATGTCAGGCGGGCGAGGGCAAAGGGAGTTCGTTCGACGAGTGGCGCATAGCACTGTTGTGCCCCTTTTTTTCCCTTGGGGTTCATCGTGACTAACGAGAAGGTGCGTCCCGAAGCTACAATGATGTCGCCGTCGTCCGTTGCCGCGAGCCAAGCCGGAAGCATAGGGAGCACGGGGGGTATGAACTTTGACCACATGCCCGACAGCGTCTTCGATCACAACACAGGGAACTGCGACGGTGTCTGATGGCAACGCGGGAGACTTGCCATGTGGATTGATTTGAAGCGTTGACGTGATTTGTTTGACAAATCTCTTGGTTTCTGAATGTTCTATTGGGGATGAAGTCTTCGGGTCTATGAAAGGGGAAAAAAGTCAAGGATGTATGAGTCCTCACCCATGGGAGTGCGACTCTGGCAGTCGAGTTCTCGTGTGTTATGAATCTTGATGATTAGGGGTTCCCGGGTATCATCTGTTGGTCGGCGTTGGGGCGCGAAGGGCAAGGTTAATAGAGCGGCGGTTCTGGTAATACCTATGAGACGAGGACGGCGAAGGTGTATATTGAGTGAAGGCTGTTCGAATGGCCTTGCGGAATGTCGACTATCATTAATATGTTCCATCTGACCATCGCAGTTAAGGGGGCTTTTGATCTGAATCCGCAGACGAGAGACGAAGAAAATGAACCAAGAAAATGAGAAGCAAAAACAACAAAAGAGGAGTCCAAGTACAAGTAGAGGTACCTAGGTACGATACGTTGCTCCATTCGGACGACGTTGGATTAGTCATGTCTGGTTGGACTGGCGTAATCACGGAGTGCAGTACACTGTATAACATACAGTGCGCTCACTTTACAGTGCCATTGCGAGAACTGACCAGGCTTCTTATAGCCAGGGATCTACAACCATTCTAGGGATTAATTGCCTCTTTTCTACTTTGTGTCCTTGTTTTTCATTCTCTGTTCATCATGTCAGGTCTCCTTGTCGAATTCCGTTTACCACCTGTTAGACAGTGAGGAGCAGAATATGGTGTTAGCCAAGGGTGGGTTCTTACGAGGTATCGGTTGACATCGAGTATCGAGTACATCAGACTTCATGACCGCAGTCTTGTCGAAGGATAGCATCACATTCTATTCCTACAGTTAAGCGTGGCACAAGGCCCAAGTTCTATTCCTACACACCCACCAACTGACGCACGTCTCCGTCCAGTATTGGTACAATATTCGTGCATCCCATACTAAAGAGGCCGGAAAGCGCCTCACCAAGTTGGGCCAAGGACACTCCTCCTCCGTTTGGCCCTCCTCTTCTGAATGTACATAGATTGTTACATGTAAACCCAACGTAGATATCCCGTGATCCTGTACAACAGGGCTAGGAAACCAGAGGCTCCCCAATAGGAGGCCCACTGCGCGTCACACCATTGATGAAGATCTTGCTCACCAAGTCGCTCTGGTGGTTCTCCAGCATCTCCCGCAACGCCGACCGCTCCACCACCACGCGGCCTTCCTCCAGCAGATCCTTGACATCCACATCCGACACCTCGAGGCAGCGGCCATGCATACCGGCGTCCTCCATGCAGTCGAAGAGCGCGGGACGGCGCGAACCAGTCACGAACAGGGTCCTCCCGTCGGCCCTCCCCCACTGGTTCGCGAGGAGGATCTGCTCGACCCATTTCCGGCGGTACGAGCTCGCCAGCTCGTCGGCCACGAAGCCGCCCTCCAGCAGGACGCGAAAGTCGCGCGGCAGCGTCAGGTCCATGCCGTCCTCGCACACGAGCAGCTCGCCGCGGCGGTAGCGGTAGCTGAGCGCCGTGCGCCACGCCACGTCGTACACCTTGCGGTTGAGGTGCGTGGCAAAGTCGCGCGGCGTGGGCCCGTGGATCACGCCGCCGCCTCGCCGGATGGGCGACTGCCTGGTGCCGGCTCGCGCCCGTCCCGTGCCCTTTTGCGGGTAGATCTTGCGGTGCGACCCGGCCACCTCCCACCGCGTCTTGACGGACGCCGTGCCCTGCCGCGTCGCGTCGGCTTCGTAGATCACCGCCAGGTGGAGGAGGTCGCGGCGGAGGGGGAGGTAGAGGTGCTTGGTCGAGTAGGATTCGAGCGATCGGGGTGCGAGCGTGGGAAAGGCGTGGATGGTGACGGGGACGGTGGAGACTGTTGGGTGTAGACCGTGACCATGTCAGCCAACTCGTTCGATTTGCTGGGTGAAAAAAAGGGAAGAGACGGGCACAAGATGGAGGAGACGCGTCACGTACCTGGTGTCCAGGGCTCGGGGGATATCTTGGACGAGGAAGACTTGAGGGTAGTAGTGATTGGCGGTATTGATGCCGCGGTGGCCATGGATCTGGTGAAGATGCTGCCCACAGCATTCGCAGAGAGGTTCAGGCCCTTCATGGCGTCATTGAGACCCCGGATGCCCTTGCCGGCCATGGTTGAGATGGTTTGTCGTCTCAATTGGCCGTATCAAATGTTCGATTGGGGCAGACAGCCTTTGCATAGGGACTTTCAGTTGTCTTCCTTTGCTCCCATCTCACACGGACTGACCGAAAATTTGGCCATGCTCGAAACCTGACTAAGCACCCCGAGCTGCTATTTGGTGGGGCGAGAATGTTTATCCGACTCCGAAGTCATTGTCCAATGGCAAGTTACGACCAACTGTTTTAGTGGAGACCCGCCGAGTCGCGTGTGCAGCTTTCAAATTTCCTCTCGGTCCATCAAGACGACGGACGACGTTGAATTCTCACCACCTGCAAGGGGATCGCCAATCGAGTCACCCATTGGCCTCCAACCCCCGTAGTTCACTCATTTTCTCGCCATCACCATGGCATCTTGTCGCCAGGTCGGAAGGCCACTGGCACAGCGCCTGCTTCGGCAAGATGTCGCTCCTCTCCGGCCCTTCACCACTTCTTCCCCCGTCTCCGCCCAAGTCTACAAAGTCGTCCGCGAGCGCCCCGAAGGCGAACCTGATCCCGTCGAGCTGGACCCAAACACGGCCGTCCATCCCTGGGCGGAGAAGGACCTCTGGAAGGCCGGGACACCGCCTATAGGTAGCCGTCGTCGCCGTTATGCCATTCGCACGTCGCAGAACATCCCCTTCGAGCAGCTTCCCTACCAGGCCTTCCAGGAGGCCCGGAAGCTGCTAGCAGAAGACAGGGAAGAGAAGATTGCTGCCATAAAAGCCGAGGTCGAGAAGATGCGGCAAATACGCGAGGCGGACGCTTCGCTCTTCAAGGGAGGCGAGAAGAAGCGCGAGATGAAGCTCGAGAGTTTGCGTCAGCACATTGAGTGGCTGAAGATTCAAGCCGACATTAACGATCCCTGCATCAAGAGGAGATTCGAAGACGGTCTCGGTACGGAAACATTTCCTTTTTCCCTTGTCACCCTTTCCCCTTTCCCCTTTCCCCTTGTCCACTCGGCTAACAACAACTCGCAGGCGACATGAACAAACCCATCTACCGCTACCTCGCCCAGCGCCGCTGGGAATCCTACGAGCGCAAGCTCATCGAGCAGCGCATCTCCCAGTTCCACATCACCCCGGACATCCTCCCCACCTTCTCCCCGCAATACGACGTCCAGCTCTTCTTCCGCCGCGCCAAGGTCCCCGCCGGCAAACTCCTCCCGAGCAACATCACCGAGGTGCCCCCGCGTCTGCGCATCCAGCCCTTCGACGCCGGCGACCGCCTCGTCACCATCGTCATCCTCGACCCGGACGTCCCCAACGTCGAAACCGACGGCTTCACCAAGCGCTGCCACTACCTCGCCGCCAACGTGCCCCTGTCCCCGACCACCCCCGCCGTCGCCCTCTCCCGCCTGCCCACCGACAACCACGTCGCCGTCCCCTACCTCCCCGCTTTCGCCCAAAAGGGCTCCCCCTACCACCGCCTCGCCGTCTTCATCCTCGACCAGCCCGACGGCCGCGTCCTGGACGTCGCCCAGCTCCGCGCCCTCTACGCCGCTAACACGAGCCCGGAGCACAACTTCTCCCTCAAGTCCCTCCGCGACAAGTTCGGCCTCCGCCCTGCTGGCTTCACCCTCTTCCGCACCGAGTGGGACGCCAACACCGCCGACGTCATGCGCCGCGCCGGCGTCCCCGGCGCTGACATCGAGCTCCGCCCTACGCGCGTCCGCTCCCTCAAGCCCCCCAAGACCCCGCGCGGCTGGGAGGCCAAGCGCCAGGGTCCCAAGTACCGCCACCTTTGGAAGTACACCAAGCGCATCCGCGGCCTGTCCAACGCCAAGGGATGGATTGTCAAGAAACGTGGCGAGGGTGGTGGCAGGAGGGGTTAAGAGAGCTGTATGGAATCTGTATTGTGTTATAATATATGCTGGTGGGAGGAAGTGGCGCGTGCTCATGCTGTCATGGAGGAGAGCCTGTCGGAAAATGGAAGGAGACGAGCACCCCGGCTATATGCTCCAGAGGTGTTCTTTGTAGAATATATGTGTATTGTGTACCACCTACATCTAACGCGTCATCTTCACACAACGCGCTGCAGTCGGTCTAACAGACCGGGAATATAGAATTGCTCATGTTGGAACGGAAAAAAGACCTGTCTCATTACGACAACACTGCAGTCTGGTGCACCATGTACGATGTCTCTTTGCCTCACCATATGCCGCTCGTTGGATAGTCGCTCCCAAGGGACTATCACCTCTGCAGCTAATCGAATTTGTCAAAGCATAGATAGGTAGGGAGCAACACAGCATCGTATTGGATTCACGCTCATGGCAATATCCCGTACATGTCTAGTAGCCATGGCAGTCCAGCTACGGAAACAGACTGGTCGCCTCGTCACTCATGTCACGGTGTCACCATTAAATTGGACTAGCACGTTGGTTAAGTAGGTCAATGCTTAATGTTTTGGTCTGATAACCCCACACTCGCGTCCCAGAAAACGTGGGAGCAATCTATCTCCATCATAACGTGGACATCATGTCCAAGGTCGCTCGTGTCTACACGCAGGCTAAGCCAGGATACAGTAAAAAGCTGCTCGAACAAATAAAGTCCATCGCTACAATCGACACCTTCCAAACGCCGCGCAATACCATAGAACTACCGCCTGTCTTAGGCCGCCGTCAGCGGCAGACACCAGAGTGATGGAAAAACACCATGCCGTTCCCTTATTCCATTCAGAGTGGGAAAGTGTCATGACAAAACAAGCAACGGCCAAACATATCATATGCCAGCTGTGGGAGAAATCCTCTTCCCGCCATGGCCCGGCCGGAAAATGCGTCATGTCGCGCGTTTAGTCCTTCTTCTCGGGGTCCTGTTCGCCAGCCTCGCTCCAGTTGGTCCAAATCGCCTCATCATACGCAAGCGGTTCCTCGCCCTGCCGTCGTGGCGGCGATCTAGACAGCGCCGTGTCGGTGTCGAGCAAATTGCCCAAATCTAGCACATTTTGGTTGTCGTCACTGAATCCAGGAAAGTGGCTCAAATCAATGTCAAAGTCGGTGCCCATGTCGAAATCCTGCGCCTCAGAGAGGAGCTGGCTGATGCTCCTAGTCATCGGCGTCTCAAGGAGATTGTTGTGCTCGTCGTGCTGGAATCGCGGGCTCCGGCGCAGTGTGGGGCTCTCAATTAAGGGGAGCCGGAGAGCCGAGCGTGGTGTCCTCGTGGGAGTTTGTTGTGTGGCCTGGCCAGGCGACTTGATGGACCGCTTGGACTGAATTGAGCGCGAAATGCTCCTGGTAATCGGCCGGTTGGTGGGCGTGGGTCGCGTCGGCGTCTTGAACGGACCTTGGTTCGGATTCTTCGACTTTGGAGGAGGGGTAGACGGGCGCGCCATGGGACTGCGGAACAATGAGTCGATATCATTGTCATCGGTGGGGACAATCCCCTCGCCGTCGTTAACACTGATGGCCAGGTTCTCCTTTTGTGATGTCGCTTCCTTGGGTCCCCGCTCGTGCTCCGTAATCTGCACAACATTGACGGCGACGTCGTTCAGGACCTTGGGCACCCCATCTTTCCGAGGCGAAGGGAACAGGAGCCGACGTGTAGTGCCCATATCACGCATATCGTGGTCCGCGTCCTCCAGGTTGATGGGGCTCTTGGCCGTACCACTGCCCCTCGAGTGCGTCGAGCCTGGCCGGGAAATGTGCTCCCGCGAAGGTGGCTGCTGGGAACCGTCCTTCTGCAGGGCCTTTTCCAGTGCTAGCGAGGCTTCCCTAGAACGCGAGCCGCTTACTCCGCTCCTCTCTGTCTGCGCGAAAGACTGGCCTCCGCTGAACGACTGGCTTGCCGACTGGCTTCCGACATCATCGTGGGCGGTCCCATCCTGACGATCGACGGGCCCGGCAGGGTCGGTCTGAAAGTTGGCTTCTGACGCGGCATCAGGCCTTTGCGCGCCGGCCGAGCCCGCCTTCTTCGAGCGAGACCGCGATTTCCGACCGGTGTTGCTAGCCCCTCTGCGGTGGCGCGATCGCTGAAGGCGGTTCTGGTCCTTGTCCCACTGGGTAGGGGGTCGGTGACATTTCCACTTCGCCAGCCAGATCCCACAGGGGTTGCAAAGGATCGTATCGTTCCACTCCGTCTTGTCTTCATTCGGGCCGAGACTCTTCTTGATGACCTGGTACTTGGTAACCTTGTCCTCCTCGTCCCGGTCCAGCACGATGATGGCCGTGATCCTGCCTGGTTTCTCGGAGAACTCGCAAAATTCCGGCATGCCAACCAGCTCTTGTGTCCATACCTTCCTCCATGTGGGCGTCTCAATGGCGCCGCAGTTACCACAGTACGGGGGCATCTCGCCATTCCTGATAGCTTCCTCTAGCTTCTGTCGAATCGACGCCTTCTTCACGTAGTTCTTGCTTGCTTTCTGTCCCTGCGGCGGAGACTTTGGCGCCTGAGGAGCATCACTCGGTGGACAGATGGCTTCCGAGAAGGACGTGGCTTCTTGAGTCGGCATCGCAGGGAGCGCCATGGGCCCGATCGGGTCGCTTGCAGGGATGGCCGGAAGAGCCAGCGACCGAAACGCGGACGGCGCTGGGCGTGGCAGAGGTCCAGACTGTTTGGATAAGTCTGGGGCTGGAAGGGGGGCGGGCGGCAGGGCGAATGGTAATTCGGAATCCTTCCCACGCGCTGATGCTTCGGAGACCGTCGACTGCTCTCCGGCTACCATACGTAGACGCTGGAGAAGATTTTGGTCCTCGTGTTCCTCAATCTTCTCAATCGTTCCCATGGGTGGATCCACGGACCGGGCATTGGAAGCAACGGCGACGTCGGGATTGGAGTGATGAACCTCGCCCCTTTGCTCTGCGGGCTGTGTTGACTGCTGCTCTTCCGAGGCAGCTGGGGCATCTCTATCCAACATTCCCACGCCCCGCTCACCCGCCGCAGCCGGCTCCCTTGGCTGTGACGGGGCCTCGTTTCCCTGTTGGGTTGGAGGGGGAAGCGGCAAAGGAAGGGCGGCGGGAGGAAGGCGGGGAGGCAAGGCAGGGCGCGAGTTGGCGCTCTGCGATCGTTCCAGGCCAGGAGCCCGTGGCCGTGTGTAGCCGAGAGCAGAAGTCGGGGCCTGCTGACCAGGACCAACATAAGGGACCATCTCGACATCATTGGAGAGGCCTTCACATTGCCGGAGCTCGAAGATTTGGATAGGAATGTGTGACGTGTCGCGGGACCGAGACCTTTTCCTTTTGACGGGCGCAGGTGCGGGTGCAGGTGCAAGTGTAGGTGGCGGCGCAGGCGCTGGCGCGGCCGGCTCTAATTGAACTGGCCTCGGGGGCTCCTCGAGCACATCGTCGGTTCCACCACTCATGAAGCCCGAGTCTGGTTGCCCATGTGGCTTGGGCATTGGAGGTAGGATGGGACTAGAAGGCGGTGGACTCGATCGGATATAGGGCGTTGTCCGGGGGACCGGGGGAGAGGAACCGATCAGGGCAGCGCTGTCATCCGAGTACATGGGGGTCATGGCGTCAGAGTCGGGCGAACGGCCATCCTGGCTAGGGGGGGACATAGAATCCCCATACATAGGCTGTTCCGCTGGGGCTGGCGCTGGGGCTGCTATCTGGTTGAGGGTAGACAGTCGACGGATCTCGCTGCGTGCATCTCTCAGCCCAAAGGAGGGTCTCACCGGACCTCCCCCACCTCCCTCGGGGACAGGCGTAGGGGCCCTAGGCATCTCTTGCAAGTGGCTGCCTTGTGGTGGCACCTCACCCATAGGACCAGCAGGTCGGAGACTGCGGAGGGAGCCGGAGGTGCTGGCGGCCACGCGTAGCAAGTCGGGACCAACCCCAAAAGGCGCATTGATATTCTTGGCGGCCTTGGAAATCCTCGCCCTCTTCTTCTTGGGGGGCCCATCGTCTGCATCGGTTCCATCCTCGTATCCAGACGTGCTACCCGGGGGGTCAACAGCGGGATTTTTCCTCGGTCGACCTCTTGGCCGGCCGCTGGGCGCCTTCTTGCGAGACTTGGTCGATGCTCTGGAAGAAGGGCGTGAAGGGGGGTTGACAGCAGCGTCGATCCCGATGTCAGCAAGACCAACAGGTGTCGGTGCAATCCTGGTAAGGCCCTCCGCGGCGTGCGACTGGGAACCGGCTCCGGTACCATCGCCGATGGGGGTGGTAGTGGTACTAGTTCTTGCAGGCGCGACGGAAAGAGGGATCTGAGCCGACGAGCCAGAGTGACTGAAGGAGTCACGGTGAGGTTGAATGGGGTGGGGGAATTCGGCGCGGTTTTGCGAACGGGATACTGCTGCGGCAGGGCCAGCATTGCTGGCCTGGCCCTGATGGCCCAGCTGGGGGTTGGATTGCAAGAAGGCATTCCACTCGGCGGTCCCGGTGGGTGTCATGACTGGCTCTGAAAGCCGATTGTGGGAGTGAGGGTCGATACTCAGTTGGCTGTTGGAACGCTCAAACTCGGGTCGATAGTTAAGATTGGGACTTGCATTCGAATTTGGGTTCGAGTTTGAAATCGGCTCGGGTTTCGGAATCCTGGCCGTGGGAACCAGCTTGAACCTGACATCAAGGGTGTCCTTGAGACCACCACCCAAAGCGGCAAGCATGTTCTTGGTGACGCGGCCAACGACGAATTTGGAGTCTGAAGTTTCGGCATCGAGAATGCGAGAGAGCATACCCTGACCGACAAGTGGCGTTTCGGGCTCGGAGAAGTCATAAGCGTAGACGGTGTAGTCCCCGTGGGAGAGAAGCTCCGGGCTGCAGTTAACGACACATCGGACGCATACGTTGAGGTCGACGATGCCAATCTGGCTGCTCTGATCTAGAGAGATGGTCTGGACGTTTAAGGGCTGAGGGTGGCGGGCCAGGTAATTGGCCTGCGTAAGCCCATCGATGGTGTAGCTGACTTTGACTGTGAGAGAAAACGGTCAGCCACAGCCAGTAGCTCATCTTGCACAAAAATGCTAGAGCTCGGAGCACGATTGAGCAGTTAAGGAAATGGATTGAGAGGAGAGGTAGCCGTACGCCCCATAAGCTTCAGCTGCGGACCATCTTCGCCCTGTTGTGCTTGTGGTGTCTGTTGCGGTGGCTGTTGTGGGTGTGGTTGAGCCGGCTGCTGGTATGGTGAATGATGATGCGACTGTTGGGAGCGATGCTGCTTCTGAGTCTGGATATGCTGCTGCTGTGATTCCGGAGGTTGCTGATGCCCATTGGCGCCCCAATGTCCCATGGACGACATGGGCACAGGCGACGCCATGGTCGGCCGAGGCGAAGACGGAGAACGACAACAGCAACAGTAGCCAGCAGAGGAAGGGAAGGAAACGAAGGGATCGGCCGCGAAGTGCCGTGGTTATGTCGGATGGCGGTGGTGGTGCCGGACGGTGAGACAAAGTGGTCCAGAGGCAGAGGGTCTGGAGAGAGGAGGATGGGGTCTATGAAGGAAAAGGAAGGAAGAGAAGATGGATTGCATCCGGCACGTTGACAATAGGAGGAGTGTTGGTTGATGGAGGGGAAAAAGGAGGAGAGAGTTCTGGAGATTTGAGTCAAGTGCCGTCGTAGACAAAGAAGAAGCGCGGTAGGTGCAAATTGCCGAGTGAGGTGAAGGAAGTCAAGGGTTGAGAATTTGGGAGGCGGGAAGGTACGAGGTACTCTGTATCGTTCCTTCCTTTGCGTCTTTTCGTGATAACACCCCGGAGTCGCGTCCGAGCGCGTTCACCTGGCGACTGGCGACTGGCGATGGGTGGGGCCAAGTGACAGTATAGGGGACACGGGCCACCCAATCGACATTGAAAACGGTCAGGACAAACGTCTTCGTCTCCCCCAAACAAGTACCCTAGGAGGGAGCAAATGATCAATCCAGCCGGCGATACCAGAAAAAGAAAAAAAAAAAAAGGGAATAAATGAGAAAACAAAAAACGAGGTAAGACTAGGAAGGAGTCTTTCTGAAATGGAGGATGTCTGAATAACCGGATGAAGAGCGTTGTAATTTCCTATCCCTACCGTGAAGGGAACAAAGTCGGAGTACCTTTTTTTGAGCGAGGCGCAAGGGTGGGACCAGTGGACGCGTGCCAGGAACACGTAAAAGGGAAACCAGACACGCCACTGCCACAAACCAACGTGGCTTGTTAGCGTAAGATTGATGTGGCTGGTGTGACCGATAAAGTCGGCGGCCGGCTACTTCGCGGCTGTTGGAGTGGGTCGCCGGTCCGCGTCAGAAGTGCAGGTACAGTGTTTGCTCCCAAAAAAAGAAGTGGAGACCCGGCACCCTTTTCGGACTTTAGCCTCTTTAACAGCTTCAGAGACTCAGTCCAAGTTCCCACGACTCAATGATAAATAGAGACGAACAATCGGCAGGCTTTTGGGCTCCTATTTCTTTCCAGTTTATCCTGAAAACCAAGCGGGGAGAGGGGCACCCATCCTATTTATACTTTTTTCCTTTCTGGCCCAGCCTGTGCCGGTTTGATGGTCCTGGTCGTTGTGGTGTTTCCAGCTGACATCTCAGACAACTCAACGCCCACACACCAACTCTTCCAAGGTGTGCGAGGATTGTCCAATGAAAAAGAGGCCATCATACCCCGAGTTTGCTGGGTTTTTACAGGACTTGTTAGAGTTTTGAATGAAGCTTTTGATGTGACCAGGCTTTCTCATCTCCCCAAGATGACGATTTTTTATTGCAGTCGAAATGCCTCTTACACCACGTCGCCTTTCAACTTGTTACTTTGGTCTTCAACACCAAACCATTTAACCACATACAAAGTATCATAACTTATCAAAACGCATTGTATTTATTTCCCTTCCTGGAGACACATGTCCTTGACACTGGCGTCGCGCCATGATTTACGATGGAGTACCTTAATTATACAGCGATCTCTTGTCTTACAACCATTTGCCATCAAATCACCATCTATCCTCTTCACAGTCCATTCTCATCCTCCACCCACGCAGCCTTCCCAGACTCGTCGGCCTGCACCTTCCTGTCCATTACCTCCTTCACAATGGCCGCAATGCCCTGCCGGCCGTTACGGCTCGCCACGACGTGATTCTCCACCTCCTTGGGCGACATGATGCCCGCCTCCACCACCTTCCTGATCTCCCCCTCGCTCGGCACCCCGAGCTCCGGGAACGGGTAGTCCTTGTAATCCTCATCATTGAACAGCTCCAGCGGCGCCTCGATGCCCTCCATCTTCTCAAAGAAGGGGTCCACCAGCGCCCCGGCGTCCTTGACGTCCTCCAGCGTCGCGGGCTGCCACGCCGGCTCGCGCGGGTTGTCGCGGCTCATCAGCAGCGCGCCGACGCCCTCGTTGAAGTCCGGGTGCCGCATAAAGTGCGACGCGATCTGGTGCTCGCGCCGGAACGTCTCGGCGATCGACCACCCGCGTCCCACCCGCATCTGCCGCAGCGTCACGTTGACCGCCGTCGGCGACCGCTTGTGCAGCGTGTCCAGCGTCTTCTCCGCCCACTTCTGCGTCGCCGGGCTGCTCGACTCGGCCCGCAGCGCCGCCACAATCTCCTCCACGCTGTTCTTGCTGAAGCACCGGTCGATCGCCTTGCGCACCTCGCCGGAAATCTGGATCGGTTCGTCGTGCGGCAGCCCCGTCGCGTACTCCTCGAGCGTGTCCTTGATGAGCGAGAGCCGCGTCTCCAGCGAGTCGTAGTCCCGGAATCGGAGCTCCGCTAGCCGAGACTCGACGTCCGGTAGGCTCGTCGAGTGCAGGTAGTGCGTAGCCACGCCCGAGTAGAACACGTTTGCGCCCTTGAGGCGGTCGCTTGTCAGGGCCAGGTAGGTGCCGACGGCACCGTTCATCCGGGGCAGGAAGAAGGACGCGCCGACGTCGGGGAAGAACCCAATCGTGGTCTCCGGCATGGCGAAGAGGGTCTTCTCGGTGGCGATGCGGAAGGGCGCGTGGATGGTGAGACCCACACCGCCGCCCATGGTGATTCCGTCCATGAAGGCGACGTACGGCTTCTTGTATGTCGCGATGTAGTGATTCAGCTTGTACTCCAGGCCGAAGTAGGCCGCGCTCTTCTTCCAGCCGTCGGATCCTTCCTGGTTGGCCTTGACCAGGGCCGTGACATCGCCGCCGGCACAGAACGCTTTCTCGCCCGCCCCCTTCATGACGATGATGTTGGCCATGTCGGATTTTTCCCACTCGTGCAGCCGGGGTACGATTTTGCGAATCATGGACGCGGTGAGCGAGTTGAGTTTCTTGGGCCGGTTGAGCTCGATGGTCCGCAGACCGTAGAGACTGTTAAATAGGACGTCATCGGCTTCGTCTTCGGGCTTCGGTTTGAATTCGTCGTTGGAGATCTTGGTCGACATCTACTCGAGGACAGGGACATGGTCAGTCTTGTTTGTGGTCCAGTGACATCTTATAGGTATGCATATATATATGAAGATGAGCAAATCAAACTCGACAAGGAACTCACCTGTGCCCGTGATACCCCGCTGCCAGCGGGGACCTTGGCCCTGAGAGGCATTCTGAAGGTCCTGGTGCACCGGCACGGAGCTGGCAGAGCTCGAACGGCAATGGTTCTGGAAAACATTTGCGGGACAGAAGAACAAACTCAATGCGCTGGGTCTACCGACAATTGCGCATCGAGAGAGTGGAACGAGGATTCGAGAGTGAGAATTGGGAGGGAAGGGCGAGTATTTGGGGAGGATGCTGAGTGATTGATAGGCCGGTCGGCAATAGTTTTCCAAGCTCTTCCTAACAATTTTGATGCTGAGGCCGAGGATACCCATCAATGCTTGGCATCGTCCCAGCAGTTACAAAGAATGTACTCCATAATTACGTACCTATACGAAGGGACTTTCGACTCGCGACTCCCGGTCCACTCTTCGGAGCCTTGTTATTCCGGAATCGCGCATTCAAGCCCAAGCTTCATGTTCCAATCAGCGTAGCCACCAGTGGAGCTTGGACATCAATTCTGAATCTCAACTGCATCGCAGCCTTCTGTCCACGCACATCTCGATCAACGCCCATCCCACCATCTCACCACCACGCGACCTGCACGAACGTCTTCTTATCCGACCGCCACGCGAGACTACCAATCCTTCGCAACCGATACTGTAATTCGAAAGGCTCTAGCCTCCGTTCCCTCCGCTTGCGCCGAGCAACCACCATCCGCATACAACCAACCTCCCCACGCGCAAAACGGCGAACAGCTAAAAAGGCACAATGTCGGACCCGAAGATCCAAGAACTTCTCACCAAACCCCGCAACGAACTGACGGAATACGAAATTGCCCAACTTGAGGAGCACGAGTTCAGCGCGGGGCCCCTGTCCATCCTCCAGACCGCCGTCCGCTCCCACACCCAAGTCCTCATCTCTATCCGTAACAACCGCAAGCTCCTGGCCCGCGTCAAGGCGTTCGACCGCCACTGCAACATGTACGTTGAATTCGCGGACCTCATAATAGTATACTTCGTCTTTGTTTGTTTCACTCTTCGCTGACACTTCTTTCTACAGGGTCCTAGAGAACGTTGTACGTAACCAGTCCCATCTCGTTCCCAGGCTGTCCCTACTTCGCTTGTCCCCCTTCCCTTGGGGGACGTCGCCCATCTTGTAGTTAGAATGTGTTCACTGACCAAATACGTCTCCTGCTTTCCAGAAAGAAATGTGGACAGAAACTCCCCGGACAGCAGACGGCAAGAAGGGAAGGCCCGTGAATAAGGACCGATTTATCAGCAAGCTGTGTGTTCTTCTCTCCATCCTCTCGTCAAAAATCTTAGCACGCACTGACAAATGGCATGCTAGGTTTCTCCGAGGTGATAGCGTCATCTTGGTACTCCTCAGCTGATACTAACGGCGAGAATCACGGTTTTACTGGGTGTCGAAAGAGAGCAGACTAAACAGCACGAGTCTAGGGGCGGTAGCGGCGCAAAAAAGGGGTGGGTGGTCATACGCAGGAAAATATATCAAAGTTCAGTACGAGTCGACTGCGACCAAGACACGAGGCCCTGAATGGGGGGAACAGGTGATGAAGTGGAAGTCGACATAACTGGAACGACTCCTTTGTGAAAGGTCATGCGCTTTTCAATTGGAATGAAGAGGAAAACCTGCAGTTACTGGAAACGTCTGCGGGACAGGAATGTCGCCATTAGGGGGAGTCGCGGATGAGGGCGTCTGGCTGGGCTAAGTGGAATCTAGAGGACGCCCCCGGTCCGGCGTCTGGACTACGAAGTCCCTCATGCCAGATTGACCACGTCGCGCCGGGCGGTATGTTCGGTTGGACGCTTAGTTTGGGAGCAACGGCCATCGCCAGGCAGCCAACGGGTTGGTCAACCCGGCTAATGAAGTCTATTGTTTTCAAATCTTGCTCCATGAACTGCGGCACATTTCGATGTGGTGTTTTCTTGAGCCCCTGGGAACCCAATGATTATCCCCGCCGCCATGCGTCACCCAGAAAAGGTCATGGATAACTTATTCCCTTCAGTTCTTGCCAGCCTCCCCCCGGACGTCTCCCACCTTTTGCGTGGATAGTGTATGCCTCTGCTACTAGATTTTCAAGACCGAAGATGACAAAACAGTTGGCTGACTCGACTATGGTGCCTCACAAGGAATCATTCCCAACCATATCAGGTACCGTTCAGACCCAAGCCCACCGTTCTGACTGCACTCGGCGTAGAATCCGTTGTCGTTCCACGCGATCATCAAACGGCCGGAACCCGATAACTTAGTTCAACCCCGCCAACCCAGCAAAGAAACGGCTCAGACCCCAGGCGCCGGGGTCCGGAACCTGCTCGAACCCGCTGCCGCCGACATAGACGCTCCGGCCCAGGCTGGCCTTCATGCCCTTGGTGGCCTCGGCACCTCGCTGAGAGGCCTCTGCCGCTTTGCGTACGTCCGCCGTCTCGGCCAGCGTCTGCACAAACGGGGCAAGGGCGTCGACGAGCGTGCGGTCGCCCGGACGCGCCGGGGTGTAGCGTGCCATGGCGTCGCTGCTCTTCTGCAGGGCATCGGCCCAGGTAGAGGCGTCGGCGGATTGGGTAGAAGCGGCGAGGCCACGTAGGGCGCCGACGAGAGAGTTGAGGAAGATGGCGTAGAGGGCGCCCGATGTGCCGTCCATGGACGACTCAACGACGAGTGTGATGGAGGCGACATCTACGACCGCATCGCCGGTGAGCGGCTTGGATTTGATATGTGAAAGGATGGCTTAAAATAGGCCGCGTCAGTGTGTTCCGTCTCGATAGTTATTCATACCCCCCAAGTATATTGACGTACCTTCAGCGCCTCTCTTGAGGCCTATACCGCAATCCCCATCTCCGACAACGGTATCATACTGGGTTATCTCAGGCTCGGCCGCGATAACACTGTGCAACGCCGCAGTGATGCTCTCCGTTGCAGCGGAGGCATCGTATTTCAGCCCGCTAGGCTGTTGCTGCTGCTCCTGAGAAGCGTCACTCTCGCGCGTTGCCCCGTTCTTGGTTTCCCACGTCTCCTTGGAGATGGGGGCGTACCACCCCGCCGCCTCGGCCGGGTCATCCAGCAGCTCGACCATTCCCGGCCCCCCAATATCGGTGTTGACGACGTTCAATAGGGTGATGCTAAATCCCAATCCGTTCAAACTGGTCATGTAGGCGCCGCTGAGAATGCGAACGGGGCGGATGCCGTACGACCTGTCCAGCTGTGCCACCACCTCTGTGGTAATCCCGCCCAATTCCAAGACGCTGACGCCGCCGAGGTTGTTCACCAGCAAGACGACCTCCTTCGAGTTGACATGCAAGAAAGTGCGGTCCGAGTCCGACTGGTCCAGAAGCTGGGCCAGCATGCGGCGCACCAGCTCAGGAAGCTCGATATCCCGCGCCCTCCCAGATCCGGGCTCGTTGTGGATACCCATGCCGAGCTCGACTTCGCCGAGCGCGAGGGCCCCTTCGTCCTTGTCGCTAGGGGCAGCCCGACCGGGGACATGGACGTGCTCCAAGCTAGCACCGACGCTCACGAGGTTCTCGGCCGCAAGGCGGGCAACCTTGGCTACCTCGTCCAGGGACCCCCCGCGGGCGGCCAGGGCGCCGGCAATCTTATGCACAAGGACAGTGCCAGCGATGCCACGACGACCGACCTTCCCCGCCCTGGCGCGACCCACGCCAACGTCATCCCCCACGACGACCATCTCAACCTGCAAGCCGGCGGCGCGGGCCTTCTCGACGGCGACGCCAAAGTTGAGCACATCGCCCGTGTAGTTCATGATGGTGACGAGGACGCCGGGGGAGTTGTCGACGCGGCCTACAATGGCGGTGCGGACTTGCTCGGCCGAGGGCGAGGCGAAGATGGTGCCTGCCACGGCGGCGGAGAGGAGACCCTTGCCTACCATGGCGGCGAAGGACGGCTCGTGGCCCGAACCTCCTCCGGAGATGACGGCCACTGTTTCGGATGGGGAGGACGGGTCTGGACGGCGGTAGACGATCTTGTTAGCGACATCGAGGGCCAAGGAGGGGTTGGTCAGGGTGACGCTATGTAGGGCGTCGGCGACCAGCTTGGTTGGGTCGTTGATGAAGTGTTTTGCGGACATGATGGCGGTATTCGTGAGGACGGACAGCGAAGACGGTAGATGGGGAGGGAGGTACTCAAGCCGACGCCGAGCTACACTTTGGATCACCTTGAGATGGCGAGTGAGGGATTATGTCGGGTTAGGGGGGACAGGGAGAGAGGGAAGAAAAAAAAGAGATATTTGGATCCCACGATGTCAATTGAAAGTGGAAAACTATAAGGGAGAAGGACTAATAATTCAGTACCTGCTGGCTTCAGAAGCTTCCATTTTCTCCCATTTTCTTCATCGTACCTGTGTAGTAGTAGTAGTCGTACCTCAGGGTACCTACGAAGTATGCAAGTCGGTAGTTGAAACACCGAGAACGGATGATGACGTTGACGTTAATGTGCAAGCCAAGGTGACTTGACTGTACAGGGAACCGAGAACTCCGCTCAGTCTCAACAGAGAGATGTGTACCATTGACTCTAAAATACCTCCTCCTTCCCCTCATTCCTCGAACATCTTGAGGTGGGGTTGAGGGGAGGTCTGGTGGGGAGGCAAGCGAAGTACCGTTTCCTATCCAACGTCTCCAAGGGCTACCTGTTTTTAGTATCGTGCCTCGTTTTAATACCTCAGCTATATCAATCCAGTACTTCGTACAGACCTATCTATTCCAACAAATACATCTACCTCTATGAAATGTTGCCTAGAGGAAGTCTCATCCCAGTACCTAATTATAGCAGCCATATGATCACAAAGTCTGACCACCGAGCAAATACCATAAACTCCAGGCGCCACGCTTCAAGAGGCACCCTAGTATAGCGCAGGGTTAAATATCGCTACTAGTAGAGAAGAAGAAGAAGAAGAAGAAAAGAAGAGAAAACCCGAGAAAATGCCGGAAAACCCGCTCCCCGTAACAGCCCCCACTACTTCACCATAAAGATGCAGCATGCCACCAGGCTCAGGGCTATCCCCGACGTCAGGAATCCCGCCGCCACCTGGTCCCCCGTCGTTATGGCCGGCATATCCCACGAATGCGGTTCCATCCCAGCCCCCGGGTTCCCCCTGGACGAACCGCCCGTCTCCGCCGTGACCGGCGCGGTCCGCCCCGGCTGTAACAGCGTGTACATCACCGCCGAGAGCGCATTCATCTGCTCCCCGACGCCCACCAGCCCGTCGAAGACGCCGCGCGGGTGCCACCGCAGCCCGCACGCCGTCCCCGGGATCCCCGGGAACCCTTCCGCGGGGTCCCCTGAGCAGGCTGCCGCGGCGCCCTCGGCATTGGGCCGCAACAGCGCCATGATGCGGTCGAACATCTGGGGCACGACCTGCGCCGTGCCGGCCATCCACCGCGCCAGGTAGCCCTTGAAGCTACGCTGGTCCAAATTGCAGAACCCAAAGGGCTCGCACCGCTGCTCGCTCATGACCGTCTCGTTGAAGAAGCGCCGCTCCGCCTCGTCCAGCAGGCCCTGGGTCCGCGCAAGCCAGACGTCGTCCCCCGTCAAGTTGTACATGACGGCGGCGCCGTGCAGGAAGATACCGGCGTTGTACGACCACTGGTTCGTGTCCATCTCCGGACACGTGTCGCTATTGTCGTCCCGTACCGTCACGCCGTCGTAGACGCGGAAATCGTCCGTGATGAGGCCTACGCCCACCTCCCAGTCCCACACGCGCTGCGCCCAGTCGGCGTAGGTCTGGTTGCCCGTGAAGCGCGCCAGCCGTGCGGCCAGGTTGAAGAAGCAGCCGTTGGAGATGGAGTTTTTGTAGTCGAAGCCGCCGTTGAACACGAAAATCTGCCACCGCAGCCCTCCGCCGCATGACCTGTCGTCCCACCGCATCACCCACTGGTTGAAGGCGGCCTGCACCAGCGCCAGCCACTGCGGCATATCGTCGGGCGGGTCCGGGAAGTTGTTCTCCGCCGCGCTCATGGCCGCCATGGCCCAGAAGCCCTGGTCGTCGTTCCCTAGAGACAGGGTCTGGTTGTTCGGCATAAAGTCGTCTTGTTCGCCTCGCTGGTGTAATAGCGCCTGCATCGTCGCATCGTTGTATGACGGGTCCCCTGTCATGAACCAGTAGTCGACCATGGTACCGAACATGGCTCCGGCTTTCCACCCTACCGAATTTGTAAGCCTGGGTGCATATGATGACGATGACCAGGACATAAAAAGAAAAGAAAAGAAAAGAAAAGGGCCATGGGAGCTGACGTACAAAAGTAAGGATCTGGCAGGTTGCCCGGCACATCACCCGTGTTGTTACCGGTGTAGTAACTCATAAGGCCGAAAGCTATGGTGCTCGCGGCATCCTTCACGGACTGGGGGTCGTCAAGGTTGACCTCGATAGCTCTTGCGGCGTTGCCCAGCAAACTGAAAGCTCCCAAGACGGAAAGGAGACGCATGGCGTCGAAGCGATGGCTTCCAGACGATTGTGTTGCGCTCGAGGGTATTCAGAAAGGTCGGAATATCGGAATATGATAAGGAATTAAGGAATGTAAGTATCTCGGGAAAAGAAAAAGAAAGTCGTGGAGCCGGTCGTCTACATCCAGTGATAACGTCCAAGTATTCAAGACACGGAGCACGGGAAACCGGCGATGATGTCCAAGTCGTTCTTGGGCAAAAGAAGGGGTAGTATCGTAGCAAGAAAGTCGCCTGGACTTTGAATGAGAATGAAAGAAAGGAACAAGGTGAAAGCAAAGTCTCAAGTCAGCACAGCGACGAAACGCGAATGAGCTCGTCCAGGAGCATCAAACGAACGGAATGGACGATGACGGGCAGCCGAGAAAAGGAGAAGAAAACGAAAGGAAAGGAAAAATGCTTCGCCAGAAGCGTCGCGAATAGAAGGAGAGGGAGAATGGGATGGTGGAGGTTAAGGGAACGGACAAAGAAACGAGACTGAAAGAGACAGACAGAGACAGAGCCTGTCAAGTTTCTCAAAGCACAAGGTAGTCAAGGCGAGAGGCCCAGCCGCCGGAGTGGGGTACGAGTAAAACGGAGGTTATGATCGGTGCTATCACAGACGCAACCATGGATGCCAATGCCCATCCGTTGTTCTAGGCTCTATACGGGTGGACTCTTCGCGTCCCCATGGCCAGAAACGAGGCTGTGCTCACCGTCTTACGTCGCCTCGGGTGTAACGGCCGTGGGCCATGAGACGACGAAACGGGCCCGGTTGGAGCCAAGTCTGAGAACCGTCTCACGATGCGCGGCCTACCTGAGACCCCTGTGGCTCTTGCAGGCCGCGCAGTCCTGACGTATAGAAACAAGAATGCAGATATAACGTAGGTATACGTTGTATGTAGTAGGTAAACTTACAAGTTCGGCACAATGTATGTTCCCGCATCAGCAGCGCAGGGAACGGGAGAAGTCCCGGCTGAGTGAGGGGATCAACAGGGGACGATCCCGCGGGGCCGCTTTACACCTGATTGACTTTGAGCTTGAGGAAGACGTGATCCTTCAAAGACATCAACTGAACATAAGGCACTCGGCTTGTTTTGATCGCCATGTAACCTGTCCTGTCAGTGTAGGGATAGTCGTCGAAGGCCGGCCAGGCCCATCTCTATCGCAGCCTGGTGGAAGAGTCGATGGATCTGGAGAACTGGCATATGTCGGGTGGAATCAATAGAATGTCATCTTTGGATTTCCATGTTCCTTTGCCATTCTTTTGCCATGATCGTCATCGTCATCCATTCGCCCGCTACGCACCCAAGGGGAGAAGATGGGGCCAGGGGCAGTAAAGAGAAAAGTCCCAAGTATTCGTACCTAGGTACCTAGTGGAGTATTCGTACTGTTTCAGGCCGTTTCAGTTTTCGGTAGGCGTGAGAATTGATTAGTAAGGCAAATACCACTAGTTCGGTGAGCACGTAACAGCTCACCTCGGTGAAGTCACTTCTCGGTAAATGCATGTGGGTTTGATCTTTTCCGTCACGAGACGCGTTTGTCAAACTCCGCTTTCTGCAGCCTTGTCCCTTCGCAACGCCCAACGCGAAGCTCGCCAGTCGCCTTGCATTTCCCACTCAACACTGCAGCTCTTGCCATCAGGTCGCTCCGTAAAAAAACTCGACGCTATGATCTAACCTCCATTTACTTTTCGACACGACCCAACATCGTGCATCGCATTACGACTGATTGCTCTCGGCAGACGCAGGCATCATGGCTACTGCGGCACTTTCCGCCACAGTGCCGCCAGCGACGGCCACAACTGACCCGACGATCGATGCTTCTTCGATGGACAGGCAAGATGCCACTTCTACCTCCGCCGCACCGCCGTCCGCCACGAATCCACCCCCCCCCGTCCGACGCTTCACGGCTGCCGACCTCCCACTTCCATCGGCCACCCGCGCGGCGATAGATTCGCTCGCTCACAGCTATAAGAAGAAGGGGGGTTACGATGCTATGCGCAAGGAGGTCTGGGACAAGTTTGCCGCCAGCGTACGTTCCCCAATCTCCAGTTCTTCTCTTGTTTCCGTCCTCGCCTCTAACCTCTAACCCTTGCCCAACAGGACTACGAAGCCCAGGTCACCAAAGCCATTCTCGAAGTGGCCGAGCAGGAAGTCAGAAAGCACCCCCAACGAATTCTCACCCTCGACCGCGGCAAGGCCGCCGCCCTGATCGACGGCGCCCTCGAACGGTCAGGCGTCTACCAGAAGGCCCAGCAAGTCATCACCCAGCTCATCGATCGAGACGCCATCCAAGAAGCCATCCGGGACCTCCGCCGCGCCGACATTGGAGACGAGGAAGCCGAGGCCGAGAAGATCCGGGGCGAGAAGACGGACGAGGAATACCACCAGGAGACCCTCCAGAGGCAGGCGGAACGCGAGAAGGAGCGCGAGAACCTGCGGAGGCTGGAGGCCGCCATCGAGGAAGGGAAGCGCCAAATCGCCCGCGAGGAACGCAAGCGGCTCGAAAAGGAGCGCGAGAAGGCCGAGATCAGACGCAGGGAGGAACGCGATGCCCGCCGCGCCGCCCGCGAGGCAGCCGAAGCCCAGAGGGAGAAGGAGCGGCAGGAGCGCCGCCGTCTCCGAGAACTCGAAAAGGCCCGCGAGGCGGACAGACCCCGGAGCCGCAGCCGCAGTCAAAGTCGACGAAGGGATAAGGACCGGGATCGCGACCGGGATAGAGGCAGAGACAGAGACAGAGACCGGCAGTCCCGCCACCGTGACGATAGTCGGGATGGTGACCGCAGCAGGGAGAGGAGGGAACGCGAGGACAGGGAGAGGAAACGACGCGATCGAGAGGAGGAACTGCGAAAAGCCAAGGAAGGGCTCTCCAAGGAACAGCTGGAACAGCTCGAGCAGGAGGCCCTGGCCGATCTCCTACGGGAATGCGCCGACCCCAGATCCAAGTCGCCCGAGTTGGAAATCGACGAAGCACTCGCCCTCGCCCCGCCGCCAAGAAAATTCGCCCGCGCTTCCGCCATTATGCCCCTCAAGAAAGACACCCATCGCGTCTCTCCCATGCTCTCCGACAAGTGGGCGACCGACTCGGCTGCCTTGGCCGCGGCGGACGGCAAAGAGAAGGGGGAGAAAACCCACACCATGCCGAAGCCTCCGTCGGTGAAGGACAGCGACAGGGACCGGGATTACCCCCGAGATAAATCCCGGGATCGAACGAGTCATCGCTCTCGCGATGATGGTGGTTATCGAAGAACGGACCGCCGATCCGAATCACCGCGACCGCGGTATCGTTCGCGCGAAAGGTCGGACAGGCGAGACAGGTCACGTTCGAGATACCGACGGGATAGGGATAAAGATAGGGATAGGAGCAGGAGCAGATCCCGCGCCACAGAACGGCGCGAAAGAAGCCGCTACGACCGGAGAGATCGCAGCCGTTCGCGCCACCGCAGCGACAGGTATGGCCGAGGCAGGAGTCGAAGCCGCTCCCGTCGACGCGATGACGACCGGGATAGAGATCGAGATCGAGATCGGGACCGAGACCGGGACCGGGACCGAGATAGACACCGCTCCCGCTCCACGGCGACCATCAGTCGGCGCGACCGAGACCGCGACCGAAGGAGCCGTTCCCGTTCCCGCTCCCGCTCCCGCTCCCGCTCCCGACACCGCCTCTCCTCGCGCCTCGACATCAAGGAAGACCGCGCCTCGCACACGCGCATGGACGAGGTCCGCCGCCGCGAGAAGGAAGCCAAGGCATATCTCGCCGCCCAGCGCGAGGCGCGCCAAAAGGGCCTCCCCGTGCCGGGCATCGACGACAAGTGGAACGCTGTCAGCAGCAGCAATAATAACAACAATAATGGTGTTGCCGCCGCCGCCGCCGTCTCTACCCCTGCGTCAGAACATGCGGGGGATCGGTCCCCCGAGGCCAAACGCAAGCGCGACATGGAGGACATTGACCGCTACCGGCCATACGACCTATCCTCGAAACGGGATGATCATGATCGCGATCGCGATCGTGATCGTGACAGGGATAGAGATAGAGACCGGTATCGGGATAAATCACGTGACCGCGAAAGGCGTGACCGGAGGAGGAGCCGCTCGCCTAGCCGGAGCCGGGAAAGGGATAGAGATCGCGACCGGAGGGATAGGGATAGGGACAGACGCGACCGCGACAGGGACAGAGATCGGGACCGCCGCAGTCGGAGGGATAGGAGCAGGAGCGTCTCATCCCGCCGCGACAGGAGCTACAAGGACTACTAGGAGTATGACTTGGGGCGTCCACATGCGTTATCACGCAGTCGGCAGTGGGGGTGTGTATGGACTACACGTACTCAACCGTGATGTTCCTCGCGGGCCATAATTGGATAGCGGTAGTAGTAGACTTGGCTCACCTCAAGAACATTGGCAACGCGCACCGTGGAATACCGTCGCGAAGCAATGGTGTACTTCAGTTGTCCCAGTTATCATCTTTGACACCACAATTACTCCACGCAAAGTGCCATTTCACCATGACTGACGTGTAAGGTAACTGGCATTACAAGCCAACTACCGTATCCATTACGACGTTTAATAACACTTTTTGATATGCATGTATTCCCAGAAAGAAACAAAGAACAAAAACCGTTTGACGCCATCGCTGTATTCCAATCGCAAAATGATTCCTGGTGCAATTCGCCATTTCCCACTCATGTCTCCCATGGGACGTGAGCTGTTCTATTTCCCTTCAAACGGCTCCTGGGCCCCCTTGCCAGACACTATCACCGAAAACGGATTGACACCAGCGCTGGTGTAGAGGTAACCCGTGACGAGCAAGGCCAAGGTGAAGAGCAACACGGCGGCAATGAGGACTCGCCTGACGGGAGCGGACAGACGGCCATCTTCCGGGTTCTTAATGACTTTGCCGAGCCAGACGAAGCTGTTGACAGCGGCGGTCTTGAGCTGAGCCCAGCCGGTGGAATAGACGACGAGGCCGAGGACGGCTATGGAGTAGCCGATGCCCTGCAGCAGGGAGATGTCTGTGCGCCAGATGAAGAGGGAGGTGGCGATGAGGAGGATGTTCTTGAGGATGCCGGTCAGGGTCATGACCAGACCGGAGGTCCTTCCGATGAGGGAGACGCTGGCAATGTTGAGGATGAAGGCGACGGCGGCGTTGAGGAGCAGGATGAAGAATCCAGTGTCGTACAGATGCTGCGGGTTGAAGCGGAAGGCCTCGACGGGGATGGCGACGAGGAAGTTGGCGAGGGCGCAGATGGGAGCGTAGTAGTAGAGGCCGACGAGGGGGTCCATCTGGCGGGCCGAGTCGGAGTCGTCTCCCTTGAGGAGCACCTGGATCATGACGAGGCGGACGGCCTCGAAGCAGGTGCCGCCGACCTGGAAGAGGAATCCGAGCCAGGAGAATTCGATCTCGCCGACAGACGAGAGGGCGACGCCGAAGACGATGACGAGGATGTTGAGGATGGTCTTGGCGTTGGGGTCGGCAACACCCCAGAGCCACGAGACGAAGAGGACGACGACGGGGGATGCGGACTTGAGCATCTGAATGAAAGGCACGGAGAGGTAGATGTAGACGAGGTTGGAGCAGACCAGGGAGCCCGAGTAGAGGAGGCCGATGGGCATGATGGCTCGGAGGTACAGGCGGCCGGTCATTTTTACATGGTGGCGGTTGTCGAGGAGCGAAGTGGTTCGGGCGAGAACCTGGGTCGCGATGGTAGCGAAGATGAGGTGCCAACAAGTGAGAATGACGGCTAGGCGATTGTCAGTTCTTTGGCCACTCCACGGAGAGGGGTCAGATGGAGCGCTCGTGGGATTTCAGGGGTTGGCATTGCGATAGTGGACGTACGGTATTCTGTCAGGCATGTTAGTTTGATATCGGCGTGGAAAGGGGCCAGAATGAGCAAGAGTTACTTACTGAAGCCGGCGGTGTCGAGCAGCCATTTATTGAAGATGATGGTGAGGTTGGAGAAGAAGATCCAGTTCCTAGGATAGGGTACGTACGAATGATTAGAACAGGACAATTTGACAGAGAGAGGCAGTAGTAGACATGGAGAGGGCCGGCGATGACAGTCGGTAACTCGACTACTGGTGGGAATTAAGAGCTCACGCAATATAGTAGGCCGGATGCAGAGACCGGGCCGGGGCGCTGATCGGCTTCTCATCCTCGGCGACGGGGAGCGCGGAGTAGGCGGTGGAAGACATGGCGGAGACTCAAGTGCCGACGAGAAAGCAGTAAATGATCAGCACTGCCGAGTCGGGGCCAAGAAGATCGGAGCCCGTGGCGGCTCCAGGGCCGTTGTGGAAGGGGAACCAAGGAATGTATATGGCAGCCAGTGGAAAAAAGAGACGACAGTTGGAGGGGCCGTTGATTGATGGTCGTCAAATGTTTGATGCGACGACGTTTTGAGAGAGGAAATAAGAATGAAAACAAAGAATAAAAGGCGTCGCACGGAGAAAGTCGGTGATGAGGAGTAACGGACGGCTGAGGGGGTTCAATTCCGACTCGTTCAAGCAAACTCGGGGTTATGTCGACCGAGAAGGCTGAAATGCCCGACGTTGCACTTTTAAAGGGAGAATCCTCCGAGGGAAGCTGAGCTGCGCCACTTCGCGTGGGTCACAACGGCATGGGTATGGTATGCAAGTGAATAGATGCGGTGTTTTCGCTTCTTGCGAGTGTAATGCTCTGTGTATGTGCCTGCTGTTGGGTATATGATTCGTTTCGCTATGCTTTGACGGATTAGGAGAACCGTTGGTTCAAACAATGATGTCGGTGGAAAAGACGAGCTAGAACGAATGGTTGTGATGATATTTGGATACGTTCGGCCCAACCTTCCCAAAGATAGAGTCAAGAAGCCGGGTATCAGGCAAGATTTTTGTGAGGGAGAACGAGAGATCAGTTGGACGAGAGGGGGAAAAGAAGAAACAGAGAAGAAAAAAAGGAGCGATTGGAAATTAGGGGAGTGTTGGGGGTTCGCGAGAAGATACGATTAAGATGGGGAAAGACCTGACTGTCTGTACGAAGTAGTGTATTCGTACCTCGTGACATTAATTCACAAGCTGAGAGGAACAAATGGAGACAAAACATTGTTGTACCTTGGTACTTAGACCATGACGACATGAGGCAGGAGCTAAAAAGCTTAGTGAAAGCTTGTTGACGTTATCCGTACGCTGATCACGGAGAAAGCCGGCAGGGCGTTAGGTGGTAGATCTCCTAGGTACTCAGTATCATTGCTATCCGTAGTACTAGTTACTCCGATTTACAGTACCTCTACTCGCTGGGACTCGGATGCCACGCCTCTTCGTAGGTACACCACAATTGAAGTCGGTAAAAAGGCGTCCGTATCAATAAACTCCTATTTAGCCGCGCATGACTATTTATAGTCCCCTATGATCCCTCGAACCGTTTCATAGAATTACCGCCTGTGGCTGTGCCGCCCCCTTTCCCATGTCCCCTGCCTCGTGTAACGCGATGTGGCCCCGCCTACTCTTTGCCCCGTACAACCGACCGCTGGCAGGCCGCAGATTTTGTTCTCTCATGCGATTTGCGCTGGGTCTCGCCCATCTTGCTGACACTGAGGATGCAGATGTCATCTCCGATATATCACTGTGGTCTGTGCGATCCCCATAACCAGAGTCTTGGCTTCTTCAAAACAAAGGTCTTCATCAAACTCGTCGCTGTCAACAGGTCCTTCACGCGCATGTGTACAGCATGGTGGGTGGTCGGCCGGGTTTCTCTTGCTCTTCTTCTGTCCGTCGTTCTCTGCTGGAGTGATCGACTCTGCTGGCTTGACTGTCGGACGTCGTGGCAGCTGTGGGACAGCCCTGAAACCAGTCAGAATGTCAGGTTGTCCTAGTTGGAACACCCTCACCCTACCTATTCGAATGACGGGAAAGGATAGAATTGGTAAAGATAGGTTTTCTATGATCGCGTCGACCGACTGGGCGGGCTGGCGACAAAACTGGAGCATGGACCAGCGGCGGGCGCTGGTCCTGGTCCTCGTCTTGTGAACTGTCCTGGATCGACACTTTCTCATAACATTAGGCTTCGTCAGAAATTACTTAAGAAACTGACAACCCATGGCTGGATATTGACTCCAGAGACTGGGACGACCGGCCAAAGGCGTCCGTTCCGGTAGGCGCTCTCGGCGTTGGCCATCGGGCGTTTCCTCATGAGTTACGGGTTGCACTTTGCTCTATGAAAAAATTCAATTAATACCTAAACAGCAAGAGCATGGACGTCAAAGCTGCTACTACGCTCTGCCTCCTGGTCCAACATGATGTCCATAAACATTCAAGCTTCGTCGAGAGAAATAAGGCTCGGTCTTGTCGCGTGCCCAATTTCGAACGACGCTTCATGCAAGGGCCAAAGTGAATACTCGTAGCAAGCCGAAGACCGAATTATGTGATACCGTCCCCGGAAGACACTGTGCCCACCAGTTCAGTTCAGCCTCTCACATCATCCCGACACCCTCTCGTAAAACGAGTATCGACGTCCTTGGTCGTAAACTCCCTTCCCACCAACGCCATCGCTATGCAAACACGCCACTCCATGAATAATACCATACCACGCCATCTTTTTCTTTTTCTCCTCCCGTCCAACTGGTCGTCACCCGAGGCCGCCAAGAGATAGCCTCAGGCTGCCTCGGCGGGAGACACGATCGGCTCATCGGCCGCCGTGGCATTTTCTATGCAGTCATTGGCGTCAAAAGCCGACGGCCCGCCCTCATCCGATGCATGGCGTTGGGCCTGCAATACGTGTGTTGACATCTCTTCCTGCTCGACAGGAGGGCGTCTCAAAGTTTCGTCATCTTCGCCCGGGGAGGGCGAGGACACCTTCTCCGAGGGAAACATCTCCATGTGGTCTCTCTCCCTCCCCGCGCCAGCGTCAACGTTGCCGTCCACCTGTGTGCTCAGGACGCTAGCAGGGTCGACGCAGTCGTAGAAGAGCATGAAGACGCCCCCCTGCGCGAGGACCGTCTCTTCATCCACCTTGTAGACCGTCTCGTCACTGAGCCGCCACCACTCCGTCTCGCCTTCTGTTTCGTCCTCGTCGTCGTCGTCGTCCGTTGGCTCCAGACCCGCGTTTGTATCGCCCGTCTGTGACTCCGCGGCCTCCTCCGGCCTTGGAGGCGAAGCGCGCGGGAACTTGCGGTAGCAGACGTAGTGTCCATTTTCGTGCCTCCCGTAGTGCGTAATCACCGCCCGGAGTTCGTATAGAGGCCCTGTAATCTTAGATTGACCTTTGTCTCCCGCCACCATCGATACGCGTGGCTTCAGGAGCCACTCTTCCTTGTCTGGGTGGGCAGGCACCACTCTCGGAATGGTCCCTTTGCCCTCGCCCCCCTGACCCTGGTCCACTACTCTCTCAAACGTCCCTGCACTACCGAGACACCACGGGCCGAGGTCCAGCATGAGAGGGAACCTCACAGCGGCACTGTTCTTCCACATGTACCCCGTGTTCTCGTCAAACGCCGACCGGTTCATGTGGATGACGAGACTCTGCGGTGGCCGAGCAATCACCGTCTGTTTCGTCTTGGTCGACGTGACTTTGAGATTCGAAGGGATCTGGCACTTCTCCGTGATGGTCTTATCCTCAAAGTCGTCGCGCTCCAGGGCATCCTCTACCGCCGCCAACCTTGCGCCGCGCTGGGCCATCGTCTCGCTGCTCATGCCGAACGCACGCTCCCGGTCGAGGATGGTGGTCAAGAGCCGCTGCACCTTGAGAAGCGTGCACTTGCCGCATTCCACGCCCTCGATGGACTCGATGTGGGCATAGGCGTCTAACAGCTCGAACAGGTCGTGCTCTGACGAGTCCAGGCCCAGGCTGAGCGTCAGGCAATTGAAAGGGATCATGGAGAGCCCGTCGCAATGCCCGCACTGGACGCATGCGACCCTCTGAGCAACCAGGCCCTCGAGAGGATTATGGGATACGCGAGGTGCCGAGAAGCCGCCGGCCGTAGAGGAGACGACAGATACACTCTGATAGCCGCTATCATCGCTGTGTTGACTTTCGTTCGTGTCGTCGTCCACGGCAAGGGAGCCGTCGGTGACTGCTGGTTTCAGCTCGAGACAGGGGAGGCTATTCCGTGACTTGGAAGCCTTGGCAATCTCGCGGTCGATTTCGTCCAGCAACTTCGAGTAGTATTCTTGCGCATCTTGCTGCTGCCACGTGCTCATGTTCTTAAGGGAGCCAGGTGTCCATAGCGTCTTTCCATGGTTCGATGCGTCGTTCAGATCGGCGATCAGGGTGCGCAACGTAAGCGCGGCGTGGTAGGTTTTCTGGTTTGCGGCATCGAGATGGATGTGGCGAAGCTGGTCGGAGAGGTAGCGCGGTAGCGGCCTCAACGATGCGAGGCCCTGAAGGATGCTATTCTGGTAGCACGAGTTGTCCAGGTTGCCCAGGCCGGGCGGACGGTCGTCCGAGCCGCCCTTGAGAGCCATGACGGCGCCCGAGAAGGATGCTAGACCCCTCTGCCCGGCCTGAGACACGGTGCCCATGACGCCCCCGCCGGGTCGGTCGAAGCCCAGTATCCTCTGCATGAGTGCGGTTTTGGCGGCATGCGTCCTTGCGGCACCTTGGAGCATGGGTCGCGGGACCAACGAGGGATGAAGCCAATTGTCAAGATGGTAGAGCGCTCGGTAGGGGACGACCGAGACCAGGGCGTCCCAGAGGGTTTCGATGCGGAAAACCGAAGACCAGAGGAACAAGGTTATTATAACGGTAGCGATAGTGATGAGCACAGTGGGTTCAAGAAGCCTGTCCTTCCAACCCTGCCCCGCATGGAGGGACTTGGATGTGTAGGGATCGTTATACAGTTTCTTGTACAGTTCCGAGTGGGCTCTTTGGGAATTCATTTCGGCGTCCTGCACGACGGACAAAGCAGCCCTGCGTCGATGGTCGGAAGGCTGTCGAGATGGATGGCGGCCGTACGATGCAGATGGTAGAGTAGTATAGTAGTATCGAGACGGAAAGCGTTATGTCAAGGCGATGAGGTCAAGGTGAAAGTCGGTCATCTCCATGCTGAATGTGTACCGAGGTAGGCGTGGCAGGCGAAGTTTGGGAACACGCAGAAATCGCTAATGGTAGAGTGTTGTGGTTACATATTCTTTGAATGATTATTTGGTAGGAAGCGGGAACATGACAGGAAATCAAATGCGAGAGTGTCCGTGCAAAATCATGGAAGCCAAGCTTCAGAAGCACCGCGTGGGGCCAGAATAGGTCAGATGAGCCAGTCGGAGTGTGAGTACCATGGGATAAGACCCGCTTTATTGATTAGATAAGATATGATAAGGATTTGCGATAAAGATTTTTGAGCCACCACGACGACTGGGGGGAAGAAGAGTAACGCTGGAGTATGGTGGGTGGTCGGCAGCCCACAACATATAAACCACAACAAAGAAAACATGGCGAAACCCGGTGCGTCAAAGAAGCAGAGAGGTTCGTATGCAAAAAAAAAAAAAAATCCATCGCCCATGCCTAAAGCTAACTCGCTCTTTCAGGGCCGTCAAAGCACTCCAGAGCGGCCCGGCGCGCCACCTCGCCGAGCATCGACACGGACAAGTCCCTCAAGAACGTCAAGCCACCTCCCGAGTCGGTCGACTACCGGCCAGCGGTTCTCAAGGCGCACCACGAATCCGGGGTCACCAAGAAAACCAAGCAGGGCCGCAAGGCGGCTCTGAGCAGCAAGGCGCGCAGGCGCCGCGGGAAGGACCTCGAGCGAGCCGAGGCGATCCTCGAACGGACGGCAATCAAGATTGAGAAGAGCAAGGGACGATCGCGCGTTATCCAGAGTAGGAGGAAGGCGTGGGAAGAGGTGAACAAGATGCACGGCGCCAAGGTGCGGTCCAAGTTCCCCACGGAGGAGGACCTGGGGAGGGAGAGCGGGAGTGATATTGCGGACGACGAGGCGGTGGGTGCCGAGGCCAAGGGTTGGGAGACGGACGAGGAGATGGAGGTTGCCGATGTGGAGGTTGGGCAGCAGAAGCCGCTTTCTGGTGCACCGGGAAACGTTGCCGTTGCGCAGTCTGATGACCTTGACGAAATTCTATGATACCTTGTTGCGGAAGAATATGAGAAGCCGGATGAAATGCATACAGGCAGTCCTCGACATGGCCAAGCAGCTGGGACTGTCGAAAGGTACAAAGTCTGTGAGCAGAGGACTGAAGCGAGACAGTTCCTGGCATATTATTATGCCTTGACAACCGACGGTACAGTCCATCAACTGCGCCCTGGAGAAGTTGGCATGGCACAAACATCGAGGGCATGAACTGTCCATGCTCGATTCAAAGAGTCGGGTTTACGAAGTAGTTCGCCATCTCGTCGTCTTATAATGTAGAGAACCAGGCCACTGTGCCATTTTCAAGCCGACAAGCCAACAGCGACGGCATCTCGGTCATGTTTAGACTTAGATAGAAAGCTCAGGCAAGCTCTTGCGAACTGACTAGCAGCAGCCGAGTAGAGACACCGAGCCTACAGATTAGCATGAACAAAACAAGAAGAAAAAAAAGGAGAGATAAAAAGGGTCAAGTTGGCTTTAGATTGTTGCTTGTACATTGTACTCGGAGTCGACCTGCATGAGAGAAAGGAATTGCTGTTAGTTACGCGGAACTGAGGTACATAGGTACGATGTACAGTTCTCACGACGGTTGGGGCACGGACCGCACCGCGTACGTGACATGCCGCTACTAAAATGCCAGATTTGGTGGAACGGAGATACTTCGTACTTTCAGCTCCCGACACGAATTCCCATCTCCATCTCATCTCCATCTCCTAGATACCCTTTACCATCTCATCACCTCGGAATGGGAACAAACTCCCACTACGCTCAACAACCATGGCGAATCCCGAGCTCGCCATAGCCAAAGTCAACTTCAGCGCCGTCCTTTTCCGCAAGGACCCCACGCCCTTGACAAGGCCCGAGATTGAAGCTTTCCACACCCTCCTCGCCGACACCATCACTCAATGCTCTCGTTCCAATGTCCAGGTTTGACTTGCCCTCCACCGCTCCAACCGGCCCGCCCTCGCCTTGTCTGCCTGCCTGCCTGCCTGCGTCCCCGTTGCGGCGCCCATATCCGCTGTCCTCTTCCCAGCAGCGCTTCGTGACCGCACCGAAACTAAACAGACTTGGATGTTTTCTCTCTTTAGAACTGCAAGCGATGGATCCTCAAACACCTGCGCCCGTCGTCGGCGCGCCTCGGCGCCTTTGCCAAGTACCTCGTCGCCCTCTCGGGCTCTTTCGCCGGCGAAGCCGCCAAGGACAAGTCGCCCAACTCCAAGCCCAAGCCCTCGCTCCGAAGGCGCCATCTACACCTCCTATACCTGCTCAACGACGTCCTCTACCAAACCGCCGTCCGCGAGCGTGACGACGCCTTCGCCAAAGCCCTGGAGCCGAGCCTGCAGGCCCTGTTCCATGGTGCCGCTGCTTTCCAACACGCTCCCAAGCACACGAAGAAGCTCGAGGACCTGGTTGGCCTCTGGGAGGAACAACGCTACTTCCCGCCGGCCTTCCTCAACGAGCTGCGAGACACCATTCGCGAGGCGCCGTCCATGGCGAATATGACCAAGTCCACAGAAAAAGAGAATCAACGACAACAACAGGATGGCGCCACAGGCCAGACGACCAAGCCTAGCAACCGTCAGGTCCCTTTCGTGATGCCCGCCATGCACGGCGATCCGGCCATGCCGTGGTACGACCTCCCAGCCGCCAACTGGCTCTCTCACCTCACCCCCAACTCGACCAAGCCGATGCAGCCGGACCTGATCAAGCCGCTCCAGCTTGCCCCCGGCCCAGCCGACAAGGCCCTCGCCCAAGCCGTCAAGGATCTCCTCCGGGACGTGGAAAGAATCTACAGCAAGGGCCGCAAGCCGGACGACAACAATAATGTCGACGACGTTGACGACGACGACGCAGCCGCCAAGCAACCGACCGCCATCAGCGAGATGGGCGAGCGCGTCATCCTCGACGAGATCACGGGCGAAATCATCGGCGGCGAGACGTATTACGGCTGGTCACGGGAGTTTTGCGAGAAGATGAAGCAACGTAAGCGGAAGAGTAAACAGCAGACCGATGATCGTGATCGTGGCCGCAGCGGCCGCTCCCTGTCGAGTAGGAGCAGGAGCCGGAGCCGGAGCAGGAGCAGGAGTAGCCGCTCGAGGTCTCCATCACGCCCCGCCGGTGGCCGTTCCAGCCGCAGCGTCTCCCCTCCTTCTTTCAAGAGACGCCGCCTCTCTCCCGCTTCCTCGCGGAGTCCCAGCCGAAGCCGGAGTCCCACCCCTCCTCGTAAGAGCTATCGCCAACGCTCCCACAACCGCTCGAGGTCCCGGACGCCGCCCCGCAAGAACAGGTCGCGGTCCCGGTCTCGTTCCGCGGATCGGACCAGGGACAGGGGCCGTTCCCGCTCGCCGGCGCGCGGCCTTGGTTCATACCAGAACAGATCTGCGAGCAACTTTGACCATGATGGCTCATCTCGCTATAACGACAACAATCACAGCATCAACAACAACCATAACGGCAACAACGCCCCGCAGCATCTTCCCCAGCCATATACAACCCCCCATCCACCGTTCCCTCCCCATCCACCACCCATGGGCGCCAACATGAACCATTTCCACGGGCTTCCACCACCGCCGCCCCCGCCTCCCCCCCAAGGTTACCAGGGAACCTGGCGTCCGCCTCCTCCACCTCCACCACCCATGGGAGGTCCGCCTCAGAACTGGTTCCCGCCTCCCCCGATCCCGCCCAACCCCGTCGGTCCAGGCGGCCCTTATTCGGGTGCATGGCATCAGCAGGGTCCTCCTCCCCCACCACCCCCTCCACCGCACTATGCCCCTGGGGGACATGAACAATATCAGGGAGGGAGAGGAGGCTATGGCCGTGGAGGACGAGGGTGGTAGTTCTATTGTCGAGCAGAGGGAAGAGCGTCGCCAGGGGAAGCGTGGCGGTAAAGTTCGCCCGATCGTTCAATCGCTGCCCATGTGTATCTAGCTAGAGGATAATCGAGGCCATGTTGGCATGTTATCTCAACACGAACATGATGCACCATACAACAGACCTCCGCCCAGCCTGTTGTGACATGTTTACCTCGCCATGACCAACGTCCACAAGCCGTAGCCGCGCATCTCTCAAGAAACCACGTATCGATTCCCTAAACTCCTGTCATCAGTGAAAAAGGGGAAAAGAGAGAAGCCCCAGATCTACGGTCGCTTGGGCTAAATTACGTCTTGTGTCCTCATTCATCGTCTAAATAGAAGCTGTCCTTCAAAGCGAGCATCCCCTTCCAGCCACACAATTCCCTACACCTCTCTCGGACAGCACGAAACGGGCCCTCGGCCTATGCAAAATAAAAAGGGTTCATAACAAGAAAGGGGGACAAAAGCCGGGCCAAGGAAGAAGAGAAAAAAGAACTCAAGACATTCCTATGTTATCCGCTATGCGCCTGGGGAGGATAAAGAGCCGATACTTTGCTCGCCTCACCCCATTAGGAACGGGACAAGAAACCCCCAGGAATAAAATAGAGAACAAAAGAAGGAAGAAAAAAAACAGGAAAAAAACAACAAAAAAAAAGAAAGGGGCAAGAGAACAAAACATGGCTAGTTTGCCCTCCTCAGGTCCAGTGTCCGCCAATCTCCAGCTCCTTGACATGAATCGTAAAAACAAGCCAACCCCTTTTATTCGTCCACAACCCCGTTCCAAATCGTCTCTCCAACCCAAGCAGCAGCCGAAGAGCAATGGCCTGAAACAAGAACCTCAGCCTATTTGCTCCCCACCTTCGCTCTTCTCCAAATCTCTGATGCCGTCCGTATGTGGCAAATTCGGTCACGTGTGTGAATCGTCTCCAGCAACCAAGGAGCGACGAGGGCAACAAGCACAACAACGGGATTGAAGCAACGACCACAGGGCCCGACTGCTTCGAGGCTCCATACCCCCATTTCTCGCGTCGTCCGCATCCGTCGTTCCACGGCAGCATCGCTTTTGCGTCGGCTTCTGCTGATATCGGGTTGGGCATTGCCCGAAGCTAATGACAGCACGCTCCACAGATGGTCCGAAGCCCTGCCTCAGACTCGAATAGACAAGAAGAGGCCCCACGGTACCCGGGGATTGGCGCACCGCAAAGCCGAATAACCGTAAGGAAGAAAAGAAAAATAGATAAAAATTCCCTGTCTCTATGGCTTTTGCAATGATAAACAAATAGACCGTAGACTCAGAAAGCCGTAGGATGGGGGGCAATGCGTTTGAATTGCCAATTCGAGAAACCAAAAATTTGGACGGAGGAAAGGCGGGTTGGGTCGGTCGGTGGGGTGCATCATCTCTGGCTGTGATTCGAGCCTACGGAACTGTGCTCATGGCTCGATGACCGTCCATCCTTAAGGTGGAGCGAGTCCAGTCGCTTCTGGTTCTCTTCGGCGGTGTCCTCCTCGTCTACGTTGGTGAGTGAGGTGTTCCCTGCCGCTGCACCGTTGGCCTGTCGCCTCATGTCGGCTTGCTTGGTGAGTGCAGCCCACTTCATTTCCCGATCAGCCTGTCTGGCCGCCGCATTGTTCTGCTGTTCTGTGTATTCGTGGGAACAGTCGTCGAACAGCTGAGGGTTGATCTCCATGAACAGTTTCATGGCATTGTAGACCATGCCGTGAATTGTCCTAGCACACGATTAGAATGGACTCTCAACGACTCTGAGTATGATTCCCAAAGGACCAAAGAGCTCACCTGTTCCAATGGCCCTTGGAATTCTCGTAGAGTGGCGCAAACATGATGGGGAGGATAATCTCCACGTTGTCGCTAACCAAATTGCAAAAGTACTCGTTGTTCCAGAAGTAGAGAGCACGTTCGGCGACTTGGAAATGGGGACTTGCGACCGATTTGGCCAGTTGGTGAAAGAGTGGCTCTTGGACCTTTGCAAATTCGGCAGGATCCATGACCTCAAAGATATCTTCAACCTCATTAAGGAACATGACCTCCTTGGTGCTGTTGGTCTTTGGCCAGTACCGGAGCAAGCCGAGGACGACCTGTCGTTGAGTTGTCAGTCAGCGCTCGGCGAGGCGATGCTATGCAAGCCGCGGCGGATAAAAAAGGACAGAAAATGAAACAGGAGAAAAAAAAAACGGAACATGAGTGTGCTGGTCTTACCTCTTCCGTGAGGGACGCATCCTTCTCCAGGAATTGAACAATGCAATACGCGAGTTGCGGGTGGTACATGCTCAAACTCTTGACCTTGTGCAAGGGTATCAATACGCGGGTCAAGAATGTCTTGTGCTCTTCCTTCAACGGGAGTGCGAATCCGTTAATAATGGACCCAAGAATCTCAAGAAGTTCGGCAATCCCATTGAAGCGTTCCGTCTCGTAGGTGAATTGGAAGAAGACGTTGTTGATGGAGCGGCGGATAAAGGACCGCAGATTGAGAAACTTGCCGTAGATCCGGTGGAGGGTGGTCTTGAGGAAATCCCTCTCCCGGGGATCTTCCGAGTCGAACAGCTCGAGCAGCGAGAGGACAAAGCTGTGGTCGATGTACGCCTTGGCTATATTGGTGTTGAAATCCTGGCTCTCGATGAAGCGCAGGAAGAACTCGTACACGACCTGGATATGGGGCCACGCAACCTCGAGCACGGGCTCGTCCTCCTCCGGATCGAATGCCTCGCCTTGCGGGTTCATGGGTGGCGGGATGGGTCGGAACAAGTTCTTGGCGAACATCTCAACGACGCGGGGGTACATGGGCTCCGTGATGACTTGGCGGTTATTAGCGACGTAGTCGAGGAGCTCGTGCAGCGCGAGTCGCTTGATCTCTTTTGATTTCATGTCGCCGCTGGCATCGTTGAAGTCGAAGATGACGTTGCACTGGTCAATCTTTTGCATGAACAGGTCTTGCCGTCGGTTGGGCGGGACTTCGTGAAACCCAGGTAGCTTCTCCAGCTCGCGGTGGGCCGAGATGTCGAAGCGCGACGAGTGCTGACGCTTGGGCGTCCTCAAGCCCTCGGGCACGTCCTTGGGGGTTTGGTGCAGTCTATCGAACATGAGCGACTTGGCGCCGGCCTTGGGGGGCGCCAGGTCATGGGGCATGGTCTCGGCGGCACCAGGAGGCGGGACGTGCTAAAAAGGGAGAATTGAAAAAAGGGGCACGTCAGCGATGAAGACTCAAGTGGCATGTCCGGTGGTGTTTGCAGCGTGGAATCCTTACAGGAGCACTGGGGCTAATGACGACCGTCGGCGGCAGAGTACCGTGTCGCACAGGGGTGCCATTCCCATTGGAAGGCTGTGAGGGGCCGCCGAAGCGGTCCTGGCCAGCATTCTGCTGGTTGGCTAAGTGGGAGGGCTGGTTCGGTGCGCCGTGGTCACCGCCCGTGGTGTTGGCGGGCAAGGGTTTATTACGAATATCGTTGAGTGTGGACGTGGAGGATGTCGGGGTCAGGACGGGAGACTGGTTCGCGTCACGGCCGGAGCCCGACGATGATGGCGAGGCGGTTCCATCTTTGGAGTCCTTGTTCTTCTTTGGCTTGTTCGAATCCTTGCCGCGCGACAACTGGGCCTGGAGGGGAAAAGGGATTAGTTAGTAAAGAAAAAAAATAAGAAAGCGACAAAAGAAAATAAGGAGAAAGAAAGAAAATGTCGTCATAACTGAAGACACGCCCCTTGGGGAGGATTGAATGCATACCTTGACGCGTTGACTGAAACGATTCATCTCGACGGCTACGGTAGACAGGTCCCTTGTCGTAAAGGGGCGCTGTTGAGAGACGGACGTGGTTGAGGAAGACTGATGACCAGAGAGTGGCAGTGGGGTAATGGAGGAACTGGATGCAGCCAATCTACTGGTCGAGAGGCCGATTGAAGGGGTCCGAAAATGGGGCCCCAAGAAGCAAGCTTCAGGGTAGCGCACAGCCGGTGGACGCGGGCGCCCAACGTCGGCCGGGATACAGGATTGTGAAGCCCGGACCGGTTCAGAGAGGAAAACCGAGTAGAGACGAAAGGATCAAGTCGGTCGCCGCGCGAGTCGAGTTTAGACACAGGATGGAGGGAGCGATGATGATATGTTCGTCTAATGGGTACCGCAGCAACAGACCAGGAAGGGTGTTGTTTTGGGAGGGAAGATCAGGGGGGCGTGGAACGACACCGCCTCCTATCTCTCTATCTTCCGCCTCTTGTGCGTCGACTGCCAGAACCGTGACAAGTGTACCAGGCACGTAAGAAGCGTGGAGTTGTGTATTATATCGTGTCGAGGATGGCGTAGGAGCGCTTGGTCGGTCGGATTGTTTTCTCGCGACGTCAGGTCAATGCTTGGGCAGGACGGTCAAGGGATTAGCCGTAGATTCGCGGTACACAAAACCCAAGGGAACCAGGGGGTCGAGTGTCCTGAGAGGGACTGTATGTCAGCGGCATCCGGCGAGAGAAAAGATGCAGCGAGTTGATATTGACAGGGAGGGAAAACAGGGGCAAAGATGCGAGGGCGTCGGGCGCGTGATGGGTAGAGATAATGGCTCACAGTAATTACTGAGTAGAATGCTGTCCGGGCGTGGTGCTGCGTAGCCGGTCAGTGCTCGGGCGGATGAGGGAAAGGTCGATGGATGGGTGGCTGAATGATTTAATGTGGAGTCAGCGGAGATGTGGTGGATGGATGGGACGAATGGGAAGGAGAGGACGCGGAACGATTTAGAGGAACTCGCTAAAGCTACAGGGGACATCAGTGCTTTTAGGTGTCGTAGGTCAACTGAACTTTGTAGTGTAACCACTGTGACCGTCACCTATGCACTGAGTTCCAGCTGGGGTTCAGCAGTTCCTAATGTACTGTACGTGTATTAGTACAGTACATTTGGTCCCATTAGGTAAGCCACGGGGCACTGACCGACCTGACTCCGTTGTCCTGGTGCACGAGCCACTTGAGCTGGTCACGGGACATCAACAGACTCCCAAATCGATCCACTTCTCACAGTCGTCATGACTTCATGAGCCTGAACCACAGTACGAAAATATTGATTATGAACTGTTTATACAGTGATCTAACAAAAGTCCCGACGCATTCTCCCACCTTTACTATACGCGTGGAAGTCCATTATTGTGCTGGGCCACTGTATTGTTTGCAACACCTGTTGCTATTTGCCCACCCATCCGATTGTGCCACCGAGAGCTGACCGAGATATGTCGGTGAGCCTTCACCTTGTACACCTTGTACACCTTCTCTTATCCATCTCGAAACAGGCACCTTACATTCAACTCAAGCGGCCACTCAAGCGCTTGCTCGACAATCTATTCATCTGCAACACCTGGACCCTACAACTTAATAGCCTGGTCTAGTCGCATCAGATCTTCAGTGCTACTTCTCTTGCTTACAATATGTGACGGAGAATTCAAGACTGGAGCTCACATCCAACTCTCCCCTCCCAAGGTACATCTGTTCAATCGTCGTGTGCATGAACTTTGGATCTGACTCAAGAGCAGCCTCATTCCAAGCCAGGATGACTTCCCAGGCCTCCCGGGATGTTGATATCGAGAACGTTGTTGGCTCGGTGGTAGACAGCCTTGTCTCTGACGCGGCAACCTCGGCCAACGCGGACCTGGGTATTCCACCATCACAAAGCTTCTCTGATGAAGAGATTGACGATGCACCCGAGCATGCTGCTCCCATATACCCAATCGCCAAACGCATCATCGGGGCCGTCGAAGTGCCCATGATTGTAATGAATCTCGACCGGGCGGAAAAGGCGTTTGGCAACCTCACCACCTTTCAGAACGTAGGCCCAACGAAAAACATTCTCGGGAATATTCTGGTCATCATAGTGCCTTTTGAGCTTACACTATGCAGGTCCTCGACTTGGAGCGTCTCTCCATTCCGTTCTACCTTAATCCAGAAAGCCCCTTCCGGAGACCTATACTGTCCCACCAGGCGGCAACTCACAACATTGTGCTCAAGGTCACTGTGCCGAAGCGCACGGGCAGGAGACGGAAAAAGGGCTCAAACGGGCCGTTTGAGGGCGAGGAGGTCGAGGCGCCAAACGTCTATGCGCCAGCGCCAGCATCTACGGCTGCCCCTCCGCAGCGAGACCACAATGTGTGCTCCCGGTCGAGACTCGACAATCCCCGCGTGCTCAGGCGAAAGTTACAGGACAATGTCGATACGTATCGTGTAGAGGCTGTCGGGGTGGCAAAGGGCACTCATCGCTTTCGGTGTATGCATCTACTCCTCTTCCGAGCCAGCCATCTACTGCCATGTTCACTAACATCATCTCAGCCTTGGCCGACTATCAATGGGACATGGATCAGTCCCCGTTTATGACGAGATTCATGGATCAGGTCATGTCAGGCGACAGTACGTTGGGCGCCACAGTATATGACACGATTTGCAAGACGACGGGAATTGACTGACACAATCAATGGCTCTAGTCAAAAAGATGCGAGAGTTCAAGTTTCGAGAGGGCACCGATTTCGGGCCCAACGTCGATCTGATCCCGCCGCCGGCATGGACGCCAACGGTGAGCCTCCCCTTCAACTACGGCTACGCGCAGAACCCCTACGTGCGGCCCGAGCTAGACCACACGGGGAAAGAGACCCTCGTCAACACGCAAATGCCTACACTGGTCGGCTACTTCCTCAGTGCCGACCAGTATCCCATCCCAGAAGGCCCCCAGCTCGAGTACGACGGCGACGACGAGGACATGAAGGCCTGCATCGCCACGGCTCGTAAACTGATGGAGGAACGACCCATCTGGACACGCCGGTCTCTTCTCAACGCACTGGGGGACCGAGTGCGGAACGCTCACATTATGAAGCGCTGCACGGGATTCGTGGGGTACCAGTTTCGCGGCGGTCCCTTTCGCGACGCGCTCATCAAATACGGCTTCGACCCTCGCAGTGACCCTTCGTGCCGGATATACCAGACGCTGCTCTTCAACCTGCGCAAGCTGAGGCCCGGGTACGCGGGGGAGACGTGGCATGGCCTGCGCAGCATGAGGGCGGACCAGAGGCAGCCGATGGGGGATAACTTTATGAGCCACATATTCGACGGCAAGTCGTTCTGGACGGACAGCAAGATCTGGCAGATCTGCGACATTACGGACTCGGTGGTGGTCCGGATCGTGGAGCAGGCGCCGGTCCGGCCGACGTGCGACGTTTTGGGGAGCGGGTGGTTCCACACGACGACGTGGGCCAAGCTCAAGGCGGTGATGAAGACCAAGATGATGGCGATCCAGTTTGGACGCAAGCTGACGGATGAGGATTTCGCCGAGATTATCCAAGTCCGGGACAAGACGCCCGAGCCGGGGGCCGGGGCCACGCGGTTGCCGGTGCCGGACCTCAAGCTCACCGAAGACGAGATGCGCGTCATGTACGGCAAGAACTGGAAGGTCCCCAAGAAGAAGAAGAAGGGTGGCTTCGACTACCGGGTCAAGGGCGTCAAGGCGGAGAGCGTGGCGGCCGCCAGCACGGAAGATGCCAACGGGTCCATGGAGGGAGGGTCGACGGAGACGGCGCAAAAGTCGAACCCCAACCGGTATAGGCCGGTCCAGGCCGACCTGCGCCCACTCGACGGTGGGGATGGCGGCCGGGAGGGGGGCCAACAGTCCAGCGGGCCTCAGTTTGTCGTGGGATCCGAAAAGGCCGGTTTGGAAAGGATAGACGAGCAGTTGAGTGAAACGGATGACGACGAAGCTGTGGATGAAGAGGAGGCGGACATTCTAGCACAGATATCTGGATTGAGGGGCCCCGAAATTGCTGCTGGGTCCTTTGGCGGACAGTCTGGTCAGCCTCGGGCAGGTGGTGGGAAAGGCCTTTCTGTTGCTGGAGTGGCTGGGGCCGATTATGGCGAATACGACGACGAGGAGGGGGACGAGGCCGGATATTACGACGAGGAAGGCGTAGATGAAAGGGGGAATGGGGAAGAGGGTTACAGAGACGAGTATAGGGGATATTACGAAGAGGAGGAGTATGATGAGGGCGGCGATGCTAAGATGAGGTCATGAAGGATCATGGGTCCTTGGAGGCCAGGGGGTTTCTTCCCTAGCCCATTAAGATGGCATTATCCAGGTAAACCATCCAGGACGAAGCATGATATCTCCTGTTTGCTTCTGATTTTCGACAATCGAAGTCACCAACGGCACAAAGGTTTCCTTTTGCATTACAGATGCCTGCTTGGCGTCTCGTTCCAACTTGAACGGCCGTCTAATGAAGCAGCCACCAACATGCGGCCAGATGCAGAGGCGACGACGGCCAGGCACCAACACCAATCAGAGTCACCACCTCACCCTTGTTGATGGCTGTCGGCGGCAAGTTGACAAACCTACGAGTGTGTACAGAGTATAGTTGCCTAAAAACAAGTCATACGCCTGGACGACAGTCAATGGCGGTGGACCAGGTATTAGTTGGAGTGGTGATCTTTCTCGAGTGAATGCAGGTGCAGCAGACTCCACCCGACTCGGCATGGCTCTTCTCGTGAATTCAAGTGGCACAGCATAGAATAAATACGAAGAAACAGTGCAGTGTCTTGGATGAACATTTTTTTCCCAATATCATCCCTCTGCTAAAGAAAAAGGAGAGTCGGTGTTGGCGACTCTTCTTATCTAATCCAGTCCGTTATAAGAAGACTTGGCGGTGAGTCGCCAGGTACATCACCATTGTATTAGTTTCTCTCCTTCCGTGCTTTTCCTCCTCGCCTCTGCCTGATTTCAAAGGGCATCTATCAGTATAAGACGGTTGAACATCTCATCTATTCGGGGACTTGACTGATTTACAGCCGTCTTTCTTACTTTTTTGCTTTTATTTTTCTTGTCGTTTTGGTTCTTCTTCACTTGGCCATTGCAGCGGTTACCCTGTATCATAAGACATCTCGCACTCTTCACACTCTTCACACAACTCCCTACCTCCCGCCTACACATAGACATCCACTCATCCCTATCATTCTGCACTACCAAACCTCTTTAGATTGGACTCACTCAACTAGATTGGACTCATTCTCAATCTCCTGTGGCTTCCCAACTAGGCCCAGTCCAGGCTTTCGGTGGCAAAGATGGACTTTAAGCAAGTCATCGCCGGCGTCTTGGGGACCATCGACGACACCTCCTCGCCACCCAACATCTCGGACGAGATCCATGCAAACGCGACGACCGGGAGCTACACGGCGGGCGAGCGGATGGGCAAGAACCACAACCAGAACCCCATCCTCGACGCCCTCACCCCGCTGCTGGGCGTCCAATTCACACCCGTCATCCGCACCCTGACGCTCCTCCACCAGCTCTTCGGCGCGCGGCTAGGCCTGGACCCGACCCTGCTCCTCACCCTCATCGGCGCCGCCTGGGCCTTGAACCGCCTTGCGCGCCAGCTCTACACGGCCGTCGCCAGGTTCGTCACCGCTCACCTCATGTGCACTGTCCACGTGCCGAGCGGCGACGAAATTTACACGCACATGATGACGTGGCTCGCGGCTCAGGACTTTATGGCCAATTCGCGGAGCATCCTGGCCGAGACGGTGTCCAAGACGGCCTGGGAGGAGGACGATGAGCTAGAGGCGCTTCAGTTGAGAAGCGTTGCCGGAGGAGGGGGGCAAAAGTATTTCAATTTCTCCAATCAGCAAGCAAACGCGGTATGTTATCCCTTTTATACACATAATGTCTCTTCTGCTTGAATTTCAGGCTCATATAAACACAGCCACCCCGATTCGTCCCAGCCGTCGGCCTGCACGGCTTCTGGCACAACGGTCGGTACTTTCGCCTCTCCCGCCGCCAGCAATCCGTCCTCGATAACAACGGGTCTTCCAACATGGCCTTCGCAAAGGAAGAGACGCTCGTGATCTCTTGCTTCGGCCGGTCCCCGGAACCCATCAAGACGCTGCTTCGCACGGTGAAGCATCACTTTTATAGCGACCACGTGGCGCGGACGACCATCAAACGGCCTTCGACTCAAATGTCCCGTCGGTACCCGGGTGGCACCTGGACCATCGTCGCCTCGCGGCCTGTCCGGCCCTTGAGCACGGTGGTGCTCGACGCCGAGCAAAAGGCCGCCGTTCTGGCCGACATGAACGAATACCTCCACCCGGCCACGCCGCGGTGGTACGCCAACCGCGGCATCCCGCTGCGGCGTGGCTACCTCTTCTGGGGCCCGCCGGGGACCGGCAAGACCAGCTTGTCGTTTGCCTTGGCCGGCGTCTTCGGGCTTGACATTTACGTCATCAGCTTGCTCGAGCCTACCCTAACGGAGGAGAGTCTGGGGGCGCTGTTCAACGGGCTGCCGAGGCGATGCGTTGTGTTGTTAGAGGATATCGATGCGGCCGGACTGCGGAGGCCGGATGAGGAGGAGGTGGAAGAATCGGAAAAGGAAGAAGATGATGAGGAGGAGGACGACGACGACGACGACGACGATCAGGAGGACGAGACCAAAGATTCAGTTGGGCAAAATGAGGGAAGTGACAAAGAAGAGAAGGCAACGGAACAAATAAACGACGCTGAGGAAAAGACGAACAAGCCTGTCGTTAACGGGACCAAGACCGTCGATTCTTCCGGCGAAAAGAAAGCGAAAGCCAAAGCGGGACTATCCAAAAAATCCAACATGCGTGGCAAGAGCAGCAAAGGCAAGGAGAGGAAAACCAACGGAACGAGGACGACGCAGCGAAGCCAACCTTTCATGGGCCCCCGTGCTCCCTCCTTTCCGCCCTGGGCAAGGCCGCAACAGGAAGAGCATCGCGGCATCACGCTCTCAGGCCTCCTCAACGCCATCGACGGCGTGGCGTCGCAGGAAGGGAGGGTTCTCGTGATGACGACGAACCGGCCCGAGACGCTCGACGAAGCGCTGATTCGCCCGGGACGGGTGGACTTGCAGGTCGCATTCAGCAACGCGACGGGCGAGCAAGCGGGTCAGCTTTTCGAACGGATGTACTATTCCGGTGCGGCGGCGGACGAGACGGAGACGGGGCGGGAGGGACCAGGGGGTAAAGGCAAAGCGAAGAGACTCGACGCCGAACGGGAGAAGGACGTGTTTGCGGCTACGGAAGGCGAAGAAGGCATCGTGGACCCGGAGGAGCTGAGGAGCGTGGCGAAGGAGTTTGGGGCCAAGATACCCGACGGGTTGCTGAGTCCGGCGGAAATACAGGGATTCCTGCTCAAGAGGAAGAAGGAGCCTCGGCGGGCAGTGAGAGAGACGGGTAAGTGGGTGCAGGCTATGAGGCTGCAGAAGGAGAGCAAGACGAAGGTTCTAAGGGTTCAATAGGTAGGGTGTCTAACGAGGGAGGTAGAGAAGCAGATGGCTCACCATGGAAATCTTGAAGGCATTCTATGTGCGTGACATACATATGTGTATGCCCAGGTCACGGAGTAAAGTACCTCCAGACGAAGGCAGGTAGGTGATTCACTTACGGTTCTTGCCTGCCTTCAGCCCTATACATCGTACCTTCCCAGGCAGGATTCAGACTTACGCAACTCCCTATCAGTTGATACGTAGCTACCTTCCTCTCTTCCGGCCGTGAATCTAGATACGTATACCTAGAAACGACGCATCTCAGCCATCTTTATTTGCTTCCCCAAACTTCTTCCTTACAGCATCAGTTGGACAAATCTCTCACCACACATAAACGAAGCCAACTAAAATAGCTTCACCTCGACTTCAACCTGCGTTTTCTCTCTTCTTCCTCTTCTTGGCCCCAGCTTTCCGAGTATAAAGCCATGGCTCCCGAAATATCTGACCCCGAAGACAAGCACTACTGTTATCAGTGCCAGATGGTGTTTCCATCGGCGTTTGCTATTGCGGAACACCGGAGGATCAGATTCGCTGAGGATGGCAGTCATATCCACTGTTCAATCTGCGGCGTCACCTTTGTCACCAAAGAAGCACTTGATGAACACACTCGGCAGGTTGGCAAACCCTCCATTCATCCATTTCCCCTAATTGAACTGCTAGAGATGGAGGTCTCCTAACGACCGGCGTAGACCCATGCCAAAGCACAGGACCTCAACTGCCCCGGATGCAATGCCCACTTCATCCGCGCTGCCGGTCTCATGGCCCATCTAGAACGCGGAGAATGCCCCGTGATCAGCAAGTCGCAGCTTAATGCCAGACGAATGAAGAAGCTCGAATTTGCCAACGAGCTTGAGAAGCGAGCGTCGCCCAGCTTTCCCAATTTCACTCGCTTGGTCGGCCAAGGCGCAGCTTCCGACATGGTCGACACCACCACTTGGGAGGCGGCCCACGCCGGACCTGCTCGTATCCCTCCCGATGAATCTCGTGCCAACAGAGTCTTCTTCAAGGAAGAGGACTTTCCTCCGCTGGGCACTGAGAGCCGTCAGCTCCCGTCTACCAAGACGAAGCAACTGACCATGGCCGAAAACAAGCGCGGCATAACACATGATTCCAGCCTTGTCCACTTCAATGCCGAGAGGTGTCGTGAGGACCTTACTGGCCTATACCGTTGTCCTGTACGCATGTGCGGGTAAGTGACGTCCCCCATTATCCCCACGCTTTGGCGAGGTTACCGAACCACGTATAACGAGACGAATTTGTAGACAAACATTCAAGACGGCGCAGGGTCTTACGGGTCATCTAAGGCAGCCCAACGTGCATACTACAGCCGGACGCAGGTTGCAGTGTCCCATGTGCTACAAGTGGTTCAAGGACGTGGCGGCCATGACGGCGCATGCCGAATCTCAGAGCAAGCGCTGCAGCATTCGCTTCTCGGAGCACTACCGTCCCTTTATCGACCAGCTGACGGCCGGCGTGGTGGACGCAGTCGGTCTCCACGAAGACAACACGGTCAAATATGAGGTCAGCAAGGACGCGACCAGCGTCCTGTACCAGGTCCAGGACAAGACCCAGAAGCTCATGATAGACTACCAGGCCAAGGCGTTGGAGGACCTGCAGACCTACTGGGTCGATCGCCCGATCACGGACGAGGAGTGGTGAGGGTGGCGTGGCAAGAAGAGGCCAGTTGGACGTTTTCATATCTATTCAGAACGGACGCAACGAGGGTTTAATTTTCACGATGTACGTACGGACAAGCACTCGAGTGGACCCAGGGAGGTCGGAATACAGAACATAGCACCGCCACCGCCCAAGCCTCAACCAAGCCCCATGGGCTTTTCCACACACATATGTACAAGTACATCGTCTAACGCTCCAACAACCCCTGGATTCATCGCTATCATTACGTATACCTACATACCACGTACACAACTCACCGATACCTTTTCAACTACCCCCGTACCCGAATACGTATTCCGCCTGTGCGTCTTGTTATTTTAAGAAGGTCGTACGGCCTTCGGCAGAGTACGACGCACGAATAACGACGACAAAGACCGACCGAACCGAGTTTTCGGCCTGCGTCCACTTCCTCCTATCCGCCATGGTCCGCACCATCACCAGCAATACCGCCTCGTCCTCGTCGTAAGCTGATGGAGCCTGGCACCTCGCAAGTCGAACTCGCTACATTTTCGCCAACGACATCCCCATCTCGATCCCTTTCGGTCTCTCCTTTGGCTTTTCCCTCTCCGTCCGAATACGAACACGACGGAAATAGCAGCAACACCATGGCTCGTCGCTGGGCCAGACGGGTGGAGCGTTGCTGCTGCCTCTTTGCGACATATTTGCCTCTTACTCTCGTTTATGGACTTACGACATGGGCTCTTTGGGTGGACGTGAGCATCGGCTCGTTGCCGACTAAAATTCCTTGGATCGGTATTTTTCCCTTTTTTCCCTCTTTTTTCTTCTTTCTTTTTTGGACCCCCGTTTGGCCCAGGAAAAAACACGACCAGCTAATCTGACGAATCGAAACAGGTACTGGAACTTCCATCGGCGCCGTTGTCATTTACATCCTGCTCAACTGGTCCTATACTACGGCCGTCTTCACCGACCCCGGCAGCACCACCAACAAGCATGGCTATTCCGAGCTTCCGACCGACGCACCGCCCGCCGTCACATCGTTCACGGTCAAGTCAAACGGCGAGATGCGGTTCTGCAAGAAATGCCAGGCCAGGAAGCCGGACCGTGCCCACCACTGCTCCAGCTGCCGCCGCTGCGTGCTCAAGATGGACCACCACTGCCCGTGGCTGGCCACGTGCGTCGGCCTCCGCAACCACAAGGCCTTCCTCCTCTTCCTCATCTACACCACGCTCCTCTGCTTCTACTCGTTCGCCCTCGCCGGCGCCTGGACCTACCTCGAAATCATCGACAACAACACGACCTACGTCGACACCCTGCTGCCCATCAACCTCATCATCCTGAGCGTCGTCTCGGGCATCATCGGCATCGTCATCGGCGCCTTTACCGGCTGGCACATCCTGCTGGCCAGCCGCGGCCAGACCACCATCGAGTGCCTCGAGAAGACCCGCTACCTGTCCCCCATCCGCAAGACCATGGAAAGCCACAGCATCCGCGGCGTGCCCATCCCCGGCTACGGCCGCCAGCTCATCGACCTGCACGCCAACGCGCTCCCCGGCATCACCTGCCCCGAGGAGGGCGAGGAGATGCGCAGGACCCCCGCCAGCCGCCCCGGCGGGCCGGACGGCCAGCGTCCCGTGGCGGTGTCGTACGAAGAGATGGAGCGGCAGCGCGCCCGGAAGCGGTACGAGGAGTACCTGGACGAGCAGGACTCGGAGAAGATGCCCAGCGCCTTCGACCTGGGCGTCAAGCGCAACCTGCTCCACCTCTTCGGGCCGTCGCCGTTCCTGTGGTTCGTCCCCATTTGCAACACCACGGGCGACGGCTGGTCGTGGGACCCGAGCCCCAAATGGCTCGCCGCGCGCGAGCGCATCGCCGCCGAGCGGGAGGCGCAGCTCGCGAGGGAGATTACCGCCGGTTGGGGCTCCGACGCGCCGCCGCAGTTCTACAGCCCCAGCGCGTCGTCGTCGTCGCCGCCGTCCCAGTACGGCGCGGGCCGCCACTACCTGCAGCCGCAGCCGTCCCCGCCGGTGGCTTCGCCGCTGTCGTCTCGGACGTCTCCTGTGCCGTCGCCACTAGGCGGCAGGGTCCCGTCCAAGGCGGATCGCGTCTTGGGTCGAGACCCGAACCTGTACGCGGATGGCCCGCAGGAGCAGGTGTCGATGCAGCGGCTCAACCGCAGGGGCCGGGCGCTCGATGACGACTTGGAGTTTACCGATGACGATGACGAGCATCGCGACGAGGATGGGAATGACTTGGACGATCACGATCGACGTGCTCGTAGCCCGGACAAGGAAGCCGTGGTCGCGGGCAGGGCCGCGGATCGGAAGGATGAGGTGGCGGCGGTCGCGGACCGCGGGGCCCTGAACCTCGTGAGGAACGGTAGTTGGAGACGTGGTGGCGCCAGCGGGCTGTTGAGAACGGCCAGCCACAGCCCCGTTGTCGCGCCCGTGGCGGTGGACTCCAAGGGTGCGTTGGATGACGACACGGTGGACTGAGACTGGCGGTCTACAAGTCTAATGAGATGAAAGGAGTTTTGTTCAGAACGCAAATACGTTGGAAGCGTGGAAGCTGTTGAGAAGCGATTGTTCACTGATACCCACAGACCTAGAGGGAAGGGGAAGAGAGGTAGAAGTAATGAAGAGGCAACAACCGTTTATTACGTGGCTTAGAACAATGTCGACGGATTTAACCTTGAACGGGCGTAGTAGTGGCCGTTAAGGTTCATCGGATTGTTTACAATACCGATTGTATATATATACAGATCATGTTGTTTAGAACGCCTAGGCTCGGATTTCGCTGAGGTTTGACGGCAACAGGGCTGGTTATTATGGTCCTCACGATGGCTTCAACTACAACGTATGCCATTGGAATACAATAGACACAATACGGTAGTGTAGTTCACAGCATTACTTTGTACCGTTTCCGGGTTTATATTACCCCGACATTGGAGCATCGGGTGAGGCCCACTATTCACTGCCTCTCTAGATGACCCTGTCTCATCTGTCAGCATGACGGTATTAGCCGAGATAGTGGAGGTTAGTCATCCAAGCACTTGCCCAATGAAAATATCCCAATTCCATCCAGGTCGACCGATTTTGCTCCTACCACTAACACAACGTATGCAACGTACGCACATCATCAGCATCACCGTCTTCCTAACCTATTCACTCTGATGATCATTTTTCTCTCCTTCCCCTGATTCTATATCTGGCGTCCCTCGTCCGTCGACGGTGGTATTGAAGCGCTGTCAATTTCCCGACTCTCAATCCATGGTTCGACCCCTGTCCAAATGAGGTCCATGCCACGAAATACCCTGCAGTAGGGCTTACAGCGCATGTGTCGCTGTCGCAAAGGAGGTGGAGTGATGGCGTCTTGCCTTCTGTATGGTCCCTCGACTCTTCGTCTTCAGAGGCCGCCGGGAAGTCTCAGTAGACTTGACGATATCTTCTCCCTTCTCTGGGATCAAGAACCGCGATGGACGAAGCTAAAGAACTCCAGGGCCAAACGAAGGATTGAGAGCTCTGCTTCGCCTTGGCCTTTCGCATCGCCCTCCTCTCCACATGGCCTGAACCCCTACCTAATCTGACAAGGCTAACATCAGTCTGGACTAGCGGATTACTGCCAAGAGCCTCCCACAGGGCTGGTCGCTGTCGCGAACCCCTGCTGATTCCTCGTCAAAGTCCCAAGATGTCCAGAATTGTGCATGGCACTTCGCAATGAAGAGTAGGAGGTCGCCGTCTAGCCATACAAGGCAATATCCGCACGTTTTTGCATCCAATGGCAGAAGCTCACGGCCCGGGAACTACGACGTTTTTGATGTCCACCCAAGTGCTGCGCGGCTGAATTCGGGCTGAGGTCCCGTCCCTGACGATATTGCTATTCTGAGCCCGGCCCTACGACGTCTTCCCATGTCTGGTTCTTTTTCCCTTTCGGGAGGGATCCTTCAATGCCGCCCTGGCCCCTGGAAGGATTTCGTCGTCGGCGTTCGTGTTTCGCTTGTCTCATCTCTCGACCGTTGTGTTGTCCACGACTCTTTTTTTTCTCCTTTCGCTCTCGCATGCCGCGCGGTAAATCTTTTTTCTTATTTTCCTCACGACTTGGACGTAATTTGACTCTTCATTCCGATTTTTTTTTCTATTTTCCTCGTTACTGTCTCTATTGGAATACACGACCACTGGACCTTGTTGACATTATTTATTTTCTCTTCATTGGTCTCCCGGATTATAACAAAAAGTTCCTGCTCGTTCTCCTTGCCAAATCGCGTATCGCGCTTTGTGCCTCTCGCGGCCCTCGAGTCGTTCCCGTTTCTCCATCAGCGCTTAGGCGACTCGAAGCAGCTGGCAGGAAGCAACTCCCAACGCACGACGCTGGCACGCCGCCATCCGCCTTCGCCGATCACCACACGTCATGACCACCGTTACGCTGGGCACAGGTCTGGGCCCCGAGAGCGACGGCGAGGCGTGGGCAGTCCCCCTGACCGAAATCTGGACCGCGCCGTCTGGATGTTCGACCATCGTCCCCTGGAACGAAGGCGAGGCGCCCGATTATCACCAGACGTGCGGACCGCCAGCCTTCTCGGAAGTCTGGTTCTACGACGGATATTACTCGCCTGGCGTCTGCCCGTCAGACTATACCGTCGGATGCAGCAAGACGTCAGGGAACGTCAATTTCTACCCAGTACGATCGGAACAGACGGCGGCTGTCTGCGTCCCAAAGTACGTATGCCCTTTATCGCTAACCAACCACCCTCGCCAAATTATGCATCTCGGTTGACAAAACTCTTCTCCTTCCAGAGACTTCGAGTGTTTGGAGGAAACGAACGGAATCACCTTTTGGGCCACGAGGACCTACAGCAGGGAAGATGATGTGTGGACCACGACAGTTCCGGGTTTTCAGATCCGGTGGAGAGCAGAGGACCTCGATATCCTCGCGGTACACCCTACAGACTCGAACATCATGGGCGGCGGTGCCAGCAGGACCAGCAGCAGCAGCAGCTCCGCGGCCTCGGCCTCCGAGCAGGCGGAGTCCTCTTCCGGTGGTGGCATCTCGATCGGCGCCATCGTCGGTATCGTCGTCGGAGTGGTGGGAGGTCTGGCCCTCATCGGCATCGGAGCTTTCTTTCTCTTCAAGAGACGGTGGAACAAGGGTCCCGAGGCCGGCGGGTACGGTTCGCCCGGTGCGGCTGCCCCGGCGCCCGGTTTCGTGCCTCAGCCGAGCTACAGCCCATCGCAGATGAAGGAGGGACATGGTAGCGTCCACACGTACGCGCAGCCGATGAACCCGGCCGCCGCGGGGGGCTATTACCACCAGCTGGGATACCCGGCCCAGCAACAGCAGTACGGCCAGGCGCCGCAGCCTTACCAGCATGCCTACTCGCCGCCGCAGCAACACCAGACTGTGTACGAGATGCCCCATAGCCACAAGATCCCCGAGCTTTCGGCTACGAGCTCCCCGTCCGAGCTCCCGCAGCCGCCGTCCGAACTCCCCCAGCAGTCCGAGCCCCCGCAACCATCCGAACTCCCCGCCTCCACCTCCGGGTTAGCCAACAGCGGCGCGGATGGCGTGTCTCCTCCGTCTACCGGTCCCGCCTCGGGATCTGCTTCACCTCGGAAGCTGACATGACCGGAAACTTGTCGAAAACAAATTATATTGTTTCACTTTTGTTTATCATGCCGAGCCTATCTATACTGCTCTGCTTTTCCGGCCGGTATGGTGCCTGGTGCGAGACGGGGGCAGCGAGGGATGAGCAGGAAAAGCGGGATACCAGCTTGCAACTTTTGCTTTTATTTATTCTTCTTGCTTTTGTTTGGCGTACATGGCAGGGCGAGCATTGGGGCATTGCTGGTCTCCATACACACGTACATTATACATGCGATCTATCATCGCTGCAAATACACACAACTTCCATACACGTAAGTTCTTCTCCCTGCGCTTCGCATGTGCCATGGACGGGATGCAGCGTGGTATCTGGTCTCTACCACTCGGATCTTGCGTCTCGTCGTTCTGAAACACAAGTCGTTCCTGTCGACTCGTCTCTCACCGAGAGCCAGACAGCGAGCTTATGCTCATGTTGTTCTCTGGGACACTTCGGCCTGCTCTTGTCCACCATGCCAAGGGCTGGGCTTGCTTGCATCCAGGCTCATGACCCAACGAGCTCTCCGTCTCTTCCGACTGGGAGTACGGGACAGACGGTCTCGTATCTCGGCGTCCCACGCGAGACATGTCGTGAACATCATGCATACTTGTCGAGGGGGGACAAAGAGGGGAAGAGGGAAAGGAAAAGCAAAGGGTGAGGGACGGCATGCGGACAGTTGACGGCGGTGAGAGAGTGAAAGAGTGAAGGTTTGCCCGACCTCTGCAACAACAGATGATCAACTTTTCAAAGCAAAGAAAAACCCAGACGTACGACGGGCCCCCCGACCTGACCCTGCGCGACCTTGACTCCTTCATCGGACATTGCCGCGGTTCGTCGTCCGATAGCCTCGCCGACAGCGGAGATCCCGTTAGGTCGAGATGCATGGGAGCATCGTCGCGCAAGGGCTTCACGACAGGACGGGGCGATGGTGCCCCCGTGACGTTTTGGTCTCCGATCTCGCTGGCATCGGCGGCCTCTTTTCGTTCTCTATTCCTGTGGTTTGTCTGCTTGGTCTACGGAAAACGCAGCCCATGCCGTGCTGAGATGTGGTTGCCTCTCGGCTGTGCGCCCACCGTGTACTCTGCTGTTCTGCCTCCGATATCGATCGTCCTTGGATATCTTACTGCTTCTCGGTCAGGGGGGGCCCAAGGCTGCTGTCTGCCCTTTGGTAAGGTCTGGAAATGACACGCCCTTACACGACAGACGTGGTACAACATGGCAGCGACGTCCACAGCGACGTCATACAGCCTGTCTCTGGTTTCTCTCCATCTCACTGGCATCTCCACTATGCCGGCTTGTGTCTATCATGTCTCAGATTGCCGTTTCGAACGACGCCGCTCAAGTTATGAACAAACTTTGTGTTTGGGAGGCCTACGTTGCCCTCCTACCTGTCATCTTCTGGCAGACACAGTTCACAACTCCTCGTAGGGTCTGAGTTGTAAGTAGGAGAGTCCGAGCGGAGATGGCAGCTAGACGTGCCACTGTGCAACTATATCCAAGACGGAAGCACGAATCGCTGTCGAATCGCAAAACAAAGTGCTTTTTACATGTGACACTCCATTTGCCTCTCCAGGGGGTATGGTCACACAACATGACAGACCGAGAGCGACTCGGCCCTGTCGATACCCGTCGAGACTGTCCGCTTCTGTCGTTCCAAGTGCAGAAGGAGAAGCCGCAGCAACGGACCGATCGAAAGAGATCGAAAGAGAACGGGAGTACTCTCGAGACAGGAGGAGGAAAAAGGGAGGCTACAGAAGGAAGAACGGGGCGCACACGATGCTGTCCCCGTCCGAACCTACGTCGCGTCGGTTTTAGTTAGGTCTTGTTGACGCAGCTTTGTCGTCGTCATCGCCAACAGCTTGTCCTCCAACGAAGACACTGCCATGCTGTCAAGACGCCATGGGCCATTAGCGGTGAACCACGATACCATGCCGCGCTGAAAGGCAAACGGGGACAAGACTAGCAGGTAAGCGACCAAGGACTCTTGTCCGAACAGAGACGTATGTATACTCACGAGCAGATCAAACAGAAGCATTTCCGTCTACCCTCGCCGTCCCTACATCCATCTCTCCATCTCTCGTCGTGCTACACCACGTATGTTCTTGTGCTTCCCCAGGGAAACGCCCTTTGCAAGACGTACCTGCAGCAACCACACACCGCTGGATCGACTCAGAGCCCATATAGCCGAAGGGCACCTACACGGCCTTGTCGTCGCCCCTTCAAGACTGTCCAGGTATCGGTCGCCAGAAGCTATGTACTCTCACGTACCTTTATTGACCACGGTCATTTCCACGTCTCGTCAGAGCCAACCCTTTTCTCCCACTCTGTTTCGACTCGCCGACACCACGAGAATCCGCCAGTCTTCTCTGCAATAACACCATGCTCGCTTACTGACGGCATGTAAGGATGACATGTCGACACCACCTCGTTGCAGTGCAGACGACACGCCAGACACGGGCGGCTATAGCTGCCTGGAAGGTATGGGGTGGTCTAAGAGCAACGGACTCCAGAAAGATATCGAGTTGGTTACTCGACAGCAGTGGTTCAAGGGAAAGGAGGTCCAGAAGTTGATTCTCAAAACATACAGCCTAAAGAGTGAGTACTGGGTCGATGGCGCAGCAAGTCATGTCGACATCTCTATGCATCTCCCATCGTCCGTCCATCCCTCCTAAACAGGAAAGGCAGATGATCCCAATTTCCCTCTGCGTTGACCGAGCTCAGGGGGTATAGCGAACAAAGCATGAGGCGTTGATCAGACCACGCCACCGGCAGCCACCTCGTCCATCATCCTCTCCCTCTTACACCCCTTGGGCCCGATCGCACCCCCCCCCCCCCCCCCCGTTCGCACCGCCTGTGGGAGAAATGCATAGATGGATCAACGAATTGCAAATCGAAACCACACTTTCCCCTCACCTCCATCCCTTCCCATCGCGCGGCTCACTGCATGAGGTGCCATTGATCAGTGTATATAAGACATGGCATATGTATAAGTGGTAGCTTGCTTTGTGGGGGTGTCGTGGCAGACGGCACAGCACAGCACAGCTATACCAGCTTGTCAGCCGGGGCTGATCCCACAATATCATAACAGGGAATATAGTCAGTCGGAATCGCAGTAACGATCATGGTAATAACAGCAATGGTAATGGTAGTAGCAATAAGAATAGTAATAATAGTACAGTGAGACTGCTTCAGGGAAACAACCAACAGGACAACCACCAACCCATGACCATGACCTTGAACGTCGCCCAGCGTTACACAGACAAGGCGTCAAAGGAGCCGCTCTTCGTCGATCATATCCTTATATCCTATAGCACGCCTCTTCCTTCGTCCCTCCTGGACATCTGCGCCGAATCCTCCACCAAACCCCCCTCCACACCCCCTTGTTCGTTGCCCCTTGTCCCTCGTCAGCTCCAGTTGCCGGCCGGCATCCAAAAACAACCCATATCACCCCAACAAACAGATCCCCATATCAGAGCTACTCCAAACTCATGCATGTAAGCAGGGGTCCAGGCAGCTCTTTATTCACCCAGATGGCTGTTATGCAAGCTCACCGCTCACCTGACCTCGTTGCACATCGTCCGTCATCATGCCCCTGTCCTCGGCATGCCGCCTTCTCCCCATCTTTTCCCACCCCGTTCCTCCTGCAACTGTGATGGTGGATTCACCACAATCCAACCATCCGGAGAACCCCGGTCCTAGTCCCCTCCGTGGCCATTCCTCGGGCGCTCCAGCACACGCATTATAGACACGGCACCGCGCCACTACTCGAAGCTCCGGGGGGAAGCCGATCGGTCTAAACCCATATCGTCGGTTCTGGCTCCGAAAAAACTGACTCCACTTCCGGCCCCTGGCTAGTTATATGCCTGTTTCTTCCCGTCAAGTCTGGACGCGACGAGGCTTGCTGGCCACGGACGCCGCTATGCCAGTCCAGGGTAAAGGTAACGGGAGGGAAAGACGGAGAAAGACGAACGGCCGGGGGGATCAGAAAGGTCGGACAATAAAAAGAAGGTCCACTGGCCCGTGCCCTGCGAATTAGACCTCACCCAGCTCTGCGAATCCATCCCGTCTAATTCCCTTGTAGCTGTTTCGTTGCATGACAGCCCACGTTGCATGTACGTGGAGACGACGACGTCCATGGAGCGAACGGGTCAGAATGGGCAAAGACGGCCGCTCCATCTCCGCCATGCCCCTTTTCGTCAGAAACATGCACAGTTGCCTGCCAGACGACCTTCTCCCCGCATTCATATCAAGCCCAGAGACGTGGTGACATGCGGTCAGACCGACAAACGCCGAGGACATGGCCGGGGACAAGTTGGAAAGGAAGTCTGGACGCCGTGTAACCCAGCCCTCCCAGCTGCTAATCCGCAGCAAAAGCAGTTCGGTTCCCATGGCTGCCCACTCAAATCTCGATGTTGTGTGTTCCCCTGTCCTTCGCTCTGCTCTGCTCTGCCCCTGCCCCTGCCCCTGTCTTGCCCCTGTCCTGCCCTGCTTGCCCTGCCCGCCGACCCTGTCCGTGCCTCCTACAACAAGACATCTTCGTTCGCCCTTATCCCAAGCTTACACACCCATGTCTGTACCTCAAGCTGGCTAGGCTTATCAATCATCTCATCTGCTCTCACCCCACACCAGCTCACCTCGCGTCGCGTCGCTTCGGCTAACTACATTCCTCACGTCGCCCTGTCCCATTGTAGCGCATCAGATCCAAAACCTGGGATTCTGCTTCTTGAAAGTAGAAAGTGCGGTTAGTGCAGATGGTACGTTGTACGTTGTAAGCACAAAAGGCGCTTTGATCATGGGCAGGCTCTGCCACCTTTGTGAACCCTGTTTGGCCTTGAGGGACGGACCATGTCGATGTCGCCAGGGCCGAGGAGTCAGTCCAGATACCTACCCGCAAGACCCCCCCCCCCCCCCCTCCCTCCCGTCCGTCGAGCCAGCGCGCCGGGCCTAATTGATGACCCGCGTACGAGCTAGAGCTACACCTACCCTTGCATTAGCTGCGCTCAATCTCAACCCCCTGCTCTTACTTGTATACCCATGTCTCTACTTTCCTGCTGGCACGGTCACGCGATGTCCGGCTTAATGAGAAGCGTGCATGGCATCGAGATCTGGGCTGATGCTGATGCTGATGCTGATGCTGATGCTGATGCTGATGCTGATGCTGGTGCTGGTGCTGGTGCTGGTGCAGACACGAACGCCGGAGAATCCATCGACCCATGGCCGCGCGCACATGCTACGAATAGCAGTCATGTATAACCTGTGTAGTAGCGCCTGGGTAACTCGCCGAAAGACCCCATGACAGTATCCCCAACTCTGCGTGAGGTGTGCTCTCATGCTACACTACTAATCGTAGGGGAGCCCGAATCTCAACCCATGCCATGCACTAGCAAGGCAGCGTTGCCTGGATTCTTGACGGAGGTCGATATTCCCCCGTCAGGCTCGCATGCGCTCGTGGGGCCGCACGCCTCTATGAGCACGGACTCATGTGTCCGCCATATGAGTTTTTTTTGGGACTGGATGAACCGCCCTGATCGTACGGTATTTATGCGCCCAGTCCTCTATTCATTACCACTTCCCTGGTCGGCTGGCAGGGGGCCAGTCTTCCAACTGGTACCGCGCAGAGCCCTAATGGTAGGGGGCTGGGAACCGAGGCCTACACAAGAGGGCAATCCGTTACCTGGCCGTCACCGTGGGCTAGCCTCAGGCCCCTTGGGATTTCCCACCGAGGCCAAGGCTACACCGTTAAGCCGTGTCGTAGATGTCCAGCAGCACAGACAATGATCCCTTATTTGCCTTTGTTGCCGCCTGTGCCAAGTCGTAGCAGAACTTGGCAAGCCACAAACTGAAGACGAAAACAAACAACCAGGAAAATGGCGATGCGTTGGGCTGGCTGGAAAGGGGAAAACGATCTGGCTCGCTCGTTCGCTTGGGCCTGCTGCTCTATGTCGTACAGCTTCGTCAGAGCGAAACAAGCGGGCTAAGGGAGCTCGGCCACCCTAGTCGCTATTCCTGTCCGACAACAAGGGGACAAAGAAAGAAGTAATTAGAAAAAAAAAAGAAAAAAAAAGGACATGTGGGCTGTCAGATTTGGCCTTCATCGAACTTCTCACCAAGAACAGACAAACAGAATGTCGAGACATGGAGACGAATATAGGCGCCGCAATGCTCCACATCGGCGCGGCATCCATCTAAATCGGACATCCCCAGGCAAGTTTACCGGCCAACATACAGCAATATGTATGCAGCGTGGATCGTCCCAACAATGTCGCGAAATGACTCCCAGCCCTCGTCGCATTGGGGCTAACATAGGCAACGGTTGATGTCTGTGATCCAACGCGCATTGTCCACCCGATCGGCGTCAGCAACCCCCCAGGATGGCGACAGTCCGATGGGACTTAGGCGAGCATGGCCAAGGAGGATCAGTCCGGCCTAAAGCAGATCCAATACCGCAGGGCTATCCTCTGCTGTCCAGTCCTTGCTGGCGCAGCTTGGAGAATACTTCAAGCTGGTAGAGGAGCTGATGCCGAAGAACTTCCCAACTGGCGCGCTCCAGCCAGCATGTCAAGACGGCCTTCTCTCACTTTTCGGCCGGGATAAGCCTCGAAGCAGGTCACGTATCCCATGCTATGCCGGGTCTCGACAAGTCAAATATCGACGCGTGACTCCTCGGTGAGACGGTCACTTTGTGTTTCCTCGCCGCCTCGCCGCACCACTCCACTGGAGGCCCTATAGAGCCCCTGCACACCGCCGCCGCGCCCCTGGGACGCCAGTCGCATAGATTGCAGAATACGTACCTCCTGACAGGGGTTACGATGCTCTTCCCAGTATGCGGTGTCCCAAGGACGCGAAACACAGGAAAGATGCCCCCTGGGAGGCAACCAGACCGGTGTGGACATGGACTGATAAGGCAAGGCCAATATCGGCCACTCTGCGGTCGTACAGCTTCATTCCATTATCTCGATGCGAAGCGCATGTGAAGGCCAGCAGAATGCAACAAACCAGCGGCCTGAAGAGAACATCAGGGTATAGGGCACGACGCCCCGCATCTGGTATCGCCGCAGCTGGAATAGAAAAGATGACTTCCTTCCTTTCCGTCTTCTCGTGCAGAAGTGAAGTTCCCGTGCATCTTTGTTGGGGTGAGTACTGAGTACAGCAGAGTCGCGCAAGTTGCGCACTGCATGCCCTGGGCTGCTTAGACACTCGCTTGCCCGCCTTGACCAGTCGACTGGATGGAGTAGCAGCAAGAACTTACTGCTGCTAACGTCTCCGAATCGACACCCCGCCACTGAAGTCATCCCGTCTGATCTCAGATCACTGCTGAGCTGTTTGCTTTCGTGGGAACTGAGGACCGATCGCGCCTTGTATCACGCCATGAAACCCTAGGTATGTTCAATGCCTGCATGGACAGCACTTTCTGCTGGAGAATATGCCATGCCAAGTAGCCAAACGAAGAACAATGACGTGAGAGGTGGTGAGTTCAAGCGACGCCCACGAGTCGCGACTGGCCGCCAGATGACGTAGGTCGGCAAAGTGATCAGCTGTCATGTCTGTATCAACAAGGGAAGTGGTGGTTGACCACGGCTCGGGGTGAGGAGCTCGGCCAACTTGACCTGACTGCGGGAGGGAGGAGAAAGGTGCAAATAAGGATCATCAGCTCGTATGTGCTGCCTGGCCTGGCCGTCCCGCACTCGGAGGTTGCAATCGAATCAAAGTATCCCTTGGCATCTCCCGCAAAGAGGAAGTTGCCCAGGCCGCCGCCATCATGGAGACCAACCAGAGAGCCACACGTCAGTCGGCAGTCTCCACACACCCTCCCTTTACCCCTGACTACCATCCTTTTTCCCACTCCACATTTCTGAGGCGACGCGTCTCACTGGACGACAAGAAGTGTAAAACCCGGCTGACAGGGTGGGATGTGGGGTGATCTGCATTTCGACCGGGGTGGGCCTGGTCCCTCGGTTCCAGGGGGCGCGCAGCTCGCCATCGTTGGGAGCACAAGAAAGGGGAAGGGAAGGGAATGGTTCTAGATAAATTGCGCGGTTATGAGAAGGCTGAAGCAGCCAGACTCTATCACCGCTCCTCCCGACTCGAGGACGTAAGATAAGAAAGACTACTACGACAAGACGAGTGGCGAGAAAGAGCTCTGCTTGGTGTTTGTCGGGGTATTCGTGTTCACTGTTCTCCGCGTTGAATGCGATGGAAACGATGTGGGCCCCGGGGTTCGAGGGTCGAGGATACCTACAACATACGTTGTATGTATATTGGTAAAGGTTGTCCCTTTGATGGGTAATTAAAGAGACGAACCATTCGCCCAGCTGGGTCGACTCCAAGACGAGCCTCGAGGCGTCTACCGCGGAAGTTGCATGACGCTAACCTTGAACCAGGGGAGCGCCATGACGGGAACCAAAGAACTTTGATATAGCGATTACTGATTACTTCGTATCGTATAGGTATGGTATGGGAATAATCGCCACAGCCCCTTGTCAATTTTCTGCTGAGACGTCGGGGTGATTGTTTTGATCTTCTTTCCATTCCCGCGTTGCCCTAATGCGAGTAATCCTCGGACGGGCAACCGATATGCAGATGATGATGATGTGCATACATATGACCGAGCGCGCGCTGTCATATGTGGGAATTGGCGGCCGCAACCTTTGCCGCACGCCGCGCGCGCGTTAACACAAGTAAAATTGGGGCGGGGTTCCTAGACAGAGCGCAGTGCGTTTCCGAATGCGTTCGACTCGGCGATGGAAAGAATGAGTGACGATTGTGCATCGTAATCTCCAAGCGTCTTGTCCTAATTGGGGGCCGAGTCGCGAGATTGATAAGGGCCCGGGTTGTTTGCAGCCCAGTCCGTGTTACAGCGTACGTCGTACATGGCGTCGAAAAGTCATGATACAAGCCGAGCCCGCAAAACAATTAGTTGGATGGAGACTAGGGAGATCCTTCATCTCCCGCGGTAAACCCATCAAAGACGGAGCCGTGCCGACATGGATTGGCGTCCGAGGTGCATGTCGGGGATCCTGAATTCGCCCGCCTCTTCCCACTGCCAGCACAAACCCTCCTCATACATGCACTTCTGGGCGTCTCGGGCGAAATGAGAGAGGATGACCGATTCCATTGTCCCCTCAGTTGAAACGCTAGCCCCAAGGGAAGGCTAAACGGCCGGTCAGGCCATCTGCGTGCCTCTGGGGTACGAGTCGTCAACAGTTACTGGCAAATTGCGACGCGAAGTGAAGAGACAGAAAATGTTTGCACATAGAACGCAGAGGAATGGTGCGGTATCTTGGCTAAACGTCTTCCTATTTGGCACTGTAGCCAGCGGTTACGCCATTCCGCGTCAAATAACTGGTGTAAGGGCTTTGATCTTCTGAGTATGCCGTGCCAAGGCGAAGAATGCGACGTTGTCACTGGCGTGCATATCGCGGAGAGGAGGCGGACAGCTATCAGGTATGTCGTTCAGACGACGAGCAAGAAAAGCTGTAGCAGTCTGCTGCAGCTGCTTGTGCTTCCCACGCACCATCCAGGACGGACGCATTCCGAACAAGGCAGTCAGCGCCGATGGATACTGATGCCACAGCATCTCTAGTGCGGTGTTGCTCATTGTGATGATGGGGTGGGAAACTGCACCTCGCCGACGGGCCCTCCCGCTGTTGATTGCATCAACCTCGCCATACGGAGATGTAGTGGGGAGGGGAAACAGCAACTTGCGAGAGACAGAGACACATTTGCATGCCATGCGAAGGCCACCAACCTCTGATTAGTGGGAAGAAAGCTGATTCCGTGGAAATGCTCCCTCGTAGATTTGATAAACGTGGTGAGCGCAGGACACTTGATAGTACCTCGACTCTATTGTTTCTTCCCAATATTGATCGAAGGCAGACATTGAGGTGTTTCGATGGCGGTGTGGTCATGCATTCGTAATGCATTGAGTCGTACTTTGTAGTGCGAGGAGAGATACTCATACCCATGAATGACCTTGCTTGTCGAGAAGAGAGAACTTGTACTCTTCAATGTCGTATTGATGGTGGAAAGGGCAGAAACTGGGGTGACATTGGCGGATGCCGAGCGTGGGGTGAGCAAGGACCAAGCCCCTGCGTAAAGCAACCTGAATGTCAAAGATTGTCGTTAGAGGAAGTTATGCAATAATAGCTAGTATGTATTCGTGTCGGCAAGAAAGGTCGCATTGAACCAGAATAAGCAGGTCGGGTCATGAGGAAGGTGCTATTGCAGTGTTGTTCCTGCCCTTGGCCCCCTGGACATTGGAGTAATTATAGTCCGTGAACATTCAGGTATCGGCATCCCCTCCAACAAATACAACGTATTACCTTTATGATAATTACTACGAAAAGTACTTTGCAGTACAACGTACTTTTTAGTGCAGGAATAATTCAACCACCTGCGACTTGGCCGAGGCAAGGCAAACGCTGTGGCTACCAGTTATGTAATAGAGCCGAGTGGTAAATTACGTACTAAGTACTGGGTAGGTATAACCATTATACCTTACCTTGATGGCTAATTACCTTATTCAGCAGATTTGAGTAGTGTACGTTGTACAACGTACACGAGGACGATGTATGCGCTAGGTAGATAGGCGAGTTTCTTGAGACTTGGTCACCTCGGTAGGTGCAAGCAAGCTTGGTCTGAACGAATTCGTATCAAGGTTGAAAAGCGATTCTTCAAATCCTCCTCGTTCAATTCATCAAGGTAGACAAATGGAATAATTACCCCTTCTTGACGCAATGTTGCAATGCGCGCTGCAACAATGTTATGCAGACATCGACCACGTGCCAGGACAACCCCTACACCTGGGGGTTGATTAACCCCATGACATGCAATTGCGCAGCACCCACCCGCAGCAGAAGTGATTATACATACAAATCTAACCAGGAGAAGAAAGAAGGGGGCGGCAAGAGATTTGTCAGAGGAATGCTTCGTACGTTGTACTAAGTACACGGGGAAGGAAACACCCAGTAGCGTATTCGTATGCGGAAGAAAGGTGACCGCCTAGCTTGCACGATCAATTGAATTAGCCGCATAGTCGCATCATCTCGATATGCGCCACGGAGAGCCGAATTACCCACGCAAAGACAGATGCAGCATTCTCGTGGGGGGAGAGTTACCCCTAAACCTCTCCCACCGCGAGGCGAAAAAAAAAAGGGTAGGGTTCTTTTCTTTCCCCTTTTTTCCCTTTCTCACTTTGGTAATTCCTTGTAGCAAGATAATGTAGGTAGGATAAGGAGACCGAGTCTCCATCGTGGAGCACGATCCCGTTTCTTTCTTCCGTTCTTCTTTGTCTTTTTCTTTTTTTTCCCGCCCATTTTCCCCGGTCCTGCGCTGCATCGTGGGCTCTGTCATGTGCCCCGCGCGCGTTGGCGGGATGGACAGTCGAAACTTGAATACGACCCTGCGATGCGAAACGCAACATCATCACAGTACTCGGGAACAGCGTGGCCAGACGGAAGAGGCGGAGAGGAGAACTGAACTCCAGTCGCTGCATGTGGTGCATGAGGCATCAATCCGCTGTTTGGCGAACACACATATATTTTCGTCATATCTCCTTATATATATATATATATACGGTTAGAAATAGGACCAGGTGCCATGCAGATGCGAGGTAGCTAGGTCGTAAATCCCGAGGCGCGAGTGGGTGGGAATGCGGAGGAAGTAAATTGCTGCGGTCCTGAACGAGGGCGCGTGATCCGAGGTCCCAAAGAGGTGCGTTTGTGGCCATCGTATGTTTGTCGTGAACCCCGTCGCACCTGGTTTACTCGTCGGTAATAGTCTCATCTAGCTAGATACCGCCGGACGCGCCGCCACTTTGCATTTCTGCACGCAAGCAAATCATCCGGGAAAAAAACACACCATGCTGCTTTGGCGGAGATGCATGCTTCCTGAGCTTGGGTAGGTATTGAGTACTAAGTACATGCGAATGAATACTGCACTTTACGCTGTACTCAGTACGTCCATCCGCAATGCCTCTCCTTGTCGTTCGGCGTACTTCGTAAGGGACTTTTTGCTGTGCCTCTCCCTGCCAGGTCATGTGCAAGGCTTGGCGACCCTGGCAGCGTACATCCTGCTCGGGGCCATCGTCCTGTTGGTTCAGTTAGATGAGAAGGGGGAACCAGGGCCGTCTGCTTTGGATTGCAAAACGAATGGATTGCTTGGTACGGGAAAGACGGCATCGCCATTGTCCCTCGACGCGATACAAATGGGGCAGAAAGGGTGGCCGGGCAGTCCGCCGAATGGACGAATGAAATTTAGTGCCGAGACAGAGTCAAGAGCCAACGGGAACTAAAATAAGGAGTTTCAGTGTTCTCCGTCCGGCTGGAAATCCGGAGCATATCACCAGAGGCGGCTAGGGCTAGGTATAGTGCCAATTATTTGCTTGCCCGGCCTAGTGAATAGCTGCAAGGTCCATCGGTGTTTACGGTTGTTGATGAAATGCTGCGCGGCCTCGAGGAAAAGGGGAGGGTGGGTTCGTGCCCTAGAAAGGGAAGAGAACACTGGGCGGACGGGAAGCCTCAAGTTGTGTTTAGTCACTGTAGCTCTTTACATGCAACGAGTACTCGTAGATACAAACCCCCATGTTGGACTGGTCATCCGTGGTGGATTTGGCGGTAGGTGACGGTAACATGGAAGTGGACTTGTGCTGAATAGGACAATCACGGCTAGTCCCCGCCATCCGCCAACCAGGACTGCTTTCATTGAAGGGCATTCAGAGGGGGCAGTGAACGCACATCGAAGGCCGGGAGTCAGAGGCGAGCATGCTGATAGGTTCGGCCGCGGAAGAAATAGGACGAGCGTGTGATCCCTTTGGGTGTCAAGTTGGCTTGACGCGACGACGATCGGTGCTGGGAGGAGACGTGCCGTGAAGTAAGTTTGTCTTTATCCCGCTTCGTTTTCGGACTGGGCCAGTTATGCTATGCTAAACGTGGTCGGTCACGACACGGCTTGGCCAGCGACGACAAGTGACAAATTATTCCGTGATGGTCGGTTAGGCCTATTGCATTATGCTGGTGGAGCTCGGGGCGTGCAGAATGACCTGCTCGTAGGAGCTGGCGATTTTCACACACTCTAGGTAGTTAGTAAACAGCAACCTGCAGGCCCTCATCATCACCATCAACCATCACCATCGTCAGGTTTCCTTCGCCCCCACGACCCACGCATGGCATGGGACGGCAAGTAGCTGTCGAAGTGCTGGCGGATGTTGTGTGCACCACTGGGAATGGACATCTCAGGCGCTTGAGATGAGCCATTTCCCGTGTGTCGTGCTGTATCGCCAACTCGGCCGTTCTCTCCGAGACATTTCTTTATCCCTTTCTTCCTTTCTTCCCAAGTCCTCGTGACACGTTTCTAGAAATCTCACACCAGGGTTCGATGAGGGGTCGACAGGGGCCGGAGTTCATAGAAGAAAAAAAAAGAAGAAAAAAAAAGGAGGAGAGTATGTACCAAGTGGGAATTTCCCAATACGTCAGAGTGGAACCCTGTTTAGCCAATGAGAAGTACGAACACGTCTATATTACCGCCTATTTGGTTGGTTATCGGCGTCCCGCGGTCTTGGCCTCAGCCCAGCCCATTGCTCAATCCCCGCACCCTTTGTCCATCCCACGTACCGTACCCGACACGCTACGACAGGCTGTTCCCGAGGAGAGGGGCACCGCCCGAGAATTGCGACAACCGCATACAACGACGTACTGAGTAGTAAGCGGTGAGGGGCGGTGAGGGCATTCCGGTGCTTGCTGTCGTACGGCCAAGAGGAATAAAGGGCGCTTGGCCAGAAAGAAATAAGCGAGGGTGATTGGACAGAGGGCAGAGCGACAAGCCTCGGACAACTACAAGATATGTACGAAGTACAACGTACATAGGTAGTCTCAAAAGTCTTGAAAATGCGGTCGGCATGGAACACGACCAGGGGTCCCCTCTTTGGGCTGTTGTCATCGCTCTGTCTCCCTTGATTACTGTTTCATTCCTCTCTTTGTTTTCCTGCGCTTGGGTTCTGACTGTGCTCGGAATCATCGGCAGGAAAGCCAAGCCCTTCCATTGTGTGCCTCTGTCCAATCTTTTAACTTGCCCTCTGTCTGACCGTCCAGGTACATGCTCTATTCTTACCTATTTGTAGGCAGGTAACGTAGCAGCTAAAAGGCAGCGTGTGGAGGTTCCCTCGGCAGAACAGGAGTACTCCGGTGCACGTTGTACCACCTTGTATTAGTGTACATCGACTTGCATGCCGCCGGCGAATGAGAGTGGTGCTGACACCTACATTGGCCCAATTCCTCGGGTTCACCTGATAAATTGCTCGTCCAAGTTGGGCAGGCACATGGCCGGCTTGCGACGAAGAGCCATCTGCGACTGAGGCGGCGCATCATTCGTCCCATGTATCATCCTGATTATGCCAGTACGATCCATGACATACATAATACACACAAATACTTTCGTACATGTCGCGGGAGACATCGGGAGTCTGCCCTGCGGTCATTCTCTATATACGGAGCATGGAGTAGGCCTGTGTCGCTGGCTGGACACAGGTATGAATACGATATGCCCGACCAAAGGTAAAGAATGCCGTGCCGTCTAAACGAAACGAAAACGAGCATGGTCATCAGCGCCAAGAAATGACATATCAGCTCAACGGGCGGCCAATGCCGCTTGCAGTGTTTCGGTCAGCTGCCCCTGGGACAAGGGTATTTGGGCAAGTACTTCGTACCCCAATTATAACAATGATTTCTGTGCGGTGGGTGAGGTGACTGCGACGGGTGAATTATTGCTGTCATTGCAGTTGGCCTTCCAGCGGACCGTAAAGACAGGCCGGCCATGAGATTGAGCTTAGGCATGAAGCCCATGGCCGCGTCTCGTAAGACGGGCGGACTAGGGAGACGCCCGTATCCGCTAGAATGGAATGGGCTTTCGTGCGTCTCACCTCGCTGCGTAATTACGAAGTAGGTATTGGCGGCATTCTCTAACACAGGAAGACGTGACGATATTGGTCGGGAGGACCACGGGATAGGCCCGGAGTTGGGGTTTATTCCGGTCGCGTACCCAATAACAGGATCCTCACGCATCGGCACTGTTTACAACGTAAGTAGCATCTCAAACAGGCGATTGGCGGTATTTTTGGCCCTAGGACCGATGACAGCGCGAGAATGCCGTCATCGCCAGTTGTTCACAATTCCAAGTCCCAAGGCCCTGAGCTTGGGGTCAATGACACACGCAGCGATGCGTCCACATCGTACAGCGCCACGTCATAGACTGGGCAGGAAGAAAAATGCTTCGACTCGGTACGGCTCCACACGAACGAAGTTTTGGGACCGGGAAACCCAGCAGGCGCGTAAGGAGTAATGAATTCATACTTCGCACTTCGTAAGGAGAAGGAAAATAGACGCGCAGCGAATGAGAGGAATGTGGTAACTGCTGGTGACTCAGGGTCGCAACGCGCCCGACACTTTTGTCTCTTTATTTTCCTCTTCTCCTTTCATTCCCCCTTTCCTCTTTTTTAACCCCCTTTTACAAAGAATAGCCCCTATTATCTCTAATTTCGGCCATCCGGCCAGCCAATAAATTGTGGTGGAACCGATAAGCCAAGGCACCATCCATCTCTTGGCAGCCGGATTTGCTGTCATCAAACAATGGGGCTTCACTCGACTACCTGTGGTGTTTTCGGCTTCTCTTCAGTGATTATTGGCGTCCGCAATTCATTGGCATGTCGCTCAGACCGATCAGCATTATATCACCGACTGCGCAGGCCATCAATGCCAGAAAGACGCGCGAGTATTTACTCATGTGCCGAGTGTGCCGATGTAGCAGTGATGTACGTGAGGACAGGCACGCTTTGCCAGCTGGTTGTCAGAAGGTACTCAGTAAGACCTGATTGCAGTGGCAGTCGCGTGGGGTGCATGGTATTGCGCGGAATGTCGCAGATGATACGCCGGCGTCCAGATGATCGGCAGGGTATCCCAAGCTAAGCTCCTAGGTATGGGGATATCCCTCCAGGGCGTCGCATCTTCGCTACCCACATACTGCTGCATACAAGGCATCCGTGTCTTGCGCTCAACGTCCTATTCGCGCTGATCAGGTCATCAAACCCCAGGTCTTTCGTCCCGTCCCTGTAATCAAGTATTAAACTTGATCCTCGTGATGGGCCTTGGGGAGTACGTTGTACGTTGTAAATATTTTGAAACGAGACATTCCCCACAGGTTGGGACTTATTCAGTGATCTCGTTCCACGATCTATCAGCGTCGACTCGAAATATATACAACGTACTTCGTACTTCGGCGACAAAATGACAGAAGAAGCAAGGATAAACTAACGTCAGCCGAAAGGGCAACTCTCCCTGTTGGCAAACACATCGGCCGGCGTGCTTCGGCCAAGCTGCTACTATAGAAGCTGGGTGATAGCTTCAGTGGAAAAAAGGGGAAACAATAGAGACCCTGAAGCACGAGGGGGTGATGACGGAAGACGGTGCATGGAGGAATGCGATTGGATTGGCCTGGCAGGTGATGATGATGAGATGAGCAGCATCATTGGGCCTGCCGACAGACAGACAGGTACACATTTAGAGAGGGTCAAATACAGTTGCACGAATGGTACCATGTTCCTGGCTACCAGTGTTTCATGGGCTGAAGATCCGGAAGACGATACTGTGGCGTGTACCTAGGATACTTGTATCATGTATACCTATACTTACAGAGGTGCTGCCAGCCTTGATTACAAAGTTAAGGCGTCCAGGTCGTAGCGCATAAGGAAGGATTTTTTGCTGAGAGGCCTCTTTGCCAATTACAAAACAGAGTCTAGGAGGACATTGCGTCATTCAAATCTCACCACAGAACGGGTGCCTACGCCGGAGTCTCCTGTGATTTCAGTACAGACAGCTACAACGTATGTTTAGACATATCGATGTAAGAGACATGCCGTCGAGGGATGTATCAGACCTTATCAGTGATATCACTGGCTTACGCCTAGCACTATCACCTCATTAAAGTCAGAATTCTATCTATTATTCGTATATATCATTTTTATTTATTTTATTTTATTTTTAAGCGTAATATTAGCGCCCCCTTTCATGTCGTTTCGCTCTTGATTATTCGAGTCCGGTACACGATTTTCAAGGACTCGGATCAGAACTCCCCAAGACATGGCGCCCCAAATAATGATATTCCGAGTCCTTCTAAATCCCACTCTCAGTCAACCAGGTACTTGGTAATTAACACCAGTCAGTACCTAGACAGACACTCTTGCCTGCAGCTCCCCTCTCCTCTCTCCACTGCAGTTCCGTACATGTGCCACTCCTTGAGGTACAGACATTCGTTCTCCTGTTTCTGGCTCTCGTGGTCCTTGTCAAACGGTCAGAAGACGACGCATCATGCTCCTTTCTCTTGTCTCCTACAAAGTACAAGACGCCCAAGCCTGCACAGCCGGGCGTCCTGTTACACGTGTACAAGGCTGGGGGTTCTGCTATTTCCGACGCCTTACTACTGCTACGCCATTCATTAGGCTTTGTGCTAAATCCCTGGCCACTTTATATTTAGAGCGCGGAAAAAGGATAACAAAGGGGAATACAACGTACATGGCGACTACGCTCTACCTAATAAGCAAAGTGCAGTACCGGTATGAGATGTTTCCACGCCTTACTCGAACCCTTTTATATCGTACAATTAGGTAGGTAGGTACGTTGTACTTTGTACGTTTAGACGAGCCCGCCCTAGAGACCAGCCATGTTTCTTTCTGTTTCTTTTGTGGATTTCGCCAAATTCCCGCTTTGGCGCCTTACGCTGGGCTTGGCGCCGGTCCTTGGCTTGTTGTGTGAAGTGGGTACATGGCTTGGCGGTCTGTCGCCATGCGTACAACTACGTTGTACGTTGTACGAAGTAAGGTGCTCCCAGCGCCGCCGACAGTACTTGAGTTGAGTACCTGTCGGCATTGCGCCGTCGAGCACAAGCACCCCTGGACACCCCGCCTTCTTCCACTCTTCTTGCATTTTGGGTCGCCCACGCCGTCCACGTCCACACATGTACAGCAACGTACTCAGTACCTATGCCGACTGTACGTCGTAATGTATCCATGATGGCAAGGTACTTGTAATAGAGCCCTTAAAGTGTGTGTGTATACGAGGTCACTTTGTACCCACGACTTGGCAATCTACATCATTCCGCTTAGCAGCCCCGTTCCAATACGAATAATCATGTACGAGGTACCTCGTTATAACAAAACAGACACCACTGCGCCCATATCTCGTCACACGCCCCGCTTTCCTATTACCACACCCCTCTGACCGGGGTGGCTCCTTCCCTCTCTAACCTTGGAGACACTCGCACATTTTTTTTTCTTCCGCCCACCGCTGGTCGGTCCCAGCATCTGGCATTGGCACTTCACATCCATCCATTATCATCCATCCACTCGATTACGATTTGATTGATTGCTTGATGGCTGCCTTTTTTGTCCTCTTTCCATTTAACTCTGACTGTTCTTCCCACCGTCTATTTCTTTCCCACCTTTCCCGCCATATTTTACTTGGGCCGAGTTTCTTGTTCCTCGCTCCTCGTTCATCGTTCCTCGTTCCTATTTTCCTTTAGTGCCCTAGGAAACTTCAAATCAGCAAAAATATTTGGGCCCTTTTTTATTAGTGAGACGTGCACTATTTTATTCCACTAGCTTGTACGCTGTACGTTGTACCTCCTGCGCCAACGGCAACCTGCCACTACCCACACCCAGAAACTTAAGACGTGGCTGCGGCCACACTCCCTCCAGCATTTTCACCACCCTCCACTCAATCTTCGCGCACCCACTTGCTCCATCACACCGCACACCCTATCGTCTTTAAGCTCCCGGCTCGACTCGAATGCTTTTTCAACCACCACCTTAAAAAAAAGGACGACCACAACGACAGAAACGGTTACCGACGACGACAGCGACAACGACACGACAGCGACGGCATTGGCATCGCATCATTGCTACTAGACTTGTCACTGTGAAAAAGGAGCAACTCACTGATCCGCAAAGTCCCTGGCCGTCTCAAGTCCAGCAGCGCCTTGCATATCCGATTTGCATTTTATTCGAGTCATTTCAGTCATATCCTTGCCCTTTGTGCTGCGCGCCGCACATCACCCCGCAGAACCGCCCCTTGCGCCCAAAAACAAAAATCCGTTTCGTGCAGCAGTGCAGTGCACATCCTAGATCCCAGGGAAAACAGACCGTCCTGCTTTCCCCCCTCCCGCCGATCAGCGCGCACGAACAAGGACCTTGAAGTTGCGACCGCACCATCGAGAGGGAAACGACGCCACTGCAGCTGCAACTATAGCTGCTCTGGGAGGCCTGTGGGCGTACATCCTGGCCTACTATCTACATACATACCACCCGGCTATTACAGCTACCTGCAGTAGGGGCCCCCAGCTTGGAGAGCTACCCAAACCAGCTACCTGCATACCATCCGTGCCTCCTGGCTGCCACCTCTCACAGCGCTTTCTGCCTGCGGGTTCTCTCACCACTCGAAGGAACCGTACGAAACCGCGCGCAGAGAGGTCCCTGGTCAGTTTTCCAGAGACGGGAACATCCAGACGTTAGACTCGACGGGACTATCCTCCTCCCGCAATTGGCTCCCAACAGCTTTCCCCCTGTCGAGTGTCGACCAACAAACCCCGGCCGCCCTCCCTGCTGGTACAGGTACCACCATCTCATATCACCCACCCTCTCTCTCACCCTTATTAGCAATCCACAAGTCACTTGAACCCCGGTGACCGCCGAGGCGGCCGACTACATCCCTCGCTGCAGCTGCCTCTCAGGATCCCTGATATATATCGCGCCGTGTAAGCCATCTCACACGATCGGTCTCTGCGTTGTTCTACCCCTCGGGATCGTCTCTCTGGCGCAACTGCCCCACCGCCCGCCGTCTTGAGAAAGCCTTCTGCTGAGGAGCCCGTTCTACGACGCCCATCGGTCAAGCATGCCGTCATCCACCCACCTCGCAAACTCCAAAAGCGCATGATCAAATCCCTGTATTCATTTGAGGGGACCTCGCAGGACGCTCCCTTGGCAGCGTACTGGCACTCTATATCACCATCACCATGTCCACTGGCACTCCTTCACAACAACAACAACAACAACGTCACCCATCCAACCCTTCTCTGACACATCCTTCCTCTTCATCGCACAACTTCACCACGACCACGCAGACCGCCGAACAGAGGCACGCGCACCCGACCTGTGGCCAAACCAACAATCCCTCCACCAACCACATCCGACACCCACCCATGCCCGCCTCGGCCATCAGCTCGTCTTCGGCTGGTTCCAGTTCGAGGCAGGGGTCGCCGCTGATGTCTCCTGACGCCACCGTCATGACGAGCAGCAGCTCGGCCCAGCCCTCCCCCGAGCCGCACCGAGACCAAGCCTTTGACGATCATGTCCCTTCGGGATCCTTCCAACTGCCCGAGTCGCTATTGACCAGGAAGACGAGCGACACCTCGTTGCCACAGAGCGTGAGCAGTACCGCTCCGAGCGCCGTGGAACCTCCTCCCCCCACCACTACCACTACCACCACCACCACCACCACCACCACCAAGAGCAACGGCTTGATTAGGCGGTTGTCCAACAAGGCGGCTAGGCCTTTCACCAGGCGCAGGCCATCGTCTGCCGCCTCCACACGTCAGGACGGCAGTGTCGGACCGGGCATGCTCCGCCGCCGGAGCGACAGCAATGTCACGGCACCCCCGGAGTTCCCCTTTGTGCCCACTGACTCGGAAGACGAGTCGATCTATGAGCCTGATGAGTGCCGGTCGCAATTGAGCGTCGATGGGTCCCTCAAGGAATCGGCCTCGAACAGCACTACCGCGTCGGTGGCGGGCTCAAGCCCCTCGGGCAGCACCACGGCCGGTCCAGTGATCCCTTTCCAGCTTCTCAAGGGAACGTGGATCAGAAAGGTTTCGAAGAAGAACCGCGCCAAGCGTTTCATTCTGGTGCTCGAGCCCGATGCTGCCAAGATCTCCTGGGACAAGTCCCGTCCCCACAAGTGCCTGTATATTGATGACATCAAAGAGATCAGAACCGGTACCGATATCCGCCAGTATCGGCTGGATTTTGGCGTCCCCGAGTCGGAAGAGAGCCGCTGGTTCTCCATCCTGTACGCCGTCCCGGACAAGTCCAAGAGCAAGATGATGCACCTGATTGCCGACGACGCGAGCGTATTCTCCAACTGGGTCACCACACTCGAGGCCATCTCGAAGCATCGGCAGGACCTCATGGCATCGCTCATGGCCTTCAACGACCGCGCCATTCGGGACTACTGGCGCAGCGAGATGGCGAAGCAGTTTGCCGACAGGCCTCACTCGCCGGACGAGGAGGAGCTCGACTACGAAGGCGTCCAGAACGTCTGCCGCAAACTGCACATCCACGCCTCGCCGAGCCAGCTCTTTGCCAAGTTCCACGCTGCCGATGCGACCAAGACGGGCCGGCTGAACTACTTTGAGTTCCAAACGTTTGTGGGATTCATGAAGCGAAGGGACGACATTCGGAGTGTATACCACTCGCTGGCGGAGAGCCCCGAGGCCGGGCTCACTCTGGACGAGTTCCTCGGCTTTCTGCGCAACGTCCAAGGCGAAGATGTCGATACCGACCCCGTTGGTTGGGAGGCCATATACGCCAAGTTCGCCCGCAAGTTCCGAACAAAGGACGCGGAGCGACTCGGCGCCACCACCCCGTCGGACGGCAGTCCGAGGATGAACGACTCAGCCTTTGCGGCGTATCTGACGTCGACTTTCAACCTGCCACTGAAGACGGAGCCAAAAGAGTACACGCTGGACCGGCCCATGAACGAGTACTTCATCTCCAGCTCCCACAACACCTATCTCCTCGGCCGACAGGTCGCCGGCTTGTCGAGCGTCGAGGGCTACATCGCGGCCCTCGCTCGTGGCTGCCGCTGCGTGGAAGTCGACTGCTGGGATGGCGCCGACGGCCAACCCACGGTCAACCACGGGCGGACGCTGACTACATCCATCAGCTTCCAGGAGACCATGACCACCATCAACAAATATGCCTTTGTCAAGACGCGTTACCCGCTGTGGATCTCCCTCGAGGTGCACTGCAATCCGGTGCAACAGGCCATCATGGCGCGCATCATGAAGGAGACGTTTGGGTCGCGTCTCGTCACGGAGCCCTTGGACCCGTCTTCCGACAAGCTTCCTTCTCCCGAGCAGCTCAAGGACCGTATCCTGATCAAGGTCAAGAAGCCTCAAGGGAAACAGGAGCCCAAGGCGCCCGAACCGGGCCGTCGACGAGGCAATAGCCTGACGTCGCCGTACACCAAGCCCCTCCAGCTCGACAACAGCCCGATCCCGGCGCAGTCGCTGCCACAGAGTCCCCTTCTGGGGCCCACCAGCACCAGTTCTCGCCGGCTGGCCAACAAGAGCCGGGTCAACACCATCACCGAGGGCGAAGTGCAGGAGACGCTGAGCAGCAGCACGAGCGATAATGACAGCGCGGGCGAGATGGTGCCTGCAGCACGGTTGTCGACCAAGACGGTCAAGGTTCTCGGCGACCTGGGCGTATACTGTGCCGGGGTCAAATTCCGCGGGTTCGACACGCCCGATGCCAAGGCGTACAACCACATCTTCTCTTTCATGGAGTCGAGCTTCGAGAAGCACAGCAAACCCAAGGAGGCCAAGCACGCCATGGACCGGCACAACATGCGCTATCTGATGCGGGTGTACCCGGACGGGTACCGGTACACGTCGACCAACTTTGATCCGGTGCTCTACTGGCGAAGAGGGGTCCAGATGGCGGCGCTCAACTGGCAAACGTTCGACTCGGGCATGCAGATCAACCAGGCCATGTTCGACAGCGGCACGGACCATTCCGGGTACGTGCTGAAGCCCAGCGAGCTGCGCGAAATCCAAGTGATGCCGGAAGGGTGGTCGGGCAAGCGAGAGCGCAAGGAGGTCAGCTTCAGCATCGAGGTCATCTCGGCGCAGCAGCTGATGCGGCCCAACGGCATGCCGGCGAGCCGGACGGTGGATCCGTACGTCGAGGTGGAGGTGTTCCACGCCAACGACAAGAGGAACAAGAAGGACGCGGACCCGACGGTGTCGCTAGCCACGGACAGCCCGCTCAAGTACCGGACGCGGGTGATGCGGGAGAACGGCTTCAACCCGGCGTTCAACGACAAGTTTGATTTCCGGGTGACGACCAAGTACCCGGACCTCATCTTCGTCCGGTGGTCGGTCAAGCTGTCGCACAATGGCGAGTCGTACAACGACAAGCCGCCGGTGGCGACGTTTACGGCCAAGCTGAGTGGGCTGAAGCCCGGGTACCGGACGCTGCCCCTGTTTGATCACAACGGCGAGCAGTACCTCTTTTCGACGCTCTTTTGCAACATCCGGATGGGGCCGGTCAACAGTGTTCTCCTCGACTGCCCCGGCGATCAGCCCGATACCAGCGGCAAGCTGCGAGGGCTCGGGCGGACCATTTTCAACCGGCCCAACAACGTCAGCCCAAAGTCGAGCCTGGAGGGGTCGGGCTTTGAGAGCCCCCAGCCGTGATGTCGCTGGAGACCTCGTCCAGGCCTTTTTGTTCCCTTTGTCTTATTCGGACCAACAATTTACTTTCTTGTACCATTATGAGAAGCTTCCATACGGCTTCGTACGGCCTATTTCGACACATTTTTTTATTTTTTTTACTCGTTTGATTTCGATTCACCACAAATGTATCAAACATTCTTTCAATAGTCGTCCCCGCCACAGGCACGGGGACGCAATGACGATACGACACGGCCGATTCGCATCCGGTTGATTCAAAGGAAAGACGAAACGAAAGAAGCCAGGTTTCTTTTTGTTTCAATCGTATTTCTCTTCTCTTCTTTCCTTTATTTCATTTCTTCACTCTTCGCATTCGACAGCTGGTCGCTGGTCTCGAAGAGTTTACAATTTTTTTCTACTTCGGTTTCTTACTCTCAACCGATACTTATCCATCTTTTCCTCACATTTCTCTTTGTAAAAGGACATCATCATCATCATGCTGGGAATCAAACGGCGAATATTGGGCATGTCATCCTGTGAGCCAGGAGACCGGGAATGGGAATTCATGGAGCCCTCTGGATAGGACGACAACGGGCGTTTACGAGATAGACTTGGAAGATCACCTCGCCAAATGAGCGGGTGGCAGGGAGACCATAGGAGCCAAAAAAAAAGTCTTTTTTTCCTTGTCATGTTCTCTGCGGCTTTTTATTTTATTTTCTCTCGGGGATGTGGTATCTGGGATACGCTTCTCTCTCTTCTTGACTCTGGGCATTGCTTTCTCTTGATGATTGAATGAACCTCCTTGTGGTGACGATGTGGTTTGACATGGAGATTGTTTATTTGCTTATTTCTTCCCGTTCACACTGAGCATTTAGCATTGGGCCCCCCGTCATCATCGCGGCGAAGCTTGTTAACGAGTTATGATCAGCACGCATTTCTTCTGCTTTCTCTTTGATTCGGGACATATGAATACGCAGTTGGGAGGGCCCGGCCATACATACAACGTACGTTGTAGCCTCTAATAAACCGGGCATGGAATGAAACCCAATGAGCTTCCGCGTTCTCGTGTTGGATTCTGTCATGAAGCTACACTAGACCCGACGATAAGGACGCGTGGGGGAGCAAGTGATTCCATCCCCTTCTTCGACTCCACTACGAGAGACCCAGCGGACAGGTTGGTCCGTGATGAGAGGAACGGAGGTGGGTCAACCATATACGATATGCTACGAGGTAAGCCCTAGGCCGGCGGTGTATCGGTGTATTGTATGGGAGAGTACGATGTAATCATACCCCAGACGTGTAATGACGGCAATGACAGGTGTCAGATTAATGACCGTCACAACTCGTACGTAGCTAGTGAGCCGTATAATAGTGTAGATTGGCGGCGGTGGCCGGCTCGTCTGAAGCTGGTAGACCCGCACACCGGCGCGAACTTTAGGTCGAATGATGTGGATAGTCTCAATGGCGTATTGGATGAATGCGGCGACGTGGACTGATTTGGTAAGGAGGGAGGGATGAGGGAGGAGCCATCAATGTCTGTTCCTGTCCGAGGAACGTCCATCTAGTGCGCATTGGTCAGACAGTTGTCATGGCCAAGGAGACTTGCTGAGCTGCTTGCCAGTTCCTGCACCTAGGCAGTGTATCGGTCGGGTGGTAGCATTGACTTGACTGATCTCCAAAATGGCCATGTGTCTCTTGAGACAAGGACGAGAGACAAGGACGAGAGACGAGAGACGAGAGACGAGACACGGGCCATGACGGGCTTAGCGTGTGGGACGGACCTTGACGCGTACGAAGTACGAGGGTGAGATAGGGAGCTGCGTTGGCCATATTCAATATACTCAAAGCCCGAGAAGGGTGTGATGGGCGAATATAGCATGGATTTAGTATCGTCCTGTGTATCCCAGGCAGCGTGTTGAGAGTGATGAAGATCTGCATCCGTACAGTTGCCAACGATAATGTGATGGATGATACAGCGCGGGATCATTGGGGCGGCACTATGTACGTAGTCAAACAACGAGCGACACTTGTCTTTTCCTCCCATGGACGTCGACAACCCAGCTCGTACAAAGCCGGAAGCGGAATAGGTGGCCTGAGCATGACCGAAAGCCAAGATGGCTTCTCCCGTGTGATGAAGATTTCGTATGATGCATGACGGGAAACGGCAGCAGGTGGGCTCACCAGAATGACCTTATCAACAACAAAGATACCAGGGTCAGGGTAGGTGAAAGAGATGAAAGAACGTTTCGGTGAGTGTATGAAGCTATCGTGGACTCGATGGACGGGCCGAAAGAAAAATTGGCGGCTTGTACCGCAAGCGGCGAGGGAGCGATTACGCAGTACCAGTACAACGTACGTATAGTGGGTAAGCATTAATGACGAGTAGTTTCTTAGCCACCTATGCGCGTTGCTTACTCTTCACTTATGCTTAGTCACTATACCTAGGTACTCACGGCTCCACCCGCCCACGTTCCAGTGAAAACTTTGATAGACACACCCCGGTTCTTCGTAAAATACACCCTTTGCAAATGCTCATTCTGGCCTGGTGGAGAGCAGACCAGACCGACACACTATTATTAAAAGTGGTCCGTGTTGGAGAGCAACAGAAAGGAGTAGAAAAATGAGTGCATACGAAGCACATATGTACATAAACGACACGACATTTTGATTATTAATATTAATATTATTCTCCGTCTGATTCTCTTCCTGGCAATCGCGATTTGCAATCGGGTGGGGCGTCGGCTCGGGGAAAAGTGGAAACGAGGCGTAAGACCAGGAACACACGCCCGGTCTAAACCTGTTTAAGAAAGTGGGGTGGCGCGGGGTAAACCCATACAACGTATTCGTAGGTACGTACCTACGGCAGTACCAACCATTATCCCGGGAAAGCAGCCACACGAGGCTGGAAACCAGGCTCACTTCCATTGACTCAAACCCCTGAACAAGTCGTCCTTGGGATTCATATTCAACTCGCCTAAGCCTCTACCGGGTGCGGCTGCTCCTTAATCTGACGAATCGTATCCTTGGTCCTCGCGTTCAGCTCAAAGCTCGCCTCGATCAAATCCACCACCTCCTCCGCCGAAAAGTAGAGGCTCAGCTCGCTCTCGAACCAGAGGTACCGCACCTCGTTGAGGTTCGACTGCAGCACTTCGCTCAGGTACTTGAGCCGCAGCCACGTCCCCGCGTACTGCGCCGTCATGGGCACCTCGTCCGCCGCCTCCGCCTGCCTCTGCCGGCCCCATGCCCGCGACGGCAGGAACAGGTCGTCCAGCTCCGTCGCCCTGGCGATCAGCTGCGCCATCTTGTACGCCTCGTCCTGCCCGATCGACGGCGCGTCCATCACGTCCGTGATCATCTTGGCCGACAGCCCGTCCACCAGCGCCCCGATCGCCTGGTACCACACCGATCGCGCCAGGATCGTCTCCCATGTCGTCGCCATCGACCGGACCCGCGTCACCGCTGAGTCGACGCTGACTTCCGCGTCGTGCTGCTGTATGATGCTTTGCTCGCCTAAAGTGAAGGGACGGGACATGTCAGCTGCGCTTCGTCTGCGGAAAAAAAAAACAAAACATAATGGCCCTGAACGGAGCACGCTACTTACCCCCTAGGAGATCCCTGATGACCGTCTTTTGTAGTCCAATCTCGTTTATGTAGGTGCGGTTGGCGAAGCTGCGCATCGTCTTAATGTCGTCGTCGATTTGAAGCATCGTCTTGGCCCGGCGCGGCAAGTCGTTGCGCGAATGCCACGCCTCCGTCAGCTCCGTCAACCGCTCCGCCAGATACGTTGCGTCGTTGTAGAGAAACCTGGTTTCGTCATTTTAGCACCTGTCCATGGGTCACGTTTTCGTCCTGGCGGACAGGGAAATCGCAATCGTACATGTTCCCTCCATTTTCCGCTGCGTAGTAGTGTGCCGATACGGCTCGAAACATGGCCAGCACGGACGTCGGAAGCGCGAAAAGATCCGTGGCCGCCGATGCCACGGGTTTGAGCTCGTTGCTGTCATTCATGAGCGACGTTTTCCTTTCTGCGTTGGGGTCCCCCTGGACAGTCACGTACCTAGGCTGGGTGAGCGCCGCGCCATCTTCCAAAATCGTCATAATCAGCTCTAGCACTGGATCCGGCATGGACGAGATGTGATAGGTCTCCTTGAGGACCATTTCTCGATATTCCTCCTCGACGCTCGGGGCCTTGGCGCCAGAGCTGGCCTCTTTCCCTGCATCCTTTGCCGACTGGCTGACTTGCTGTCCTTCCTCTTCTTCCTCATCACCCCAACCCCATGCCTCCGCCGCGTCGTCGTCGTCATCTAGGCCGGCCTTGTCCCCCTGCTGCGCCGCTTCATCCTTGGCTTCTACGGTAGGCTCATCGTCGTCACCCCAGCCCCAGGCGTCGACTCCATCGTCGTCGGCTGGGGCGGTCTCGCTGACCTCAGGGGCCTTGGAAGGTGCCGAGACTTGAGGCTCGTCAGATTCGTCCATGGAATCATCAGCACCCCATGCCGCCCCCCAATCGTCGTCGGCCTGCGTTGCTACCGCTTGCGATGCCAATTCTTTTCCTTCGGACCGCGACACCATTTGCTTCTCCACCCTTTCGACCTGTTTCGCTTCTCCGAGTCCTGTCCACGCTGTTAGTTTTCAAGGAACGAGTGCGACAGATCGAATGGGCACGGGACCGGACCTTGGTAGAACTGGCTGCGGACGGCGTCCAACGCCGTCTCCGTACGCTTCGCAAGCCAGATAGACGGTGCATTGCCGACCCATTCTTTCAGTTCGGTGAAACCAGAAAGCCCTCGTTCCTCCAGCGTGTCGCAAAAGCTCTTCGCCGATTGTATTACGGCATGAAATTCGCCCATGTGCTTTAGCGAAACCGGGATCGCCGATGCGAGCCAAACATCGATGAGTCTGGGAAGAATGCCACCCATCATGATGGGGCCCAAGTATACCAGCAAGTCCGGCGGCAGCCTCCTCGCCAAGAACCCGACTATTGCTGTCAAGTCCTCGAAGAGTTCGTTGATGGAGTTGCCTGCAGTGCCTTTCTTCTCAAGGACGTTCTAGACTCTTTTGTTAATTTGAGACCAGGAAAGGCGCCGGGGAAAGCTAATGGTACCTCATTGATCTGGAAAGAAAGAAATTGGGTCGACTTGGGATCCATCCGAGGCGCGACGATGGCCTTGTCGATGTCTCCCCACAGACGAACCATACGATCTTCAACTTCTTTGTAGGCCTCGAGTCCGATGACTGCCTCGGACAGCGTCATTTGCTCGTCTGCTGCAGTTTTAGATGGCGAGAACTCTCAGATTTCTGGAAAGGGGGGGGAGGTCAAACCCATACCCTCGCGGTTATTGTAAATGGCAACGCGCCCGGCCTCCCCATCGACGTGGACCAGGGCATTCCAGACATGATCGAATACGTCGTGAACGGCTGACTTTAGCTCAAAGGCCCGCACGTCAAGAAGCCGCGTGATACGGCAGCTCTTCTTGTTGATGGGGATGGCGTCGAGTTCGGTCCAGAAACCTTTGCCGCCTGTTAGCCCAAAGGGATCGAAACCGGAGGGAGTCTGTTCGCCAGGTGCGCCCGCTCACCTTCCAATGACTGTAACGCGTCGAGGACCCTCCGTTCGTTCATGGCCTGCTCCACCTCATTCAGAAGCCCGTTGACCTTGTGTATGCCGGAGAGAGCCTCATGCAACTGCCGGCTGTATGCCGTCTCTCTTTGCAAAAACTCGATATGCTCTTCGGCGTCCTGTATTGCTTTGCCCGTGACCTCTGGGGATTCGGATTCTAGTTCAATGTTGTCGGCTAGGCGCTTCGATTGGAAAATATCTTCCTGGAGGGTCTTCGTATGGACAACCCAAGACGTAACCTCGTCTTTCGTCTCTTCGTTGATGGTATGGATCTCGGACTGGCCAGATGTTAGACACCCGTTTGGTTTTATGTAGTATTTCGGTTCATCCATCTTCTCTGGGAAACTCCTTGTACCTCTAGTTCGGTCTTCGCCTTGGCTAATGCCTCCACCGCGAGGGAGAGATCAGCCGTCGCGAGCGAAAAGGATGACACATCTTCGTCGGGAAAATGGCCCTCGAGGGCAAAGGAGACGATCGCATCGCCTAGTTGCTTTGGAAGCTGGGTGTCTGTGGAGGCTGTCATCGTAGGTGTCGTGTTGTTGGGCCAGCTTCTCGATAGCTTTGAGCTGTGGGAGCTTAGGGAAGATGCCACGACGCCACGTCGCCACGTATCCGGAGCCCACTCCGTCGCACAGCGAGGTCGCGTCGTAAAAGTAAGCACCAACTGGAAATAAAATATACGAGTGAGACCTTCGAAAATACGATGAATAATTAGCACAAACAAACGTGACAATCGTGGCCAGAGAGATCGCCGACAAGCGTCACTGTCCGTTCTTGGAGCTTGTGCCAATCCAGTCACGTGACTACTTATGGCCCGTGCACATCCACCCTTGATGTACTTCGCAGGTACCCTTCAGGTTCTAAGGTATATCGCGACAGTCCTCTTAAAAACACCATGAGCACGATCCATCACAAAAGAGAATTGCGATAACATTGCGGGAAGAATTCCGGAAGCCCGGTTATCCGACACTCACACTCTGTATGATTCTGATGTCCAGATTCAAACCTGAATGAGATTGGGCGACCAGTAGCTACAGTGGCTTGGCTTCGCCTTGAACTACTCTGTAAACAGAACACGACAAGGCGTATGGATGCTCCCGACTACGAAGCGGTTGGCATGTTGGCCGACGTTCACGTTTACGAGATGAGCTTGATTCTGGAGTAGCCTTCTCTCAAAAATGGTCTGCTTCCAACTGCCGATCTTCGCAAGATTAGGTATTGTCATTACATTGAACTGATGTCAAGACCAGGCTCTACGCTTTACCCAGCCTCTGCATACTAACTGGAATTATTCACCCATTATTCCCTGATCCTCGACCAACTTCCTGACGCCTCCCAGTGCGGGTTCATCTAACGCTACAAGGTACGCCGCGGCCTCTGCTCTTTTTCCGATCCGACTATCCAAACGGTGTTCAGCTGTAATGATCTCTTGAGGATGAACATACATGTCGATGAGGAACAGGGCGCATCACTCGCATCGTCGACGACGCTGACGCCAACCCTGCTCCGTTTGGCACGTCATTTTGGGGTCTCGAACCCATCCTTGGTATTCAGACGTCATCGTACTGGCACTCCCATCCTGACCACGAATATACCTCCGGATACAGTCCCGGAAGATTTTCTACGGGGTTACTGGACAATTCTTAGACAACAATCGGCGGGCAATTAAAATTGCGAGGTCACTTGGCTGGTTCCGAACGTGTGGCTTTGATCGTTGGCCTGAGAAATATGGCGCCGTGTCGGCGAAAGAGGGGAACACGGATTCGTGTGTCTCGAGACATTCTGCCTGCGATGGACAGTTTGTCGTCAGCTTCGAGGCCAGAGGCAGGCCATTGCATTGGATTGTACCGCGAATCGCTGAATATCGTTCAGCCACGACTAATTGACCCGAAGAGCCCTCTTTTCCTTTTTATGTATAGCTTATATACACTTATATTCTCTCATTTTTCCCCTGGGCCTCCCGCATGGTGTTGAGTCGCAAGTCATCACACATCCTCATCAGCCTCCGCACCCATATTACCTAAGATACCACCTAGCATAGTGGGTCCAATCGTCATTAGGTAATGATACTTTTCCAAATCAGTACTAGCGATCCATACCTCTGGGCAAGCTTATAATAGCGTACCTAGGTACCGTAAGATTTCCTTCGGCTACCGCTACCTTCATCAGCCAGGAAACAACAGTCTCCTCCCAGTTGCTCTCGCGCGCACCGACTTGAAGCTGCCCCAAACATCTCGTGCAGCCAGGTCCATTTTCTGTTATGCAAACTGTCCTAAGGAAACGCCCATCGGGTGAGTTGGCGAGGAGACCTTCACTGGTCGCACATTACCGGCACAATGTCCACAAATGCCACCATCACACCAACTCTAGCGAGTCAAGCCACTTCTGGACTTTCAATCGCCCCTTCTCTCCCGATTTGGTGGAAGACTCTTTGTTGGGTAGATCCATTGTCACGAGACCCTGCCAGTCCTCGAACCAGCGGTAATCCTGCAGCTTCCCAGGCAACGCGGCGTTTTCCCAGTCCCGTTCACAAAGCGCGTTCTCCACGAGAAACGCCATGAATATATTCATGACCTTCTTGGATTGGGTTTCACGCAGCCCTCGTCTGCATTTTCCGGGGCAAGGAGTGGCAGAACGTCGCAGCTCCAAATCATCGGGCACGCCGTCAATAGTTCTCCCCGTCTCCTTGCGAAAGCCCGGGTCCCCTATCCTCTTCATCCATCCGTCTTGCTTTATGTACCACGTAAAATGGAGATACTCGCGTCCATGTCTCATCTCGAGCCATGGCCAAAGTTCGGGCTCAATGTCCGTCTTGTCTACGGTCCCGAAGGGGCGCCAGGCCAGCGAACTACAAGCAGAGTCCTGGAGCCTGTGGTTGTACCGACACCGCAGCCAGTCTTCCCTGAGGACCTTATTAGTAGCTTGCTGGTATGACTGGGTGGTTCTGAAATCCAGGAAGGAGACTTTCGTGCCGGACCAGGCGGAGACCAACGGGTCTGGCGGCGACAGAGAGCCGTATCCACATCTCTCCTCCACCTGGCTGAGATAGCGTGGAATCCAATCGAGTATGCTGCGGTTGCCGAGCATGAACATGGCATACCACCAGATACCGCACCTGGGCCGGCGGGCAAGGAAAATCTTGACTAGTGTCTCAACATCTTTCGCCTGGATGATGGGCTTTAAGGTACGGTGGATGGAGGTCAGCCACGGGCTCACCAGGTTGCAAGTGATTTCCGGCTGCCAGAAGACGCTCCACAGGGTGGATCCGAGGAGCAGGGGGCGCAAGCTCAAGGTCATAAAGTACGACGAGTCCGCCAGATACTGGCGTATGCGTTGCTTATCGTCGGCGTGGATAGTAGAATCCTTCCTCCTTTGTAACCGTGGAGGAGGAAAGCATGGGTTGAGACTCATAGAATAGTGGAAGGGGATCATGAGAGCTGCGAGGAAGGCAGCGTCACATGGTGCTAATGGCTGCAGGTTGGACGACCTGATAGCGCCCGTGCCCAGGCCGAAGATTTCGCACAACTCGATGAGGAGTTCGACTGCTTGAGCCGAATTTGGCGCACTGGTTTTGTAATCGGAGCCATTGTGCGACGATATGCCGTCGACTGTGATCGTGATGGGTCTTGATGGGCTCAGCAAAGCCGACCACGGCGGGAACTCCTCACCGTCGCAATCCCAGCCCAGGTCCGGGCTCAGAATGCTACACAGCCACCTTACAAGCGCAGGGGAAGCATGGCCAAGATGCAGAGTAGTAGTCTGCTTCTGCTTGGTACCCATGCCCTTCGAACTGTGCAATGTCGTTGGATGGATACGATTCGAGGTGTAGCGGACTTGGTAGCCCTGACTTTCTACGAGGCGAGTAGACAAGACGTAAGCCCAGCACAGTGTCAGAACGCCCAGTGACCCCGAGACTTGATGATTCGTATCGAGAAGCGATGATAGTGCATTTCCCGAAATGTCGCATATCACCGGCTTGCGGCTCCGGAGAGAAAAGCGGGTTTCTTGACCATGTGTCCGCTCTGGACTCCACCAATCCTCTGCGTCCTCGTTACCGTTTACCGTCCTGGCTTCATCCTGCCGCTGTAAATCTGGCATAGGAACGCGCCAACAGGCTCGTCCTTTCAGAATCCTTGCTCGAGGCAACACCGGAGGGAGTGCCGGCACTTGGTCAAGGGTGATGTAGGGATCTAACAGAGCCCTCGGCCATAGGCCAGGCTCGTGAGATTGCGCTGCCCGCACGAAGGTTGCCCATGTCTCTTGTCCGTCGTGGAGTATCCGACATGTATCGTCTCCGGAAGGAATGAGAGCATCGTTGCGCGAAGACCTAGCTCGTATGGCTCGTCCAGTGTCGAGATTAGAAGAGTCCATTGATAAGCGAAGTTATGGTAGAAAAGAAAGAAAAGCAAGACAAACTGAATTGAGAGGGCGTTCGTACATACTGATAGGGGGAAGGTACAATATACATACTTCGTAGGTAGGTATTACATCGTATCCACAGGTACCTAGGTAGGTAGGTACCTAGGTAGGTAAGGTAAGTACCTATGTACCTAAGGTAAATAAGACAACCTAATATGGAAACCGCTGCGTGATCGTTTACTACCTATTACCTACGAAGTACACTATAATTGGTCCTACTGTACCATAACCCCACATCGCTTCCGTATTTTGACATGTCCCATTCATTTGCTACTTGGACTTTGGGAGGGCCGAGGTGAAATAGTCATGTTCGAGCTGCTGGCTCTGAAACAGAAACCCTCCCTTCACCTTCTTCCAGCTAGTGCGATTCGTCTTAATGTCGACCCCAGATATTGGATCTATGAAATAGATCCGACCTTTCTTCCCAAGCCAGACTGAAACGGGCGTAGGCTCAGATTGTGAGGCAGATGCTGAGGATCCTCCAGGCAGCCCCGGTTCGTCTTGGCCATCCAGCGTAAGGGCGGCTAGCCGCAAGTCGATGGATTCGCCCTCTTCGCCGACCCGAGTGAGAGGGTCTTCGGAGTCTTGAGACCAAGACCGTATGTGCCTCTTGCCCTTCTTATCCTGTTTGTTGACAGGTTCGACAAGCCCCGGGGTGAGCGTCTTGGCCCAAAGCGTCTGCTGAGTTGTCGCGTCCACGTACTTATAGCAGGGCTGATACTCCTCGCCATCTAGGTAAATGGCGGCCGTCCAGTCCTTGACAGGCGTTGATTCTAGCTCGCACCCAGGACCGCGGCGGAAGAGGACGTGGCCTACTTTAGTGTAGTTCCGCTGCTCAACTATTTCCACCCATTGATCTTCGCCTTCGCTTGTGGGCAATGGAGCGGTGGAGCCGGCAATGCTGGATTCGTCGATGGAGGCTTCCGTCACTTCGTGAGTGGTGTCCGAAGGCGGCTTGTACAGGGGATGCGTTGATGCATAGGCCCAGGAGGGAAGATCTGGTGTATCTCGGACTTTTGATGGCCGGTGCTCTTTGCCGCACCAGCAAGGCTGATAGCAGATCGTCCAGCCCACGTAATCTTCACCGCTCAAGTCATGTACATTCGCCTGGCAAATAAGGAAGAGTTTGCCGCATTTTTTACACTTGGACCCGCGCTCGGATGTATGTTCGTTCATGGCATGGCCGCAATAACGGCAGTAGCCACCTCTGCGTGAGCTTGTCGTCATTGTATATATTGTGTTGTCGTAATGGCAAGGCCGAAGTTGGACGTTTGACGAATGACCGTTTGGGGCGAGGAAAAGTCCGGTACTCGAACAGAAGGAGCGAGGTTTCCGTGGACATCTTATCCCTTATTTATAAGGTCGTCTGTTGTCTCGCCACGACGTTCATCGGTGCAAGGCCTCTTTCGTCTCGTTCAGAAGACGTGAGCCAACGTTGTCCTCCGCAATCCAGGTCGGCAAGCGCCCCTCCCTCCCCAGCAAGAGGTGCATACGCCTGTTGGGACAGCCCGACTGCATGAGATCGGGACGAGGCTACGTGACGGGCAGTCTTTCTCCGTCGTCGATGGCGATGTGCTCAGGAGAGAGTCGATATTGGCCCGGACCAGTGATCACATGCAGAATGGAGGCGCTGCTGCCTAGGCAGCTTCATGCATGTTGGTTCCGAGGACAACATCATGTTTGCGTTAGGGCAGTGCATTTGGGAAAGTTGATTTTGGGGGGGTTCGAGATAATCCGGCCATCGGGTTTGAAACTGCTTGTCCACATGTTCCGCAGCATGGACTCACGTCCTGGTCAAGTGGCCGCGGCCGTTGGCACGGTTGCTCCTCGCGGTGGTGCCAGTTCCTTGTTGGGTCACCGATGGTCGTCCATAGCCTCAATGGTCTCGAGGCCCGAGGCCGCCCAGTTCTTGACCGTTGCAAGTCCCCCAACACATGAGGCTACCCGTTTGCATGCCGGCGCCACGTCATTCAGCCAGCAGGCCATCACTCGTTCGGGGGTTGGTGTGAATGCAATGTCTGTTCCCAGAAAGTCATGCAGGATCACCTGCTGTCAAAGCAACAGTAATGGAATGGGCACGGATTTATCCCTCGCGGTTATCGAGTAATCTTGCTCCCATGTATGTACCTATATTACTCGGCAGAGAATCTTTTCTCATAGTCTTATGGCGTCGGAGCTCTAGCTGACTTGGTAAAGGCGAAACCTTGGCTCTGTTATTCGTACACTATAGACTAGGTATTCTAGTTAGCAGAGTACAAGAAACAGCAGGTTTCTGTCTCTATATTCGTATTTTCCCTTAAACTTTGTCGATATCACGATCGCGTTATAGGAAGCTTTGGCAGTGAATTCATCACAATGCAGCAGGCAGACATTGTTCCGTCTTTGCTTGTGCGGGTAGGTACCTAGGTCACACAGTACCTGGCCCGACTTGGGTCACTGGCCAACAGCTGCCGAAACCAAGCTGCAGTACTAATCGTACTTTATACCTCCGTACCTGTTGTTTCAGTTAGGTAGTCAAGGCTGCGTTATGTGTGTTGGTTTTGCCTGCCCTAAAAAAGTGTAGTTTATTTTAGGCATGAACACGGGTGTCCCATGGTTGTTCTTTCCGTCGATTCGTGCCTGCGCAAAAATCATAACTCCGAATCGCTGAACTGGCAGGCGCAGACCAACTGACAGCTCTAAACAGCTCCTGACACCGTGTGACAACTGATATATAGTCTAGGTACCTATGTACATGGAGACCCCACTCCACTCCCCCTGGGTCCCTCAACTTGTTGCCCCTCAGTCGTGTGCATTATTTTGCATTATTTTCTTTGTAAACCTCCCATTGTCTTCATACCCTCATACACCAGTTCCCTATTGTCCATATCCCTGGGCACTCAGCTTAATACTACTCCGAATTCCCTGGGACCCTTCTTTTGATTCGGAGTCTTTTGCATCCGTCTTAAAATAACGAGACTTCCTTCCCAAGTGTGCATCTCGGCCAGGTGGATGCTCTCACTCTCAAACCTCCGTTCCCTAAACACCCCGCAACCCGCCATCATGGCCCCAGCAGAGCGGCCCAGCCCTCGATTCCGCAAGGTACAGAGCTTTAAAACAGAATATGCACCATGCAACATCAGCCAATATGTGTCGGAACGCAGCGGGATGCAAGTCATCGTGGCCGACCTTAAGGGTCCCAAAGTGAGCGGTTACTTCACCCTGGCCACGGAGATCTTTGACGACTCGGGCGCGCCTCATACGTTGGAGCACCTCGTCTTCATGGGCTCCAAGAACTACCGCTACAAGGGCCTCCTCGACAAGCTGTCGTCGCGCGCCTACGCGAATACCAATGCATGGACCGCCACAGACCACACCGCCTACACTCTGGAGAGCGCCGGCTGGGAGGGTTTCGCCCAGATCCTTCCCGTCTATCTCGAGCATATCGCCGTCCCCATCATCACCGACGAGGCGTGTCACACCGAGGTACACCACATCGATGGGGAGGGCAACGATGCCGGTGTGGTCTACTCGGAGATGCAGGCCATCCAGTACAAGAGCGCCGAGATCATCGACCTCGCCGCAAAGCGCCTTTTGTACCCCGAGAGCGTCGGCTTCCGCTACGAGACGGGCGGAATGACAGAGGCCCTGCGCAATCTCACCATCGAGAGGATTCGAGAGTTCCACCGGGAAATGTACCACCCGCGCAACTTGTGCGTCGTTATCGTCGGCGAAGCGGATCACGACAATCTGCTCGAAATTTTGGATGAATTCGAAGAGAGCATCAAGGATGACATTCCCCCTTTGGACGCCCCTTTCAAACGGTAAACTGTCTTTGGTGGCTGATTCGAATAAAACGCTTGCTAAAAGTTTCCATAACAGGCCCTGGATTGACTCTGTCCAGCCTCCGCCTCTCACTGAGACCAAAGTCGCGACGGTAGAATTCCCCGAAGCCGACGAATCGGTGGGTGAAGTGGTCGTCGGCTGGTTCGGCCCGAACTGCAATGACCAGCTGGAGACATCGGCCCTCAGCGTATTACAGACCTACCTGTGCGGTTCATCCGTCTCCATTTTGGAGAACGTTCTGGTCGAGACGGAGAAGCTCGCAAGCTCGGTGGCGTACTGGTGGGAATCGAGGCCCAATTCGGTCATCTGGTTTCAGCCCACGAGCGTCGCCACAGACAAGTTGGAGTTTGTCTACAAACGCTTGATCGCCCTGCTCAAGGAGGTGGCCGAGAAGCCGCTCGACATGGAGTACATGCTATCGTGCATCAAGCGGGAGCGGCGGCAGGTGAAGTTCCAGGCCGAATCGTCAGAGAGCTTCTTCTCCAACAACATCATCATGGACTACCTCTTCGGGAGCCGCGACGGATCCACCTTGGCCGACTTGAAGAGTTTGGCCGAGTACGACGTGCTCGAGACGTGGACAGACGAGCAGTGGAGAAGCTTTTTGAGAAAGTGGATCTCGGACGCTCACCACGTCGCCATCCTGGCCAAGCCGTCCATGAGCCTCGCCACGAAACTCACCGAGGAGGAGGAGACGAGGTTGGCCAAGAGGAAGGAGGAGCTGGGCGACGAAGGTCTCGCCGAGCTCGCCGAAAAGCTCGAGCTCGCCAAGAAGAAGAACGACGAACCGATCCCGCCGGAAGTGGTGGATCGCTGGCCGGTCCCCGGGACGGACTCGATTCACTTCATCGAGTCGGAGACGGCCCGCTCCGGCCAGGCCAGGAAGCTGGGTACCCTGGCCAACAAGGCGCAGCGCGTCATCGACGCTGCCGCGGCCGAGGGCGGCCAAAGCCCGCTCTTTGTACAGTTCGAGAGCGTGCCCTCCAACTTTGTCCACCTGACGGTCTATCTCGGCACGGGGCAGGTGCCGACCGCGGTCAAACCGCTTCTGCCCATCTTTAGCGACAACTTCTTCAACACGCCCATTATGCGCGACGGCCAGACAGTCAGCTTTGAACAGGTGGTCATGGAGCTGGAGGAGGAGACGATCAGCTACGGCCTTCGTTCGGCCAAGGGCATGGGCGACCCGGATAGTATCACGATCCAGTTCCAGATCGAGCCGGAGAAGTACGCCACCATCATCGAGTGGATCCGTACCATGATGTTCGACAGCGTCTTCGACGTGCAGCGGCTCAAGGCCGGGGTGCGGAAGCAGCTCGCGGATATCCCGGAGCTTAAGCGGGACGGGCGGTCGATGGCGTCCGAGGTGAACACGGCGATTCACATGAAGAAAAAGGCGTACGCGGTTTCCAAGCGCGCGCTGGTTCGTGCCGTGTACCTGCGGCGGGTCAAGAAGCTCCTGGAGACCGACCCGGACCTCGTGGTCTCGTGGTTCGAGCAGATTCGCAAGTCGCTCTTTACGTTCAACAACACGCGCGTGCTCGTCATTGCCGATGTGAACAAGCTCGAGAACCCGGTGGCGGCGTGGGACGTGCTAAGCAATGCGTTGACGCGGACGACGACGACGTCGTCGTCGTCGGGAGAGGCGGAGGGGGATCTGTTGCCGATCGTCGAGCCGCACCACCTCCTCACGGAAGAAGGGCGGAACCCCGGCTCGTTCGGAGCGGTGATCGTCCCGATGACGACGGTGGACAGCTCCTACAGCGTGAGCACGTCCAAGGGCGTCATCTCGTTTGAGGACCCGCGGATACCGGCCATCCTGGTGGCGGTGGGATACCTCGAGGCGGTGGAGGGCCCGCTGTGGTGCGCGGTGCGGGGACAGGGCATGGCCTACGGCGTCTTCTTCGGTAGGGACATGGATAGCGGCATGGTGCAGTTCCGGGTGTACCGGTCGCCGGACGCGTCCAAGGCCTTGGCGGCGTCCCGGGAGACGGTGCGAAAGATTGCCGAGGGAGAAGAACCCATTGACCGGCACCTCAAGGAAGGCGCCATTAGCCAGATTGTGGTGATGTTTGCGGAGGAACAGTCGACCATGGCGTCGGCGGCGAGCCAGAACTTTGTGCTCGGGGTGGTGCGCGGGGTCCCCCTGAACTGGCACAAGAAGATCATGAAGAGCGTGCGGGACGTGACGGACGAACAGATGCGAGAGGTTCTCAACGAGCTGATTCTGCCCGTTTTCGAGCCGGGGAAGAGCAACATTGTTGTGACGTGCGCGCCGATCCTAGAAGAGGTACGTTTGTTTTTCTGTCGTCCCTGAGAGTAAGATGGGTCCGCACGTTGAGGAAACGTCTGCTGACAGTGGATCCTTTCCACACAGAACATCGAAAAGGCACTCAAGGAGACGGGGTACAAGACGCAGGTGCGGCAGCTGGCCGACTTTCACGACGACTACGGCCTCAAGGCCAAGGAGGGCGAGGAGGAGGATGATGAGGACGATGAAGACGAGGGAAGTGGGGACGAGTATACTGGCAGCAGTGGCTCAGACTCTGACTAGACAAGACTAAGAGGGGCTGAAGAACATGGGATAGAGCAGAAGTCGTTATACGAGTAGTAGTAGTAGCAGCATTATTAGCATTACTATTGTACGCCTGAGATGTCCCTACAAGGGCAGAAGCCGGGGAAAAGAAAAGAAAAATGAAAAGAAAGGCCCTAGAAATCATTACTACACTGCAGGCATGCTAGTATATATTTTGTTTCTGTCCTCAATGGGACGTACGCCTCGAGTTTTCCGTGCTGGTTTGTATGATGTACGAATCGAGGAGTGAACGTTGTCGAGATGGCCCCTGAAATACAGCGTCCCAACGGCCCAACGGTGGGGGTAAGGACCCCCACTGAAAGAGGTACAAAGGTACTTCCATGTGGGTCATCGGTATCGGCTACTTTACGCGCTTCTCACCACCTTACGCGTTGGACGCGTTTTCTCCCCACCTCGAATTTACAACCATGGTCGCTTCCCAACTTCACATCACCGGAGACCAAACACCAACCCCAACCCCTACACCGCGGCCAGCTCAATCGAATACGAACGGCATCCCATCATGTCCGAAGCAGAGGGAGAGCTCAATGAGCGCTTCACCTCGGGGACGGAACCCCTTGATCCCAGTGTGCTCGCCGAGCTCCAGTCGATCATGCGTCTCCACGACGTCTCGGTCGAGGACCTCTTCTACAAATGGGAATCGTACTGCATCAAGATGGACTATGACGCCGCCACCCTCTCCCTCGACCCCGTCCGTGGCTTCAAGCAGCATATACAGGATTCTCTGGAGAACGCCACTCGTGGGCAGCCGCAGACTCAGGTCAAGACGAAGACGGAAAGACGGTCGGGAGCTACCCCGCGTGCTCCTCGCGGCGACGTCTTTGCCATGCTCGACGGACTGGTACCCAATACGCCCGGCTCTGGGTCAGGTACCGGTAGGCCAAGCAAGAGGAGGAATCTGAACCCGTACGATACGCCGTCCATCTCCCGCGTCAAGGGTGATCTCGTCGGTAGTTCGCCCGATTACAAGACGCCGTCTCGGATGGAGGAGCAGCTGAACGCTATGCAGTCGTGAGTCTCACTTTTTTGTCTTTGGGTTTGTTCCCAACCCAGGGCTAACGCTGGAGTTCGCAGCCCGTCATCATTCAACGACCGGTCCAACCCCGGAGAGGTCCTCGAAGTCCTCAACGACCATCTCCAGGCACCGGAGCCGCCGATATGTCCCTACCCCGAGTCGCGCATCAAGTTGACCGCCGCCTCCGACCAAAAGAAGCTCGCCTACAAGCCCTTGGCCATGAAACTATCCGAGGCCTCCGAGATCCTCGACGACAGGATAGACGAATTCATCGAGTTGACCCTGCAATATCACAGCCTGGACCTTTCCGCCATCGGGAGCGCCGCCCACCAGAGTCCCAACCCCGTCATCGCTGTCGGCCGTATCGCCTCCGATTCCCCCGAGGGCAAGCTCAACGCCGCCTCCCTCATCCTCGAAACGTCCCGCCGCACGGGCGGTGGCCAGCGCGTGGCCCTCGACATGACCAAGGTCCACCGTTTCAGCTTCTTCCCCGGCCAGATCGTGGCCCTGCGCGGCATCAACACGTCGGGCCACGCCTTTGTCGTCCATGAAATCCTCGAGCTGCCCATGCTCCCCAACGCCGCCTCCACGCGGGAGGCACTCTCTTCGCACCGCACCAAGCTCCGCGGCGACCCGGACGCCATGGACTCGGACGACGCCGCCGATCCACCCCCCCTGAACGTCCTCTTCGCCGCGGGGCCCTACACAGCCGACGACAACCTCGACTTTGAGCCGCTCCACGCCCTCTGCAGCCGGGCCGCCGACACCCTGGCCGACGCCGTCGTGCTCGTAGGCCCCTTTATCGACGCGGAACACCCCCTCGTCGCCACGGGCGACTTTGACCTCCCCATCCCCGAATCCGAGCAGGACACGGCCACCATGAACACCGTCTTCCGCCACCTCTTCGCCCCGGCCCTCCACCGCCTCTCGGCCGCCAACCCCAGCGTCACCATCCTCCTCGTCCCGTCCGTCCGCGACGTGATAGACAAGCACGTCTCCTGGCCACAGGACGCCCCCGCCCGCCGCGAACTGGGCCTGCCGAAAACGGCCCGCTTCGTCTCCAACCCCATGACTGTCTCTTTGAACGAGACGGTCCTCGGCGTGTCGTCACAGGATATCTTGTGGGAACTCCGCCACGAGGAGCTCGTCGTTGCGCCGGCCCGCGACCCCGTCACACTCTCCCGGTTGTGCCGCTATCTCCTGGAGCAGCGCCATTACTTTCCTCTCTTCCCCGCCACCGACCGTTCGAGGTTGCCGCGGACCGGCACGACCGAGGCGGTTCCGCCCGGCGCCATGCTCGATGTGAGCTATTTGAAGCTTGGTGAGATGGTCAATGTGCGGCCGGATGTGATGATTATCCCGAGCTTCCTTCCCCCTTTTGCCAAGGTGAGTGTTTTTTTTTTCTTTTTTTTTTTTTTCCCTGTATGTATGTTTAGAACGACCACACTAACTCGAGAAACCCAGGTCATCGAGAGCGTACTGGTCATCAACCCGGGAACCCTCTCCAAGAGGCGCGGTGCAGGCACCTACGCGCGGATGGCGCTGTACCCCCCGTCCTTCGAAGAAGGCAGCGAAAGCTTGCTAAGCCATCGCGTCTTTGACAGGGCGCGCGTAGAGATTACAAGAATATAGAGGCTGGCATGCACGTTTTAGTAAGATCAGGAAAATAGGGTAGGCCGGCGTTTGGTTCGTCAGGTTGGTGTAATCGGGTATCTGGAATCAAAACAAGCGTCTTCGCCCGCTGGCATTGTTGTACATTTAGGATATTTGTCCCTTCCTCCATCTTAGACGAGAGACATGGGTGTTCCTTAACGATTCAGCGCACATCCACCCGTCGTCGCTTGTCACTCTCACGGTACCGGTCTCGGTCTCTATCGGGAGACGGACTGCGTTTCCGTCGGTCCCTTTCCTCCCGCGAATCCCTTCTCCGTCTAGGAGATCGTGACCGTGACCGTAACCTCGACCTCGATCTCGATCTTGACCTGCCTCTCCGCCTATAACCCGCATCTGGACTGCGATCCCGAGGGCGGTAGCTGTCCCCTCGACCCCCTCGATCCCGACTCCGGCTTCTGCTCCGCCGCTCCCGACCGCCAGTCACACTCCCCTTGCGCTCCCCCAACGGGATAGCATTGGCCCCCTTTCCACTCCTATCCCCGCCACCACCACCACTACCGTCAGGCCGGAACCGCTCATCAACATCGCCAAAGCGGCCGTCAAACCGGCCCTGGTTCCTATCCCTGTCCCTCCCGCGCCACTCGTCGCTAAAGTCGCCCCAGCGGCCGGTATCCTCCGTCTTGAGGTCCTTGTACTTGGAGGCGCCCTTGCGGCCCAGCTTGGTCATGTCCCGCTTCTGGAGGTATTCGGGGAGGACGCTGCGGTCCTTGATCTCGTCGGCGATGCGCGCGCCCATGAGGTCGCGCTTGTCGAGCCCGTGCGCGGCCGCCTCGTCGGAGAAGAAGGCGCCCTTGTGGAAGTATCTCTGCATGTAGCCCATCTTGCCGCGCGACTCCTTCTCCTCGCGCTGGCGGGCAATCTTTTCCGCGTCCTCGGCGTCGCGCTCCTCCTGCGTCAGCGCGTCGCGCCGTTCCCGCTCGGCAATCTCCGCCTCGCGCTCCGCCAGCCTGTCGCGCTCGCGCTTGATGCGTTTCAGCTCGCGGAGCCGCCACGCGGCCTCTTCGGCTTCCGGGTCGAGTTCGTCGGTGGTGTCGACGTCGGCGTCCGAGCCGGCGTCGGACCCATCGCCGCGCAGCGGGTCCGCGTCCTCCCAGTGCTTTTTTGTCCGGCCGGCGGCCCGTTCGGCCAGGTCCTTCTTGATCTGCTCTTCTACGAGGGCGTCGCGTTCGGCTTGTCGTCGGGCTTCTTCGGCTTTCCGTGCTTCTTCTTCGGCTTCGGCGGATTGGGCGGTGGTGGATGCGGTTTTCCCTGCGGCGGCGCGTTGGTTCTTGGGGATGAATTTCGGGCGGAGCATGAGGCGTCGCGGGGCTTCGTCCTCGCTGCTGCTCTCTTCTTCCTCCTCGTCGTCGCTATCTGATTCTTCTTCGTCTTCTTCATCTTCCTCTTCCTCTTCTTCCTCGGTGACGAATCCTTGTTCGGCCGCGAGTCGTTCTGCTTTTTCTCTGGCTAGCCTCTTCTCTTCTTGCGACTGGGCTTCCCGCTGACGCTGGGCGAGGTCGACGTTCCGTAGGTTGCTGCTAGCAATCCTGCCTGCACTTGTAGCTTTGGGAGGCGGAGGAATGGTGCGTTCCTCGTCGGCTTGGATATCTTCGCTGGCAGCATCGTCGTCGGACGACGAGGATTCGTCCAGGGTGGGTTTGCCCGGTCTGTGGCGAGCCGGTCTCACCGGGTTGGCTGTCATGCGTTTGGGAGGCATGGTTGAAGAGTGCCAGGTGTAGCGTATTAGGGGATGTGCTGGCGTCCGACGTGGTGAGGTGAAGTTATGGATTGAGAGATGAAGAAAGAATATCAAGCTCATCGACTGAATGATGCGGCTGGGCATGGCTTAGTAAGTTGAGCTAGGTACGTACCCACATGCCCCATAAAATCTTATCTTTTATCTCTTATCTTATCTTACAGTGTAAACACAGTATCTTATTCCCTTTACACAAGATACGTACCTACCCACCGTCCGTGCCCCACATCCCGGCGTCCCCCGCAATATCTCCCCGCTGGTTCCTCGGCTTCTCTTCACCTGCTTCTTCTGTTCTGCCCCAGCTCTAAGCGGGTATCCAATTCCGATTAACCGCAGTCTTATCTACTCTTGATATCGTTCGAGAGGTCTCCTTTCAGAATCCTCGCCATGTAGTCGATCAACCATCTTCAGCAGCGACAAGTTCTCTGTTCTTGTTCTGCTGTTACGTCTTCACCAATTTCCCTTCGACCTTCATCAAGTAGACAGACACAGTTCAAAATGGTCGGCCCACCTCCCTTGAAGGACGTCAAGGTCCTGGAGTTTGGCGGTCTCGCGCCGGGTAAGAATCAGTCCGAGAACTACACGCACCCTGTACCTGTACCCGACTTGCTGACGCTTCCTCCCTCCCCTGCCAGGCCCCTTTGCTGGCATGCTCCTCGCAGACGCCGGCGCCCACGTCCTCCGTGTCGACCGCGCCGTGCCAGGCCAAACCCACTCCCCCTCCGGCAAGGCCGTCCCCACCGAGGACATGCTCACGCGCCACAAAGCCTCCATCGCCGTCGATCTCAAGACCCCGCGGGGCGTCGCACTGATCCGCGAGCTCGCCGCCGCCGTCGACATCCTGATCGACCCTTTCCGCCCCGGCGTCCTGGAGAAGCTGGGCCTCGGCCCCTCCGAGCTCTGCGCCATCAACCCGCGCCTCATCTACGCCCGCATGACCGGGTTCCGCCGCGACGGCCGCTACTCCGCCATGGCGGGCCACGATATCAACTACCTCGCCGTGTCGGGCGCCCTGTCCCTCCTCGGCCGCGACGGCGAAAAGCCGCACCCGCCGTGGAACATCCTCGCCGACTTTGCCGGCGGCGGCGCCACCCTCTTCCAGGGCGTCCTCCTCGCCCTCGTGTCTCGTCAGTTTACCGGCCGCGGCCAGGTGGTCGAGGCCAACATGGTCGACGGCGCCTCGTACCTCGCCACTTTCCCTCGTTTTGCCCTCAAGACCCCGCTCGGCGACAAGGGCCGCGGCCGGAACCTCCTCGACGGCGGCTGCCCTTTCTACGACACCTACGAGACCCGCGACGGTCGCTACATGGCCGTCGGCGCCCTCGAGCCGCACTTCTTCGCCATCCTCCGCAAGGGCATGGGGCTGGACAGCAGCTGGGACACGCGCCGGGATGACCAGGCCAATTGGCCCGAGCTGCGGGACCTCTTCACCCGCACATTCAAGTCCAAGACGAGGGACGAGTGGGAGGCCATCTTCGACGGCACCGACGCCTGCTGCACGCCGGTGCTGGAGTACGCCGAGCTCGAGGCCCAGGCCGACCGGGAGGGTGACCAGAGACCTGCCGTCACCTTGCGGGACACGCCATGCTTGGCCATCGCCGAGGGCGTCAAGGACCCGTCTATCCAGGGACAGGGGGCCGGACTGCCTGGGAATGGATACGTCGGCATCCCCCTGAGCCCCGGCGACGGGGGCGAGGCTGTATTGCAGAAGTGGCTGGGCTGGACTAGCGGGAAGAACTATGATGTGGAGAAGGGTGGCTTGGTTTTGAAGTCCAAGTTGTAAATAATTTAAAACCGGCGTGTAAGATTCATGTTCTAGCTTGTTGGGTTTCAGAGCTATTTTCCCGCCTTTTCGTCGTCGCCGGGATATTAAGGTATTGCCGTGGAGCGCTTTCTCTACGCGTCTCTATCTCGTCCGGTTGCCCGTCCTCAGCTCAACAACCTCGCCGTCCCGGACCCTTCTCGTCAGCTGTCCCTTTCCCTCCAACCATCAGATCCTCTGTTTTAGATATGTAGGTGGTTGCGACTTGCTGTAACAGCGTGCTCTGGACATCTGATCAGTACAGTACCAAGGGAGGATCTGGAGGAGCAGGTTTCTTTACCGACTGTCCTGTGGTGGCGCATCATTCATTTGACGGACTTGGTGGAGGATTCGGTGGAAGTTGGGGAGAGGGAGGATCTGGTAGTGCTTCGTACTCCATGTTTGGTTTAGTCCTGTCCTCGTCCTCCTTTCTCGGGAGACAAGTCTGGGTCTTGTTGATTCCCTGGCTTTTATGATGAGACGAGGACTCGAATCTGAGGAAAGATAGGTTTTATCCCGTAGAACAATAGTAGGGGAAAGACGACCTGAAGACGCCCTGTTGAGCTGCGCCTCTTGTATTTCTCTTCTCCTTGCCACCCGCCCCCTTTTATCTGGACTGCCCACTCCTCCTCCTCTCATTCTGCACGAACCCTTCCGCAGCTTACCGTAGAAGAAGAAAATTTTGCAATCTGACAGTAATATAGGACCGTGACGACCATTGTGTTCCTTTCCTTACTTTCCCCATGCTGCAATGGGCCGCTCTCGGGCCGTGGATGCTGCCATACCTTTTCCTTTGCATAGGCGTGGATAGGAGATGGGCTGTGGCGGACCGACGGAAGACGTGACACCGTCTTGTCACCCGTCGGATCCAGAAGGCCGGGATACAGTTTGAGGGGATGGCATGATGGAGCCAGATTCGAGTTTGCATTTTGCTTTTCTTCGATTCGTTTACATTAGCATGAAGCTCAGAGGAATCTTTCTTCCTCTAGTTGCCTCGTTATATGTCTATATATGTTCCACGATATATCACTCATGCAGCAGTGGCTAGAAACGGCGGGGCAGGGGAGAAGAACGGAGAAAGATGAGAAAAATGAAAAAAAGAAGAAAAAAAAAAAAAGAGAAGAAAAACAAATGCACACAAAACGCTGCTCAAAGAGTCCTCGAAATACCCGGCACAATACCGTCCAAAATGTCCAACAACTCCTCCCAAACCCGGACCTGCATCACCTCTCCCTCGTCACCGGACATGATGGGCGGGAAATCAGCGACGAGCCCGTCGTTCATGAAACGGCCGTGGGTGGCGGTGGCCTCGTCCGACTCGTCGCTCAAGGCGGCGGCCAGGAGGGTGCGGGCGCCCATGTCGGAGGACCGGCCCAGGAGCATCATGGCGGCGTTGAAGGGGATGCTGAGCGGGAAGGGGACGAAGCGGAAGAGCTCGGTGCGGCAGACGCCTGGGTGGAGGCAGTTGATGACGACGTCGCCGCGGCCCGAGGCGCGGGCGGCCACGGCGAGGTGCTTGGTGGCGATGACCTGGAGCAGCTTGGTGGTGTTGTAGCGGTCGATGAGGCTGCCGGATTCGTTGAGGGTTTTGAAGATTTCGCTGGCGGTTCGTTCTTTGAAGAAGGACTGGGCGGGGGTCAGCTGTGTCGTAGAGAGACGAGAAAAAGAAAGAACGTACGAGGAAGGCCCCGAAAGAAGCCGTGACGACCAACCGCGGCGTAACGCCAAACTTGCGCCCCGTCTCCCGGAGGACGGGCAGCATGAGGATGTTGAGCAAGAAGGTGCTGATGACGTTGACGGCCAGCTGCATCTCCCACCCCCCGGCGGATTCGGCGCACTGTTTGGTGGTGGCAGCCATGCTGGCGTTGGCCATGAAAAAGTCGACACGGTCGAGTTCCTTGGCCGCGCGGGCTGCGAAGGCCTTGACGTTTTCAAAGTCGGCCAGGTCGAGGTGCCAGACCAGGACCTCCGTGGCAGGCTTGGAGGGGGAGGAGGAGGAAGAAGATAAGGACGACAGGATGTCCTTGCGGGCGACTTTGGCCTTTTCGAGGTCCCGGCAGGCGAGGATGACGCGGGCGCAGCCCAGTCTGGCAAAGTAACGGGAGGCTTCGAGGCCCAGGCCGATGTTGGAGCCGGTGACAATGGCCGTCTTGCCCGTTAGGTCGGCATCGGGGACCGGGATGGTCTTGAATTGGCTGAAGACTTGGGAGAACATGATGGATGGCGGTGGAGATGCGAATTGAAACGAATATGGAAATGGAATGTAGTGGTTTCGAGGATAAGAATGATGAGGCTGAGGGGGTTGAGAGCGAGGTTGAGGAAGTCGAGGGTGTCGAGGGAGTCGAGGGTGACGATGAGGACGAGAGAAGTACTCGATACTTCCAAGCGAGTTTGAATGGTCCCAATTATCCCTAGTTTGGCAGACTGAGAACTTGCTGGTGGGTGTGAAACGGAGAATGGAAGTCGAAGCTGTATGATATATACCAGTCAGTTAAACTCCGTCTCTGACCCAAGATGAAGGTGTTGAATTCCGTGAAAGGTGAGAGGTGAAGGATGGCGGATCACAGATGGAGTCGCATCACGTCGATGATACCTGAAACCGGTACCGGTACGGTACGAAGAACGAAGTACGGTACCTACTCCTGATACTCCCTCCACCCACGTGGTCTCCACCATCATCTTCGAATTCCAATTCTCTTACCAACTCGTGTACTCGTGTAGGTACTCGTACTTTTCCTCATAACAAGACTCTGCGACGCCGAAACGGAGATTGTGTCTCATAAAGCGACCACTAAACCCATTGACAGAGCAACATATGGAGGGAAAAATAAATAAATAAAGTAGATGAAGAATAGGGGAATGCATACACGTACGTTGTACACCTAAAGACGAGTCCTCGTGCATCAACTGCAGCTTTGACTGGCTACGGCGAATCGACAAGACGGGCAGACCGATGATCCACTGCGCCACCGACCTTGTCGCTGGGACATCCATTCTAGGTACTGAGTACTACGATGTACGTGTACTGTCGCCATGTGAAGATATGCCGGGATCCGTGTTTCGGGAACACTTCCGTTCTTACACCATTTCCCCACGGGGATATCCACCCTCTTCGACACAATTGAACTGATATAAAGCGGGAGACGTCTGTCGGTGGAAGAGATCAATAAGAGAGTGGCTAGATCTGACCCGTTTCTCTTGTTTGTTTGCTTCTCGTCTCTCCTCCCGGTTTCCGATGGGCATCTGCAGACAACGAGAGAGGGTCGTCGCAGTTGGACGTCGCAAACGTTGTGTAATCTTTCCCGTCCCGTCCGTCTCAACCATCCAGAGCGTGAGCTGTACAACCAATTGATTACACGTTGGTCGTGGAAAGAAGGGGGAAAAAGAAGAAAGAAAAAGAAACAGAACAGAAACTTGTTGCCCCGACTGACCTCAACCCGTTATACAACCCGTCAGTCTGCACTCTTGTCATTGAAATGTCAACTATCGCCGTGATGCAAACTAGACGCAAAATGAAGAAAGAAAGGACAACTCAGGGTGGTGAAACAAGAAAATAGTAATAATAATAATAATGTTATTCTTCCTCCCATTCTCCATCAACTCGTATCTGCATCGCCTCCACAGGGCCCATGTCGTCTACAGCGTCTAACTCTGCTCGAAGCCTCGCGCGTGCTTCGCCGTCTGGTGGCCCGACTGGCTTTTATTGCACCTGGCTGACAATCTCGCTGGCCCGCGACAACGACTCGACCATTTGCTGGCACTCCTTCCTTCGGCGGACGGTAAAGTCGCTCTCCTTGAGCAGATCATCCAGCGTGTCGCTGCGGTACATGTACTCCAGCAGCTCTTTTTGCATTTCGTCCTTGGTGAATCTGCGGTGATTTGTTAGTCGTCTTCTTATGGTGATTCTCGGGAAAAAAAAACCTACTGGACAAGGTTCAGCATAATCGCCTTGGGCACCATATCAATCATGGTCCTCTTGACAATGTTAAAGTACGAAGAGATGAGCAGCTCTGCAAAGACAAACGTTAGCAATCCCCCAATGGATTCCATGCCGTGCTTACTTACTGATCACCTCGACCTCAATGTTCTCGCGGTCCGAAAGCGTGCCCGACGCCTTCAGCATCGGCGGCGGCGCCTCCATCGCCGCCGCCTTCTTCTTGTTCTTGGCCGCGAAGAAGCTGCCAAAGAACCCCGCGTTGGAGCTCTCCGGCTCGGGCACCGCCGGGCTCGCCGCCCGCGGCGTGCCGCCCGGTAGCGGCTTGCCCGTCTTGGGATCCACCTGCACCGGCTTGGACTGGTTGTACCTCTCGTTGACGAGCGCCATGGCCCGGTGCCCGTTGAGGAAGTCCGGGTGGCCCGTGTTGATGTAGCACGCCTCCATGGCCACCAGGTCCCTGACCAGCTTGTTGGTGGGCTCCATGGCCTTCTTGAAAAAGGAGATGACCACGGCGTGCACCTTCTCCTTGAGCTGCGGGTACCTCTTGTACAGGCCCTTGGCCAGGAGCTGCGTGAGGATCCGCACCAGCTCGTCGTACACCAGCGACACGCACTTGAGGCTGGGGTCCTCCAGCCGCTTGATCTGCTGCTTGACAATGAGCTCAAACGCCGTCGTGCCGACAAAGAGCGCCGGCGACGACCCGGACGAGTTGTACAGGATCGTCCGGATGTCGACGTCCCGGACCACGTCGAACGGGTCCACCGCCTTGATGCCGTTGGAGTAGAGCTCGTGGAAGACGAAGCTGATCCGGGCGCCGCCCGACAGCTCGGTGCTCGAGAGCTCCGTGTTGTTGCCGTCCAGCACCGTCCGCCACTCGTTGGTAAACTCGGTGATGATGTTGAGCACAATGTTCCCGCTGTTGCCCAGCATGCTCGGGCCCAAGCTGTCCAGCTCCGCCGTGTATTTCGACAGCGAGCTCGAGATGCGCGCCTTGATCTCGGGAAGCGTCTGTTTGATGTGCATCATGAGGATGAGGTTGAGCTTCTTGGCCAGGTACGGCGTCCCACAGTACCCGCTCTTGTTACGGTAGGCCTTGTGGTTCTCGAAAAAGTTCTTCTCCGCCTCGAGCGCCACGCCGATGGGCTTCTTGTTGTCAATGTCCCGCTGGCCGCGGTTCACGACGGGGACGTAGCCGAGGCGCAGCGGGATGACCCGGCCCGCCAGGATATCCACGACGTCGGTTCCCTCGTCCATCAGGTCCACCTTGGTCAGGACGCCGATGGTCCTCTGGCCCTCCGGGTCGACCTCTCGCGCCAGCTTCAGGCCGTCCGAGTTGGCGAGGTCGATGTTGGCCGACGTGACGGCGAGGATGATGGCGTTGGGTTTCGAGATGTACTTGAGCACCATGTCGCGGATCTGCCTCTCGATGTCTCGGGGCTGATCGCCCACGGGGACCTTGGTCAGGCCGGGGAGATCGACGAGCGTGAGGGTGAGGACGTGGGGCGAGTAGACGCGAAGGTTGATCGGGGCGGCCGAGATGCCGGCGTTGCGGCCGACCTTGGCCTCGGTTTCCCGGCTGATCTCGTCCCGAATCTTGTTGAAGTCGTAGAACTTTTGCCCTGGGATGTGGAGGAACTCGCCCCATTCATCGACGTTGGCCGCCTTGTCGGTGCTGTTGGACACTTCATTTTCGACGCCGTTGGACTGTCCCGACGCGGGTCGGTTGATGAGTTGGAGAACAAGGGGTCGCCGCGTCACAATTCCGGAGCCTCGTGGCAAGCTGGGATCGACCACATGTTAGATGCACCGTAGAGAGGACAAAGAGGTGACGGGTACCATGTCATGGGTTGAGTTGACGTACAAGTCTCGGCCGACAATATTCTCCAGCACGGAACTCTTTCCGCTCGACTGACTGCCGACGACGGCGATTTGCGGGAGGTCGATGGGGTTGTTGACTCCGACGGTGGAGAAGACATCTTGGAGTTTATTCACAAGACTGTTGTGCACTGTTAGTCTGGGGAACAGCGGCCAGGGAGATGCCAGGTGCAGCATGCGGCGGTGATGGTGACGAGGCCGTTTGGGACGTACGTGATGAGGGCGGGGTCGGAAATGCCGCCATGCGGTGAGACGGTCTGGCTCATGTTGCCACGTATAATCTGCCCCTAGGGGGTAGGAAGACGGTTCGTTTCGCTTCTCGAGAGACCCCAGACGTAGGCTCCTTCTGTTTTTCAGGCTGACTGTTGGATCAGGGGGGGTGGCGCAAGTCGACGACGGTGGGATGAGCGGTCTCTGAACAGTCAGCGATTCGGTCTGAGCTGCAAGCTTCCTAGCTCTTGTTTTCAGGCGCTCGATACGACGGGGCAAAGGGTATGTAGGGAAAAGAGAAGTAGATATTGCGAAGATCGAAGGATGTGCCTGCCTTGGGCGGTGATGCTGAGCCTGGCGAGTCAAGTCTCGACCATGGCAACAATCACGAGCCTAACCAGACCGGGCCACGCACCTACCGCTACAGGGTCCCACTTATTGTCAAGCCACATTGTCGTCACGTTTACTGTGGCTCAACAGCCACAAAGTGGTGAATTGTGGCACTTTTCTTGTGTTCCGATTGGAGGACAAGCTGACACGTCGAATCATGCGGACCAATGACCAAAGGGGGAATGCGGCTGCCTGGGAGAGCCTCGTCACATATGCTTCTCAACTGAGGCGACAAGTTCTAGGATCTGCGTCCTGTGCCGTCTGGGAATCAGGATAATTTTTGGACGGTTACTTGGCCGGTTCTGTCGCAGCCTCGATAGACCTTGATCACAAGTGAAGCCATGACGTGCCTCGGTTACGATTCACGTACTCTACCGTACTGTGTACACCAAGGGGCAAGGAGCGGCCATGGTCATGAGGTTTATAGCGGCTGAGCTGGCAACTTGAACATGAACGACTAGTACTACTGCATGACAATGGGGCAGGCCACAAGGGGCACCCAGATACCGAAAGCCTCTCGGAAATCCGAGGCTTTCAAGAGAGGCATTGGTTGTAAGAATACTCGGGTCACAAATCATCCGAGGAACTCGGGAAAGGAACACAAATTCGTATCATTCAGACTCTCAGCTACTTGTAAGTACGAATATGGCCATGATGCTTACAAGTTAGAACCAGTTGAAAGGCGGTGCACACCGCTAAGACCAAGCTGCTGAACTAAGCATAAGAGTGGGTCAGTCAGAGCTCCCATTCCACAGCTCCGATTTCAACGGGGTAGGTACCTAGGTACTTGGAGCGAGGACGAGGACGGGTAAAAGTAGCAGTCCTGGCTTGAATGGTGTGAATGATGACGTCTAATAATACATGTAAACCACTCACCACAGACCTTGCCTTGTAGCAGTCAATACGTTTTAATGTCTTGGACAATAATTATTCTTTATTGTATTTACGAGAAAAAGAAGAAAAAAGGGCAAGACCAAGAACACAGTAAACATAGGTAATCCGTACATAAGTACCTACCTACCTAGGTAGTAAAGGCTCACATGGTACATGTAAGTACATTAGCACATCCTGGTACATTAGCGGCCCGATACCTGCCCGAACAAGTGAACCTATCAATGAAGCGCTCATATGGGAAAGTACCATCCCTCTATGCTCCGTAATCCGCGACTTCCCTCTTAACAACCACATTCAACCTTAGTACCACCCAGATGAACGCATCTTCTGTTCTTGACCGTTTTCAAACATAACACCTTCACATAAACCAACATAACCCATTCAGCCCGGTTGCTGAAGCACAACGCGTAACGCGTACCGCGTAAACAGTGAATCGAACCACTAACCACAGCCACTAGCAACCTCCCAGTTGCGTCGCCCTGTCTACTGTATCTACTCCATCTATCCCCTTCATCCCTCGCCGATAACTCTAGCTCCTACCTCTTTTCTTCGCCTCTGACCGCGGGATCCTCTTCCCGCGGTTGATGCCCTCCTAGTTTTCGACCTGGACTCCAACCCGCCTTCTTTCCTCCGCCATCCCAACGCCGAGCCTGACCCCGATCAGTCGCCGCCGACGACCTCGCCCGCCCCCCTCCTCTCTTTGCCGCCCGACACCCTCTCCCCATTGCCCACCATAAACAACGACGACGACGCTCGGCGTCTTTCGGGCCCGTCTTCCGCCTCGTCTGCTCGCCGGCACCAACCCTCGACTTCATCTGGAACGATAGCATCGGCCACGAACTCCCCGCGTCAGGCCTTGGGCCGTAGGCAGCGAGCCGATTCCGACTCGGACCAGGAACCCGACCCGAGTAGCAGTCTCCTCCCCTCCTCCCTCTCCGGCACCGCCGACCCCGCATCCCGTGCCCAGCAGCCCGTACCCCATCCCCGCAAGCGCCGCCGTCACGACATGCTCGCCGATGCGGAATCCAACGGCACCAGTGCCACCCTGGGGCGACAGCAGAACGCCTCCGACACCCACGCCCAGACTTCGCTCCAGCGCGCAACTTCCACTACTAATGGCATCCACAAGACCGCTGCCGCCTTGAAGGGCTCGACATCGTCGCTGGCACCACCGGACAAGTCGCCGGCCTCAGCCGTCTCGCCCGTCTACTTCGGCCACGACCGGGAGGAGGTCACACGCCTCCTGATCCAGACCCTGGCCGACATGGGCTACGAGTCGGCCGCCGAAAGCGTCCGCCGGGAAAGCGGTTTCGAACTGGAGAGCCCTACCGTGGCCGCCTTTCGGAACAGCGTACTCCAGGGCGCCTGGGCTGATACCGAGGAGCTCCTTTCCGGCGCCGTGACGGCCGGCGAAACGACCTCGCAGGGCAACGGGCTCGTTCTGGCCCCCGACGCCGATAAGACTGCTATGCGGTTTTGGATACGTCAGCAAAAGTTCCTGGAACTGCTGGAGAGGAAGGAGACGAGTCGGGCCCTTTTCACGCTGCGCAGCGAGCTCACGCCGCTGTATCAGGATCCTCCGAAACTGCATTTTCTCTCCAGTCTCCTCATGTGCCAGTCGACCGAAGACCTGAAGGCCCGGGCGGGATGGGATGGCGCCCAGGGGCAATCGAGGAAGACGCTGCTGTCGGATCTGTCGAGTAAGTGCATTCGAGATTTTCATTGTCCCGCGTATCTTGAGCAGCGCCGTCCTGACGTGCATGTTTAGACTGCATCTCGCCCTCGGTCATGCTCCCGGAAAACCGACTCGCCGTCCTCCTGCAGAAAGTGAAGCAGAGTCAAATCGATAGCTGTCTGTGGCACACAAACGCCTCGTCCCCATCTTTATACTCGGACCATTTCTGTGACCGGAATCAGTTCCCCACCGAAACCGCTTTGCAGCTCACCGACCAGCAGGGCGAGGTGTGGGGCGTCCAATTCTCCCACGACGGCCGCCGGCTCGCCGGCTTTGGCAGCGATGAGACCGTGACGATTTGGGGAGTCCCGTCTTTCAATGTCGTGCGGACCTTGGGGGATCACGTCGACGGCGTGGCCAATCTGTCGTGGAGCCCTGACGACTCGATGATTGTTACTTGTGCCAGGGATAGATATGCAAGGCTATGGAATGCCAATGTGAGTAGAGACAGACTTATCCCCTTCAACCCGTAACGCATGCGTTCGACCTACATCTACTCACACGAATCTTTCTCAGACTGGCGAGCTGCTGAGACGGCTTGATCGCTTCGGGGAACCCGTCAGTGGCTGCGTCTGGGCTCCCGATGGGCGGAGCTTCACCGTCAGCTCGTTGGACAAGCAGCACAGCATGCGGACCTATACGACCGATGGCGAATTGACCTGCGACTGGGGCAAAAAGCATCGAGTTCAGGACCTCTGCGGGTCGCCAGACGGCCGGTGGATTGTCTCCGTGGACGATCAGCAGACGATCCACGTATACAATGCGACGACCCGCAGTCTCGAGTTTGAGATGGAGATGAAAGCTCGGCCGACCTCGGTCAGCATAAGCGCAGATTCTTCACGCTTGCTGGTGAACAGGAAGGATGGAGAGGCACAGCTGATTGACTTTGCGACTCGTTCTGTGACCCAAAAGTTCCTTGGGCACACCGGCGGTGAATGCCTAATCCGCAGTGCATTTGGGGGTGCCAATGAGAGCTTTGTCGTCAGCGGCAGTGAAGGTTGGTTCAAGCCCTTTCATCCACTTTGATTCTTTCTTAGTTTCTTTTGCTTGCAGTGCTGGTTGCTAATGTCTCGTTCTAACATAAGACGGAAACATCCTAATCTGGCATAAAAACACGGGTGCCGTCGTGGAAAGGATCAAAGGACACGTCCCCCGGACCAATGCCGTAGTATGGAACCCGGTCGACCCGTTCATGATCGCTTCGTGTGGTGACGACGGTCGGGTCAAAATGTAAGTCTTCCCCCTCGCAGCTTGCCGCTGTTCTCCAGCGTATGCTCTGACACGACCACAGTTGGTCAAACGCGCAACGCGCAACGACGTTACGCCACAACCCATCAAGCTACATCCTCGATGACAGCCGTACACACGCAAGCAGTTAGGTGCCTCATGGCAGGCGACTGTTGGCGGTTCTACGGTCCTCCGTTTCCTTTTTGAGGCCATCAACACAAATCGACGAGGGTCTTTTCCTCTTGTTAAGCCTTTATGCCATCATCGGTAGAGTCGGTTTCTGGGACGCCGTGTTTTCCTACTTGTGGTGGAAACTTGTTTTTTCTCACGTCGCCCGGGAGTTTGCTGGCTGGCTCCGCTCGTACTTTGGCATTCCTTTGCGTGCTTCCAGACTGCAGACAGCTTTCGACTGGGAGAGACTGGGAAATTGGCTCGAGTCGGCGGACAGTAGACGGGGACGTGCATCAGTATAGGTATTATATGAATGGCTTGGGAGGGCAATATACTACATGCGATTCACCTGCTTTGGGAGGACGGCGGTCAGACGAATGTGTACGTAGGTTTTCACGCGGGCCAATAAATATTCATTCTTCATGCCTTCGTTTTCAACAGTATCGTGTCCAATGCCGGCCAAGGCAAATCAAGTCCGAGCAAGGCGGACGCCGGGTATGAAGAGTACTAAGACATCATGTCGTTGGACAGCCGCGAGTTCACTATAGTAATGTCTCTTGCTTCATAACCATCTTAACCAGGCTATAGAGGGCACATGCAATATGTGCGTGATGTAAAGCAGGGAATATAATTAACCGCAAGACAGATGCCACCATTTTGAGAAGAGCAATTTCCCTCTCCGATATTTTTCTCATGGTATTGTCCCAATACCTTCTTCCGCCCCTTGTCCGCTTTCTGCGGATACAGTCAAAAAAGACAAGCCTGCCTCCCGTCCAAAACACAAAAAGGGATATCAAACGCCAGGGACCACCCCATCTCCGATCGTGAGTCGTCATTACCGTATGCAAAAGTGGTTATATCAAATCCAAATCAATCGTACACACGTGTCACCCCTGTTTGTCGGCGCAACTCCAAAGGCGGCGAAAGTTGTTCTGGCATCAGCGATATAATAGAGGTTTCCCATATTCAAGGGGACTTGACATGGCTCGTTCACTGGACTAAAGGCAGCGAGAGCCGGGGTCGGTGTCAAAGGAAGCCACCCTCGCCGAACCCAACGCCAACGCCGCCGCCCCAGCCACATCGCTTCTCCCAGTCGTCGCGGTCCAGGTCGCGGCGAGGCCGCGGCGGGACAGGCTTGTTATTTGTAGTACCCTTCGGTGCTTGTGATGGATTTCGGTCGAACTCGGTGCTTTCGCGACTGCTCCCGCCGCTCGCGTTGGTCTGGACGAGAAGTAAGCTGCTGGTGCTGGAGAGACGTTTGGTGAACTCGGTGAAGCTCATTCGGTTGGCGCTGGAGGTGGACGTGCGCTTCTCCCCACCGGGCCGCGGCGGTCCGTCTTCGGATGATGTCTTACCGGTTGAAGGCGCAGTAGCGTCTGGCCTTTCCCTGGGCATGAGGTACGGCTGGCTGTGGGTTCGGTGGTTGACGCTCGGGCGGACCTTGGAGTGTGCCGTGTGCGGCCGCGACGGGGCCTGCAGGGGAACATGGAAGCCGGCCTGATGGTGGCCGGCCGCCGAGGGGTGGTGGTGGGCCGATGGGTGAGACAAGGACGATTCTGGCTCGTGCCGGCCTACAAGGAAGTCCAAAGCCCGCTGCGCCTTGGGTGGGATCAAGGTCTGACGGTTCTCGTCGGCCTCGTGCGCAAAGTTGTCGGAATCGTCATCGTCGTCGTCGTCGTCGCCGTCGCCCTTGTCCTTTTCGTCATCCGAGGACTCGTCATCGAGGTCCCAGGCGCTCTGTGTGGCGGCACGCTCGGCTTGCTTCTGCTGGCGCCTCTTCTGATCCGCCTCGCGCATGAGGGCGTCAAAGCGTGCCAGGGAGCTGAGCTTATCCTCGCCGGGAATTTCGTGTTCGGAACCGGGAATGTAGCGTAGGTGAAAGGCGCGATCGAGAATGGTCTCGCGGGGGGCAGGCGGTGAGCTCGAGTCGGCGGCCGAGGCGGTAGGTTGCTGCGAGCTGATGCTGCCACGAACACGGGCGGGGGAGCTGATGATAGAGGAGCGGCCCTGTGCCGACGTCCAGCCCTCAATCAGTTCTCCCTGGTGGTATTCCCCCGTGGAGGTGACGGGCGAAGGGATGTCGGAGGGCAGGACGGTGGTGTACTGGTTAAGGTCGGGCATGACGAAGCCCGGCTGGGACGGATTGGTCACACTCGAGGGCGAGGAGATGTCGCTGCGTCTCGATCGCAGGCTGGGGGACTCGGAGCTGAAGGTGACTGGGCGTTCTCGACCGCCGTGGGTCGGTGTCTTGTGGAAGAAGGCGGAGCGCGACGGGTTGTTGTTCCCACTCGACGGTCGTGGGTGATAGTCATTGTTCGGAGGGCCGCGGGCGGCGAAGGGATTGGAGAAGGACGGAGAGGCCGGGCTGTCGGGGCTCAGGGGCAGTTTTCGTGAGAGGATGTAGCGGGCCCAATCATGCAGGCTGATGTGGTGGTCGTCGGGAGGGGTACGGAACCAGAGGGTCGAAGTGGTGGATTCCTTGTTGGCGATGAGACCGGCGGCCCTGCTCGAACGACGTTTACGTTCCTTGTCGCTGAAGGTGACGATGAGGGTGGGAAGGACGGGGCCCTGTTTGCGATGGGCGACCACCTGGACTTGACAGTCGACTACGGAGCTGACGGGGTACTGATGGGTAGGATCCCAATCATCCTACAAAAGCAAGGCGCCGGGTCAGGCCAGATCAAAAAAAAAAAAAAAAAAAAAAAAAGAGGGAATATGCATATGCAGCGTCGTAGGAGATTAGGCGGCGGTTCGTTGCGAGGTTACCTTGGATTTGAATATGGAGATGACATAGTCGTCGGCGGAATTAAGAGGCGGGGGTTTGGAGTTGGGACCACCGCTGTTGATACGGGAGGTGGCCACGGCCTGGGCGAGGTTGGGTCCAGCGTGGTTCTGAATCCTCTCGTGCTTGTAGGCATTGCGGCGTCCGACGATGACGTATCGGGACTGGTAGGAGGAAAAGAGGCGAGTTAGCAAATTTTCGAGTGGTCATTTCGCAAGGCGCCGGTCAGAGGACAACGTTCTGTGTTGAATCCATCCGTGTTGCCTCGTCTCTCGGTTCTTCTCACCTTCCATGAGGCACGACCCAGAAGCTGACCCCTCTCGGGGGGGATAAGCAGAGTCCCTTCACACGAGTCCATGTCGTCTCCAGTGCGAATGGACGGAGGACTATGACGACTTGGCGGTATGAAACGAGCGGGGTTTTGCCTTTCGAAAGAAGGAACGGATAGAGAAGAAGTGCAAGGAGAGGAGCCTTATCTCATCGGCATCCTGAACATGTGAGGCTCCCGAGCTAGACGAGACGTGGTGCGGCGGTAGCGGGTGGAGGGGCCTAGGGCCCAGCGTTGCGGTGGAAGAGAAGTCCGAGACGAATAGACTGGTCTGGTTGGTTGCGGTGATCGGGTTAATTGGGTTACAGAGTCGAAAAACGGTGGTGTCGGAAAGGAGCAAAGAAAAGGGGAAATAGAAAAAAAAAAGGTGAAGAAATGAAGTGGAAGACTAGTCGGGCTGCTAGCTTCCCAACGTCCCGGAAATGCCTCGGTGGAGGTGTAAGTGTACGTTGTATGTACGTTCGTTGTATGTACGAATACGTTGTACGTTGTACGTTGTAATATGGCCCAGCGGTGAGTCTTGCGGTATGGCAAGGGTACATATACTTGTAAGCGTAGTTCCGCAGGGTCGCCCGGAGCAGTGGAAGTAGTGTAGGGTAGGGCTTATGAGATAAACTCGAGTCGTGATGGCGGTCAGCAGCAGCGCCGTCAGGTGGCAATGAATGCAGTGAGGAGCAGGACGAGGAGCGGAAAGAGTTGAGTGACTGATGGGCGATGGAGGTGATGGGAAAACAGAAAGACGGACGATGCGAGAGTGGAGCAAGGAATTTGTCGACGGATCGAAACAAAACGAGCAACAGAGAGACCGTGGTAGGAATGTGTGGCTAATTATTCGGCTATCGAGTGACTGGTTGCGATGGTGTCGTCCCAAAAGGAATTCCGTTGACAACTCCTCGGAGGGTGGGGGGGAATGGTGAAGGAAAAGAGGAAAATTAGGATAATCACAGGTATAACGTGCTAGCGTGGAGATGTGGTGGTGCTTCGTAGGGGCGGACCTGGCGGAGGTGGACAGTGCGTGGGCGCAAGCGGGGAATTGCCTGCAACACTAAAATTAAAGTGTCCGCAGCGCAGGGGCCACATGAAGGTCTTGGCCGGCCAGGTTCAGGGTACCTGTACATACAGGTTGGAAGGTGCGGAAACGTCGAGAAACAATGGATGCGCAGACCTTTCCGTACCTAGGTACAGGAAATGAGATACGAGGAGTGACATTAGTTTCTTGGACATGCTGTATGTTTGAGAACCATGACCACCACCTGGGAGCAGAAGAAATCTCTATAGGTACCTACGAAACGTACACTACGAAGTACTCATAGCCTTGCTGAAACTAAGGGGATGGGTAATTACGTTGTAACTGGGCATGTGGAATGGCGTCCGCATGAAGCCGCCAAGAGGACAGGATTCTTGGCAGCTGCATGGGGAAGACCGTATAACGTGCAGAGTATACACACAGTATACCTACCTAGAGAGGCGGCACACCAACAGAGACCGGTACGGTACTTCGTATGGCAAGTACACTAATGCATTGGAAATTATGTATTGTACGTTGTATGTATACCTATGAAAGTACTTCGTAGGACCTCATTGCTGGATTACAACGTAGGTACGTTGTACTTGCCGTACGTGTACTATCCTTATTGACTGGCGAGTTTGCCCGCCCATCTCCTTTACGTGATGGAGACTCTCCATGACAAGTGAATATAGAAAACAGAAAAAAGACATGACTCGGGAAAGAAATGCTTGCATCAAAACACTCCTTGTGCTGCCAACGTCGTCTCTCTATCAAACGAAAAATACGAAGTACAATTACGAATAAAGACAATCGCTCGGCCTTTCGCTTCTTCACTGGTTAGGACGAGCTCAGGTCAGGACAAGGGTTTTCTGGACTAGTGGGAAGACCCGGCCTGCCCATATTGCCGAATTCGGTCAAATCTTACGAATGAGGGAGGTACCCTGTACATAGGTACTTTGTACAACGTACCTACGTTGTTATCACTGGGCAAAGTGGAGAGGGGCGACTTTTTTCTTTTCCACCTCTCGCCTCTTCATAATCACCCAGTATTCATTGCCGCCTGCCCGCCTTCTGGACGCGGGCATGGAGTGTCAAAATGTCTCACCTGGGTTCGTCCGGAATGAAGCCTGTCACTAACGTATCCTGCAGTGAGTATCAGTATCTGCAGTGACCACACGCCATCCTGCAGAGGAAAGGAAGACGGTAGCGGAGACATCATGTCGGCGCTCCGTTCACGCCACTCAAACACCCGACTGCAGGAACGCAGCAACAGACAACATTCTAAACTCGTCTGGCAAACAAGGTCGACCGTCGTTTTAGCTGCAGCAACACAGACCCTGGAGATTGGTTCGTTGGTCGTCGGTGAGACCCAGGCTGACATCCATATGCGTTGTAGATCACCAAGAGCGACATTCAGGAGCCGGCTGCATCATGGGCTCCTTGAAGCGGCTGTCCTTTTGCCTGTCGGTCCTCTTGTGGGTGACACCTCTTGTGGTCGTGCCAACTTTGCTCATGATCCCCCACAGAGACCGGACCTCACCCTCCTTTCGGATCCTTTCCTCCTTTGACACTGCCGCACCATCGTCTACCCCGCGCCGACTGTGGACCGCTCCCACTCGAGGTCGAGGGAAAGCCAGTTGTGCCAGTCATGGTCATTTTATTGTGTCCCTCGGGTCCATCAAGCCCAATGAATGTGCCGAAATCAGCTCGAGTCCGCTGCCAAAGGAAATCCCAGCCCATCCCAACGACACGGGAGCGAATGACCCGTCACTTGTTCAACCTTGACCTAACCAGGTTGTCTGCGGTGCGCTTTTGGGGCGGCATCTTCCACCCCTGGTCTTTTCCCCCCGGACCCCGCGTTCTGCACGCCACTTTCGGACTATTCTTTTCTTGCTTCCTTTTCTTATTTTATTTCCTCCTTTCTTTTTCGTTCTTTTCTTATTTTCCCGGCGCCTCCTCACTTGCAGTTGTGGGACGAGTACTCTTGTGGGACTCGTTGCTGGTCTCGCCCGGTTTTTGCACCCCCCCCCCCCCCCCCCCCAACAGGAGGCGAACCGACAAGACCATCAGAAGAGCCGTTGACGTTGACTGGCAAACCATACCTGGAAAGCCGTCCCAACCTGTTCGGCCCCTGCATATTGCCAGACTGCTGCCATGCTGACGCATATCACGTACATACTCAGTATGCGCACACACGAGGCCCATGACTCATGATTCGCCTGCCGCTTTACACTATAGCGTTTCCCGTGGTCCGTGGGCCTTCTGAGTATTAGCTTTCGGCCTGGTTCACGACGGCTTGCTCTCGGCTCTGGGCCATGGCATGGCCGTCCACCAGTGACCTATTCGTAATCGCTGACTACACTACACTACCCAATCTTAAACAAAAAAGGTTGCCACCGTCGTTAACGCGGCCCGCTCCATGGCTCCTCGATTTGCCGTCTATTTCCCGTTGGAACCATCTCGACCAAAACCTACCGAGCGACCATCCCGAAACCAGCCCTAGGCAATGGTCTCGCCCGAGGGTCTACGGGTATCAAGGCTGCTCTACAGTGATTCGGCAAATGTTTCGACAGATGGTAACCTTGACGCGTGTAATAGCGGTGACAGATTGTTAGGAATCAGTCCGAGTTCTGATTGTATCGAGACCATGACCATCTGGCACCAATGCAATAACCCGTACAAAGTACTCATAGGACCAAGGCAACTTCCGGACTTCAATGTCCGTATGGTCGGAGTAACACCCATCCCAGTCTCTTGGATGGGATCACCTGACATGACTCCCCCCTCAGTTTGTTGGTTTCCGAGACTCGATCGGCCCCGATCGACAGGTACCGACTGGAATGGGGGAGGATTTCGTTGGTTCCTGCTTCCCATGCACATGCAGGAGAGAGGCGTCGGGGCCTTGCAACGCCACCACGTCACGTCTCCAGTCGTATGGTAGCCAAGGTCGCGCCATTTGGCTTGCACCAACAGAATGGCAATCCTCTTGCTCAGCTGGACAGTTGAACAAGCATTAGGCATGTCACTGGGCTAGATGGACAGGGGTTAGAAGTGGATAGGGGAAGGGGCGGAACCGTTGTTGTCCGTTTCTTACGCTGTTGCTCGTGTTAGTCCATCCGGATGTTCAGTTGAAAGTAAGGAAAAAGTAAAGGGTGGTATTACGAAGACTGAAGAGAAAAGGGGAAACGAGGAAAAAAGAAGAAAATACAACAGCAAGGCCTGCGTGTATCTGCGAGGTGTTGGTGCAACAAAAGTCGAGGAAAAGGCCGTCACATCAACATCTCTGGCAGTCCTCCAAAGTCCAATAGGTGGCGTTTTCATGCTCATGTGTGGCCTAGTACATCTACCGAGACATAGCCAGCGAAGACGCCGTCTACGAAGTAAACTGAAGGGTCTCCAGGAGTTTACTATATGGAGTTATATTGTCACCCATCCTGATCTCACCATGCCTCAACCCCACCTCAAGGGTGAGTCCACGGCGGACTGACGACGATGAAATCCTCCACGACAGCAGACCCGTTCCTGAGCGCCGCGATCTGTTCTCCGGAGCAGGACCCCGCCGCAAGCGGCTGGGCAGCGACGTAGCAGAAGATGGGCCGCGGGTTTGGCGGCGGCGACATCTTGATCCCGCGTACATCGGACGGACCGGAGGTCGAATAGCCGCCCGACCCAGGCGCGACGGGTGTGAGGCCGGTGGCAATGTCGACGCCGTCGAGGTCGCGCTGGAAGATGGCGTAGGCGGCGTCGGGCTGGTAGTAGGGCGCCTCGTGGCCGGCCTGGCGCAGGACGGTGAAGCTGAAGCGACCGTGCTGGCGGGTGTAGCCTCGGGCACCGTCGCTGTCGTTGTTGCCTACGAGCAGGTCTGCGTACCCGGCGGCGGCAAAGGCAGATGCGCCCGGGTGGGACAGGGCGAGGGAGAGGTCTTCGCCGCCGAACCAGTTGCTGCGCCAGTCGCGGTCGCCGTAGACGAGGGTCACGGGGATGTCGTCGCTGAGGAGGGACTCGATGGTGGGGACGAAGCTTGCTAGGAAGTCGCCCGTGATGAAGAAGTCTGGATGGTCAGCCTATTGCTGTACAAACGATCCAAAGGAAATGAAGGCGAAGAAAAGGAAGAAAGAAAGAGATAGGGGTGACATACTCGGACTAGTTCCAACAACGTTGCTGTAAGATGTATAGTTGACCACCGCTCCCAGCTGACTTTGGACGTCCTCGCGGTTCAGAAAGCCGAAAGCAAAGGGAGGAGGGAACTGCTCGGCAGCGGACTGCGCAATGTCGAAAGGGTCGCGCTACAGGGCAAGTTAGCGTTACAGCATCACTCGCATGCACGCACTTGGCCGCATGGGGTCGACGAGACAGTGTTCACATACTCCTCGGGAAGCGTACGGCACTTCGGTCAGCGCGTAGCACGTCTGAAAGGCAAAAGCACAGAGCTCCCACGCCGCGGGGGCGTTCCCCCAGCCGTCCGGGTCCTGGGCGGCGACGATGGCGCGGCACGATTCGGCCAAGTCGCGACAGCCGCCCTCGGCGTTGAACTGGGCCATAATGCCGTCCACGGTGTCTTTGTCGAAGATTTCCATGTCGTACGTGTTATTGTAGGCATAGGTCAGGGCCGAGTTTTGGATGAGGACGTCGACAAAGGGCGCGATCATGCCGACGGTGGCGACGCGGATGGGTCTTGGGCTGGGGCGGAGGCGGTCGGAGGGGGGTGCCGGGTCTGGGGAGGCCAGGCGGGCGGATTTCGTGTTGAAGTGGGAGGCTATGGCGGGAGCCCAGTGACCACCGCTGGTTAGGAGGAGAGTTAGAGGCAATGGCATAACGATCGAGTGCGCGCCCCTCCTGAGACGATTTATGATAAAGGGGTATTAAAGGGGGGAGGTGAGGGAGCACATACTAAGACTGGGCCCAGAGGTGGACACTCTCCCGCCTGTACTCCTTGAAGGTCTTCTCGGCCTGCCAGGCTTGCATGAAATCCCACATGACACGAGCAGCGTTCTGGGTGGTGTTGAGGGTGCGACTTGGGTCCTGGGAGCTGAATGTACCATCAAAAAGGATGGACTCTTCAGGGGCATCAACACCATCCGGGAAGATGTTGCCCGTGAGTAAATCTATGCTACCGCTGGTGGCAGTGTCGTAGCTAAAGCCCGTCTGAACAGGCTGGTCAATGTAGAGGAGATTGGCCTTGTTATTCCAGGACCATTCGTTAAGCTCGGTGGTCCTGGAGTCGTTCAGAACACGGCATGGACCATTGCTTCCTACGGCCTGCAGGGCTGTTAGTTTGACAGACCGAAAAGAACCGAGACGGGAGAGAGAGAAGTGAACTTGCCTGGTCTATGGACGGAGAGCCAGGGCCGCCATTGATCCATAGAACCAAGGGGTCGTTCTTTGGATCTTGGCGGGACTCGAAGAACCAGAAGAAGAGGTTCTGCTCATAGGGGAAGTTGGTGGTGGGAGACAGGGTGACATGGCCGCTGTATGACTTGACCCCTGGGGTGGTCTCACATAGGCCAGACGTCTGGGATTGGTCTTGGTATTAGAGAAATGTCGCACAATAGGTCCCAATACTGGGAGACACGCAAAGCCGTTTCTTCAAATTGCGAATGGGGGGGGGATAGACAACAAGAGACAAACCTGCTGAACAGACACGCGAGGTCTTATGCTAGCAGCTGAGCAAGCAGTGGCCAAAAGGTTGGCATGCAGAACATTGGCCGCCAGAGCCATGAGCCAGGAACGAAGCTCCATCCTCAGCGACTTGTAGTCAGATTTACCGTCTTGATATCGGCTCGGCAAGAGGCAGTATGAATGAGGGCGAGAGAGGTTATGGCTGGAAGGACCTCAAGACACCGTCAGTCAGTTAACCAGGGGCAGTCTCAGCTGTGGGAACGGGGATAAAGTCTGCGGGAGATCATCTAGTTGCAGGGGGATGAGGAGGTAAAGGAGCAAGAGTTGACTCCAAGGTAGGTACGCGACGTGGGCTGAAGATATATAGAGACAGGAGGTGATGGGATCTTTGATCTTTCAGACCATCAGGGGAAACGTCGCAGATTCCAACAGCAGGATGTCTTTCAAAGCAAACCCCAGAGCCAAGGATGATTTGCCAAGTGGGTAGCTCGAGGTGAGCAGTCACTTACTTATCAGAGTCAGCTGAAGAAGTGAGGGCGGAGGGATCGCAAGACTGCCAAAGGATCAATGAATAGATATATCTCACCGCCAAACCACCCCGTTGGCCAGTTCAGATGGCCCGACGACGGGTATCGAGGGCCTCTAAGAACTTGGCCCTGCAATCCGGCGGATTTCCCCGTGAGCTCGTCCAATATTGGGCCTTCTGCACGGTAGCATGACACACAGGCCGTGGAGTTTACTGCGAGAAAGACGTAGAACTGACGAGCCTGGGCCCTAGAGGGCTTATTGCGTTGGCATGCAGGACGAAGAGGAAGAGGGACTTCTGCTTGATGAATCCTGCATTGGTGGGCGGATCGGAAGAGCGACGAGAGGAAACTTCCATGCAAGCCAGGCGATGAGTCCAACCCCTGCTCTTCTTCGTACGACCTACATACACCAACGACTTGGAGATGGCAATGCATGCATCATGCAGATGCGACATCTTCATATCTGGTTGGCCCGCGGCGGCGGAGACGTCGTACACGTCAGTCCAACCCGACTTGCCCGGCTTCCCCGGTCTCTCCTTCGTTTCCAGAAGGCCGGGTTGGAGATGCAAGGACGGGATGGGATATGAGGGACTTGTTGGGCAGGCCGCAGACTGCAGATCATGGACTGGCAACCCCGTTGCGTTGGAAGTTGGTGTCTGAGCTGGGGGAATGCAGAGTGAAGCCACAGCGGGTCTACCCGCGATTCTCGCCAAACGACAACCCGCCCTTCCCCGGGCCTTTGCAGGACGGTTGCAGACCAACAGACTTGACCGGGGATTCCCTCGGAGGGAGAAAGCTAACCCCTCTTTGAATAGGGGTATGGTCTCTCGAGCCCATGTATGCTGTTGAGAGTAGCGACGGAGATGATAGACAAGAAAAAACTAAAGAGGATATCAAAGAGGCATAGTTGAGCGCAAGGTGACCGCGATGGTCTAGAACCTCAAGACGGTGTTTTCAGCACTCCAATCGATATCACGACAAGACGACAACACCTGCAAAAGTGTCATGTGAGCCCAAGACCAGGGATCCATTCATACACATGCCAGTGCAAGCCGGGCGATATATGACTGGTTGGCCGGCCTTCCCAGATGCCGCATTGGGGTTTGAATAGAATGACTGAATATCCCTCGCCCCTTTCTCTCCTTACCATCTATGACCATCTATGACTGCGTGACATGGACAGACGACAGTTATGTCAATGCCAAGAATACACCTTGATTAATTGATGAATATTTGGTCCTTTTCACGCACTCTGTCGTCACCTGATATCTACCCATCGTCTCAATTCGTCTCTCGTCCCTACATCAAGTACTGGCGGAGCGCTTCCTGCTGTTCCGGCGTCAGCCGCTCGCCGACAAACCCGGAAATGGCGCCGTTATGCCGCGTGTTGGCCGCGTTGATGTACGCGCTAACCCACGGCTTCACATCCGTCACGTCGGCGTAGTCGTCCCGCGCGAGGGGCTTGCACGTGTTGAGCGCCGTGTACGACAGCCCGAACCCGATATCATCCACGTCCGCCTCGGCGATGACCTCGTCCCCGACCCCCGTCGTCACCGTCGGCGGGTTGACCAGCAGACCGAGGAGGAGGCCGACCGACCGCGCCCAGCCCTTCTTGAACTGCTCGGCGAACGCTTGCGACTCGCAAATGGTTTTGGTCAGGCCCACCACCGCGAGCTTGCGGTCCACCGGGTTCGCCAGCTTATCCGTGTCCGCCAGGACAAAGGTCGGGTACACCGTGGCGAATAGGCCGGGCGCCAGCTGATTGCTGTGCTTGACAACGTAGTCCGCCCCATAGCCTGCCTCGACCTTGGACGAGACCAAGTGGTAGAACCGTACGAATCGCAGCTTCAGCGACTCGGGGGGTTGGCCTTCGAGTTTGGAGAAGATGAGCTGTAGAATCTGGCTGAAATACGGGTCCAGCACGGTTCTAGAGTCGCCATTGTCAGTGCCAAGAATGTATAGGTAGAAAAATGCGAAAGAAAAAAGAGAAAAAGGTAGGGACATGTCGCTTACGGCTCAAACGACTTGACCACCGCCTCCAGCACGTCAAACGCATAAAGCTGGAACTTCTTGGTGGCCAAGAGTCGCTGGAAAATCCCAAGGACCTGCTCGAGCAGCTTCTCCGACATTATGTGCGCCTTGGTCACCGGGATAATCGCCGCCAGCAACCTCGTGCACGCCGGCACGTTGCCCTTGACCTCCCACAACGCCGGTGCCAGCAGTGGCGTCAGGAACGCCTTGTAGTTGTCGGAAACCGCGTCGGCCGGGCACACCTCGAGCAGCTGAGCCAAAATCTGGAACATGTATTGCTGGAACTCTATCACGCGAGTTAGTCTGGTCCGTCACAGAGCGAAACTGCCTCTTCTCACCTGTCACGTCTTCCACCAGGATTTGGTGGAACGGCTCCCACAGCTGCTGGTTGAAAAGCGCCGGGTTTGTCGACGCGCAGTACCGGACCAGCGCGCCCAGGGCCTCAAAGTGGTAGTAGTAGAATCGGGGGTTGCTGGGGTTTTGCCGGATAATGTTGGTGATGAGAATCAGATGCTTCAGGACCCGTTCCGCCAGGGGCGACGCGCCGTCCTTGATGACAATAAGAATCCGCATGACGCATCGCATGAGGAACTCGTTCTCCTGCAGCTTGGGCGCCGCCGTCTCCTTCTCGATGAGCTTGAACAGGTGGTCCAGAAGGTCCTTGGCGAACGGCTGGATGTCCTCCCGCGGGAACATGGGCTTGCCGTTGTCCGCCGTCAAAAAGAGGACTCGCTCCACGGCAATCGCCGCGTACGAGTAGACGACGTAGTTGTCGGACGCCAGGTTCTGGATGAGCGGCGTAAACGCCACCTTCCACTGCTCGATGCTCAGCTGGCTGCGGAACGTGTAGAGATACTTGATGGCGTCGACCTTGGAGATGGGCTCGACGCCCGCCGCATTCGTCAGGTCCGCCGCGATGTGCTGCTCGAAAAAGTCCACCACGTTGACGAGCGGGTTGACCGTCTTGACGCCCTGTGCCGCCGTCACCGCGCCCTTGGACGCGATGGAGATGAAGAGGTACACGGCCGTGTCCTTGGCCTTCCAGTCCGTCTTGCCTTGCTCGAGGTAGTGGTTGATGTACTTGCCCACCACGCCCGTGACCAGCTGCTCGAACCTCTCCTGCAGCTTGCGCAGGAAATCGGTGGCCGACCTTCGCCTCGAGTCGGTATCCGAGCCCTCCAAGTCGCGCCTGATGAACTCGATGGGCTCATCCTCGAACATCTCCATGTCGGACTCGCGCAGCTGCACGTTAGGCAGGATGACCTTCTCGACCACCTGGCCAAGCACTTCCGGGTTGCCAAACACCTGCGAGTGCTTGGCCGTGCCGGCGATGGCCGTGAGGAACCCCAGGGCCTTGCTGACGATCAGGTCGTACTTGGTCTCCAACCCGACCGACGAGAGGAGGTTCCAGGCGCTGGTGATGAAAGGCTGGGTGTAGGGCGCAAAGTCGTCGTCGTATTTCATGACATAGAGCTCGAGGACCTCGCAGATATCCGCCTTGACCGTGTCGACCACACTGACCTCGGTGTCGTCGTCCGTGTCGAGGATGGGGTTGGAGTAGGTGAGGTACTTGTGGAGCAGCTCCGACAGGGAGCTGAGGTGCGTCTCGAAGATGGGCGGGATGTCGTGGGAAGAGAGGTCGTAAAAAATCTTCATCATGAGGCTCAGGGCCTCGAACCACCTTGTGAGCACCTCCTTGTTCTGCGCGTTGGCCTCGATTTGCTTGTCGGCCGTGATCAGGAGCTGGATGAACGGTTCGCCAAAAGTGCCAATGACATGATTGATCTCGGTGTACAGTTCGTCGGTGCGGAACAGGGGCCGCCACCGGACAAAGATGGAATGGGCCACCTCGAGGACGCCAATGTTGATTTTAGGGTCGGTGCTGGAGAAGCGGTCGACCAGCTCGCGCGTCAGTGTGGTCCAGCGCTCCCAAAAGTCCGAATCGGCAATGATGCTGATGGACTCGCCAAGCTGCGTCTGCACCGACGAAGGGCATGCGATCATGAGCCCGATAAGCTGTTGTTTGATCGTGGCAACCTCATCGGCCGGGATCTTGTAGTTGCCCTCCTCGTCTACATAGTTGTTGCGGATGAAGTTCTTGAACGCGAGGGAGGCCGCGAGTCGCGTTTTTGTAGGCAGGGACTCGGAAGCGACGATGTTCAATAGCTGGATGGAATACTGAGGCTTGGCTTGCTCTTGCTTCAACGCGCTCTCGGCTGTGGGAGAACATGGGTTGGTTAGTGGACGAATTGCCGTTGTAGATGCAGATAGCTTGCGAAGCTCGAGTCGGCTGGTCAAAGGAAAAGGGGAAAACGGAAAAGGGAAACAGCTCAAACCTTTCTTGTGCTGGGCCGGGTCGAGCGTAGCATCCAACAGCTGGGCAATGGTGCCCATGTCCGCAGACATCTTGAAGTGTTAAGGACGAGTCAAATTGATACACTGTTTGATTGGGAGGGGCCCGGGGGAGCTTGGTCGAGGTGGTGCGATGGCGGTGGGTTTCTGACGCCCTTTTGCTTTTTCTTTTCTTTTTTCCCTTCTCTTCTGTTCGTCTTTGTTGAATCTGTGTTTTGTTCGTTGTGTTGTTTGGTTCAAGCGGGGGTTACAGTGGTTGCTGTGGGGGACGAGGCTCGCAGTGGGGCACCTTTCGTAAGGCTTCGACGAGCTCTGTTCAATAGAAATACGTATTCGTAGGTACCTACAAGTACCTTGGCCTCAGGACAGGTAAGAGCTCAGCCTTGCCATTCTGATGCCCTCCCTCTCTTTTCAGTCTTCTCTTGCTTTCTTCGAAAACTCACTGGACTTCTCATCCTTGCCAAGATTAAGGTGGAATAGTGTAATAAAGGAAGGGATTTGCTTCACGCTTGACCCATTGACCCGGTGTTTGTTGCGGGATGGCCCGTTAAGTTTGTACTTCTCATTTAAGCTCTGAATAACTCGATTACAACGTACAGACCAGTTCACCTGGAGGTAGGTACATGGCTTCATTTTATCAGAACCTCTCCTATTCAAATACAGGATCTGGGTAGCTGCAATATGACCTGACCTGGTGAAAATTTTTCTTCCTACATTATTACCAAGTACTCCGATGTCTCACACATACTGTGGCTCTTACAAGGTATTACAAAGTACACTCTTCCAAGTCCAATACACTAGGAATTTTATGTTCCATATTGCCCGGAAAATCAATATTGCGAGACAAAATGATCAGCTGGATTTGAGCACTAATAACCCATGACTTCGCACCTCACTAACTACGGCCGTCCGTATCACTCCTATATAGGTAGCTACTCCCTAAATCTCTAATAGAAGCATCATTGTTAGTTCAAGCCTCGGGTCCTTGTCAACAATGACCATCGAAATCCGAGACTTTACTGGCTATTATAGGAGAAACTCCTAAAATTCCTGTTAAGATCTTTTTATGATTTTCCTACACTAGAAGACGGCTATGACATAGGTTACCTTGAACTTTTGAAAAAGAAAAAGAAAAAGAAATCTAATTAGGTAATATAATTTATAAGAATACGGTGGAGGTACTGTATACAACGTGCGTTGTAATAACGGGTCAATGCAGGTACTTCCCGCGATACCCTCCATAGTTCCCACCCGCTAATTCTCTCCGAAAGTGAGATCACTTGATCTTTCATTGTCGTCAGATCCTATTGAGTCTGTACATTGTAGATTATCACCTTCGCCCATACAGGTACCCCTGCCCTCACCCTTTATCCTCAGAAGCCGAGGTACCTCACATGACTGTACTGATAGGATCATTTCTATGCCTTGTATTATTCCGCCTTGGGGAATTTTTTCCTCTGCCCCCTAAAACTTGAACCCTGCTTTCAACATCGTCTGCGATGCGTCGGAGCTTCTAGACACCTTGGCGAACCCCCCTCTCTTATCATCCACGAACTTTGGTGAACCTCATTTTTTCCATTTCCTCGAACTACTTTTCTTCGACCTCTATCGCTGCTCTTGATCACTGTCCGCACTTGGACGAACAGCTTTGTCGACATCAGAAAGCAGACCAGACATCTCGCAACCTGCACACCTACCGGACCACAGACTTCTTTAACGAGCCGTTCCCTTGGCCGTTCCGCATATTGAAAAGCTCGCACCTTTCACATCCTCAGGCAACCCACCTGAACAGCGCCTCGTTACGACTCGTCACCCCTCCTCGATCTAAACTACTGTCACGTCTTCATGCCGTAAACATATTTACTGTGAGTTTCCTCTGTGGTCACGAGTGCGACCTATCCATTTTTTCTATCCTGCTGGGCAAGGCTACATCACATTGAGTTGTGCACAGCCGTGACCTCAATCTCTACTTGGGATACCTGTGGTGATCTTTTAGGAGATGGTCATTGCCATCGACTTTTCAGCGCCTTGTCTTCCAGGAGGAGACAGTTGACCAGCCTTCTGCCCTCTCTAACCAGACCTCAAAACTGGTCCATCGCCCGGAGCAGGCTTTGCTGACATGTTCCGCTACATAGTACCCCGAGGCTTGTCCAAGTCCGAGAGACAAGTCGAGCATATGCCTCCTTCGCCAGGAGATGACGCATCATCTCCAGACTCTAACAGGGCGGGAGGCTTTGCCAATGTCTTCAAAGGCCTGACCAGCGCGCGACTGCCTAAATCTCCCTCGCCGAACCTCCAATCTCCTCCTTCCACCTCCGTCTCGTCCATGACGCATCCTCCGACAACAACATCCACACCCGGTCTGTCCCCCGACCACGCAGCAAGTTTGCACCAACTCAAGACCGGCTCCCTTCCCGAACGTATCGCTGCCGCCGACTCCCTTCGATATGCCATAGCCGAGTATCCGTTATGCCCCGTTATTCAGATTTGGTATGCTGGCAAGGATCTCATCGACGCTTCCAAGCCGGGTGCTGCCCGAACAGCGGGTTGGGAGCTGCTAACAGAATGTGTCAAGCACGGATCGGCTACCGACCTGGAGCGGAGGGAGTTCTTCCAAACGCTGACCGCCTCGCTTCACCCGGAAGACTTCCATCTTCAACTCGCCGCACTGGTCGACCTGACCAAAAACGGTCGGGATCTCTCGGGATTCGACTACGAGGTCATCCCCCTCCTAGAAGATTGGTTACAGGAGGCCTACCAAGCCGTTAAGCTGGCGAGGAAGAACGCCAGTCGAGAGGCCAAGAAGAACGGCAAATCGCGGGCATCGGCGGCCGGAGAGGAGAAGAATCTCCAACAGCTCTTCGTCTTCATTGTCCAGGTCATCAAGTTCAGTTCCAGCGCCGCAGATGAGTCTACCCTGGCCAGCCTTGTTGGTGTTCTCATCTTCATCTGTCTGAGCAGCAATGTGGAGGAGCACCTCCGTGCTTGCATCGGTGTCATCGATACTATTGTTACCTTCGCCTCGCTGCCCGATGCCTGCTTGAAGCAATGTGTTCTCCTGATGGGGTCCATTTTCTGTCTAGTCCCAGGCCTTCACAAGGCGGCCTGGCATACTCTGACCATTATACTCAAGTCACACCACGGCCCCGCCACTGTCAGGGTTCTGATCGACCTCCTCGGAAGTCTCCCGGCCAATGGCAGCAGCAAAGGCAAGGAGACTAGGGATATCCGTGGCGCGCTGGCTGTCATCGAGAAGCTCTTGACCAAGAGTCCAGAGAAAGGTTACCCGGCCGTTCCGTTTGCGCCCCTCGTCGACGGATTGGCTGCCGCTGTTCGGAGCACTCCCTCGGGCCGGGTCCACTGCGCCGCCTTGAAGCTCATCAATTCGCTTTTTGACAAGGGCAATGGCGCACTCCATCCTTTGCTCGTCGACGAAGACTGGTCCGCGATACTGGCTGTTGCGGCTGACTGTTTCCAGAAGAACCCCGTAACATGTCTCGGTTCGGTCGATGGCGATGCGGCTTCGTCAGGCGCCGATTCGGATCAACTGGATGATGCGATCAGGCGTGAGCTGCTGCGTCTCGTTGCTCGACTCGAGCATTTGATGACGAACAAGACGGGCGACTTTGTGCCGCGCCAGGTCGTCATCAACTTTCTCAAGGACGTGCATACTCTGTTGCCTGATTCTGCTGTCCGCGTGGTCCTCGCCTACTTTCAGGAGTTTAGGTGTTGCTGCCCATCCGATCCCGAATGGGATGAGAACCTTGCCTTGGTCCGCCAAAGTTTCTTCTTTAATAGGAAACGAAGCTCGGAAACCCGACTGCTCGCCCTGGAATCCATCACGGAAGCGTATGAGATGATGGAACTTGTCGGGGAGGACATGGGCGACGATTGTGTGCCGAGACTCATCAAGGACACACTCAGCGGTATCACCGAGGAAACCGACATTTGCATCTTGGAAGCACTCGTATCGCTCATGGTCGACGTCGCTGTGGCCGCCAACATGGACCTGTTCAACTACATCATTTCTACCCTGGACAAGGTTGTGGCGCACGACCGTTTTGCTTCTCTCGTGTCGCACCCCACAGCCGTTCCCGCGTCGTCGCCCAACGGGGATCGATTCTCGCTCGACCCAGAAAAGACTGTATCTGTCGTCGTGACAAAAGCCTACGTCAAGCTTTTTATGCGCTGCATGAATGCAGATGGCGCCAAGAGTGGCCGACTCTTCGACGTGCTTGTTAGCGTGGCCAGGGCACCCCACTGCAAGGCGAGTGCTCGCCTGGCGGCGATGGAACTTCTCTTCCGGCTGCGGGCCGACTGGACGGGGTGCATCTTCCTCACCCTCGACACGGAATGCGAGGCGCTCGCAAGCTGTCTTCATCGAACCGAAGCGACAATGGCTCGAAAACAAGCCGGGGATGCCAGCCAGGCCAACCGGTCGTCCAGGAACGATGCCGGGGCGCCTTCACGGTCATCGCGAGCTGTCTCGTTCAGCCACGCTGGCCCGCATGATCGAGGACAGGCTTTGCGCTCTGCCAGCGGCAGCAAGCAGCCCGGCCCGACATACAAGCCGCTTTGGCTCCTGTCCGACTCGGGCGCCCTACCGGAAGAGCCCTCCAGCATGGCTAGTACCGTGCTGGTGTCGTACTCTGAGCCGGTCGACCGCTTTCTTTCCAACTGGGACGAAGGTACGGACACAAAGAAGGCTGCTCCGCAAGTAGCGTTGAACGTGGCAGCATGGCTCGAGAGCATCATACACATTTTCGAGCACGGAGCGGATTGGGAGGTCTACAGCATGGTGCTGGTGTACCTCCCGTCGCAACTAAGTAACCACGCGTTTTTCCGAGGGGCGCTCTGGCAGGTGCAGGCTATCCGTCGCGTCCTATGCGAGCAGATTCGCCTGAATGCGTTCCAGGAGGCGCCGATTGTCACAGGGTTACGGCGCGCCGATGTGGCTATTTGCCTGTTCCACAGCCTGACCATGATCCTGAGCTACCACGAGCACTTCCAGAAAGACCAAGAGGATGAGATTGTCCGTGCCTTCGTCCACGGCATATCGACATGGGAGAGGTGCGCCAAGTACTGCATTCATGCGCTGACCATATGCTGCCACGAGCTGCCGCTGTCTACGAGCAAGTGCCTGGTTCAAATGCTCCAGAAGATGAGCCAGATCATTACGCAGCCGCACGTCGCCATGCACATTCTCGAGTTTCTGGCGGGCCTCAGTAGGTTGCATGATCTCTACGTGAATTTCCGAGAAGAGGAGTACCGCATTGTCTTTGGTATCTGCATGAGGTACCTCCAGTATGTGCGCGACAAGACGCAGTCTCAGAGAGTCGGCGACACACCGACGTCGACACCGGGCGCAACGCCACCGAACGCGGCGGATAGCGTCCACCCAAGCGCGACGGACGACCTTCCGCAGTACGTTTATGCCCTGGCACATCACGTCATCACGTTCTGGTTTCTGGCGCTGAAACTGCCGGATCGCGCCAACCATGTCGGCTGGATCGCCAAGAACCTCTTCGCCGAGCTGGAGAGCATGCCGAGGGCAGAAGAGCAGGCGCTGGTGACGATCGACTTTATGCAGCGTGTGGCCTACGCCGACGCGGGCGAATCGTGCCCCGACGCCTTCTTCACCAAGGAGAGGCTTGGCGAGATCCAGACTCGCAGGTGGCTGATGGGGAACAGCATCGTGACCATCGAGCAAGCAACGGCCGGGGGCTGGGCTCAGATCACCAAGCGTCAGCCGTCCGGGACGTCGTCCTACATCATCCGGGAGAACTTTCGACCGCCTCCGGCGCATCAAATCCAGCACACGTCCGAGGCGTTGCGCGACGTCGGCCAGAACCAGAGCGTGCTCCCGAGTCACTTGATGGTGCAGCTCATGACGACGATCCCCCAGACGTTCGAGTCACTCCGGCCCGTGCCACTGCCGGACGACGATGCGGTTCAACGGTCGCTGCGGGTGTTTGATCGTCTCGACACTGTGGATGGGCACAAAGTCGGGGTCATCTACATTGGGGAGGGCCAGACGAAGGAGACTGAGATTTTGGCCAACGTGTCGGGAAGCAGCGATTATCTCGAGTTTCTGGACGGCCTGGGAACACTGACGAGGCTCAAGGATGCCGAATTCAACACGCAAGGCCTCGACAGGTCGTCCGACATTGACGGGGAGTACACGTTTTGTTGGCGCGACAAGGTGACGGAGCTGGTGTTTCATGTCACGACGCAGATGCCGACGCGGCTGGAATCCGATCCGCAGTGCATCCACAAGAAGAGGCACATTGGAAACGACTTTGTCAACATCATCTTTAACGATTCGGGCCTGCCGTTCAAGTTTGACACGTTTCCGAGCGATTTTAATTACGTCAACATTGTGATCACGCCCGAGTCGCGAGCGTCGTTTGTGGCGAGCCGCGAAGCGCCTCCGCCGGGCCAGCAGAAGCGGATGCCTTTTTACAAGGTGCAGCTCCTGAGCAAGCCGGGGTTCCCCGTGATTTCTCCGGCGTCGGACACGAAGATGCTATCGCTCAAGGCGCTCCCCAGCTTCACGCGGCTTCTCGCGCTCAATGCGTCGGTGTTCTCCCACGTCTGGAGCAACCGAGGAGGGGCAGATAACGTGAGCTCGTGGCGCAACCGGCTCCGCGAGATTCGACGGCTACGGGAGAAGTACGGGCCCAAGATGGCGACCGGCTTGGGAGCACAGGAAGGCGGGGCGGGGCTCGGCGGCCACGGGCACCTGAACAGCGGCGTATCGCCGTCGTCGCCGGCGGCGTCGTCGTCGCTTGGGGCTCACGGCGGGATCCTGGGAGCGGCGTCGCATCACCCGCAAGTATCGACCGAGTCGTCCCGGCCGGGCAGCAGCGTGCGCGATAGCTTCGGCAGCAGTCTGCGGCGGTCGTCGGTGGCGACATTCTTTACAGGAACGAGTGAGCACGCGTCGCATCGCAACTCGGTGCTGTCGACGACGACGGCGACGACGCACGATCCCGAGGCGTCACCTATGAGCGGGCTTGATTCTTTGGTCGAGTCGGTTGATTTTTCCAGGTGGGCGTAAGGGAACAAACGGTCGAGAGGGTCTTGAGAATGAAGAGAGACGAAGGCTACGAGTGGTACAGGGTGGGGAAAAAGCAGGATACTCTAGACATTCACGACTGTGGGGTGTAAGATCAGGGACTTGCAGGGGGTTTAGGGATGATACCATGAAAAAAGTTATGATTTTGCTTTCAGTTGTGTACCTGTGTATGCCTTGACGGTTCTTTCGCCGCGAATCTGGGACAGTGGGACGAGGTCTGGGCTGTGACTATCAAGCTGAGCTGTAACGTAGATGCCCTGATCCATCTCCTGGGTCGACTAGCCAGCCTCTCGAGTATTTTGCCTCTCTACAACCTCTCTACCGTGATCTACCCGTATCATACGGAGTATAACTCGACTGATAGCCAATTTCGGCGTCACCTTTTGGGCGGAGGAAGATGGCGAAAGCATGTGGGCTAGACACCGGCGTCGACGTCTCTTCACAGGCGATGACTGCCATCAGACTTGATAGTTGTACATCATGCATGCGACATTCCCGCTTCCCTGGTTGCCTGATAGTCCTTTTTGCACCTCACCAGACTCACCCCGAACTTCGCTTCATCATGGGAGCAATTACTCTGAACATCTGGTCCGGGTGGAATTTTGGCGGCGAAGCTCTCCCCACGACTTGAGCCACGATCAAGCTGACTGTCAGTGAACAAGCCAGGCATGAGACAAGCAAGCTCTTTCGTGTTTCGAGTCCCGATAAGCTGCGCTGCGTTCCTCTCGGTCCAAGTGCATTGCGATTATAAGCAGCTGGGCCATCCTCCGGTGGAAGGGACTTTCTCTCCATCCAGAACTGGACATGTTGGATACATTGCGAACGTCATTCTTGCCAGGTTCGCTCAAGGCATGGGATCTGTTGGACACTCTTCCTGTAGTGTCTTCCCGAACTTCCATGAACACAGGTAGTCGAGAGAATCACTGCGAGGAGGCTGAGTAAGAAGGCTACCCCTGTAATCTCGGTGTTTGCCGGCCCTGTCACCCACCCGATTCGTCCGTTCATCCATTCTGTTGGGATTTAGCTTAGAAAAGCCCTCAGGGGGAGACTGTGCCAAGTTATGTTGTACCTACGGAGTACCGGTAGCATACAAACTCGTCATACTTCGTACGAATGAATACTCATGGTGTTTGGATGGTACGCGACTCGGTTGGTTGCTTATTTTGCACGGTAAGAGGTCAGTTGATCTGTATAATATTTACTTCGTACCTGTACTCGAACAAAGAATGACGAAAGCCGCAATGGTGCACAGTCAATTACCAGGAACTTATGCGCATCTAGATTTCGAGTCAGCTGATGCTGTTAGCTTATCTAACATGGTAGGTACCCTGTACCTGATCTGGGATAGCTGGGCCCCAAGTCAAGGCCGGTTTAGGCTTAATTTGTCCACTTCACACGTACCTTCCTACCAACCTTGGGTACCCGTTCCATGACAGCCCCTCCTGTCTGCTAATGAAATTCTCTGTATTACCTATTGCCCTCGCGCCGCGTACGAAGTACTACCCAAGGTGTAACCGTGTATCATCAGTATCAGTGCTGCTACTCTCGTACTTCGTACCTGCCTTCCATTCCTACCTACACATTACCTTCGTCCCTTCCCTTCCTATAAACCAGGCTACTACCAGGTTCCTTCCTTAAACCCCAGCCGCGGTCTTTCTCTTTTACTTAAACAACCCTTTCAGCCTTCTCTATCCCTCCGTTCTTTCTTACAACCTTGCTTTATTTTCCCACTTCTTCCTCCCGTGGATTCCACTACGGATATTAACTTCTATTCCTCTAGCAAACTCGTTCTTATAACACTTTAACTAGCGATAATTGCGTGCGCGCGTTATCCTTCCGACTGCCTAAACACAGTTCTAGTTGCTATCCCTACCTCCACTTCGTCCTTTCCCTGCAACACAAGCAAGGAACGCCCGATCGACTTCCGAACTCTTTGCTATAGGGGTAAACTTGACCCGTGCAAAGACATATCGAGGCAATCTATGCATGGGCGCGCATTGGATATGAGGAATATGGCGGACGGGATCGATGGCACCACAGGAGGTGGCAGTGGCGGCAGCGTCACTAATGGCGCAGCCTATGTGAATGGAAACCATCAGCTGGCCCATCGACTAAAGGCGAAGCGTAAGGCATCGAGCCCAATGGCTCCGGCCTTTATGGTTTCTGCCCCAGGCAAAGTTATTGTCTTTGGGGAGCATGCAGTTGTCCATGGAAAGGTGCGCAACTCCTCCCCCCTTCCCCCTTCCCCTCCCTCCCCTCTACTCTCTGCCCCTCCTGACCTTTTTATTTTCTTTCCGCTTCGTCCCCCGCCATCTGTCATTCTCATGCGTCTGACCCAAACTGACATGTTAATAGCCGGCCATTGCTGCTGTCATATCCATGCGCTCGTACCTACACGTCACGACCCTCTCCAAGTCTAGGAGAACCATATCCCTCCGCTTCCCCGACATCGGCCTCGAACATACGTGGAACATCGACGACCTGCCCTGGGAGGTGTTTCACAGCTCGGCCAAGAAGAAGTATTACTACAGCCTCGTGACCGAACTCGATGACGAACTCGTCGCTGCGCTCCAGCCACATCTCGCCGACATCTCGCCCTCCAAACCCGAAGAGGCGCGCAAGGTGCACCATAATGCCGCTCTCGGCTTCCTTTATCTATTCCTATCGCTGGGGAACGAAGCGTTCCCGGGATGCCTGTATACGCTACGATCTACCATTCCTATTGGGGCTGGGCTCGGAAGCAGTGCGTCCATCGCGGTGTGCATAGCCGCCGCCCTTCTCCTGCAGCTGCGAACCCTCTCGGGACCACACCCGGACCAGCCCACCGACGAGGCGCTCCTGCAGATCGAACGAATCAACCGCTGGGCCTTTGTGTACGAAATGTGCATCCACGGCAACCCGTCCGGGGTGGACAACACCGTCTCGACCCAGGGCAAAGCCGTCATGTTTCAGCGCACAGGCTGCGGCAAGCCGCCCGAGGTGCGGCCGTTGTGGGAGTTCCCGGAGCTTCCGCTGCTCCTCATCGATACCATGCAGGCCAAGTCGACGGCCCACGAAGTGGCCAAGGTGGCCCAGTTGCGAGAAGCACACCCCAATCCGGTGGCCAGTATCCTCGACGCCATCGACCAGGTCACGGTATCGGCGAACACGCTCCTGCATGACGGCGAATTTGACGCCAAGAACGACGAGAGCCTGCGCCAGATCGGACAGCTCATGACCATGAACCACGGCCTGCTGGCGTCGCTGGGGGTGTCGCACCCGCGGCTGGAGCGCGTCCGCGAGCTGGTGGACCACCAGGGCATTGGCTGGACCAAGCTCACGGGGGCCGGGGGCGGTGGGTGCTCCATCACGCTTCTCAGACCGGACGCGAACCCGGCCAAGCTGGCTCGCCTGTACGGGCAACTGGAGGAGGAAGGCTACCGCACGTTCAAGACGACCCTGGGCGGCGATGGCGTCGGCGTGCTGTGGCCGGCCGTGCTCAAGAACGGCATGGACGAGGACCATACGGGCGGCATGGAGATTGACCTGGAAAAGTTTCTCAACGCCGACGGCAACGAGGGCGTGGAGAGGCTAGTGGGGGTACACGGCAGCACGGGCGAAAGGGAGGGCTGGAAGTTTTGGAGGGTTGAAAGCCAGTGATGGCATTCAGGATCTAATGAAGCCGTCTCAACGGACGTCAGGGGTGCTTTTGACAATGGCGTCCCAACCAACGCATCGTCCCCGTCTCGACATTGTTGGGGTTTTCCTTTCTTCCCCCTTTCCTCTTTTTTTTTTTTTTTTTTTAATGTTCTTATCTTGTGCCGCTCTTCTTATTTTCTCGTTCTTTTTCTTTGGCACCACGACCGGAAGAGGGAAAATCAAGAGAAACAGGAAGGGACAAAAGGGGATCAGGCGAATTATCTGACATTGGTGCCGTGGGCAACAAAGACAACGGCCATCTTGGCAGGCTGGGCCACTGTATCATACATATTTATTCGCCTCGGACACTAGCTGGTCATATTATTTAGTGTTTATTAGATGTGCTTTGTTGCGCGAGCATTCCGTAGCATCATCCCCAATTGCTACTTACACCAGTCTATCCATCTCCTTGCACTCATATCGTACTGCCTCGCCAACCAACATGCTACCAAACCGTAGCATTACACAGTGCAACCCCGCCATGGAAGGGATGCATTGAGAAAGACTACAATACTCTCTCTGCAAGGAGAAAGGAAAAGGTCGAATAATGGGTTATTTGGCCCCTGGTGCATGGAGACCAACTACTCCGTATCATTGTTCTCTTCCCTTATTACATTGTACTCCAGGTACCCAAACCTCGGTGTCCGCTTCAATGGCCCCCGCGGTGGAGGTGGGGCACGCGCTACCCAAAGGTACGTACTCTTTTTCTTTGTATGGCTTTCGCGGGGTCCTCACCAACGAAGCATCAAAGCTCCCCGCCGTCACATCTTTTCAGCTCTTCTCGCATCTCCATCCATCCCTCTCCTCGGCCGGTCTAGCCCCGCAGACATGCCCCCAAAGGCCAAAGCAAGCTCCAAAGCCAAGGAAGCTGCGAGTAAGAGTAAGGAGAGAGCCCCATTATTCCCGTCGATGATAATACCCCAACTCCCTTCGCTCTCTTTCACTTCCTCTAACCCTTCCATTCACCACCCCCGGAAGACCGTCCTATCCCGTCTCTCCTTCACTGCTGACCTTTTCCTCCCTCTGGCACAGCCAAAGAGCCCGAGTTCTCGCCTCCCAAGACAGTCAACGAACGAACCACGCAACGTTACTACCAGACCAATCCCTGCGAGAAACGCCGCGAGGAAGTCGGCTTGCACGGCCTCACCCCGACCGAACGCCAGACCTGGGCCAACGCCTTCTTCATACCGCTCATCGCCTCCAAACAAGTCGTCCTCTCCAACAAGGCCGACCGCGAATTCTGGAAGCAGGTCAGCAAGGAGTCCCTCCCCGTCCGCCGCCTCTCGCGCACCCAGAAGAACCGCGCCTGGGGCCACGACCGTCACGGACGCGACCTCGGCGACCTCTCCCCGGAAGAGTTCGACCGACGCGCCCTCCAGCAGGCCCGTCTGGCTGCCCTCGAGGCACTGCACAACCGCTTCCTGCAGCGCCGTGGCCTCGCCCGCCTCGGATTGACCCGGCCCGGTTCCGATTCTGTCCACGAGGACGTCACACCAGAAGAAATCGAGGACGATAGACAAAGGAGACAAGAGATGGCCAAGTTGAAGAACGAACTGTACGGGGAGAAGATGGGGCCGTATGCCCAAGACCCGGAGTGGGACGACGTGGTGCCTATCCCTGCCGAGGAGCCTGAGGGTGCACTGGCTGCCATTGCCTACCCGGACCATTATGCTGAAGGTCAGTCAGTTCCGTCCTGACCTCCCGTCTGCCCATTCACCTTGCTCACCAAAAAACCCGCAGCCATCAGCTACCTCCGCGCCGTCATGGCCGCCGAGGAATACTCCCCCCGCACGCTCCGCCTCACGGAACACGTCATCTCCATGAATGCGGCCCACTACACCGTCTGGCTGTACCGGTTCAAGATTATCCAGGCGCTCGACATTCCCATCCCGGACGAGATTGAGTGGCTGAACCAAGTGTCGCTCGAAAACCTCAAAAACTACCAAATCTGGCACCACCGCCAGCTGCTCCTGGACCACTACCGCGCCAAGATTTCCGGCGACGCCGACGCGGTGAGCAAGCTCGCGCGGTCCGAGTCGGAGTTCCTGCGCGTCATCCTCGCCGAGGACACCAAGAACTACCACGTGTGGAGCTACCGGCAGTCGCTGGTGCGCAAGCTGGGCCTGTGGACGCCGCAGGAGCTCGGGGCGACGCAGTCCTTCATCGAAGACGACGTGCGCAACAACTCGGCCTGGAGCCACCGCTTCTTCCTCGTCTTCTCCGACCCGGCCGCCTCGACCCCGGGCGCCCACGCCACCGAGCACGACCCGGCCGTCCCCGCCGACACGGTCGACCGCGAGATCCGCTACGCCCAGGACAAGGCCGCCGTGGCGCCCCAGAACCAGGCCGCGTGGAACTACCTGCGCGGCGTGCTCGCCAAGGGGGCCAGGCCGCTCGCGACGGCCGAGGCCTTTGCGGCGCAGTTTGTCGCGGGCGTCGGGGAGGGGGAGGAGCAGGAGCGGGTGCGGAGTAGCCACGCGCTGAATTTCCTGGCGGACGTGTGGGTGGAGAAGGGGGAGAAGGAGAAGGCGGCGCTGTACCTCTCCCGCTTGGCGGAGAAGTGGGATCCGATACGGGCTGGGTATTGGAACTACAGGAAGCAGCAGATAGGTGCGTGAATAACGGGCGCAAGTTGACAATGAGAATCCGAGTCTGGCAGATAGATACATAGCATTTCATCACAGGGCCGCAAGGGAGACGAGAGGCAAGCAATATGGCACCGAATCTTTTATTTCCTGGTGCTTGTCAACTCTCTATCTTTCTCTTTGCTGTTTTTTTCTTCCCTGTTCTGTTCCCATCTCATTGGCCTTGCAAAGTGACAGTGCTATCCTAATTTCGGTGCGAACCGCCCATAATATTGCACCGACTGAACCCAACGCCTCGCCAGACTTGCCGAAAGAATCAGAAAAAACCTAAACTCCATCAAGCCAGAATCAGTCCAGCGTGCTTTCCTTTTTTGTGCCTGGTTTCCTCACACCCTAGCCCTATTTTAGCTGTCCTCCGCCTGTTCTATAGCCCCTCGTCTTTCTTCACCTCGCCTCGACTAACCCCGCTCCGCCACCCCTCAGAGCGCGCGAAAGTTCTGGCTCATGATAAGCCACCTCCGCGCTCCCTTGGGCGGGTTCCGCACAAACATGTCCCAGTTGGGCACAAGGACAAACACCTCGTTGAACGTCTTGGCGGGCGCGTCACGGCCGCGGCCGTAGTAGATGCGGCCCGTGACCTGGGTGAGCACGCTGCACTTGGCGCCCGTCTTGTCCGGGGTCGACAGGACGTGGGGCGGGGCGGCGAGGTTGTAGTCCGGGTTGACGACGTGGGCGTCGAACGACTCGATCTCGAAGCGCACCTGCGGTTTGGAGGCCTGCCTGCTGCTCGTGGGCGGGGGTTTCTTTGCTGTTGCGCCGTCTTGGTCGTCTTTGTGGTAGTATTGTTCTAGCAGCGCGCCGTACTCCGTGGGTGAGGTGAGGGGGCGCCCGTTGATGGAGATGTCGGGTGGGTGGGCATTGTAGGCGGTGGAGGCGGAGACGTAGAAGGGCGGGAGGACGGTGGAGGGTTTGGTGCGCCGGTTCAGGGCGTCGTAGTAGGCGTCTACGAAGATCTGGGCCGCTGTTAAGGATTGGCTGTTAGTGGGACATGGACGAGAAGAGCGACTGTTGCGGGATGACTTGGGTTGAGTCCATACTGTCGGCTGCTTGTTTTATTTGAACTTCGCGCGTAGGGAGAGCCATGGTGATGTGTTTGGTTTGAAAGAGGTCCGAGATGTTTCCTTCCGACTTGTAGTGGTGGGGCAATTTGTAAGTGCCTTCAAACCTTTGCGGACTGAAAACGTTCGAGCTATAGTGGGTCCGGAATTTTTCCGATAGGTACATCGGTACTTTGTCACGTGTAGCTGTGGTCTAGCAAGGTCACATGATATTACATAATCCAAACGCCATCCAGGCAAAGACGCGCTAGTACTTCCGAGATAGGCCTGGCCGGCTTGCTACCACACGAGTTTCACCAAGTGCTTTTTGAGCTTTTTTGAGCTTTTGAACTTTCGAGCTTTGAGCTTTTGACGTGACGGTACGCAGCCTGGAGCTCTCCATAGTAATCATCATGACCATCACGGACCAGCGCACTCTTTTACACACCTGACATAATTCTATACCGTACACAACTGTGCTTCGATCAATCCAGCAAACTCCGTACTCTTGTCGCCGCACCCATCGTCCCGGATCAAACGTCCGCTCGTTAGGTGCTCCATACCCTCGACATGATCCATGGGCCCGCCGATCGCTCGCTGAGGGCTCTCAGATCCTCCACAGCCCGCTACTGGCCCCGTAGCCGTCCCATCTCGCACACTCGTCCGCGTTGGATCTGTCCATCTTGCAGCCATGGCCAATCCAAGCGGTGGTCCACCACGAGCAGCTCCGGCTCCTCGAGCCCTCCCGCGAAGCCCTTCTACGTGACTACGCCCATTTTCTACGTCAACGCATGTACGATACTCCCTTCCCCTTGCCGTTCTCTCGTTGGTCGTCCTGTCGGTCGACGGCTGACACGATATCACCTGGGTCGTTCCAGCACCGCATGTTGGCCACATGTATAGCATGATACTCGCCGATGCCATTAAGCGCTGGCACACCCTTCGTGGACGCAAGGCCCTCCTCTGCACCGGTACCGACGAACACGGCATGAAGGTCCAGAGGGCAGCAGCCCAGCAGGGCATCCCTTCCAAGGAGTTTTGCGACTCCAACACCCAAAAGTTCCGCGAACTCGCGTCCCTCTGCGGCATGGACAACGACTTTTTCGTGCGCACCACCGACCAGGACCACATAGATGCCGTGCAGCACTTCTGGTTCATGCTCAAGGAGAAGGGTCACATCTACGAGTCGAAGCATTCCGGGTGGTATTGCGTGAGCGACGAGTGCTTCTATTCCGAGAAGGAGATTGAAAAGACGACGGTGCCGCAGACGGGCAAGACCATCATGGCGTCCATCGCGAGTGGCAACGAGGTCGAGTGGATCGAAGAGAAGAACTATCACTTCCGGATGACGGCGCTGCGGGACCAGCTCCTGCGTTTCTACGAGGAAAACCCGGACTGGATCGTGCCGCGGGCGAGGATGAACGAGGTGGTCCATTGGGTCAAGCATAACCTCGAGGACCTGTCTATTTCGAGACCGGTCAATCGGCTCGACTGGGGCATCCGCGTGCCGGACGACCCGTCGCAGACCATCTACGTATGGGTCGACGCGCTCATCAACTACCTCACCAAGGCCGGCTTCCCCGCCTGGGCGCCGGGCCAGGAGCAGCGCGGCGGGTGGCCCGCCGACGTGCACGTCATCGGGAAGGACATTCTTCGCTTCCACGGCGTGTACTGGCCGGCGCTGCTCATGGCCGTGGGCATCCAGCCGCCCAAGCAGCTCCTGAGCCACGCGCACTGGACGCTGGGCAAGCGGAAGATGTCCAAGTCGCTCGGCAACGTCGTCAACCCGTTCTTCGCCGTGGAGCGGTGGGGCGTCGACACGATGCGGTACTTTATGCTGCGGGACGGCGGCATCGAAAACGACGCCGACTACGAAAACTCGCTCGTCTTCGCCCGCTACGAGAAGGACCTCCGGTCCATGCTCGGCAACACGCTGAGCCGCGTCACCCGGAGCTCGCGCTGGGACGTCGCCGAGGCGGTGGCCTGGGCGCGCGCCCACGAGCACAAGACGGGTTCCCGCTACCGCGAGAAGGGGTGGGCGAAGCTGGCGGAGCAGATCGATGCGGCGCCACGGGCCATGGCGGAGGCGATGGAGGGTTGCGGGGGCGGACCGAACCCCGGCGTCGCGATCCGGGCGGCCATGGACCTGCTGGCCGAGGCGAACCGGTACTTTGCCAGCCGGGAACCGTGGGATGCCACCAAGGTGCCCGATGCCGAGTCCCGGAACAAGATTGTTTTCCACACGGCCGAGGCGGTGCGGGTGGCGGGCATCCTCATGCAGCCGTTCATGCCGGGCAAGATGGCGCAGCTGCTGGACATTCTCGGCGTGCAGCCCGACCGGCGGACTTTTGAACACGCCGTGTTCCGGGGGGACCTCGACTACGGGGCGCGCAAGGAGGGGAAGTTGCCCAAGGGGAAGTGGGCGGCTTTGTTCCCTCCGGTCGTGCCCGAGGAAGTGGATTCGTAGGTGCCAGCGATGGATGCCATGCCTCCCATTTCGTGTATTCTGTACGACTGTACCAATAGTAGAATCGAAGCCATGTATTCGTGTATATCACTACACTGTACATTATATCAAAATAAGCCACTTTACTTGATGGAATAGACACGGGCTTTCCTAGGTTCATGGTAACCCACATCTGCTCTCGCTCCAGGCACGAGTCTCCGTTGGCCTTTCGGGCCACTTTTTCCTTACTTGACAAGTATGCTTTTGTCTTTGGCATTGCATATGGCCTCACAAGAATTCAACCACGCTGTCTCGGTGAGGATTTGCCCTGGAGTTGTTGGGTGTCGGTTTGGTGGAGGCAACAGAGATTTGCTTCTTGAGAATTCAAAAGAATGTAATGGGTCATTTCAGGTGGTATCTTAATCATGAGCGAGTTGACGACATATTTTCCCTTCTTTCCTCTTTTTTTATTCTTTTTTGTTCAGTAAATAAAAGGGGGAAAAGGGGGAAAGTGTGTCGAAGATGGGGACATTTTGGCATTTTGGGGTCTCTTTTTTTTTTTCATTTCTTTTTTTTTTTACCCCTCGGCCGTCAATCCTACCCAAAAATCTCTCACATCTAGCTTATATAGAACACCTACCCCAATGAAGATCAACGAACACACAGGTGAGCTTGACATGACGAAAACAGTCACTGAAAGAATAGGCAGTCGACCAACTGACAAGTGCAGCGATTTTGACACCTCGGGTGGTGCTGGTGCCCTACGAGGCGCGGCATGTGGCCAAGTACCACCGCTGGATGAGCGACACCGTACGACGCATCCCTTTCACTCTTCTCCGGGACTTCTTCCCTAATTCCTCATTTCCAGGACATCCAAGAGGCCACGGCGTCTGAGCCGCTCACACTGGAGGAAGAGTATGAAAACCAGGAGTCCTGGCGACAGGCACACGACAAACTCACCTTCATCCTGTGCCGACCGATGGGAGATGCGACCGAAGAACGAGTGACAGCGGGCGAGGTGGATGGCGAGGAGGCGATGCTCGGGGATGTCAACTTTTTCTTATACCCTTACCATGGCGACACTGACGATGATGATGATGATGGCGACCGAGGACAAGGGGAAAGGGAAGGGGACTGGGTCGGCGAAGTAGACGTCATGGTTGCCGAAGACGACTGGCGAGGCAAAGGCGTGGGGTTCGCGGCAGTGACGGCGCTCATGACCTACTTGCACCGGCATCTGGATGAGGTGTTGGAGGAGCACGTCCGGGGGAGCGGCGGGCGGGGGGGAGGAGGAGCGAGGACGTCCCCGTCTCGGGGGCGGTTACGGAGTCTCGTGGCCAAGATCAAGGAGGGAAACGGGAAGAGCGTCACGTTGTTCAGGAAGGTCGGCTTCGTGCAGCGAGGCGGTGTGAACTACTTTGGCGAGCTGGAGATGGTGCTGGACGATTTTGAGGGGTTCATGTCTCGCGTCCTCGAGGGGGGAGAGGGGTCATGGGGGAGGGAGCTGGCGGAGACGTATAGAGAGGTGATATATTCGAGGATAGGGGGGGGATAGGGAAGAAGGAGAGGATCATGAGGATCATGAGGATGGTGATGGGTGATGGTAGCCACGTGAAGGCTCACCGAAAGCATTAATCATTGAAACGCCGCGATGCGTTCCAGGGGCAGGCGGGACCGGCTAGCATCGGAAGTCTTACCGAGACCCCAATGAAAAGATGGACCAAAGTTTCGTACCTGCATCGAGAGGATCTGCCCAGAAAGATACATGACCGGTACCTTTTCCACAGCTAGCTTTTCATTGGATAATAAGTACCGTGGTGGTATCATTTTGGGAACCGGCATTACGCCAGCGTCTGTTCCTTATCGTCGTCTGACCTCGCCAAATCCTTTTCTCTGCTTCCCAACTTGTCCAAAACAAGCCACACGATGAGTATCCCAACGCAAAGTTTTACTTCAACCATTGCCTGGCCTAGCTTCGGTATGATCGACTTTGCACTAGTGGTCGAGACTGGCCCAGTGACACGCTATAATTAGCGAGCACCGGCATGAGGGGCCCTCCGATCTCGCCTATGCAGTCCGTCTCCCGAAGCCGAGAATCCACGAAACCACAATCCGGGGTAATCGACCATCGTTCGGCATTGGGATTGACAACGGAGTACAATGTTATGAGTCTGAACGGCGGAAGAGATCAATAATCCCAATTTCCCACCTTGGCGTTGCGTCACTCCAGTGAGCCCACCCCAGGCGTCATCACAAATCCTTCGAAAATACTCTCGACTTATTCCACGCCCAACTTACACCCTGACCCGACCCGTTATACTGCGTTTTCCACTTTTCTTTCTCGAAAAAGGCAGGTCAAACAAGTACAAAGACCATTCAGTCTCTCCACGGGACTCACTTGGCCACCCAACTCCGTCCCCACCACCCCAACGGGCGTCTTAGGGTTCGTGTTATCTTCGTCTTACCCTATACTTGGCCCTAGTTTACCCTATAGATTCCCTTTCGTTACCATATAGAAACGTCGCCTCTGTCTTACGCCACGCCCTTCGTCATGCGTGCATGCAGCATGCGGCGTACGGCATGCGGCTCCTGCGGGAACCCTGTTAGCCCAGAGTCTAGGCGGACTCTACTTTGAATCTGACGTCGAGTTACTTTTCGTCTATATGACGACCGACGCTGTAGGTGAAGTACTCTGTTGGTCGTATAACCGCGAATAAGACGCCCTTGACCTAACTCCATTGTTTTGTATTCAGGGGATGATGCATAGAGATTCGAGTAGATAAGGCGCTGTTCCCTCGTATGACAACGCGAAATCAACTGTCAACAGCCACGACCATAGTTACCGTACCAAGTCGTCTTGGTCGCTTGGTATACCTGCCTGCCTTATCCTGTTGACTGTCGCACTTTATTCCCACCCCGTATTCTACCAAGACCTTACTCCAACGCGCACTGTTCGCAATGGGCTCGGTCGACTCGGGCGCAAAGCTGCCGTGGATCGAGACACCACTAATTGCTTCGCCCCAGCTCTCGCGGGCTGCAGGATGGCAAGTCGCCTCTACACAATCGCCCCTTCAAAGACCCGAAAAACACACAAGCTAACCATCCCCAGTAACATCTTCCTAAAACTCGAAAACCTCCAGCCCTCGGGCTCCTTCAAGTCCCGCGGCGTCGGAAACCTCACCCTCCGCGCCGCCGCCGCCTCCGCCTCTCCGAATGTCCACTTTTACTGCTCCTCCGGCGGCAACGCCGGCCTCGCCTGTGCCACCTCGGCCCTCGCCCTGAACCGCTCGGCCACCATCGTCACCCCCACCGCCACTTCGGCCCTCATGGTTTCCAAGCTGAGGCTCCTCCACGCCCGCGTCGAGCAGGTCGGCGACAACTGGGCCGAGGCCGACAAGCACCTCCGCGAGAACCTCCTCGCCAACGACCCGGACGGCGTCTACGTTCCCCCCTTCGACCACCCCCATATCTGGGACGGCGCCGCGACCATCATCACCGAGCTCGCCGCCCAGTTCCCCACCCACCTCGACCTCCACGCCCTGGTCTGCTCCGTCGGCGGCGGCGGTCTCCTCAACGGTCTCTTCCAGGGCCTCGAAAACATGGAATGCGACCCGTCCGCCTCGGCCCCCTGGCCTCACGGCAAAACCCCATCCGTCGTCGCCGTGGAGACCCATGGCGCTCATAGTCTCCACGCCAGCATCGAGGCCGGCGAGCATCTCACCCTACCGGGAATCACCTCCATCGCCACCAGCCTCGGCGCCGTTCGCGTCTCCGATAAGACCTGGGAGTGGGCCGAGCGCAAGGCCGTCCTCGGGCCGAAGAGGGAAGCCAAGCGGGAAGCTTCTGCTGCGGCTGGTCCTCCAGCGGGACTTGAGAGCGTCACGGTCAGCGATGCCGAGGCGGCCATGGCCTGCGTGCGCTTTGTCGATGACGCGCGCTTCCTCGTTGAGACGGCTTGCGGCGCCACCATTGCCATTTGCTACAACGGCGAACTGAGGCGGACATTAGGCAGGGGCCTGACCGATGCGGAATGGCGGGAGAAGAACGTCGTGCTCGTTGTGTGTGGAGGGTCTAGCGTCAGCTTGGACATTCTCGAGGGATATCGCGAGAAGTATGCTCACATGGTGCAGGCAGGAACTCTGCCACCTTGAGTAAATCGTAAGGTGCTCTCTTGCCGGCGTTGGGATCATGTTGATATGAGCTGGGATTTAATGACTTGATTACAGTGAACGGGATCAGTTGCTGAGACTACGGAGACGGAGCCCATAAAGATTAGCTAGCGTACCTGTCTTTATTTGCCTTTGATTCAAACAAACGAATACCAGAAGCGCCTCGTCAGATTCGATTGTTTGTTTGCCCTGGATTCTCCCTTCTTTCCTATCTTTTCCTTTGACCTGGTCGCTTGATCCTGCCGCCTTATTATTTACTTGCACTCATCGATGACTTGCGACTTACACCGGACCACAATATATTATCACCTTTTCTTCAACCTCACCTCGCCTTTAGCTTTAATTCACGCCGTTTAACTCTCCAGGCTGCTACAGAAATCCATAGATGCCATTCCAACAACATACCATCGTTCCATCTCTTCCATTCTGGCAAATTTAGACGGGCCAGCACGTTACATACCATCTCTTTCTTACTCTCGAGACTGTGTTGGCAGGAACCTTAACGAGCTTCGCTCTTCCAAGCACTGGAGGACAAGTCACTTGATTTCTTCGCTCCCTTCAGACCAGAAGAGCATCGGTTCCGTCTTGTCGAGCACTGCTATGGCTTCTATGCAAGGAAGCAAACACATCATTTGATTCTATTTGCCTTCCACACATGTCCAACTGAGCGGCACCTCATCTTTCCATCCATTTCATCCATAGACATCCTCACCTGGGCGAGTTCCCAGGACCATGAACGAGGAAAGCTCGCCATACCGGCAGACATCATTGGCATCGAACTAAGACAGAAAGCGAGTATATTGACCTGTTATTCAAGATGTCTACTGCAACCGTGGTCGTCTCAAGCCGTCAAGGCCGCACCAATGCCACCACCGCCCCACGGAAGAGGAAGATTCCCGTACGAGATGGTGACGAACCTGGAAAAGATGTCCGTTCTGTGAGTTCCCCCAGAGCGGCCTTCCACCCTTTCCTGTCTATAAATGGAAAGCGGGAAGCTAACGACGGAACCAACAGCGCAAGTACAAAAAACCCAAGGCGAGCGAAATCATCTGTTTACTCGATGATGAGTCGGACTTGGAAATGCCACGCCCCAACGTGTCACCGGGTGACGGCAAAATGAGCTACACAACGCGGCCCGGGGGCTCAGAAATACCCGCCATGTACCATGGGTACCACAAGGAGCTGGAGAAGCTGAAGATTGATATCCGCAAGAAGGCCAAATCCGAGAGAGAGGCTGCCGAGAAGAAAACCACCGAGCCGGTTTCGTTACAGAAGACGGCCGGCCAGAGAGACAAGAAGGTGAAAGTCAGGCTCTCCCTCAGTCGCAAGAAGGTGAAAGCCAGGCTCTCCCTCAGTCGCAAGACGACGGGGAAAGATTCCCAGGGAGCCCAAAGCAAACGCAGGGACAAACCGGCCGTGAATCAACACCTCCACAAGATAGTCAAAAATGTCATCTCCAGAGCGCGTCCTGACCAAGACCCCAACGATTGGCAGACGAAGGACCGCGAGGAGAGAGAGTTCCGCCTCAGTCTACTATTCCGCGAGGCGCCCCGGAAATGCCACTTTCTCCTGCTGCCCCTCGAGATTCGGGAACAGATATACGGCTACCTCCTCGAGGCCCCCGAACCTATCCGCGTCTTCGAGGGCTGGTCCAAGGTCCACAGGCACAAGCGGCAGACGCTCGAAACGGCGATTATGCGCACAAACTCGCAGATTGCCGACGAGTGCATCCGCGTCCTATACGGACAAAACACTTTTGAATATTTGATCCGCGACAGTACGGGGCTCAAACCTAGTCCTTCTGGTAGACTGGATGGAGGAAACGGACACCAGGGTGACGGGGACACTGGCGTCGGCAATGCACCAGACGTCGAGTCGGATTCAGACGATGACGGCGACGGTGAGTACGAAGACAATGATGACCATTCGGACCATGAGGGCGACGAGTACGAATTCGCGCCCGTCCGCCGTAGCCGTCGTCGTCCGTCACGGGCTACGAAGAACGCTGCGAGGATGAGCATCGCGAACAAAAGACGCAACACAAACTTGGACCAGAAAACCCCGAGCTACAACGACATCAGTGGCTCACCCACCTCCTCATCTTCGTCCTCCTCCCGTGCCTCCCAGGTCCCCACCTACACGGCCTTCAACCCCGACGTCGAGATCAACGTGGCCAAGTTCGGACACCACTTCCGCCACATCCGGATCAAAGCTGAAAACGGCCGAAGCGGGCCCCATTACCGCGCACGCATGGCCGCCGCCATCGCCGCCTTTTCGAACCTCCGCCCGCGCCGTGCCAAGCTGCGCACCATCGACATTGAAATCACGCCCACGCGACAGGACCAGCCCCCGCAGGGCCAGGAGACCAGCGACGGTAGCCACGACCTCACGTTCCTCGACTTTTTCGAGTTCGAGTCGGATATCCTGCGTGCGCTCCGCGTGCTGCCGTGCCAGTTCATCCGCGTGGTGGTCAATACGCATGCCGGTCCCAGGGATATCGTGGTCGATCGGCGCCAGGTGATCAGTTTGCGGCGCGCGGCGCGCGGGGAGAGGGACATTTGGGCCGGTGATGTGGTCGTGCAGGCGCAGAGGAGGCGGTTGGCCGAGCAGGCGCAGCAGATCCTCCGGCAGCTTCCGCAGACCATTAGGCAAGTTTGGCTTGCGCATGAGGTCCAGGGGTCCCGCGACGTCTGGGATTTTTCTGATGCCGACGATGAGGACATGTGGGATTGAAACTAGGGTGCGTCCATTCGATGATGGCTGGCCGTTGGGCTTTGTTACTGGGGTGGTTTGCGAGGCCAGGCCGTCTAACAGTGATTCAAACGGTATTCTGTTCCCGAGGGATGATGGACGGCATATGGGGGTTCCAAACACGGGACGCTTCGGGAATTGGCTTCTTCTTCTTCTTCTTCTTCTTCATCTTGGCTCTCCAATCACCATTTCTTGTTGGTTCTTGCATCGCAGGGGTATATCGCACCTCTCGCTATCCCGAAAATAAAACATCTGCTTAGTATCGCTTTTGGCCGTCTCAACCCCGGCCCACCGTCCCTTGTCATGAAGTGGCAATCTTAACTTTCGAGACTTCTAACGTCTCGGTGTCGACGAGGACAAGCTCCTTCGTCTCGGAGAATGACGGCACAGTTACGAGCCGCACAACCTGTCCTTCGGGTCCGTGAATGACCTTGGTCGAGAACTCGGGTTGACAGCCGACAAAGTAGAGGTGAGGAGTTGTCTTCATCACGAATGGATCGTCATCCTGGAAAGGGTAGCTCCCTGGTCTTGTGGTCAGTATGGGCAGAAGAAACCACGTTACGTAGAAAGAGGTACTTACAAAGCGTGTCAGGGGCTGTCGGGGCAATGCATCGCCACCGACACATGGCTTCCATCATACCCAGACGGTCCTCACTCTCGACATATTTGAACACGTCGTCGACGTTCTGGCCTCCGGTGCCAAGGAACCTCCACCCATCCACTTCGGCTTCCCATGGGTTCGTCGAGTTGTCCAGCCAGCCCGGTTCGGCTGCGGCGTTGGGCCCTGACAAGGATGGAGGGACGCACCAGGGCCTCGAGCGCGGGAACATGGCGACATGGATGGGTTGCTGCGGGTAACTCGCGTTGGCCGGGTCCTGCGGGCCCGGGAGGAGGGTGACGGGCATAGAATGGAGGAGTTCGGACAGGAACTCGTCCAGGAGCTGGCTGGGCAGGGGGTTATAGGTCGACGAATCGTAGCCGTACTTCTTCGTGCTCGGCACGGAGGGCTTTTGGCCGTTCGCCTCGCCGCCCTCTGGTGTGATCTGATGGTCGGCTGCGGTGGAGATGGAGTTGCCGGCGATGACGACGCGGGAAATCTTGGCGAGCTCGTCTCGTTGTGTATCTTGGTCGAGGGCTTCGCCGAGGAGGTACTCAAGTAGAAGATCCAGCTCGACGGCATATGATGGGTCGGTCCCGGAGAAGCAAAGGCCTGATACGATGGCGATTTTATTCCCTTTTTTCCCCGCCGAAGAAGACGGATTGTCGGCCATTTCCTCGTCCTCGTCCTCTGCGGCCTTTCCTTTCGCCGATGTTGTAGGGGGTTCTGTTAACGTCCATCGTTGGGGTTGCGGGGCCAAGTCGGGAAATTTGATATCGATGACCTCGATCTCGCCGTTGATATTCTCGATGCCCATGACGGCGATGATGCAGCCCGTGACCAAGTGTACGCTTTTCAAGATGTCCCCTACCAGTTTGACCCGGCCCGAATCATCCTCCAGCATGACTTGGTCCTGGCCATCTTCGGAATAGTACCTGTCCGTCGTGATGGGCGCAGAGATCCAGCGCTATAGTACGTCAGCCCCATGTACGTCGATGGATTGTTTCTACCCGCAGGATTCACCCACATCCTTTGACACGTCCTCTAGGATATTCGGCTTGAGTGGCATGTCCATGTAGACGGTTCCGGCAACCCAACACAGCTCTCCCTGGCGAATATCCAGCACTCGCTCAACCTGCTTGGCAGGTTCGCCGCCAATGACGGTGTCGCTCCATGCTTCCGCGGCGATCTTCTCGACTGCTGGCTTGATGGTGACGAGGCGGAGGAAGTAGGTATCGGCGAATTGCTGTTTGTACGATCTGTCCCTTTTCAGAAAGAAAGAATGAAGAGACTTGTAGCTTGATGGCGCTCTTGATAGCGGGGTCTTCTCTACGTCTCTAGTCGTCATGTGTGAGTACATATGGCATTGGCATCGCGTACGGACGTCGTCAGATCATCGAAGGGGATAGACGTACTCAGGCTTTTTGAGGAGACCGACCACCTCTTCCAAGGTCACCATATTTCCGACCCAATTTCAGCACTTGTACGTTGAAAAATAGAGTGCTCCAGACAGTGACGAATGTTGAATCAGAAGTTGGTCGAAAGTAGAAAAAGTAAAGGGAAATAGAAGCTGACTCTCTGGATTAACGCGTCTCAGAATTCAGACACGCGATTCGCGGTGTCCATGTAGAGTGGCACAGCAAAATCTGTGGCTTGACACCGTGGGGTACAGATGTGGCTTGGGCGGGGCTACTTGATTACTCATCACCTCACTCGATTGTCATGTCCTCATCGCGGGGCAATGGACCTCCCTTTCTTGGATAACCGCCGACTCCTCCTTTTTTAATCCCTTTTTTCTTTTATCACTCATCTCTCCCTCTCCAATTCGATCCATTCCGTCCTTTTCTCGTATTTTACACCCCTAACATCTTCATCCTGGATCTCAACTACCTTCATAATGGCCCCCCAGGAACACATCCCGACCATCGAGACCAGAGGACTCACTTACACCTTTCCTGACTACTCGACCGGCATCAGCGACATAACCCTCTCCCTCCCAGTTCAATCGCGAACTCTCCTGATCGGGGCCAATGGATCTGGTAAGACCACCCTCCTCCGCCTCTTGGCCGGCAAGAGGCTGGCACCAGCAGGCACAATCTCCATCGGAGACGTCGACCCCTTCAAGGACGGTCTGGAGGGCGTGACGTACCTGGGACTGGAGTGGGTGCTCAACCCCATCGTCCGGACCGACATCAGCGTGACGGAGCTCCTCCGGTCCGTCGGCGGCGACGCATACCCGGCGCGGCGCGACGAGCTCATCGACGTCCTCGACATCGACACGCGCTGGCGCATGCACGCCGTGAGCGACGGCGAGCGCCGCCGCGTGCAGCTCGCCATGGGCCTGATCCGGCCCTGGACCGTCCTCCTCCTCGACGAAATCACCGTCGACCTCGACGTCCTCAGCCGCGCCAACTTCCTCGCCTGGCTCCGCGCAGAGACGGAAAAGCGCGTCTGTACCATAGTCTACGCTACCCATATCCTCGACAACCTCGCCGGCTGGCCGACCCACCTCGTCCACATGCACCTCGGAAAGGTGCGTGAGTGGGGCCCCGCAGAGCGCTTCCTCGAGGGCGTCGACGCCCAGAGCGGCAACAGCACGCTCGGCGAGCTGGCGCTGGGCTGGCTCAGGCAGGATCTTAAGGATCGGGGTCCTCGCACTAAACTAGATATTGGCCCCGAGGGGAGGACATACGCTGCCGGCGGCTATGGTGGCTACGGGGACGAGTCGCATCATGTGAAGTGAACTCAAAAAGGGATCTACCAAATCTGCGGAGAAACCCGTCCGTCGGGAAAGGAGGTTTGGTAAAGAGGCGGTTGAGATGATGCTATCAAGTGGCCTGCTGCAGTGGAAGGCGTATTTTTTCAACACACTCTCTGAAGCGCTGCAGGGAATCATGCGATAGACACGGGCTTGGGAGTCGACTTTCAAAGTTCTTTGGGTGGCATTTTTTCAACTTCTCGGCGCCACCATGGCTTGGATTTCATGACGGAAAACTGGAGATAAACAGGGGCAATACCATCGTATTTTATGATTGTCGCATACGCATAGGCAAGGGCAATCTCAACTTGTCCTTCGCGGCGTTCGGTTACACTCGTTCAACAACGGGTGTACCTACTAGCAGACAGACGGATTGACAAGGCATTTGGAGGGCATTCCTCTTCGGATACCCCTCAATCAGGTTTCGCGTTTTTGTCAACCCAACTAGGCAAGGCCCGTAGCTGGCCTCCCCATGTGGTCCTGTTGATTCCCCAGTTCACAACTCCTGGCATGATGTACACCTACTGCATTTGCATCAAGCCAGACTAGACTGGCGAGGCTGGCTAGAAGTACGGGACGCACTTCGCCGCCCCTTGATCACATTCCTCATCAGGTCGCTGATTCCCCCGAAGCCCTGGCCCTCGAGTGCACTGAGAACCTGCTGCCGGTACTCGTTCCACTCCAGCCGCAGACCCCGTGCCCTGGCCAATCTCTGCAGGCTGCTCTGCGTCACGGGCCCCCCGTGTCGTGTCACGATGGCCCTCTTGTTCTCCTCCAGCGCTTTGTCCTCGAGCGCGAGGACGCACATCATGGACTGGAAACTCAGCACGGGTGAGTGGGACAGCCCGAACAGCACGGGCAGGGCGAGGTCCATGCCCAGGTCCTCGACGTAGCGGTGGAGGCGGGCCGTGGTCTGCGGGGAGGATAGGCACGCAAGCGCGTGGATGTCGGAGGAGTTGAAGGCCCGGCCGCGCCATATACAGTTGCACAGGTCCATCAGGAACCCGTTGTAGGTCTGCAAATCAGACACCCCGTACGCCTTACGGTCTCTAGCCATGGCGGCGTCGAACGAGGTCTTGTATTTTGCCAGGATCCCGGCGAGCCGGGAGACGTTTCCGAGGGAAGGGGAGAAGAAGATGAGGTAGACCAGCTGGGGGGGAGGGTTGGCGATGCGGAGGAGGGGTTCCAGGACCGGGTCCGACATGGTGCTGGCGACCTGCTCGTAGAATTCCAGGACGGTAGAGTGGGTTGCCGTGCTTGGGCTGGCCTGTACCAGGGCGAGAGCGATGTTTCCGACGTGGACTTGAAGTTCCACGACGGAGTGGCAGGGCGTTCCAGGGGGGACCGCATCTACGGACTGTAGGCTGCAAGTCCAGTTACGAAGGAGGTTTCGGTACATTTCGAGCAGCAGAACCTGCGTATGCAGAGTATTGGGCAGGCATTTCTCGAGTGGCCCGAACAACGCCTGGTACAGTTCTGTGGATCATGAGACACAGGTCGGTAAACGAGAGAGAAGGTGGTGGGAATGAGAGACTGCGTACCGTTGAACTCGAGAAGCGGTGTGTACTGTAGAATCCGAAGAATCGTTTCCTGCGCATCTATGCCATTCCAGTATCCAAAAAGATTTGCAAGAAAGTTGAGGATCACGGGGGCAGTTTCCTAGTCATGTCAGCCTCTTAATGTCCCCAGATGGAATGACATGACAAGTCTCAGCCTACCTTGACGCGGGAGACATAGTCTTCGAGAACTTCCATGGTGTCGACGAAAGTCTTTGTGTCCGCCGTGCCGGTGAGGATATCGTCCAGAGCCGCCTCGACCCAGTGAACGATTCTCCGAGTAACGAGGTAGTCCTTCCTGAGCAAAACCAACTTTTGAAGCAAAGGGTCGGCCAGGACAGCGGCAAGCTGGTTCGGCAGCTCAATCTTCTCCAGGTTGTTCACAAAGCGGTCGACGTTGTCGATTTCTTCCAAGGTAACCGATTTCTTGTCTCTAGTCAGAAACTCTGCAGAGAGAGGTAGGTCGATACGGGTCGTGGTGGTCTCACCTCGGTAGCGTACGATGTGTGCACTGCAGGGACACCTGATGGACGCCCGCCCCGCCCCCTGAGAGAAATGTGCCGGTCGACAGTGAAGCCATTCTGATTCCTCGCTTCGGTTTCCGCTGTCCTTTGGGCATGCGCCCTCTGTATCTCACCCAACCTTTCGCGCCATTCCAAGTCGGGGTGCTGTTCACGTTAGCATGAGGACTTGGGTGAGGGAAGAGGCGTTGCCATGACCTGGGCTCACCTTGAATGTCGACGCCTTGCCTTTCACGGCGTCGCCGACAATGATTTCCGGATAGTAGTCCTTGTATATCCGCAGAAGCCCAGTCAAAGCCGGGTCATTTCCTGTTTGCCGCGACAGATTCAGGCTGTGTGATCCTGTCAGCCACTTCCCCTGGCCGACGGGAGGCAGTTCGGCGAATGAAAGAGGGAGACTTTTATGAGATTGGCCTGTGCCTGACTTACATAGATTGGATTCTGAACGGGCGGACATGCTTGCGCCGTGTGATGAGGGCTAAGACATGGCATAAGTATGGTCTGGAGGAAGAGTCGTGGTTAGTAAGAATGATATGACGATGAGCCATTGACGCGAAGAAGAAAACCAACCTGATAGCTGCGGTCTCCAGCAAGTTGAAGAGCACCGGATACGCCTGGGACAGAATGCCAGGCCCATCAATGATGTGGTACACCATTATGAGCCATCTCAGGAGGCCGGCCTGGATTGGGAAAGGGGGCTTAAACTCCCCATTGCCCAGGCAGCCAACGACTTTCAACACGGCATCAGGCGACAGGCGGGTGGCCGGGTAGAGGTTGTTGACGAGGGCATTCAGGCTGGCCTGGTCGAGGTGGCTGGGCACTGTGAGCAGGTCGATCAGATCGTTCAGCGGGTCAGGGAGGAGGCCATGTTCATAAGCCTTGGAGGCCAATTTCTGAACGGTGGGCTTGATGCTCGTAGCACGTTGCTTCGCGGGGACTCTGGATGCTAGAGAATAGATGGACGAGTGAGCCTGGTGTCGCCTTTTACATCCGCGTCAACTACGTAATGTGAGAACACGGGATGAAGGGGGGATTGTATGAGTGCAACTATTTCGCGTACCCTCAATCACGTCGGCGACTAGGTCGCGAATCTCTTGGTCTCCATCGGATGCCATGTCGCTGACATGCACGGCGTAATAGACCGCAGTCTTGCCAGAGACACTCTCAAAACCCACCGTGTCTCGCCGACTTCATTTGGTGGATTACAGTCGAAAGATACAGGGATGAGGTGCAGCGGTCGGAGATGCTACGTGTGTTTTCCTGTACGAGGTATATTCACGTGGGATAAAATACGATGTACGTTGTACGTTGTATGTAGCCTAGGTGAAGGATTGCAATGGCTGGTGATGGCGATGGTGATGTGATGGGACCAAAACAAACGCGTCTTGGTTGGTGTCGCATCTTTCGGGGGTCAGAGGTACCGACGAGTATTTCTCGTGGCAATTATCCCTGTAGTTACTTCCAAGTACCTCGAGTGTCTGTGTAACCTCCAGGGGTATCTCGTCAATCCCCGCTATAAAAGGACCTGGACTGATGCCTTGAAATTTGTACCCCAAATCTTACAGGTACATGCGGATGTACCTCAAGGTGTCACCTTTCTCAACCACCTGAATGTTCCTCCTCCTTCTGATCGATTCTCCATACATACACGGCAGATACAGACATTTATTTCGCCATACATTCCCATCGCAGGCCAATTCCCAGGCCGTTCATCAGCTCTTCTTTTATCCCTGGTTTGATCGGACATCGCCGCGTCAGCAGCGCCGACTCGAGCTTTCCAATTTCCTGTACACTCCTTGCACATAAGCCCGCGAACCCGCACCCCTTGTCCTGGAGCAAGGCGGGCGTTGGCGTTTGGCAGCGAGAGAGAACGGGGACAAAGACCCGCCGCGGCCAAGGAAGACGCGGTGAAACAAGAGCAACCTCCTGCTCCTGCTGTGTTACCTACCACAATAGGACCTGACTAGGCTGCATCAGGTCTCCCGTAATCACCCAGAGGAGCCACGGGACGGGACGATAAGACATGGCGACGACATCTTTGCTCTTCGCAAACCGCGCTTGTCGTGTATGTCGAGTGCCGGTCTTCCGCCCCCCCTTGTTCGGTCTTCCGGGTCGACTCAAACTCTTCTAGGCTAGAATGATCCACTACATCCCCACAAGCCGAAATTGGCTGTATTTTCAAGGTATTTCGATGTACACAAGCATAAACACAGCGATACGCGTAAGGAACGTTGCAGGTGTAGGAGAGTGTGTTTGTTTGTTTTGTTTGTATTCGTAGGAATTCGGTTATAAGATATCCGAATCACGTGACTATATGACTAATGCAGCCACGTGACTATATAATTATATAATCAATCTCCTTAACGCGTTACGTAACAGGTCACGTGATTAGTCACGTGATACTTTATTACGTGATATATTATTACGTGATACACACATTCAATTATGGGTCTACGTCAAATTTTTCATCTCCCCTCCTCCTCCTCCTCCTCCTCCCTCAACCTTCACCTTCAAACGCGTTACTCTACAGGCAGTAGCAGCTATTACGGCAGCAGCTATCACAGCAGCAGCTATCACAGCAGCAGCTATCACGGCTATAGCTATTACGGCAGTAGGCAGCTACTCTACCTAGCCGTAGCAGCTGCCGCGTATACTGTATATAACGAATACACTTCGGGCATGGTGTTTCGGCGTGTCTTCGTACTCTTTCCTTTGTGGATGTTTGTGTACTTCGAAATACCTCTAAAATACACCTAATTTCGGGTTATGCAGGGTAGTGGATCATTCTAGCCTGAAAGAGTTTGAGTCGACCCGGAAGACCGAACAGGGGGGGGCGGAAGACCGGCACTCGTGTATGTCCCTCTCTGCCTTTAGTCGTCCAGGTCCTTCACCGAAAGTCTTGCGAGGCGTTTTACCGCAACCCATACGAATGACGTCGACGGTGCGGTGCGTGCCGCTTCTTGTGTCCCCTTGTCTCTTTTTGTCGGGGGCCACATTGTTCTGCGGTGCGCGAGTAATTGACCCATTACCTTGCAGGTTTTGTGCTACCACTTCAATTTATTTTAGTTAAATGTTTTTCCCCCTAATAAGCGACATGACGACCGCCCGTGGAACGTACTTTTAGCCTCCGACCGTATCTTCCTGTCGAGAACTGGCTATACCACGTGTTCGCACCCATCTCGTCGCTCGGCATTTCCTAGACACCGGCACCACCGCAGCCCTTGGGCCCCTACAACGTACTTCACACATCACCATCTCCTGCCTCGCTATTGGATTCAGCCGGCCAGTCGGCGCCAGCGACATACTGGGCGACGCTACGCCATTCGCACAGTCCCAAGGTGTCTCCAATGCCGACGACAACTCCCCGCAACCTCGCCGCATGACCGCGTGTCTCACATAGCACTAGAGGAAACGACTTGTAAGTGGATTGCATCTCTTTTATTTTCTCATTTTCCTTCTTTCCCCCGTCTTTCTTCTTTTACTTTCCCTTGTCTTGAGCAAGATCTTCAACCGTCGCATCATCACGAACAGTCAGTCCGTCTTGTCTGTCCCACGCGTGTTTCTTACCTCACCCTAATCCCTGACCTACCTGCTGGTTAATGTCGTCCTACATGCCTCCACGCCCAGTGCCGCATATACCCAATGTTTGGTTGGCTGGGTTAATCCTCTCTCTCTGCATCACCTGTCAAATAATGCGCCCTCGTCCCATAATCTTCGACTCCATCGAGAATTTGTGTAACCCGTCATCGTGAAAAGCCTCTCCATTTTCCTGGGTGGCTAACTATTTCCATCTGTCGGCGTCAGCCAGGGTAGGGCGGTGACCCGGGGTTCATTCTCATGTCCTCCAAGAGCCTACCTCTTGTAGTTTCTCCTCCTTATGAGTGATTTGGGCTGCATGAACATGTAACCTCTCACATCCCACGTCGACACTTTCACCCAAACAAATTTCCTAGTGAATTCCCTCCCCCTCAACCGCCAGGGAGACGGGCTTCGGTCTCTGTTGTCCCGTTTCCCCATTCCATTCCCATGCCCAATGCTGCTCGAGGGAACAGGTGTAGCTGACGCTTATCTGCTTGCCAGGATCAACTGTGCACCTATACCCTTGAACCGTTTTTATCTAGACAAAGCTCTCCTTACTCCTGTTCAGAATTCCCGAGTTCGACCGCAGCCAACCCCCTTGGTAACGTTGCCATCGTCGCAGCGGTGTCGCCATCTTTTCGGCATAAACGCAAAGCACGCTTGCTGTGCCCAATTATAAGCACAGCGGACCACCGAGACTCTCCCGGTAGGGCTGGGTCATCCGGGGTCAACTTCAGCCCTGCGCTCTCCATCGGAGCCTGCCGTTCCGCTTTGGATCCTTCACTCATGATTCTCTTCGACATACAGTATAGCTAAGAGAAGCGTGCTGGGCTCAGGCGTTCGTCCAGTTGGGAACCTCGATGTCATGAATTGGTCAGCCACCGTCGCAAGATTTGACATCCTTCTGCCATGGCAACGGCTATCCTCTTGTGGGATCGTCAGGAGTCCATTCCTCTGCAACAGGTTCTCTCCCAGGACGACTTGATCATTCTTCTGACGCCGGTTGTCTTGCCGCCGGCCAACCAGGATGCCGAGTCTAAAGACCCATTCGAGCCCCTAGGCAGGGCCATCGCCCTCCGTCACCCCTTCGTTCGCCATGTGCCCTACACGAAACGCGGCGGCATCACAGGCACCCATGCGGCATTTATTAAGAGGGGGAAGGTCATCGTGTTCGTCATCTCCGGGCCACCTGGGGCCGACGAGCCTTCGCAGGCTGACTTTGCCGAAATCGCAGCATTGGTCGGAGGGGATCGGCCACAGGTGGTGCTGGCCTGCTGCAACGTCCAGGCCTACGACCTCGGCTTGTACAGGTTCGCGACCCTAATACAGATGGATGGCTTCGCGCCCCCGGAGCTCGAAAAGGCCGCGGAAATCATGTTTGGGGGCCCCCCTGGCGTCGGAACATTGCAGCAGCAGCAGCAGCCCGCGACTCACGAGCCGGAAGTGAGCATGACACCACACAGCTGGACGGTTGACACATGGAATCTGAACCGCGATTTGGTGGCGACCCATGAGCTCTGGACGCAATGCCTGCCTCGTCGTTTTCACCTGCCGCAGGGCATCCTCAGCTCGCTTCTCCGACGCGAAGGCTACGCGATGCATTACGTCGTCCGTGATGGCGACACGCAGCAACTCGTCGGCTTTTGCGCAACGTACACGACGTACCCCGATAGCAGCGCAGACCGGCTCATCGGATCGTTGGCCGTGCTGCTAGTTCGAGAGGGCTACCGGGGCCGCGGGATCGGGGAGAGCCTACACGAAATGGCGCTGAAGCAACTGCAGAGGACGCGAGGAGTCGACCGTTTACAACTCGGATCCACATTCCCACGGTTACTCCACGGCGTGCCGTCCGAGGCGACGGAAGCAGAAGACTGGTTTCGGCGAAGAGGGTGGCAGATGGACCAGGAATCTCCAAGACGACCGCCAGATATCTCGGACTGGGTACTGAACTTTGACGAGGCACCTGTCAAGGAGTTATCGACGGCGGGGCTCACGTTTCGCCCATGTCCCATGAGTCACTTCGACCAGGTGCTGGAAGTAGTGGACCAGGACTCGACACGCAAGGGTAACATGGGATGGTACGATCAGTATGCCAAGCTGGGGGGTACGATGAATCTCGAAGACGTCATCTTGGGCCTTGAAGGCGACACCATCGTGTCTGTGGCTATCATATACACGCCCACATCGGGGAGTCCGATACTGGACGACCTGCCGTGGGCGACGACATTGGGAAACGATGTCGGTGGCGTAACCTGCGTGTGCATCGTGGGTAGGTTATTTTCCCGCAGCGATTCTCCGTCCCTCTGGTTCAGTTTGCTGACTGATGATGTCTCCTGTGATAGATAGCAATCCGGAAGTGGTGAACAGCAGAGACTCCATCATGGTCAGGTTGCTGGACACCTGCGTCAAACTACTAAGCCACAAGGGCATGAAGCGGATGTTCCTCGACGGGATGAGAGGCGGAGATGAGGGCTTTCAGTCTCTTGGTGAGAGCCCACTGTCCCAGTTTGCATGCGCCTGGGTTCTTACTGATGTTTTAACTTGTTCGCAGGTTTTCAGAGGTGGTCGAGATACAGGGACAGTTGGAGGAGGGTATAGCGACAGAGACCCGATCCTCGGAGTCACGTCACCGCCGGGCTTGCATGAAGAGTCTACCTTTACACCTCAGCCACTTGAATGCCGGCGAAATCTTCAAACGTTGCGATGAGTTGTTGCCGGCCGACGCCATTGGATATGTGACACGAAATACCTCATGAATTGGCTGGACAGGTTCCCTGAAGTGCATCTACTCTGTTCTCGCCACGTATCAAAAGTGGCGTGAAGTCGAACCCGGGTGCGACAGTTCGTCAGCTCGGACTAAGGGAATAAGTGAAGGAAGGGACTGTGGATGCTCGTCGTCCTGGTGGCCTCCCGTCGCCCGAGGCTCATGGGGAGTGCCCTGAAACGATCATCTCATCTGGACGTAAGGGAAAGGGTGCGGAAGGACCAGAAGACGAAATTGACCAAAATCGTCAATGCGATACCTATGATATGTTGAATTATGGGTGGTTTATGATACGTATACTATCCCGTGTTAAAGCTGAACTTCGCTCTCTCTCTTCTCTCTCCCCTATCCGCGTCGCCCTTCCGACCACCTTGAATGGGTTTACAAGCTACAGGTACGAAAGCCATCGATATTGTCCGTTCATATATATCTACCTTCCTACTTTGGACACATCCGCGATGCTTGATATCCGAATGCGTTGAGCGTGATGATGAAGACCTTCCGTGCCAATGCGGGAGATGAAAGTCGCCCACCATTTCTACGTTGCAATACCATCGACATGACTAATATACGCTCGCTCTATGATTCGAATATGGGACGGCAGAGACCTTTAGTCCGGCGAAGGTAATACCTATGAAATTAATAGACTCCAGAGTCATGCAAGCCGAGAATGATGGCAAATTTCTATGTATCGCCGTACGTCTAATCTAGTCTGTCTACCTATTGAGAAGTGTAGAGGCGATATTACTCCTGTCCGTGCCTAGCTACGCACGCAATATCGACGCAAGAAACGCAAGAGACGAAAGACATATCCTTATCCTCCTATATATTCTCGGAAGAGACAGGAGAACACAAGGGCAAGAGGGAGAAGGAGGATTTCACAGAGACCACCGGGGTCCGTCGTCTCTACTGCGTTGGAAGATACCAAAGGGAAAGTCGGGCTGGTTAGCGGATATGGATGGGAATCACTTGTCTCTTGGAGATTTCGTGCTCGACTTGAGATGTTTCGCAATATAAAGAGAAATCTCACAGGCACTCTGATAATTGTGTTGATATGTCCCGTATCATGAGATGGAGGGAGGCATGGCCTCGGCAGGAATGCACATACTTCGTACCTAGGTATGTGGCAGGTTCGCAAGGGACTACCTGCTTTACCAGAACACGATACTAGGTTCGAGTTATTCCGACTGTACCACTTGGTTATTCCGACTGTAGTTCAGACCTAGACCCTTCGTAATCTTCCTACCAATCTTCCTTATCAATCTATATCATCAATCTACATCGTCAATCTACGTCGTCAATCTACGTCGTCAATCTACGTCGTTAATCTACGTCGTCAATCTACGTCGTCAATCTACGTCGTTAATCTACGTCGTCAATCTACGTCGTCAATCTACGTCGTTAATCTACAGATACAGGCAGCGCGTTCCGTTACCTCGTTATATAAAGTGAGAACAAGATAGCCGCGGTCGCGTGGGCGTGGGTGTGGACGTGGAAGACGAAGACGAAGACGAAGACGAAGACGAAGACGAAGACGAAGACGAAGACGAAGACGAAGACAAAGGAGTTACTGCTACTGCTGCTACTAGCTCGATCGAACGAACAAGCTATCCGTTAATTAAGTCCGAGCGATTAAATTAATAAAAAAAGACGTCGAAGTGGTTTGCGACTGTGGTTGCGAAGGGTCTATGTCTGAACTACAGTCGGAATAACCAAGTGGTACAGTCGGAATAACTCGAACCCGATACTATTGCTGGGAAGTCGTTCGTGAAGGAAGGTACAGAAGGGCCTGAGACAGTTGGCATGGTCGAAGCTTCCCTTATCCGAGTCTTGCAGTACCTCACATTGCTACCAAAAGTACCTAAAAAGTACCTATGAGATGGAGTGACGCCAATGCTGACAACATCAGCGCGGGGTCTCAACCCCTCTCTCTCTCTTTCCTCTACCCACATTTCTCTGCTAGTTCACTCGAGCAGTAGGCTCGCCTTTGCCACACTCATGCACGAACCAACCAGTTAGGGCGAGCTCATGCTCGTGTTTTTTTGTTTGTTCTGTCTATTATGCTTACAATTACCACCTTACCCAGGGCAACGTGGACTAACCACCAAGTTCAATTGCTTGAGTACAACATACGTGGCCACTGTACCAGCGTTCCCGTCTCTTTCGTGCCTCCTTGGGGTCCCTTTGGTGGTGGCACTCACGGTAGCTCTCCCCACTTTGACCACATGCGAGCTCATCGTTGGACCCGGAGATGAAACACCAGTCTATTCGTGGGCGTGTTGGTGTTATGGTCTTGCATTGTCGTTCATTGCCATATGGGGCGTGGGATTCAGGTACCATGCAATCAGCTCGTCTCACCTAAACATTAGGACGAACAGGTGAACTACAGTTACCAATTCACCAACCACGCCTTCTCCAAATTGATTGTTGTTGACTCTTCACCAAGGCAGACAATCCAATGGGAGAGGACCGTTACGATCGAGATACCGTCATTGCTTCGCGCTTGGTCGCAACATCCCAACTCATCCGCCGGCTTACGGCAGTCTCTCACTCCCGCCTCCACAGTCAGCGATGGGGGCGAAAATGAGATTGCCAGACAGCCATACCATACCACCACATGGACACCCGTTCCTTGATGATTAGTTCAGGAACAAGATTCCAAATTCGTTATAGCGTTGATGGATCTGCACCCAGCCACCAAGGAGGCGTTGGCAAGGCCGAAACGAAATGGAGGGTTTATGGAAGACCCGCGAACTCGGGTTTTCGAGTTGCGGCGTCCCCTACCCTTGGGTCTATTTTTATCGTTGGCAAAGACCTGGATCTAAACCCCTTTGGGCAAGTGTACGGTGCTCTATTGGATCAACCTGGTCCATAGTAATCCTCGACGTCCTAAGTAAAGACTCCTACAATGCAGGCCTCTTCCTTCTATAAGGCTTCCTTTGCCATGCATCATGGGGCCAGAATTCCCGTCGCCTTGCATGGTTCAAATCTCCGGGGAGGAATGGTAGCGCAGCATGAGCTCATCCATCCGCTGACCGCGGACCCCTTTTTCTGCCTCCGCGTACCCAGGGTCTAACTAACAAAGTCTCCGCAAAAGCCCGCCCGTGATGACGGGGACTTGCGGTCTCACACGGAAAACGCCCAGGTAGCCAACAACCGGCGATCCTGGGTGAAGGAGGAGGCGGATAAGGGACGGACAGATGGAGACGCCACAAGAGCTTGATGGTGGGGCCTTGGGAACGCGATACCATCACCTCGTGAGGAGCGTAACCCAGGCAGGGGTCATGTCATCGCCATGTTCCCTCGCCTCATCCTCATCCTGAGCTCTCGGAGGACCATGTACGTTGTATGATCTAAGAAAGACCTGCCACAATAAGAACGGCCAAAATCGTGTATATAAGCCCCGGGATCTCGCCGTCCTTTGATTTCCAGTTCATCATCAACAACAGCAACAACTACAACAACAGCAACAACTACAACAACACTACTCTCACAAACAACACTCTACCACTCACCACTCACACACTCACATTCACCACTCACACACACTCACCACAACCACTACCACCTTCACAATGGCCGTCACCGAGTTCACCGTCCTCCCCATCAAGGGCACCGAGGTCAGCGCCGCCTTCAAGGCCGTTCTCGAGGAGGGCCAGACCGTCCAGGACAAGTACGTCCTGAGCCAGGACTCCTCTCTCCCCGCCGACCGCACCGCCCGCGGCACCGGCATCTTCCAGCAGGTCGAGGACCCCTCCCACATCCTCCTGGTCTCCCAGTGGCCCTCGGTCGAGAAGCACTTTGAGTGGGTCGGCACCCCGGACAACCAGGCCGTGCAGGCCAAGACGGCCGAGTTCTTCGACATTAGCGACACCAGGCCCGTGACCAACTTCCACGTCAACGCCGAGATCTTCACCAAGGTCAACGCCAACCAGAAGTCCGCCATCGCCGCCCCCGTTCTCAGCGTTGGCCGCCTCGGCGTCCCCGCCGACAAGAAGGCCGCTTTCCAGGCCGCCTACGAGAGCGTCCGCCCCGTCGTCGAGGCCGTCTCCGGCACATACCCGCTCCAGGGCGGCTGGAAGATCGAGAACGACGGCGACGAGTTTATCGTCGTCGGCGGCTGGGACTCCATCGAGCAGCACGGCGCCATCGGCTCCAACCCCAAGTGGAAGGAGCTCGAGGCCTTTGTCACCTCGTGGAACTTTGCCCACTACAAGCGCATCCTGTAAAGTCGCCAGCCTGGTGCATTTCTCTTTGGATGAAGGGAAACGGGAAAACGGCGGGCAGGCGGCGGGCGGGGTCGTCTGCCCCCCTTGTATGACGGATGATGTCTTGATGGATAGATTTGCTTTGGTCCTTTGTGGTTTTCCTTTTTTGTCCCCTAGCGTCATCATCCTAGATTAGCATGTTCAGCCTCTCTGATCTTTATGAAAGACACTGATTCTCCCCAACTTTGCAACAAACAACTCAACTGTCTTCTCCCTCCCTCGTGATCCGAGTACCGGTAGTCGTACAAGCATGCATGTACAGTGGTCACAGTCACAATCGTGGCTCGAGCTGGCGCCTTATTTTAATCGTTTTTTTCTTGTTTTCCATTGACCAACGGGTCGGTCGCCACACATCAGACGCGAATGAGAAAATGTCTTCGAGCCCGCGGGCCATCAATCCGTCCCTATGTATTGTTCTTGGGTGGTTGTGCGCAGGCAAGGCAAGGCTTCCCCTGTCCGTTTAATCATCCCAGACGCCATCATAACATGAACCCCCGGCGGGTGTTTGTGTATCAATCGATCAATGCTTGATTCTTTTGTTCTTTTTATGTCCCTTTTTCCGTATCAGGTCCATAGTCATCCCCTCACCCTTTCGCATGAACCGTTTCGCCCGTCCCATGCCCATGTCGTCCGTCAGAAAGGTGCGTACAGCGACAACAAACTTGTCTTCGTCTCGCTTGCGCGTTCCGTGAACAAAAAGTATCGGTTCATTTTCTTCCCTCGGCGATTTCAGCGTTTAAGAGGACTTGGCCTTGTTCTTCTTGCCGACTTCCTTGATCTGGAGTTCTGTATCGGGGAAAGAATGCGACGTTAGTTGAATGTCCCTCGTGTTCCTTCGCCGGGAAGTTTCATCTCCTGGAGTAAAACGTACGGGGAGGAAGGCTCTGCTTGAGCTTCTCGGCCTTGTCGGAATCCTTAAGGACGAGGGTGTACAGGAAGCGCTGGCATCGGACCTTGAACTTGACCTGGGAGTTGTTCTTGTTCTTCTTGATCCGAGCGGCTGCAAATAGTTAGTTTTCCATCGTTTCATGCATCCGTTTCCGTCTCCTCAATGGGATTGAGGCAGCGGTTCAGGCAAAAAACATGTCCGTATATCGATGTACTGCGCCTTCAAAGAGGAAACAAAAAGGCGAGGCGAGTAGAATAGAACGGGTTTCGGGAGAGGGGGCATATCGTACAGGAAGCGTCCTTCCTCCGGGCGATCTCGATGAACTGCGAGAGAAATTCTTATTAGCTAATTGTCCTCCATTCTCCGTCGCTTGACAACGTATGGTGAATGGAAAAAAAGAAACTTACCTGCTTGATATCTCCGATTTCGCGAGGCATTTTGACGGTGGGTTTGCGGGCGTTGTGCGATGTATTAAGGGTCACGGAGAGGTGGAAGAGACAACTAGTTCGTGCGGTTATTTTGACAATATTGGACGGATTTCGGTCGCGAAAATTCCCAGTTTGTGTGGTGGTGCCAAGAGCGAAATGAGTGCACGGACCACATCTTGGTACAGTTACCGAGCTCCCTCACCTTGACCCAAGGTCTCTCATTGTCTCACTCTCCCTTTGACACCAAAAGGTGTAATCTCGACTTATAGTTGAATTGAACTGATAATACACAGTGGACGCAATGAAGCAAGTTGGTTTCCTTATGTATCGTGGTATTAACGTGGATGTCTCCGTCGTACAGATGCATCATCTTGTAGTTGACGTATCTTAGACAGCACGTTAACTTGGACAAGATACAGGTGGAAACCATCCTTAGATGTGACAGCTATGTATCTTATTACCGCCTATTTGTATATTTGATCATCACGACACGGTTCATGTGTTGACTCTTAGCAGTTTGGACGCACAGCCAGCCGCGTCATAGGCACGTGGCAAAAGCCAGGCAACAGCCATTTCAATCAATCCCTGTTCCTCGACGCTGAACCCGACAACTAACGCACAACTAACAACCCATTGTCATGTTGAGTTGAGGGATCAAAACTGGATACCATTTCCCATTGAACTAGAAGTAGTTTACTACTCGACACTCGATAAGAAACGTCCTACTCAGCTACGACATCCAAGTTACGTTGACTAGGTAGCAACAGTAGGCGCTGTACCTGAGAGATCCCATCCTCGTCGTCTTCCTACATCGATTTACACCAACGCCATAATAGATACTTACATCGGGCTTTCTGAACAACCCACAATGTCGACTCCTATTGACAGGGCGATGAAATCAAAGGCAAGTTTTTAACCAATTTCGCTTTGAGACTCCCCCTGAGAAATTACTTTGTATGCAGAGAGATATTACTGACACTAGCACACTATATACAGAACGCGCTCTTAGGTATGAAACGACGTCACTCTGATCGCGTGGTTTGCTTGCTCTTCAACCTCCATCTAACACTCATCTAGCGTTTGGAGGTCTAGTAACAGCCGTGGCTGTATGGGCCATCTACGGAGGTGACATGTTCCCTGCGGAACCCGACCCCTCCGGAGACCCCGAGAACTGGACGAGGGAAGAAATGAGACGATGGTTGACAGCGGTCAGACTACCCCATTCCAAATCGCCATGCGCAAGTGAACCGTTGCTCACAAGACATGCAGAGAAATCTCTTCCCCGGCGACGCGGCTACGCGAGAGCAACTGCTGGAGAGGATCCGCGCAAATCTGCGGATATCACGGACGTGACAATGTAGGAGGGACAGAAAAAGTGACGTGTTTTTCGTACCAGCCGCATCACCAATGTATGAAAATTGAACATTCGAGTGTCCTCGAATTGAGCTTCTATCTTACATGTGACATGTTCCAGCTGTCGTGTTGACTATCATCCCTCCGCAAACTCTCGTCGCAGTTACTCGACCTATTTCCTGCGTTCTCCGCCACTCTTCCATTTGCCCCGTGTCTCGAGCACGTCACCCTTTATCCACCGATCCTTACAGCTCGTCTCTGCCGGTAGTCTTACCCACGGTAGGCTCATCGGCTGCCACCTTTTCCGACGAGGTCCAGTCGAGAGCCTTGAGGCGCTCCGACAGATGCGGGTGCGAGAAGTGGTAGGTGGCGTACGCCGGGTCGGCGTCCATGGTGCTGAGGTTCTGGATCTGCAGCTTGATGAGGGACTTGGCCAGGTCGTTGGAGTAGCCGAGCTCCCGGGCGAACGCGTCGGCCTGGAACTCGTACTTGCGGCTCAGCACATTCATGAGCAGCTTGATCACCGTGTCCATGGGCGAGAGGGCGTCAGAGAAGAGGATGAAGCCGATGATGATGGGGTGTTGCGTCAAGAAACCAAAGTCGGCATACAGCGAGCGGTTGTTAATGAAGACGGAGAAGAGGGTGTAAATGTAAATGAAGTGGAGCTGTTCAGATTGTCAGTACCGAGTCTTTTTTCTAGGAACACCGCTAAGGAGGGGGAATGCAACTCACCTGGGCAATGCCGAAGAGCCGGGTGGTGTGGCCGAGACTCCAGTGTCCCAGCTCGTGACCAAGAACGGCAACGACCTCTTCCGTTTCGCTCTTCTCAATGAGGGTGTCGTAGATGACAATGTGCTTCTTCCAGGGAAGACCAAAGAAATAGGCATTGCTGTGGGCGCTGCGCTTGCTGCCGTCAATGACGTACAGCTCGTGCAGGGGGAACTTGAGACGCGCCGCCAGGGCCTCGACCTTTGTCTTCAGCTCGCCCTCCTCCAGCGGAGACAGCTTGTTGAACAGCGGCAGGATCAGGCTGGGGTAGACGGTTATCATGAACATCTGGAGACCAGCGGTGAAGAGCCAGAGCCAGAAGAAGAACTTGTTACCCGTCTTCTTAATGATGGCGAGGAAACCGGCAAGGAAAGGCGGGGCGAGGGCGACAGTGAGCATGTTGGTCTTGAGAAGGTCGGTCACGAAGAGCTTGGGGGTCTGCCTGTTGAATCCGAACTTCTCTTCCAGAACGAACGTGTGGTATATCGAGCCGGGTAGCGAGAGAACCTGCTGGATGAAGATGAAGGCCAGGACGAAGACAATAGAGTGCGAAATTTCCCCAGAGAAGCGCGCCGGCGCGTATTTGAGCAGCAGATCACCGGTCCAAGACCATAGCTTCGGGAGAACGTCGAATTGAACGAAGACGAAGTTTTGGATTTGACCCCACAGCCCATTGATGATTTCGAATTCCTGCTTGGCGCGACCGTATGCCTGGCTCTTGTCGAAGGTCTCGCGCGATATTTCTTTCTCCAGGACCTTGGGCGGTTCAGTCCTGCGGAGGACCCGGTACTGGCGCAGAGAGAGGAAAGACTCGAAGACGTATTGGCCGATGGAGAAGCCCAGGATGAGCTTCTTCCAGGGGAAGAGAGGCCGGTCTAGGAACCGGGCAAGCCGGTGAAGAAGGTCCAGCATGATGAAGATCCCTCGTGCCCGTCTTGTGTCTGAAGAGAGGCAGTGGGGAGGGTGGATGGAGGTTGCGGGTGGAAGTAGCAGTCAGCTTTTATCGCAACCTGTCCCCAAGATAGGTACCTACGTAGCGAACTCTGCAACGTCTATAGGATGTGACGTCGCACAGTGTAATTATGTGCGGCGCTAAACCTCTGTTTGGAGATATTTGCTGTAAGTACATACTTTTAATTGTACTACCCCGAATTACAGTAACGCGACTGCGAAATCTTGGAGAGCTTCGACTTTCTGTCCAGGTTACCTGGAACTTGAAGAAAGAGATGAAACCAGTCACAATCCCGCCCATCATGATACGACAATCGATAACAAGCGTGACCAGGCGCGCATTTGCGCTGCCTACTACACAGACCGCCAACGCTCTCTCGAAAAGGTAAGCCAACAAGCCCAGCCCAGCCGGCCACACAACCCATCACCTCGAGATCCGTTCCGCCGACGAATCCGTCCCAAGACCACGTTCTAACGCGTTCAACTCGCCCCCGCAGGTCCTTCTCCTCCTTCGTCCCCCTTAGACCAACTCTCTCAGCGCGCCCAGCCGTCTTCGCAAGACCCACGACATCGCCCTTCACACCCGCCTTCCAAAACCCCGCCGTGACAGACACCACCACCGGCTCCATCGCAGCGGACCTCGTCCCCAAGACGTCCATCACCGCCCATCCTGCCTTGGCTCTGTCGCAGATCCGCTGCGGCCCGCGGAACACGATGAACCGCAACACCCGCCTTATCCACAAGCGACGACACGGCTTCGTGAGCCGCATGAAGACCAGGGAGGGAAGGAAGATTATCAAGCGGAGGAGGGCCAAGGGCCGGCTGAGGCTGGGCTGCTCTACTTGAAGAGAAGAGGAGGAACAACATGCTCATAAGATGTATGATTTGTGTCGGTATCCGAGTAAGAGCGGGAAGACATGGGCTTTCCATTTCTTCGACGAGGAGGAGAGAACAGCCGAGGCTCAAAGGGTCAGCGTCGGACCTAACCATTGTATCATAACATGCATACAGTCTCGGGACGAGTTATGGTCTGAAATACGGCCGCTTGGGTCGGATAGTCTAGAGCATAGGACAATGTACTACTACTTCATGTGTAACCTGGGGAGACACTGGTCCAAGCCTGTGATATTTCAGACTGGCACCTACAGAGACTGGCTCTCAATTTTTCGACTTTCAGAAACATGCAGCTGGCTCAAGAAAGGTAAGTTCAAAGTTGGGTCAGCTGAATGTTCGTCAACATCGAAGGAATGAGGTGGCTCTATCTCCCCCACTGGCTAAACTTCAACAAGCAGTCGAGCTCGGCAGCCATCTTCCTGGACCCCCTTCTCCCATATCAAGGAGATATCCATCGATGCAATCCCCGGGTACTGAATATGGCCAAGAGGGTGATAAAGGGCCAGAGGGGATGGACAGCTCGGTCATCAGTAAGATAGGGCATACGGGTGACGCGGGAAGCTGAGTCTCGGAAGACATGGGTTTAAGAACGAAGACATCCGGTAGGGGGTATCTCGGTCCACTGTCTCAACCGATCCAATGACGCATTATACGCTCTTCCTTGGCCAAGGACACATATATTGGGCTGGTCGAGACAGATGGTGTGGTCCGCGTAGAAGGCGAGTTGACGTCGGCGTATTCTCGCGTTCGAATAATTAGCAGGATTTAGAGCAGCGAGTGGCTCCCACTGTCTGGGTGCCACAGCCGAGACATGGATCATGTCTCCATTCTTGACGCGACGAGATGTAAAAAAGTGCTGGAAGGCTTCCGATATTGAGCACGACTGGCCAATAACAATACCGTTGGTCCGATGTGCTCAACCCCGGCGAGGTATCGGTGAGACGGCGTAGCTACGCAGTGGGTTTATTTCAACCGCTTCTACTTACTCTGGACACAGAGGCGACTGTCGGGGGCACCCTTCCCTGGCCAATATCTCCTCTCATTTACTTCAGCATCGTGCGCTGCTGCTGCCCATTACTATTACGAATATCCCCCAATTCCGAAAATGAGTCAATTCGCCAACGGATGCCCGTCCCTCGGTATGTAAGTCGTGGCGTATTGTTTACTCTGTGCACTAAGTGCAATACTCCCCGTATTCGAGAGCCTGTTCCCAATTGATAATGCCCTCAGTCTTTCGAGCTCTGGGGGCCCAGGACACGTACACTTATATTCAGATTCGAGGACCCCACCTCCGTAGTGGTCCGGGTACTGATTTCGGCCAGTGTCGGAAGGAGGGGCAACTGAGAGGTGTTGTTGGACTGGAGACAGAAGATGCATCTCTGACGAAATATCCGGCAGAGGAAATTTCTACAGTCCATTGCGAAAATGGCGTAGGGAAAGCCATACTCAGCGGACCAATCTGGATAATGCCTAAATCGCGGGGACTGGACGGCGTCGCGTCCAATTTCCACCGCATTTATCGCTCAGACATTCAATTTCCTCTCAACCATGGCTGGCTGGGTCAACGATCTACGGATATTTTCAGCCTCTTTTTCCAGAATTCATACCGTTAACGTCGTGGTCATCTCGGAATGCCATCTCGCTCATCCGGCATGGCATACTTCGTAGTGCTTCGCATAAGGCCAAGTAAATTCGTAGACAGTTCGACAGACCTCACTGTCTCTGTTACAGGACTCCGCCAGGTATCGGGATGATTGATCCCCAGCCCAAAGCTCTCAAGCCTGAATGGATATCCCTCTCATTTTCCTCTCCAGGTCACATTATTAATCCGTCATACACGTAGATTCCGCAATCCCACCATCTTGGAAGCGGTACGGTACGGAGTAGTTCCGTACAACAATCCCATCCCCCCGACGAGTACCGGTACCTATCCCCCACTCGTTCGGCCCTTGGTATCCGTAATTGGATAGCTGCCGATGCCGAGTCTCGCTTACGATATTTAGCCTCCAAGCTGAAGGGTACGGTACGTACACTATAACACCTCTTTAATTATACAATAGGGTACATTCAAAACCTTCCTAAATAGGAAGGTTTTGAAAGTTCGGGAAACGTATCTGCCCTAACAGCCACCCAGTCACCTAGCCCTTATGTAATCCAATCAAAAACGTGCAAAAAAGATTATAACATACGAATACAACATACAACGTAACTACCATCCACAACGCTGGCCTTACGCTTTAAAACAGCCGTATAATATACCTATATAACGTACGCTGCGTAGGAGGCAGTTCCTATGGATATTAACGCCGTTGCTTCAACGATTTCAGCTTGTTAAGGAGCTATAAGGTGGATTAACAGGATACTGAGTTACCCTGGTTCGGTATATCTAAACCCCTGTATTTTACATAGAAAAGCCCTGCTCTCAATGTATCTAATTGTACCCTACTCCGCTCATTATCGTGATATTATTGGTTTCTTCAAGCTCCGCAAGTACACTTTGAACAATTAAACAGGGGTTGGGGTGTATGTACCTACACTAGGTTTATTAACCTTTCGTTTTCTTTTTCTCTTTTCTTTTTTCCAATACGCCGGTACGGAGCAAGAGCCGAACAGAGGTATAGACACACATACCCGACGCTCCAGACGTCCCATTAAGGTAGCCGTTTCCGAAGCCACGTCCGAAGCCACGCCCAAAGTCATGTCCAGGGCCATACTTCATTGGGCGGGCGTCAATTCTGAACCCCAGAGTGTCCACGCGACTCCGAGCCGTAACCGCCCTCTAGTTGTGTACGTTGTAGAAGAACGGTCCCCGCGCACTCACAGACAGTGGTCAATGCTGATTCTTGGCAGCCCCATGGGGATCTCGTGGGTTTCTGTGGACTCCAATCCGATTCCCGGACCGTCTCTCCACTACGTTTCTTCTTTTTATTATTTCCAATATTTTGTTATTGTAATTCTGGTTGTGATTATGCTAATTCTTTTGCTGGGTGAATCCCACACGAACCCCAATGACTTTATCCTCACGACGAGAGCAACTGCTACCCTTCGTTCTCTGGGCCGTCCCGTGATGGAGCGGTATTATTGGAATGCCAAAAAGGCGGCCTGGGCGACGATCATGGACTCGTCTGCGGGGAGTATGCGCCTCTGTCTTCACCTTCCTGAACGAGTGGTTGGCTCTGCTTCCCCCGCCGATATCGTACTCGATCGTCTCTTCTACCTCTAAGCTTGGCGTCGTTTTCTAGCTGAGCCAAGTGCCTTGAGCTTCCTCCAATGGCTACTGAAAGTGGCCCTCATCCCGCCATCAACACCACACCCCACCGGGCCAACCATCATCGCCTCCACCCCTCCCTTCGGCTCCCGACCTGCCCGTTCTGCTTCCATGTGTCTTCTGAATAGCAGCACGGCTTTCCCATGAGCCATGACCCAGGATGCGTGTCCAAATTGGGGGTGTTCCTGCGCATAATTTCCGAGCCTCTGTGATTCCATTGCAACATCCCGGCGGGTCGGTGGTGCCGATGGGGCCGCCCAAGATCACTGGCCCAACGGCTTCTCCATTATTATCCGAAGCTATTCGTAAATATATATATCGGCATTCTCATCCCTCTTCTCTCGTGTTTGTGGTCTCTGTGTGCGTCGTCCAGTACAAGCATCGTCGGTCTCCCTCTATCCAAGACTATCTCCACCTGAGCCTCCCCTCAGCCTTCCTGTCGTCCCTTCTTTCTCCTTTGCTCTGTCCAGTCCTTGATATACAACATCCCTTCACTGGGTCAAAATGTTGTTCAGACTCCCCCTCCTCTCTCTTCTCGCCCTAACGGCATCGGCCCTCCCTGTCGAGGAGTACCGCCGGTCCCTCGAGACAGCCGACTTTAACAGTGAGTTCTCCCTTCCCACCTCCCACACCTCCCCACCGCTGACACAGTTACACTCGCAGCCCTCGCCGTGTCTTCGCCAGACCTGGACAACCTCCGCTTCTTCGTCCAGTACGCCGGCGCCGCCTACTGCAACAGCAAAAACGCCGCCGGCACCCCCCTCGCCTGCAGCGCCAGCGCCTGCCCCCGCGTCGAAGCCAACGGGGCGACCACCGTGGCCTCGTTCCGCGGTGACGACACGGGAATCGAGGGCCTCGTCGCCAGGGACGACGTCGCCCGCCTCATCGTCCTCACCATCCGCGGCTCCAACGAGATCCTCAACTGGATCACCAACATCGACTTCTTCTTCACCGGCTGCAACTCCCTCGTCAGCGGCTGCCAGACCCACTCGGGCTTCACCCGCGCCTGGGAGGGCCTGCGCACCCCCGCCATCAACGCCATCCGCACCACCCGTGCCCAGTACCCGGGCTACCGCGTCGTCGTGACCGGCCACTCGCTCGGCGCCGCCGTCGCCACCCTGGCCGCCGCCTACCTGCGCGCCCACGAGAACATCCCCGTCGACCTGTACAGCTACGGCGCCCCGCGCGTCGGCAACGCCCAGTTTGCCAACTTCGTCTCCGCCCAGCCCGGCGCCAACTGGCGCCTCACCCACGGCGACGACCCCGTCACCCGCCTGCCCCCCATCATCTTCGGCTACCGCCACACCACTCCGGAGCACTGGCTCACCGGCGGGCCCTCCGACCACATCGACTACACCGCCAGCGACATCACCGTGTGCCATGGCATCGCCACCACCGCTTGCAATGGCGGAACCCTCGGCCTCGACATCACCGCACACAACCACTACCTCCACGTCGCGAGCGGCTGCAGCCCCAAGTTCAAGTCGGCCGCCCTTTCCTCCGGCGGTGTCAGTGTCGCCAGCGAAGAGGCCCTCGAGGCCAAGGTCAACGAATGGGCCCGCCTGGATACGCTGTTTGCCAACAGCGGTGGCGCCAGGTAGAAGGCAAGGCGTAGGTGGTTTGAGCCCTGACATGGCGTTCTTCGTCGGGACAGGTGGCATGACATTATGATATTGGGAAAGTTGACCATGTCTTGACTTACGACATACATCTATCTCCCCTACTTCCAGGTTGGAGACTACTTCGTATATAACTCCTCTGCTCCGCAGAGTATCTACATATATATATGCGTATATAATACATAATCTACCGCATACCTTGTATCAGCCTACGACATTCACTTCTCAAAACACCTCATCGTCCTGGCATAAGGGGTATTTCAACAGCACCTGGCCATATACTGCCGTTGATTATGTCTACCGACAACAAGCAAGGCTAATCTATGATATCGCATTGGAGTGCGAAATACAAGCAAAAAATTCCTGACCCGATCCGATACCTTGAACACCGAACCATCGTGTACCGGTACATGTGTGACTGACAGCCAGTATCCCAGCGACAACAGAAAGAAATAAAGGTACCTAATACACACTCTAACACCCACGAGATAAAATACCTAGGGGCCCATGACCATCACGGGCTGTCCGACCCTCCCCGAACGCCGCAGATGCCGAAACTTCGTAATATTCATAACAACCGCCTTTCGACCATGTCATTTGCTCTCCGTTTGGTCTCTCGACGCCCGTTTCAGTCGTTAAAAACGGACGAACCCGCCATCTCTCACCACGTGCCGTTGATTTCAACGCCCATGGCATTGGGCACGCCCAAAAGAACCACGTTACGCGGTGGCTGGACACCCTGGCTGATCCGCATGCAGCCGAAAACCTTCAGCTCCTTCAGTGCCGGGCAGCTCCGGAAGATTCGGCCCACGATCAAGTCGTCCGCATCCTCGCAGAAGCTGACGTCGATCGACAGGAGCTCGGGATACGTTTTGCTCTCGGAGAATACCTCTTCAAAGGCTTCTCTCCCCACATGGCGGCAGGAACTCACGTCGAGTTGCTTGAGTTTCTGCCCGGAGTGTTCCATCATGGCGCGGAACCCGTCCGAACAGAGACCGACCTTGTCCGGGTTGTCGCGAGGGACTATCGAGTCCAAGTGCCGGCACGCCGTGAAGCTGATATTCCTCAGCGGTGGGTTGCTCCAGTTGGTGAAGAGATCAGTGAACCCCTCGTCGGTTACATGCTCCGACTCCATGATGCGGAGCTTCCTGAGAGCGGTGCAATGGCTCTTGATCGCCCCAAGGACCTCGTCGTTGCATTCCGGCACATCCGCCAAGACGAGAACCTCCAGCTTGGCTCCGATATCGCGGATGAGCGAGACGAGCGCCTTGGGCGTGATCTTTTGCGTGATGCGCAGGTAGAGCTGTCGAATGGACTGCATCTTACCAATCGTCTTGACGCCCTCGCTGGTGAGCTCCTGATTGCCGTCAATCTTGAGGCGTTCGAGCTTGGGGCACCATGAGTGGAGCCTAGACACGATATTGTCTCCAAAGTGCCTATCGGTGAACCAGACGCTGAGTTTCACCAAATGCTCCCCTTTCGTAGACAGGAACTTCTCCCATCGATCCTCCGAGAGTAGGTTGGCACCGTGCAGCGAAAACGTCTCCAGCTGGATATGGCGGCTCAACAGAAAGTCCATGACTTCATCCTTGAACTGAATGGCATTCCGAAGTCTCAAGTGCTTCATCTTGGGGCAGGTTTGGAAGATTTTGATCAAGTCCTGCAATCCGAGATAGGCACAGTCATAGACCTGGATGGTGCTGGCGCTGGGCTGGAGGAAGAGGGGCAGAGTCTCAGGATTCACCAACCGGTGTCGGCTGAAGTGCTGAGCGATGGCCTCAACGCTACGCTCCGGCATATTCTCCAGGCTGTCGGCGAGATGGGCATTCTTGGCCAGGGTATTGACGCAGAGCGACACGAGGGAAGGTGCTCCGAGCTGGAAGCTGCCGTCCATGATGGTGCTTTGAACTTGGCGACGTTTTCCCACCGGCCCGGTAGAAGTGCGGTTCTTCCTCTTCTTTGCCTGCTTGTCCTTTTCGTTCAAATCCCGACTGCACGACATGCAGAGAAGGCCGCCGCCGTCGGGACCAGTTCGCGAGTATGGCGTCACCGTAAAGCGTTGGCCGCAGTCCGCACAGTTGTCCCTCTGGCCAGGGAGGGGAAGCTTGGGCAAAAAGTCCAGGTCAAAATCGTCCTCGTCGTCCTCGTTGTTCTTCTTGCGGCGTTTAGCCGCCTTTTCGGCCTTGATCTTCTCGATGGCTTGATTTTGCGCCTTCTTCTTCTTTTCTTGATCGGCATTGGACTCGGTACGTCCGTTTCTTGCGCTCCGGGTGCGAAGGCGGGTGGACGGGCCGGCTTCGGTAGCCGTCACGGCGGCCGCTTCTTCAGCGACAGACGATTCCTCGGCCACGCCATTCTGACCCTCCGAGTTTCCATGTTCGGTCGCGGCGGCTCCTCGTCGCTGTTCGGCCTCTCGTCGGATGCGGGTCGCCGATATGTTATTGACCTAGTCCAGTCAGTATACAGTAGGGCGAAGGATAAGAACCGCGAAACATGCGCCAGGCGTCGGGGGTGGAGAGGGATATGTGTTAACATACCGCCAAATAATCGGTCAAGGCCGACCGCCTAGAATTCAAGTCAGTAAAAGTGGCTAAAAGCGCAGTGTAGATGGGCAGAAGCAGTTGAACTGAGTACATACGGTCCTGTAACATGCCGCGACATATCGCCGGCTTCCGTATACGAGTTCTATCGAGTTGAAGTCCGAGGAGACCTCGTACTATAGGTAGAGCGTCGGGAATGACAGTCTCAACAGCCTCACCAGGAGGAAATAGCGTCTCTCCCTGATGAGCCGTTGAAAAAAAAAAAAACGAGTCAGCTCACAGATCGCAGAGTCCGACGCCGAAACATCCACCTGGGACGGAGGAATCCAAGGCAAAGAATGATGAATAGTCCCACTGCCTAGTTCTTGGTGCCTTGCGTCTTGGCGAGGCTTCAGATTAAACAGATTGAACTGGGAGAGATGGAAGATTTGGAGGGGCAAGTGAGGGCCGTCTGTGGGAGACGCGCAGGCAGTCTATCAACGCGACCGGTACTTCGTACACCTGTCACGTGGGTCGCAATGGCTCGTGCCCCACGGCGATGTACAACGTATTCGTACTGTACATACTTCGTATGGACCAAGGTATCGCATCACTGCATCTTGGGACAACTCGTCTCGTTCTTCTGTCTCAAAAAGCCTCTGCTTCCTCTCCTTTCCGCCTCCAGGGCGCATGAGGGTAAAGTGCGACTCAAAGGGAGGCTGTCACTTTTAGGTCCAAGGGCGTTACTCAGACTCCAGCCCCCAAGGCCTTACAGAGCCATCTCAGGCTGTTATTAATGTGGCAGACGCCCCTTGGCGGGCAAGACGGGGGGTTGTTCTAGGGTATGAGGATAAAATGGCGTGAAGGCTATGACCAACCCCATTTTTCTTTCAACGCTTTGGACTCGGCAAGCAGTCTGTCCACCTCGGTCTCGTACAGCCCATTCTCCTTCAAGTATTGGGTATAACGCTCACAGTGTTCCGCCCGGCGTTGCGCCTCCAATGCAAGGTCTTCATGTTTGTTGAAAAATTCAGACACCATAGTACGGGGTTCCTGGTCGGAAAAGGTTGGGGCGAGAAAATCGTAGAATGTGTCGGTGACGTCGGTTGGACGGCGCAACAGATGAGCAATGCAAAATGGTATGTATGTTTGGTTTGTGTTTGACTTCCCGGGATCTACTTGGCCATACCATTCCCTTCTGAGTTGGTTGCAGAGGGCATTCGTCTCGCTCTTTTCGTTCAAAACATCGCGGAACTCGGCGTGTATTTGCTTGTTCGTCTCGATCGAATCGTGACCAGTGATCCATGATGGCGGTGTGAAGACTTGACGTGGAACAGTACTTGTGAACTCCCAGTCAATTATGCCCTGGATCTGCAAATTCTCGTCCACGATGATGTTAGGGCTCCGTAAATCCAGATGATTCAAGACAAACGGGCCTTTATCCAGCTGAGGATCGATAACCTGGTGAAAAATGCGCTCCAAGTTGCACAACGCAAAGACCTCTTGTTTGATGTCGTCGATGGTGTGGTTACTAACTGGCTGCGAAAAGAAAGCTTCGATAAGGCCGAATTGGTAATTCATGTATTCCCTGGCCGAATGAAAGGTTCGCTGGGGCGTCAACCGAAGCGTGGTGGTCGCCATAGAGATGACGGGACCTAAACGAGGTTGCGACGGATCATCGGAATTCGGCATCAGGGTGCCTATCAAAGGGAACTCGAGACGTCGAAGGTCAGCCAGGATATCAATTAGCTGAGAGTAAAAGTTTCTTCTATGCGCCTCTTTGGCTTCGACGAGAGCGTTCTTGTCTAGCGGTTTGCCTGGGATGAAGTCTGCGATAAGAAACACCTGTGTTCCCACGTTGGTTTTGGTCAACTTGGCATCGCGTCCGTAAGCACGAACGTGAGGGACATGAATCCCGGTGTTACGCTCTAGATATCTGTGTCCACATCAGTGCGAGTCGAACGTGGGAAGACAGCAAGTGCTTACTGTATGGTTGTCACTTCACCTAGTAACTTCTCCCAGGGATTGTCGAGAGCGGGCTCGATCGGGACCCTGACAATCCACTGGGGCCCCTCTTGATCGAAGTCGACGAAGAAGCAGACGTTGAAGCTGCCGCTGTCCTGGTTTACAACCCGACATGGTTTGCCATTATTGTACTGTGATGCCAGAGCGCAGACGGCATCCGGGTCTAGCGACTCGATGAATGCTTTCCTCTTTTGATTGTATTGGTCGTCGGTAAGAGCAGGGAATCCCTGAGTATCAAGCCCAAGGGCCCTGGCCTCTAATTCATTGATCTTTGGCATGTTGATGTCGGTTGCATTCGTCTCGGGCGTCTGTATCCCTGTTGTAGTAGTGAAGTGAAGTAGTCGACTCCACGCCTTGGACAGGTAGCGAACTACTAGGGTCCAACTAGGCGGATGAGGCCGGACAGCATGGCTGATCCAACATTGCAGCTGCATTGATCGGTTTAGTTGTTGTTCGTTTAACCAACGCGGTACGTCTCACCATCGCGGTACTACCTCTAGAAGTAAGACAAGGGGCGGTCATTCGGCCAACAGTAGTTCCGGCTACAGCCTCACCATCACAATGTTGAGTATGCCGCGAGAGGGTGGATTAAGTAGCAGTCTCAAGTGTTTATTCCGTACTATAATTCAGCTGAGCTTAGGCCAATGGAAGAAGGCAATGGCAAGAAGTCCGCAATCGACGACCTGGTCCGATGGCGGCGCTGTCACTGTGACTGGAAGGAGAGCGACGAGTAGCGGTCACGTCAAAGTCCGCCTCAGCGGTCGAAAGCCCGGGAGAGTATCCTGGACCGTGAGTGCTGAGAGTATCAACAATATAGAAGGTCTATTCGTATTCTTATGCTGGCGCCTTCAACGGTTGAAGTGTGACTATTGGTCAGTAATTGCTTATGAACTCGTGTATTGCTTTTGATACGAGTGAAGAAAGACGAGGCACTGGAACTTCTACCTTATTCATGTTCCCTAGGTACTGTCCGATATTATCCTTCTCCACCTCCAATACAGTATCGCTCCAAACTTTGCACAGTCTTACCCTAGGTCCCGGTCACATGACTTCGCGATTTACCGAGAATCAAGGAAGGTTCAGTATCTTGACCATGCCCCTCCCCACTAGCAAGGATTTTAAATGACATCACGTGACTTCGTGTGCTTTCCTTTGGCCACCAGCACGCGTCCAGTCACTTGAGCATACCATACCGCTATCATTCAGAGTTGATGGCTTTTCTAGACTTTCGTTACATTGATTCTTCACATTCTTCACTCTTCGTGTCCTAGAGGGCTTTCCCCTTTTTAATTCCATAGTCTTGGTCCTTTCTGTCTTCACTTTTCTTCCCCTTGTATATTCTGTCTAGGTCTTCCTTTCCCTTTGAAGAACAGCCTCTGCAAAAATAAGACTCGGGTTGAGAAGTATTCCTGCATGCTTCCATGCGACATTCAGGACTTCACTCGGGGTTAACCTTCTTTTCCGGTACTTTTTCCGTGGTTGCCTAGAACCCTTCTAGTACCTAGGTATCTGTAAGTGTTTTCCCCTTCTCCGTCATTCTACCCACCTGCCCATGTTCCTGCCTTGCTCCATCTCGAGCTCCCTGCCCTTGATATTTTCAAACCTCACTTAGACCTTTTCGTTTTCTTTCACCTTCATTGTTTGTTTCCCGTCATTGCCAGGAGCCAAGGTAGTTTACCTCCTCTCCGGTTTGTCAAACGGACCCAGTCCTTGTCTTGCCCCAAACCCTCTTATTCCACACTTCCATCGTTTGACTTTTGATCCGGTGCATCCCTCCTTTCCACCATCAGTGCGAGTGCAATGACAACTCTCCTTGCACTCAGAGCACTTCCAGTTCCATTTGCAACTTGAACTCGGCATCTAGCCCAGTACCCAGTATCATTATTGTCGGTTCCAGTTCCTTGTCCCTCCGTCTTTGATCATTCCAATCTATTGTGCTTGATCCAACTCACGAGTTGCGTCCCGATTTTCCACTCGCATCACTGACATCACATTATCAACTGCAGAATTCCTTCGTTGCGGCCTGCTGCTTGGGGGCTTGTATTTCCCAGCACTTATCAAAATGCCTCGAGGTCGCCGTATTTCGACACAGCCTGATGTTCCAGCTAGTGTTCCGACCATCCAGACAATGAGTGAGTTAGAGAGTCATAATCTCCTTTCGTGGAATCCGGAGAAACTAATATCCTTGCTCCAGGCTCCCCTATTGCTGGTGGTGGCGGTGGTGGTGGCTCTGGTAGGGTGACTCGGTCTACCTCATCGACAAGTAGCCAGTCTCCGTCAACCGCTACCTCTGCTACTGCCCCTCTTGGGCTTCGGTCTCGTAGGGTTACTAGGAGCTCCCTACTTGCAAACCAGACCATGTCATCCACGTCGGGTTCGGCTGATCTCACTTCTGCGGGTGACTATTCCACTCCTGCTACGAGCATTGAAGCCACCCCAGCGCCAGCCATGGGTCTTAGCGGTCAAGCGGAGACACTCCCCCCAACGTCTGGTAAGGGCTCCCGTCTAGAAGTACAGATTACTTCACAGGAAAGAGCACCCACCGAGCGCGAGAGCCGCCGGAGCCGTTTCTCATTGGCTTCTATTCTCAACAGTGACCCGGCAGATGATTTCGGAGATTATGGGGAGGGGCCCAGCAGCTCAAACCGTGACGAGTTGATGGCCCGTCGCCTGCAAGCCGAAGAGTACCAGAGGAGTAGTGAGGTTGCCGCTGCTTCTGCCTCATATACCGCACATCCCACCCTCCGAACACGGTCATCTGTTGGTTTGGGCACCTGCGCCACTGATGATGTGCCTACCCCGTCGACCGGTCGCAAGCGGGGCCGGCCATCTCGGTCGAGCCTCCCAGGGGCGAATCAATCATCCAAGAGAGCCAGAGTCATCCTCGACTCCGACGACGCAGGAGAGGAATTGAGCGATTCAATGGAAGTGGATTCAGGTGGACGTGGAAATGTCATCGCAGATAGTGACGCTGATGCGACTTTTTCCGAAGGCTCTCTGGAGTCGAGCGACGACTTCATGCCACCTCGGAACAGATCGTCCACTGGGGCAGCCCGCTCTAACCGACGCGTTTCTACAAGGGCTGGCCGTGCTGCTCCGGCACCATTCTTTACTACTGCTCGTCAACTTCAACTTGGAAGCTTAGACGTCTCGGATCTAGAAGACGAGGCCTCCGGGTTTGCTTCCTCTGTGGACGACACTGACACCGAAGGCCAAGACGACGACGAGGACGCCGATTCCATCGATGCTGCCGTCACGCATGCCTCCCGCTTCCGGCGTAGTTTCCAACGTCCGGCCCCTACCCCACGCGCCGTCTTGGAGCGCAACCGATTGGAAAGTAACCACCCCGAGCTCAAAACAATGTGGCAGGAATTGGAGCAGAAGGAGATTCTCAAACCCGAAAGGGCCACTCAGCCTCCACGCATTTCCCGACAATTGAAGCCCTTTCAACTGGACGGCGTCGCCTGGATGCAGGCAATGGAACGCGGACAGTGGAAAGGCGGCCTGCTGGGTGATGAAATGGGTCTCGGAAAGACTATCCAGGCCGTGTCGTTGATCATGTCGGACTACCCTGCCAAAACGCCTTCGCTCGTCCTTGTGCCCCCGGTTGCTCTCATGCAGTGGGTGTCCGAGATTGCCTCATACACCGATGGGACACTCAAGACGTTTGTGTTCCATGGCACCAACAGCAAGACGAAAGGCATGACACTTAAGCAGCTCAGGCAGTTCGACGTCATCATCATGTCGTACAACAGTCTCGAGTCGATGTATCGCAAGCAGGAAAAGGGCTTCCAGCGCAGAGATGGCCTATACAAGGAGAAGAGCTTGATTCACCAGTTACATTTCCACCGCGTCATCCTGGACGAAGCACACTGCATCAAGACCCGCACCACCATGACTGCCAAGGCATGCTTCGCCCTCAACGTCACGTACCGATGGTGCCTCACTGGCACGCCTTTGCAGAATCGTATCGGGGAGTTCTTCTCCCTCCTGCGGTTCCTGAACGTACAGCCTTTCGCATCGTACTTGTGCAAGCAGTGCCCCTGCAGTTCGCTTGAGTGGAGTCTCGACCACGAGAGCCGGTGCCGGGTTTGCTCCCACGCCGGCATGCAGCACGTGTCGGTATTCAACCAAGAGCTTCTCAATCCCATCCAGAGGTTCGGAAACCTGGGTCCTGGTGCCGACGCATTCAGAAAGCTGCGCCTCTTGACCGACCGGATCATGCTCCGTCGTCTGAAGAAGGATCACACCAACGCCATGGAACTTCCCGTCAAGGAGGTCCGCGTGCACCGACAATTCTTTGGCGAGGTGGAAACCGACCTCGCCAACAGCATCATGACCAACAGCAAACGGAAGTTTGAGACGTACGTGTCGCAGGGCGTGCTGCTGAACAACTACGCCAACATTTTCGGTCTTATCATGCAGATGCGCCAGGTCGCTGACCACCCGGACCTCATCTTGAAGAAGCATGCCGAGGGCGGGCAAAACGTTCTCGTGTGCTGCATCTGCGACGAACCGGCCGAAGATGCCGTCCGCAGCCGCTGCAGGCATGACTTCTGCCGCGCCTGTGTCAAGGGCTATGTGTTTTCCACCGAGGAACCGGAGTGTCCGCAGTGCCACATCCCGCTGAGCATCGACCTGGAGCAGCCAGAGGTGGACCAAGACCAAGCTCTGGTCAAGAAGTCGTCCATCATCAACCGCATCAACATGGCCAAGTGGACCTCGTCGTCTAAGATTGAGCTCTTGGTCCGCGAAATCCACCTGCTTCGCTCCCCCAGGGCGTCTCACAAGTCGATCATCTTCTCGCAGTTCACGTCCATGCTGCAACTGGTCGAGTGGCGTCTCCGGCGTGCGGGCGTCACGACTGTCATGTTGGACGGGACGATGAGCCCAGCTCAACGACAGGCGTCCATCGACCATTTCATGAAAAACACCAACGTCGAGTGCTTCCTGGTGTCTCTCAAAGCCGGAGGTGTAGCCCTCAATTTGACCGAGGCGTCCCGTGTGTTCATTGTCGACCCGTAAGTACCACTATTCCCGTCGCCTCTTCTTCCTCTGAGTCGAAGTGGACTAACATTGAGCCTGCAACAGTTGGTGGAACCCCGCCGCCGAGTGGCAATCTGCTGATCGATGTCATCGTATCGGCCAAACTCGACCCTGCATCATCACCAGGCTCTGCATTGAAGATTCGGTTGAGAGCCGCATGGTCCTCATCCAGGAGAAGAAGACAAACATGATTCACTCGACGGTGAATTCTGACGATAAAGCGATGGAGTCCCTCAGCCCTGAGGACATGCAATTTCTCTTCCGTGGGAACTAAGTTCCTTTAGCTGTTTAGGACTTTCTTTCACAGTCACCTGTATGGTGTGCGTGTTGACTACGGAACTGGCAGAGACGCAGCGCCTACTGAATCTTGATCTATTCGGGTTTCAGGGCCTGCGTTTCAGCATGTTGATTTGGGCTCAGCACCGTCCTTTCTCTTCTTTTTCTTCTTATTTTCTATTTTCTTTTCTTTCTTTCTTTTTTTTTTTCTTTTTCGGTTTTGACCGTCCCCCACTCTTTACCTTTCTCCTTCCCTTTTGTCTTCTTTGTGTCTTTTTATACGCTTGTCTGTTTTGACAAGCGCCCGGATCAGTGGGGCCAGGGATATGATACAGGTGTGATGAGATTCTAATGATGTATTCTGGCTCTGGGCAACATGGCGTTGGTTGGTATTGCTATGGAACATGGGGAATGGAGCGCCTATCAGGGTTCTTTCGACTTCCCTTTCCGATGCAGAGCGCAGGAAACTGGACTACAGAGGTCACTGGAGTTGGTAGATGGGTGGCTATTGTTCGTCGTCCGGCACCGGGACATGGCGGCGAGGGCGTCCCAGCCGGACCGTCTATACTAGGGCTTTGCCATTTGCGTTCCTCTGTGGCACTCGGGGCTTCAGGTGCCTCCAATTATTCTGTACACGTCCAGGCCCAGTCAAGCTATACGCAGGTTTATTTGTTTTACTTTCTGTTTCTCCTTTCTCCTCCACTGTCTTCGTCTTCTCGTCTCTTCGTCCCATCGCCGTGCTAGTGAAAGTGACACCCTGGCCTTGGTCCAACCGAGGACATCCTTCGTCTCCTGGCTGAGTTTTAAGTTCCGAGGGGCTGAGGAGGGCGGTCAGTCCTGACATGGTACAAAGTAACCATAACTTGGAGACGTTACTCGGTGTATACTGGGCGTCTTGTCTTGTTCCATTCTCACCTTCATTCTCCCCTGAACCATCGTTCGCATATCGAACACGATGTCAAAGTCAAGCCAGAGGTGGAAATTCCCCGATTGTAGACCACCCAAGACACTCTGGTCTGCAGACTGCAGTCCTATTCATACTTACGCCAGACTCTCGGGTGCCGGGGAAAAGACCAAACACTACGAAGGGGCATTGTGTGTGTTTGTGGCTGGATGATGGGGCGCCTCCGCCGCCGCTCCGCGCATTGTGCCGCCGCTCCCGAAGCCAGTGTCTTGCCGGGCGGCTCGTCTCACGGCCCCAAGTACGGCCTTGCTTGACATCGACTACAAAAGGTCAACATGTCCGCCTTCCACACGTAATACGGAGCACCCCGCACTTTAATGAGTAGATAATGACAGAGTATTCCATTCATGTTCTTCGAGTCTTTTTCCGGTGATCTTTCCCCCTGATGTCTACTGAAAAGACACTTGCCGGATGACGGCGCTGTCTCTTCCCTAATATTGCTCTCTCTTCCTCCCCCGCCCCTTTTACCCTTCTTATTCCCGTCCCGTTCCTGACTCTAGATTCGGAACCATGTCGAAGAATGGAAAAAAGACGCTTAGTTGCCTTCAACGGCGGCTCCGGAAGGCCGTCGATACCCTCAAGGTGCAGAGCCGGAACTTTTGCGCGAGCTGTGTGAAGCCCTTTCGGAGAAACAAAACGCGGCGGAATGCATGCCGCAAAGGTGAAGACGACGCAGCCGCGAAACAGAACCGTGGTCCCGAACAACACATGCTTCGGCGTCCTGCGAAAACGTTCCATCCTTTCCCACGTTTACCAGCCGAGCTACGGTTGCACATATGGTCGCTCGCCATGCCCGAACGCGTGGTGAGCTTCGCGCATCCTCGGACCGACTGGGCGCAATGGCGCCCCTTGCCCAGGGAAGATGTCTTCGGGCCGCCGTTTGTGATCAATACGCTGAAGGCCTCTTTCCATAATGTTTCGCTGCTCCAGGTGAACCGCGAGGCTCGTGCGGCGGCCATGTGGCACCTGTACGGCCGAGGACCGCCGGCGCCACGCGCAAGGGAAAACGACGAAGAAAAGATGAAGATCAAAGAGCGGAGGAGTTGGGGCAGCAGCGTAAAGAAGCAATGGGACGCTGAAACGAGCCCGAAGCTTTTCAGCCCCACGCATGACACGGCGGTCATCCCGCTCCGTGACGCCCTTTTAGTCAAGGCGTTTTCTCAACCCAAGTTCGCGCCCATCGCGCGAGCGCGGCACGTCGCCCTGCTGGTGGACGAGCCCTCGCTGCGACAGCGGTGCCGATGGGAACGAGAAGATCCGCCGCCTCCCGGTTCGATGATGCGGAGAAGGCTCCACGCCCGATTGATCGTGAGGTTGATTGCCTGGCTGCCAGGGGGTGAGTGGCGACCACCGCTGCGTCCGCTCATCTGGGGGGACCTGCCCACGCAGTTCCACCACCTCAAGAGGCTGGAGACGGTGACGTTGGTGTTTAGGAAGCACCGGCTGGGATCGTCGTCCAAGCAGGAGGCGCGGACGATGCCGGGCCCTCGGACACGGATTGCGGTGTACGAACCCGCGAGGTGGGAGAGAGAAGGCGTCAACCCAGGAGGCCTGCTGGAGGATTTAATAAGTAGGGGGACAAGTCTCGAGCAGTTCTACGGGCGTGTGGGGCCGGTGTTGGCGGTAAGGGGATGTCCTGAGCTGATAGCGATGGTGAGTGGTGGTGGGGTGGGCTTCCCGCCGGGTGCGCAGTTGCGGTTTGGGAAGATCGAAGACCCTGATGCGTGGAAGGACGAGGCGTGGTACAGAGGCATGATGGCGTTGCGTGTGTCGGTTTTTATTTGTTTCAGACTGCCCATCTATTGTATGTTGGCACCGTACTGGACTTTCCAGCATTGTTTTGGCCACCTCTGACACAAGGAGAGAAAGGGGTGACGGGGGCCTATTGACAACAAGAAGCAATACTGTGAAAGGGGTATGGCGAAGAGAGCCAGGCCAGCTAGCGCCCAAGAATTCTTGTCATTTGAATTAGGCATCTCGTCCTCGTATTATTGCTTAGTCCTGCATTGTGCGGGTATATGGTTGTGTAAGGGGAGGGAGAGAGAGGTTGTGCAGCGCCGGCCGTTCTGCGACCGGCGTTCATAGCTTGCTCTTGCCGGCGTGTTGACCACCACTGCCCTCTCCAAGGTAGGTGTTTGCCAACTTGAGACTCTCGACGGCCTCGGCAACCATCTCGTCCACAATTTCAGCGGCCGGCTGGATCTTGGTGATGGCACCGGCGACTTGACCCATGAGATGGGGCAAGTCTACGTCATTGCCCTGCTCAAAGTCGTATTCAATGGGGACGATGCCCTTGTCGCAGAGCTCCCGGATGCGCTCCGGGTTCTGGTGCCAGCGGCGGATGTAGTCATTGGTCTTCATGCGGAGAGGACGGCCCGAAAGGACGAGGGTCCGCTCCGTGCCGTCAAAGTCACACGAGACGACGGCCTGCTTATGGGCCTCGGAGCAACCGGCCTCGACGGAGGCAACGAAGCGCGTGCCAACCCAGACGCCGGCGGCGCCCTGCATGAGCGATGCAGCGAGGGAGCGGCCACCCAAGATGCCTCCGGCAGCGACGACGAGGGCGGGTTGACCGCCGAGCATGGGTGGCCGGTAGGCACGAGCGACGTCGACAACGGCGGGGATGAGGACCGAGTTGGCTATATCGCCGGTATGACCACCGCCCTCGCCGCCTTGGGCGCAGACAATGTCGACGCCTAGGTCGAGAGCCTTGACTGCGTGACGCGGATGGCCCACCATGTTCATGACGAGGATGCCGGCGGCGTGGAGGCGGTCGATGACAGCACGGGGGGGTACGCCTACGGCGGAGACAAAGAGGCGAGCGCCCGACTCGATGGTGATGTCGATGAGCTCGTCTAGTTTCCCACCGGTGTAATCATGGTTCGTCTTGCGAGCCGAGCCGCCAAGCTGGGGCAGGGCAAGATCGATGCCAAAGGGCAGCGAGGGATCACGTAGGTTGGCTTTAAGCTCGGCGACGATATCGCGGAGCTGGTCCGGGGTATACTGGAAGCCCCCGATGACGCCGAGCCCGCCAGCATTAGATACAGCAGCGGCGAGCAGGCCACCGGAAGTCCGGGCCATGCCGGCAAGGAGGATGGGATGTGAGATGCCCAGAAGAGAGGTCAGCGGGGTGGTGATGGGACCACGAGCTGGGTTAGAAGACGCCGGGGGTGCTGCCATGGTGAAGATTTGTTTGTACAGGCGGTTACGATGGTTACGACAAGAGCGAGGGTATCGAGATGTCTCGTGGCTTGACGGATGGAAGGGCGATGCCGGGGGATTATATGCACAGGAAGCTGAACTCTCAGCAAGTCTTTCGTGTAGATGAAGGACGGTGTGCTGTTGTTGAAACTAAGGTGGTAATATCGGTGTATAGACGTGGTTCAGCAAATGATATGCAAAGATGGGAAACTACTTGGAGAAGGAGAAAAGGGAATGGGGGATATTACAGGGGATGTGATGTCCGGTGGGAGGTTTGGTCTGGGAGCAGCTGGCGTGGTACAGTGTCTATGTATATCTCGAAACGGCGTGGTTTGGGAAGGAGCTCTCCACATGAAACCCCCTTGTCCCTCATTTTGCGGGGCAATGAATAGCTGGGGAAACTGCATCCCGCGGTCCCTTCCCCAAGTTCAGTTGTGCCTCGGCCCGGCGACTTCCTCGTGATTTAGCCCTGGGGAGGAAGAACGAAGTACGTATAGGGTACGACGATGCACTGTACGGCGAAGTACAGTACCTCAATCTCCGGCGGCTTCACGTCTGTAGTCCAGGACTGATCAGCCTCGACTGGATTTCTTCGAATTATCAGTATATACACTCAAGATGCTTTGATTTCGATTCCCGAGCCTGAGACCAGGTGACGGGATAAACTAGGTAGCTATCAAGACCTATTAATTACTAGGTGAGCTGGATCAAGGCAGACGTCGCGTGACAAGATCCAGCGTTTTTTCTGCCATGATCGCCCAATTAAGCCTCTAATCCGCATCCATCGGGCGACATCTCTTCCCTGTCGAATAAACGTCCTTCAATCCCATTATTGTATGGAATGGGCGTGTCTGAACCATGCCCACCGATCCTCGTCGCCTCCGTACTCATACATACATTCATCGCCGTGATTGCTCAAACCCATCGACCGTTAGATGATACCCATATATACACGCATCTACCATCTCCCGCCTCAAGTCTCCCTAACCTATGTACTTTGAATGGAAAACCTCGCCTCGTCCTCTTTCTAAGCAGGTGTTGCGCTGCCGTCTACCTGAATTGCGGGAGCCGTGCTGGTACGAAGCTTTCTGAAGACCTGCTGCCCTCTGCGTCGTCCGCGGGGGCCGCCATTAATTCCGTTGCTGCTGTTGTTGTTGCTGTTGTTACTGTTTCCGTTACTGCTTCTGCTGCCGCTCGTAATGTCTCTGCCGTATCCTCTACCCCGTGGGGTCCTTGGTCCTTGTTTGACTGTAGACCGGACCGGTCGACGTCGACCCATGGCGGCTGTTGTGGTGCTTTCTCCTCTTCGACACCTTTCGGCTCCCCTTCCTCTCCAGTACGAGCCTCAGTGTCGCCGCTTGTCGTCTCCGTCGCCGGCGTTCGTGGCTGCTGAGCCGACCCCGGGCCAGCTCGCGCCCTTAACCCCCGCTCAATCGCCAATGCCGCCGCCGCCCTCCGCTTCCTTATCACTTCTTCCTCCTCTTCCTTCCGTAGCTTGCCTTCCTCAACCTGCAGATCCTCCATCGACGGTATTCTCACCGCCTCGGGGGACGCCGGAATGCTTCCCGTCGAACTATGGCCCAGTCCCACCGTGCTGGCCTCCGAGTGCGTCGAATTGATCGTCGCCCCCGACACCGTCCGCGACACCGGCCGCGACGTCGACCCGGTCCTCGCCCTCCGCTTGCCCTTGCTGCTACGCGTCCGCCCACTCTTCCCACTACTCCTATCGTCCCCCGTCCCCGTACCCCCCACCTTGGCCAGAACCATGGCAAACTCGTCGTCCAGAGGCACCGCGTCTTCGTCGCCCTCCCCGTCGCTGGGGAACAAATCACCCCGCGACCGGTACGAGTCCGACGTGTCCCCCGACCCCGTCGTGCCGCTTCGATTCCTGCCGCCCCCCGTGGTCCGGTTGGCCGCCCCCGTCCCACCGAAACCACCTGCGCCTTCATCGTCCGAGTCTTCCCTGTGCCCATCCAGCAGCAGCGGCTCGTCCTCTCCCGCACTCGCCTGGTAGCCCGGATCGCCGTGCTGTCGCGGGTGGTCCTGGAGATCCGCCGCGCTGGGCCTGTATCGCAGCGTCTTGCCCAGCTTCCACGGCAACCGGCCCAGGAACCCGATCGGCTGCGTGCTGGGGATGATGGTGGGATCTTGGTCCGCGCTCCCCAGCCGCCGCCCGCCCCGCGTGCCGTAGCCCATGCTCATCCCCCTCCTTCGCTTGGGCTGTTCCTGCAGGGCCCCGTGGTCCCCGTGGTGCCGCCGCTGCGATCCCGTGCCCGCCAGCAACCTATCCCAGTGCTCCTCGCCCCAGCCGCCCAGTATACCGCCGCCGGTGCTGCCGCCGGCTCCGCCCTCGAATTCGTCCTCGGCGTACCAATCGTCGTAAAAATCGAACACGTACTCGGCCCGGCCCCGCGCCCGTTCCCTCTCCCGGCGCCGGCGCGCACGCTCTTCGCGGTCTCCGAGACAGGGCGTCGTGCATTGTTCGAGGCAGGCCGCGAGGGAGACGAGACACGGGTTGACATAGTGGTGCTGGAAAGACCAGATACCCGCAGCTGCCGTCTCTGTTACCTCGCCGGCGTTGTATGATATGCGGTTCCAGCTTTGTCGGAGTCGTGGGTCTTCGAAGAACGTCATGATGATGGCGATAATGTGTGGTAGGATCGACGGCGGGGAGGAGATCAAGGGTGTGGCGACTCGGTGACGAGACAACGGAGGTTTCGACGAGATATGACCGGGTGTCGATAAAGAGTTGGCGCTCTCGAGGAAAATGGAAGTCGATGCGAGACGCGATGTTTTACGTAGGTGCCGCCCAGAACGTCAACGACCCGATTCGGTCATAGTAGCGCATTGAATTCGACTCTGTGGGCGTTCTTCCTCAAGATGGAGACGGATCGAATGGGACGTGTCGGAAAGAAGGAATCCAATGGACGAGGCGACAGATGATTCAAAGAAGACGCCACGGACAGACGCGGGTTCGAATCGGCGCTGGTCGATGTGCCGCCGCCTCCGAAGGTAGATATGAGGCCAATGGTCAAAGTCCAGCACAGGTGAAGGTAGCCGAGTAATGTGCCCTGTTGGAAGCTGCTTTGGATAGTATCCCTCCGGTCTCAATATTGGACTTTCGTCATAGCAGCAGATCTGACCAAGTGGGAGCAGAGGTGGCAGGTTGACCATTCTGGCACGGACTGTGGAGTCCGGGTCCCGCACGTCACCCACCAGTTGATATCGACTCGATTTCGTCGTCTCCATGAACAAAGAGAAGAGACTGAACGGCACGAATTCTACAGCAAGACGCAATGTTTCCTGTCCGGGTCTAAAGAATCGCAGGATAAGTTTATTTGTTAGGACAATACGCCTAATTTATCATAATACACGGTAGACAACTGTGACACAGCGAATCAGCCCCGAGGTGGCCGTGGAGCAGGCGTCAGTTGACCACCTGTTGTCGTCTGATATAGAGCAATGCCAATGGTACAGAATTGCGCATATTGATAAAGCATGCGCCCAGTCCTGGACATCCTCGCAAGATATGTCCACCGAGGCCCAAGTACCCAAGATGTTGGCCATACCCAAATCCAAAACCAATCAGCGTAACGTGTAGACGCAGTGTCCAAACCGCATAGGACGCCATGTCGACACGTTGTGAACGTCTGACACGCATATATACCCAGTAGAGTCGATACGGGTGCCAAGCCATCCAGTGTAATATAGGCGTGCATTGTGTGTCGCCGGGGTAGCTACCATTGTCCTCGTCTGGAGTCTATTACAACTCTGACCAGACAACTCTGATTGCCGTTGTTTTCCACCACCAGCAGCAGCAGCAGAAATCTCTGCCGCTGAATCAGAGCAGATGCGTCCCTGCGGCCCATGTCATAGCCGGTTTGGAGTGCGCGACTAGCAGACTGTCACCACATAGTCTGGTCTTGATCATCCACTCGCATCCCCGTCTCCCAGTTGGGCCCCCGACATGCGGCGTTCCATCTCCTCCTAGTGGCCGTTGGTCGCGGCTTGCGGAATCGCCGCCGGAACGGGTGGCCGTTCTGGGCCATACGGTCGCGAAGCTGGCGCGGTCTCCGTGGCCTGCGGCTGCACCTCGGGCTGCAGTTCCTCTTCCGTGTCGTCGTCGAATTCTTCGCTATGATCCTCGTCGTCCTCCTCGTCCGAGTATTCGCTCCCCTCTTCCCCCTCCACGCCATGGCCGTTGTTGTCGTCATAGCAGCTCTCCAGCGTCGCCGTCATGGCAGGAGGCACTTTGCGACCCTGTTGCTGCATCTGCTCGATGATACTGATGAGCTTCTCGGCCTTCTTCGTGGCTTCGACGGTCCTGTTCCGCATCCCCTCGCGTTCCTCGGCCATGCTGATGATGCTGGCGTTGGTCGCCTCGTGTCTTCGCTTCAGAATTTCGTTCTCCTTCTCAAGCCTCTTGGTCTTTTTGGACATCTCCTCCATTTCCTTCCGAAACGTGAGAAACAAATCGTTACTGTTGTTCAGGGTATCCTCAACCTTGGCCCATTAGCCGAAGGGAACTGGGTCGGGCATGGGGCACCCTGTTCCGTCCACGTACCTGTTTGAATTTCTCAACGTAAATGTTGAGTTGATTCCTGAGTTCCGTCTCCGTCTTGGAGAAAGTCCGCACCTGCTCCTGGAGTTGCCGTGCCTTAGTTGCCTCCGCCTCGGCATTCTTCCTCTCTCGCTCATACCGGGCCATATGATACTGCACCTCCAGCTCCTTGGTCCGCATCTGTGAGTGGAAGTGCAACTCGCGCAGCTCGTATTGCTCGATAAACGATTTGAACCGGTTCCGGAACCTTTGCTTTGCTGTTAGTCCACCCCGAAACTGTACCCCGCTTGGAAATGCGCAGGTGATGTTGGTAAGAGTTAGTGGCCACATACAGTGTCTCGATATTCATGTCGACTACCTGCTTTCGCGGATGGTCTTTTTCTTCCTGGATGCCTTCTAGCTTACCCAGGAGGGCCGCGTACTTTTCATCGTAGGCTGCCGTGTTGTGCTTGAGGTTGTCTTGGAGCGTCTTGTTGTCGTTCTGCCATCAGGTTAGCCAAAGATAGATTGACAGAAGCCACATGATACAATGCGTGGGCGCCACACCTTATATTTGTTGTTGTCCTTCTGGAGCTCTCGACAGAGCTTCTCCAGCTTATCCTTTAGACCGACAGTCTTGCTGAGTTCGGTGCGGTTTGCATCTTTCTCTTTTTGAAGTGTATCGCCTCTCTTCTTGTTCTTTTGGTTCTCTCGCTCCATCCGTCGCATTTCTGCAAGGAGCTCACTTGATCTACGCGTAAGGTGTTCGATCTTTTGCATGTCGTTCATCTTGGACACCTGTTGCATCATCTCCCTATTCGCACGCTTGACTTCTCGTTCTATAATGGTTACCCTGTCAGCCATGAACTAGGTAGGTCGGTATCCCTGAAATGAAAGTCTTTGTTGTAGTCCCGGTTAATATGTCTCCAGCCGGCATTCGCACAAGGCAGTGAGTATAGAAGCAGCCTTTGAGCCGTATGGGCAGCAGCAGGCCCCGTACGAAGATGAACGCGCAACACAAGAACCAACAAAACAGAGGTTATTACCCACTCACCAATCTCAGCTTCTTGGTCTTTCTCCCCCGCAGCATCCTGCTCTAGCTGAGCGATTCTGTGTTTGAGGAGCTTAGACGCATTCGCGTCGACCGCCTTAAGACTCTTTTGCTGCTGCTTGGTCTTCTTTGGCGTAGCAGTGCCTGCATGGTTTTGGCCATTCGGCACCCCCGAATCGACCGAGGTCCCTGACATGGCGTAAAATTTGGTGGAAGAAGAGAGTGGTTGGTTCTATTGTATATACTCGTGCGTCGAATGCACCGATGCTCGAGGTAACGGTTTTTCTGTGACGCCCACCCACACTGTCGCCCTCGGCTGTTATCCGTATATCCTAACTCGAGTCTGCAGACGTGTTGTCGGACAGTTCGTGCATCCGCCTACGCCTTCCTCGCTACTCGGTGGGATGGGAGACGGGCTGTTCGTCTAGGGACTGGCGGGACGAAAAAATGGGAACACGGCGCCGAAAGCGCAATGCGGAAATCAAAGTTGATGTGGTGAGGACGCAAGTTGTGTCATCTACGAAGGATGCAAGTTCTGCGTCTGCTATGCTGTGCGTTTATGTATCAATTCGCTCGTCCTTTTCGCAAGATTTGGGCGTCGATTTCGATTGAAGAGGGAACGGAAGCATGAGGTCAGGTGCGCAGACTCGATTCAGGTAGTGTACAGAGTATTAGATAACTCCCGCTTTGGTAAATGGTGCCTGCCCTCTGGGCCCGAATAGAGGGACGGAAGCTGCGGATGCAAACGAATGGTGTTGTATGCCGAAACAGAGTAGGATTGGACGGATAATGTGGGGCACCCATAGAAACATCGTACGAAGTTGTCCCTCGAAATTCACCGGATAAGAGAATAGGCCTTAATAAATCAGTTATAAGGACTCGAGACTCGATATACAATTACCATACCACGTTAAGACTATATATTCTCATTAATTTCTTCAGTAGGAGACTAGTTAGCCTTTTCATACACTAGTGTATCACCATATGCGGTATAGTCTTAGACAGGCATGCGACCGCCCACTTTCGAGTATCCGTTGGGTACAAAAGGTACAAGGTACTTTGTTGTATGAGTACTCATATTACTGGGGGTAGGTACCCACGACTAGCATGGTACAACTAATTAGCGTGGGAAGAAATTTCAGGAGCCTGGTTTCCCTGTGCTTTCCTGATCCACTGTGGCGCGACAGTACCTCAGCTGCAGGTGGGTGCTCTTGCCGTTGAATCCGTCGCGCTCAAGGGGTTTCGTAGCTTGTCGATGCTTCAACATTTGGGACCATATACCGTCTCTATTCTCATTTTTGTTGTATTGCCGATGGTGGTGGCCAATCTGAGTGCCTAGTCCTTCAACCTCGTGATTCAAGATGCTGCGCAACGCCGCAACCAACGCGGCTCGAAGGGCTGTGACCGAGCTCAGCCAGTGTCCCAAACCCGGCGAGAAGCTCCATGGCTTCACTCTCCTACGGTCCAAGCATGTTCCTGAGTTGAAGCTCACGGCGCTTCACCTTCAGCATGATAAAACTGGCGCGGATTATCTGCATATTGCGCGGGATGATAGCAACAATGTGTTCTCCATCGGCTTCAAGACAAACCCTCCGGATGATACAGGCGTGCCCCATATCTTGGAGCACACCACGCTCTGCGGCAGCCAGAAGTGAGTTGATATCGATGCATTTTTCAACGAGTCACGAACCCGCTGCTTACCAGGAGAAACACAGATATCCCATTCGCGACCCGTTCTTCAAGATGCTTCCGCGAACCCTGTCCAACTTCATGAACGCGTTCACTGCCTCCGACCACACGTTCTACCCTTTTGCTACTACCAACTCGCAAGACTTCAAGAACCTCATGTCGGTATATATGGACGCCACTTTACACCCGCTACTCAATCGGACGGATTTCACTCAAGAAGGCTGGAGGATAGGGCCCGAAAATCCCCAAGCTCTCCAGTCTAGCGAGGCCACGCCCGACGACAGCAAGCTTGTCTTCAAGGGTGTTGTCTACAACGAGATGAAGGGCCAGATGTCCGATGCAGGCTATCTGTTCTATATTCGGTTTCAAGACGAGATTTTCCCTGACATCAACAACTCTGGCGGCGACCCACAGAAAATCACCGACTTGACGTACGAACAGCTCCGGGAGTATCACGCCCAGCACTATCATCCCAGCAACGCCAAAATCTTCACATACGGCGATATGTCCCTTGAGGACCACTTGAAGGAGGTGAACGCACGGCTAGATGCGTTCGATAGGATACCCGACTCCCACATCAACCACCTGCCCATTGACTTGAGCAGTGGACCTCGCGAGCACGTCATCTCCGGGCCCCTGGATCCCCTGGTAGCGCCCGACCGCCAATTCAAGACGTCCGTGTCATGGACCATGGGGGATACTTCTAATGTTCTCGAGTCGTTTTCCCTGGCACTGCTGTCCACCTTGCTGATGGATGGTTACGGATCCCCTCTCTACCGGGGTTTAGTCGAGTCGGGACTCGGGACCGACTTCAGCCCCAATGCCGGTTACGACAGCTCTGGCAAAATGGGCATTTTCTCCGTTGGCCTGACCGGCGTTCAAGAAGCCGATGTGCCGCGTCTGAAGTCTGAAGTACACCGTATACTCAAAGACGTCCGCCAGACTGGGTTCGACAGGACCAAGATAGATGGCTCTCTCCACCAGCTCGAGCTGGCCCTCAAGCATAAGACTGCCAATTTCGGAATGTCTCTCTTGCACAGGCTAAAGTCCAAGTGGTTCTCTGGTGTCGATCCCTTCGATTCTCTGGCCTGGAACGAGACGATTTCGGCCTTCGAGGCTAAGCTCGCCGAGGGTGACTATCTCGAAGGACTCATTGATAGGTACTTGCTGAACGACAACACGTTGACGTTTACCATGGCACCTTCTGCGACATACGGTGAGGACCTGGTACGGGAGGAGCAGGCCAGACTCGCGGCCAAAATTCAAGAAGCGTCGGAGAAGGCCGGCGGTGAAGCCGAAGCTCGCAAGCGATTCGAAGAACGCGAGCTTGCGCTGTTGGCGGAGCAGGGAAAGTCTAACACGGAGGACCTGTCCTGCCTGCCTACAGTCCATGTTCAGGATATCCCTAGGGTGAAGGCACCTGTCCAGGTGCGCCACGACACGACCAGTGGAGTCAAGATCCAGTGGCACGAAGCTCCCACCAACGGCTTGACTTACTTCCGCGCTGTCAATACCTTGGAGAACCTGCCCGACGATCTGCGGGAACTTATCCCACTGTTTACAGACAGTATCATGCGCCTGGGTACCAAAGACATGAGCATGGAGCAGCTCGAGGACATGATCAAACTCAAGACCGGAGGCATGTCTGTTGGGTATCACTCTACGCCATCGCCCGTTGACTTCCGCGTAGCCACAGAGGGCATTATCTTCGCGGGAATGGCGCTGGACCGAAACGTCCCAGCCATGTTCGATCTTTTGCGCAAATTGATCCAAGAGACGGACTTTGACAGTCCTGAGGCAGGGCAGAGGATCCGTCAGCTCCTCCAGGCGTCCGCTGACGGGGTTGTCAACGACATTGCCTCGTCCGGCCACCAATTTGCTCGCGGTTTCGCCGAGGCTGGGCTGACCCGCAACGCCTGGCTCCGACAGCAGATTGGCGGTCTGTCACAGGTGAAGCTGGTGACATCTCTGGCCAACAGGCCCGAGTCCGACGGGTTGGTGGACGTGATTGAGAAGCTGAAGAAGATCCAGCAACTCGCGCTCGCAGGCGGAAATATCCGAACGGCCCTGACATGCGGGACGGAAAGCGTAGAGCAGAACGCTTCCGCACTGGCAAAGTTCATGTCATCTACTCCCACCCAGGCAGCATCCCTGCCTGCGGCCCAACCGGCAAGCTTTGCTAAGGATATCAAATCCTTCTTCCCACTGCCGTACCAGGTGTATTATGGCTCCCTCGCTCTGCCCACCACGTCGTACACGTCCCAGGAAGGTGCCCCTCTCCAAATCCTGGCCAAGCTCCTGACGCACAAGCATCTCCACCATGAGATTCGGGAGAAGGGCGGTGCTTATGGCGGCGGAGCCTACTCGCGCCCCTTGGACGGTCTGTTCGGCTTCTACTCGTACCGCGATCCTAACCCGCAGAACACCTTGTCCATCATGCGCAACGCCGGGCAGTGGGCTGTGGACAAGCAATGGACAGACCGCGATATTGAAGAGGCCAAGATTTCGGTCTTCCAAGGCGTCGATGCGCCACGCTCGGTGAACGAGGAAGGGATGGGACTCTTCCTGTCCGGCATCACGGAAGAGATGAAGCAGAAGCGTCGTGAGCAGTTGCTCGACGTCTCCAAAGACCAGGTCCGCGAAGTCGCACAACAGTACATCGTGGACGCCCTCAAGAAGGGCGATGAGCGTGTGGCGTTTTTGGGAGAGAAGAGGCCTTGGGTTGACGGGACCTGGGCCGTTCATGAGATGAACATCAAGAACGCGGATTAGATGCGCAGACAGCAGTCGACTATGTCACCAACGGCGGCGGCGAAGTATCACAAGCGGGACACGCCTGCGGAATTCGTTACGGTCACTCTCGAATCGGGGGAGCATCAGCAAATGCTCCTACCTCCCTGCTGCCTCCTTGTACTTTTACACATGTACTAACATATTGTACGATATATACCCCCTTCTCCCGATTTCGCGTTCCTATTTTTTGAAGTTGTCCCATGCCCACTTCAGCGTTCAGATACGATACGTCTCTCTGCCTTTACTTCTCCATGGCTGAGAGACCACCACACAACGCGAGAACAAACCACATCGGACGCTTGGGGGCTCCCTCACCCAGCCTGCCTGGCTGGGTGAAGTGGCGCAACCGGCGGGCTCGCTCCTTCAGAGCCGACTTCCTCAGCTTTGGAACGTTGGACTATAGAGCAGAGTACATACATAGATGCACCTTTTAACTGTTGCGGTTGCATGATCCTCATTGTACGTCTTAGATAGCGTTGTCCAGCACGATGGGTATCTCGTTTGAATGAGTGGTGACGAGAGGAGGGCAAGCAGGCTGGAATTGTAAGGAAGGCTGGGCTGGGCTCGGCTGCGGTGGGGACGTTAGGGTAAAGGCCACCAATGGAAGTACCCACCTACGTCACCACGCGGGCCGTCTTTGGCAGAACCAAAAAAAAAAAAAAAAAAAAAAAAAAAAAAAAAAAAAAAAACTACAGGATCCTTTCTGCCAACTTTCGTCCGACCTACTTTCGTTCAACCTATAACGTCGGAGCCCTTGAAACACATCTCGAGCCCTATTATGATGGCATGCAAAGTGACAAACATTTTGGCCTGGCAATGTATACCGTGTGATCAGTAGACGTATTGGAGTGTGCTGCTTTGGTATCGAGGCCAGAACCATCGCTCGGAAAAAAAAAAAAAAAAAAACGAGCGAGGGAGCCACCCACATCGTATTCGCTCCACTACCAACTGCCTTCCTGTCCTTCCTACAACATCTCACAATCAGGCTAAAAAGCGGATTATGACCTCCGAATCAACAGCGTGAGGGAATTTCTACGACACCTGCCATTGTCATGCTGCTGGTGAAGAGGGCCCCGTCCGGACTTTGAAGTACTCTGTCACTGCAACTGCAGCCCATATGCATCGTGATACTACATGACTGGAACTTTACAGTACGTACTTCGTATGCAGCTCATTGGTCACCAGTTGCACATGGCGCACTCTTTTCTTTCACCGGCGAAGCGAAAAAAATAGGGGGGAAAGGAAAGAATGGAGAAGGGAAAGATAAGGTGCCGAGAATAAGCCGACGGCGGGGGGAGGGAAACTTTTCTGGTGTGTAGGTGCCGCACACCGAAAGAAGTTACGGTCTGATGCCGCAAGTGGGCCAGAACGGGTTTGTTTGATGCGTTATGTCGATAGCGTCGTCGAACGGTGGGTTGTTGAGATGAAATGTGGGATCGCGGTGCGTTTAGGCAGGAGGAAGGAGCAAGCCTATCATAGCTAAAGGCTGAATTGAGCCCCGAGGGCGTTTCACCGCATCTCGATATGGTGCTGGCAAAGAAGATGGAGGAGGATGAAAGACGCGTTGCTCGCGTGCAAGTTGAGGCCCCCCATCTCCATTGGGGAAACGCCTCCTAGGCATGTACTCGTACATGCTAAGAGCGACTTACCGATTGGCTAAGAGCTATCTATTTGGAAGAACCGAAGCGTCGAGAACCATTTTCGTTGCTCTTTGTATCAAGTACAATCTCCGTACACACAATTAGCACCTTTTGGCAGGTCGAGATACTCACCATGACCTGGTTGATGGAGCTTTGGGACGCTGAGAAATGCCAATCTCACAAAAGTAATTGGCTTGAGAAGGTGGGGCATCGAAAAAAAGTTGGAACTAACTCGCCAAGTACCTGCAGAGTACAGTATCGCGTGGGCCGGATGACGGTGCTGGTACGAAACAATAGGTATCTGCAGCACCTACGGGTCAAAATTTTGTGTGTGGTTGATTTTCAGGAACACCAGCCCCACTATTCCTAGACCTAATAAAAAGGCTCCATGCTCCTCCCCCGCCACAAAGCTTTATGACACTCACAGCTCCGACTTCACCTCGTCACCTTTTTTTCCCCCTCTTCTCAACATTGCTCTCACGAAACGGCGTTTGCCATACGGAACCCCCAACCTCTAGAGGTCGCTACGACATTTCATCCGGACGCAATCTCATAAACCAGTTCGAGCGTCGAAACTGGACTAAACAGACGGGTAAGTACGGTCGGTCATCACATTCTTCGAGACATGCCCTCGTCGCCACTCGAAAATTGCTTGCGTGACACTCTGGTCACTTCACGGCGAGAAATACAATTTGAGGGAGGGAAATAGGGTGCGGGACGAACAACAGGTGTGAATGGCCCATGGTCGCGCAATGTCCAACTGGCTGGCCGCCCCTGGACATCCGCTGTCGACTCATCTGGAGTGACACCTCGGTTCCCGCACCAACTTGTCGCCTCTTCACACCAATGTCCAGAAAATTCCCTTTCATCTCGGATAAGGAAGCTGGCTAACAAACGGTCAACATGACAGATCTTCAAGCCAGCGAAGATTCCCTCCTGAACCATTTCCGACTTGGCCTTTGGTCGTCTCAAAGGCCCCCCCGACAAAACGGCTTTCGTGGCCGAGATCTTCGTTAGTGATCAAGATTTCAGCCTCCGAAACTGCTTCCACATCGTCAACGACATTCCTCCACCTGCTGCTGAGGTCGTCTAAGTACACGCTCGACTCCTTGTTCGGCGGTTTGCACTACCAGACGCCTCCCATCGTTTCGGACCCCCACCAGCTGCCGCATAGGACGGGTTCTGAGTCTCTTCCTCTCGCTGAGGGAGAGTCGAGGAGGCCTCGTCAAGTCACTGAGGGACCAGTTTGCTACCGTTTCCGACCCCCGTAACACGTGCCCTAAACACCCGAGCTTTTTGACAACTATCCTCTCTCGTCTAACGTGAGAGTACCGACATATCCAAGCACCGGAAACGCGTACAACTCCCGTCGCAACTCATACCGCACTTCTGCCCACTTGCCCAACCCGGCTTTTCACCTCCATTCGACTACCTAGGATATGGTAATGGCAACTGTCGCCATCGAGCATATCGCCCCGGCTACCATCAATTTTGATCGTAGTTACCATCACGTCCTCAAGACGAGTCATTATGGCGACCATAAAACCTTCAATCATGGCGTGATCAGCCCCAAGCAGATGATCGGCGATGCTCTCCGCCGCCGCGTTGAGAGCATCGATCCCGAGTTGTGCAGCCCGGGCGAAGAAGATACCTTCTTCGTCGCTGACCTTGGCGAGGTCTACCGACAGCACATGCGCTGGAAACTCAACCTTCCCCGCGTTAAGCCGTTCTATGGTGAGTTCCCGGTCCATTCCGCTGCTCGCGATATTCCGTCGACGAGAGGAGGCGCGACTTTGGAATCAGAAACTAACTCGCTGCCCAGCCGTCAAGTGCAACCCCGATCCCAAGGTCCTTGAGCTCCTGGCGGCTCTCGGCACTGGCTTCGACTGTGCTTCCAAGTGGGAGGTCGAGCAGATTATCAAGATGGGCTTGGCCCCTGAGCGCATCATCTACGCCCAGCCCTGCAAGACCAACTCGTACGTGCGCTACGCCAAGGCCCAGGGCGTCAAGCAGATGACGTTCGACAACGCCGACGAACTCTACAAGATTGCCAAACTCTTCCCCGAGGCCGAGCTCTACCTACGCATCATGACCGACGACGAATCGAGCCTCTGCCGCCTGAGCATGAAGTTCGGCGCCGCCAAGGAGCACACGAGTGGCCTCCTCTCTGTCGCCAAGGATCTTGGTCTGAACGTCGTCGGCGTCAGCTTCCACGTCGGCTCCGGTGCCTCCGACCCGATGGCATTCTACAAGGCTGTCTATGATGCCTACGAGGTGTTTGAGCAGGGCCGTGCCTACGGTTTCAACATGAAGGTGCTCGACATTGGCGGCGGGTTTTGCGGCGATACCTTTGAGGACATGGCGGCCGTTCTTCGCGAGGCCCTGGACGAGTACTTCCCGCCCAACAGGAACGTCAGCATCATCGCCGAGCCCGGCCGCTACTACGTCTCCTCGGCCTTCACGATTGCCTGCAACGTCATTGCCCGTCGTACCGTCGAAGACCCTACGGCCGTGAACAACAAGAGCTACATGGTCTACATCAACGACGGCCTCTACGGCAACTTTTCAAGCATCATGTTCGACCACCAGCATCCCGTTGCCAAGATCTTGCGCGCTGGCAAGAGCATCTTCCACGACCTCCCATCGGCCAACGCGTGCCCCGAGGGCCAGGGGATCCGCTACTCGGTGTGGGGACCCACTTGTGACGGCATTGACCGCATCACGGAGAGTATCTCGTTCGAGCATGAGCTCGATGTCGGCGACTGGCTGTACTTTGAGGATATGGGCGCTTACACCAAGTGCTCTGCCACCAAGTTCAACGGCTTCTCCGACGAACATGACGTTATCTACATCTGCAGCGACCCTGGGGCCAAGGCTCTTCTCGGCCTCTAGGTCTGCCAGCTTTCTTTTCGTGGGAGAGGCTCTTTGTTCTTACGTTTTCGTTTCTGTTTCCCTTCGTTGCAACGGATAGAAGCTGGAAGAGTGTATGAACGGAAAAGTTGGAAAATGGATCATGGGCAAAATAATTCCATGTTTGTCAGGTCACTAGTTATTTAGACACGGAGTGGCAATAGTCTGTCTTTCTTGTTAAGTCTTTTTTGTCTGGTTCCTCCTACGGAGACGACACGCTTGCGAGAGCCGACAATGAGCCCGAAGTGATGTGATGGTAATATGTTCCCTTACAATAGGCATTTTTCCCTTCCTCTTTTGTGTTCCTGAGAAGTAAGAAACGAACCAAGTCGGTTCCGGAGAAAAGGCCCAATCATTTTATAAACACGAGATGCCAATCGATCAGGCGGAATATTCCTATCGCTAGCCTTTGCACGACGGCCGCTGTATTAATTACCGACTGGGAAGTATGACTGGTCTATCTATGCATGCGATGCAGTTTTAATCACCTACGTGTTCCGATCACGTCCTTCCATCTCCTTTCGTCTTGTGTCGGAATAATAAGCCCCCGCCTCTCGACGTATCGCGAGGAGCTGCCATCCAAACGATGGAGTTCCGACTGTCCAGGAATGGGCTCTCTTTTCTTTCCATCCACATGACCGCTCTAACACACCAACGCTACCTCCCAACCGTTTCCGCTCGTCATACCGTCGGCTTGCCATATCTCTCGTCAAACCATACCGTCCCTAACGGACCATTAAGCGCTAACGGTGCAGTTGCTTTCCGTTGTATGCAGATACTTATTTTGCCATGATCATTCCCGTTTTAACCCTAGCGTCGACTGGGACTCCGATCTCTCCGAGAAACGAGACTCTGTGCCGTGGCCTTGTCATAGCCGATTACCCTCGTCAAGTAGGCCATCCTATGCATAGTTAGTACACGATGATCAAACAACCTTGCGAAACCGGTCTAGCTGGTGGGGGAAAAAAAAGGGTGCAAAACGTACTTCTCCTCCAAGGCCTCCTTCTCCCGAACCTCCTCAAACCTAGCCTGGCAGTCCATCCACGTCTTGGCGCGAGATTTGGGGTCGATCCGCTTCACCGTAAACTTGAACCGACCCGTGACAGGTCGATGGTCCGAGACGCGGACCTCGTGCCGGCTATAATCGAGCTGCTTGATCCTGCCGCCGCCGCGGTAGAGCAGCCGGTCGCACCACGCCGGGGAGCGGCGCTTCTCGCTCGTGTCGAACGTGTCGGTCCCTACGTCGTACTTGTACGTCGGCGCAAAAGTGATGGGCATCTCGTCGAAAGCCCGCAGCCGGAAGCCGGGGTTGCGGCGCCGCGCGACAAGTAGCTGGTCGCGTTCCAGGAGCTTGGCGAGGTTGTTCTGCTTCACGGCTATGACGACGGTATCCCGGGACATGGTGTCGACTCGGTAATTCAGGTCGCCATGGAGCAGGCAGAGCTCGTGGTCGAGGATCATGGAGCCGTCTCCGCCGCCCACATAGCTGTTGATGCGCGTCTCGGGGTCCCGCTCGACGGTGAAGGGCTGGGCATCCAGAATCGCAGCAACGTCGTTGTGGCGGCTATTCGCCTGGGATTGTCCCGCGGCAAGATGACAGTTGATGAAACACATGGATGTGTCGTCGACTAGGAATCGCACGATAATGGCGCCCTTGTTGCCGTGGAGTCCGCCCATGCCGCGCTTGACCTCCGACGAGCTCAATTGCCGGATTCGATCGCGTATCGAGGCCTTGACAAAGATGCACGTGAACAGACCGACAAGCGTAGATGTATGAAGCAGATGGTACAGGTCCTCGCGCGGCATATAGTCGTCAAGGCTCTTGAGGAGAAAATCGCGCCAGTTGCGATATTGATGGCTCATGCGCTCCTGGTCTGAACCTTCCTTCTTCTTGGATTTGAGGAAGCGTTCTGGTCCCATGTCTTAGCAGTTTGTCCCTAGGGGCTCCCCCTCATAGTTGCGAAGGATTTACTTACTAGCTGTCGCGGTCTTGTCTTCCAAGTCAACGAGTTCTTGGAAGCTAAACACTATGATGTCTGGTGAGCCGCTGTACTGCAGAAGATTGGGAATAAAGGCGGAGTCTTCGTCCGAGTATCGGAGGCTGTGCGGTGTTGACGCCCCGGCATTCCAGGTCATCGCCATGACATTCAAATCCTCGAAATGACAGAAGCTGGGTTCATGGGCCTTCATGTGGGCCTCATACCAGTCGTCTTGCAGCAGCCCATCCCACAACCGGAGCATGTTGTCGGCCCCAAGGGAGACGACCTGTAGCCGGTTGAGTCTGTACACGCTCGAAGGGTCCGTCGCAATCTTGACCACGGGGTTTTCGTGAGCTTGCCACTCCTTCTTGATTAACCAGGGCGTGGGTTCGATGTCGTATACGCAGACCTTGCCGTTGTTGAAGCCTGCCCATAAATAATTGCCCACACCGGTCAGCGTATTGATTTTGAAGCTAGTGATGTTGTGGACGGCGACGCAAGAGTAGTCCCTGGTGCTGTATACGCTGATCTTCCCATCACTGTGGCCGAAGAAGGCTTTTCCTGGCTGCGACCGGAGGAGAGTCCCAGAAGAGACGTCTCCTGCGTTATCCTGCATGAGCGGCCGTACGAGAACCTGAAACTGCGTCTCGCCGGCCATGGTTGGCGCAAAGACGCGAATCTCCTTGCCTGTCGCATGCCACAGCTCGCTTCCTATCACCATGGAGAACGTATGATTTTTGGGGACTCGGTAGATTTGATGCGGGTTCCTGTCCAGGTTTGGCGTGTGTTCGTCATCGGGTCCCCAGACGGCTATGGTGCCGTATTCATCCAGTGTCCAGAGCTCGTTGTAATGCCGATAAATCTTGACGACTTCGTGGCGGGCGTGGACATTGCCCTTCTTGGCCACCACACTTTGTGTGGCAACATCAACTTCCATAATCTCACCAGCATTATTCCCAATCCACAAGCGTTTGCCTTCCTCGTCGACGTTGGCGCCTGGTTTGAATGCCAGTGCCGTGGCCCTGACACCTTCTCCGTGGGAAAGACTCATCAACATCTCTCCATCGCGGACGTTCCATAGTCGGGTGAGAAGGCCCGTGGTACACACCAAGTCGCCGCACACGTCGAACAGACGTGTATCGTATTTAGTCGCCAACTCGTGGGCCCCTTGCTTGATGTATGGTGGTCTACGGTTTATGTTCGAAGGATCTGGGTATCCAGAGATTGTTACCTCAGGTTTCGAGCTCGGTGGCTGGGAGGTGGTGGTAGGCGTCGAGAGAGTAGGTATGGAATGATGCACCGACGGTCGAACTTCCTGGGCGGCGCTCCGATCTGATGTCCGTTCCACCACGGTGTTCGAGCGTCCCGGTATCGGACCCGGGGGAGGGAGAATCTGCGAGGTGGGCGTGGACACTACCCGTTTCGGCGCAGAGGGAACCTCGCGGGTTAAGACCGGTACTGTGGCGAGGCGTGGCGGCCGGGGCGGCGGTTTCATGGCGTAGCTCTGAGTCTCCTGAACGGCAGTGGGCTCGGGCACAGTTTGCGGTCGCGAAGGTAGCGCAGGCGGCGCCTCTTCGCCAGTTAACTGGGACACTGTAATTCGATCTCTGGCAGCGTCGGCCACCCCATTCTCGCGATGTTTCCTCGGCAGCAGGGAGTGATGCAAAGGCGGCGGTTTGAACCCAATGTCTGCTACCTTTGGGCGTGGCACGTCTGGCTGCACAACATACGACTTGGGCCTCGCAGGTAGCGGGGGTATTTCGCCGTTTGTGCTTCCCGGGCTAGTGGGCGGGCTGCCGAAGGGCGATGTTCCCTCTCGAGACGGTTTCCTGGGGTCGGGTACTGCGCGCACGTGATCAACGTGGGGTGGGACATGCGACTGCGGGGGAACCAAGGGCTTTGGTTTTGCGCCCCGGCTAACCGGCGGCGGAGGTGGTTGCCTGGATTCTCTTTCCCTTCGCAGCTCTGCGGATCTTCGGGGGGGAGGAGGCGATGGAGCTTTGGTCGGATTGGAATTGGAGTTGGAGGTGGGATTTGGCTTGTGTGCCGGCCTAGGTTCGCGGACAGTCCTTGAAGGGCTCGGCGACCTGAGGGGCCGTGGAGGGACCACGGGAGATGCAGGTGCTGATACGACGGAATCGGGGTTTAAGAAGGTAGCAGATTCATTCTGAGACGGTCTCATGCCCAGGGCTTTCGGTGGAGACAAGGGCGGTTGGACCATGACCGAAGGGGGCGGCCTAACGGGCTTGGGGCTCAAGGGAGGCGGAGGGGCCCCGGCACGGCCGGGTAAGCGAGAAGCCAGCTCCTGCTGTGGTAGAGGATGGTGTGTTGCGGGGGTGAGAAGACGGTCAACCCGTGGTTTGGGGGGTGGTGGTCGCATTCCATGAGGGGTTTCTTGGGGTGTCCGTACATCTCGAGGCTGATCTGGTTTCGGGGAAGGAGACAACGCCCGTGGGGGCGTTGGGCCTGAGCTCGGCTCGGAAGAGGTATTCATGTGCATGTTCTCGAACTTGGCTCGGAGGGAGGAGACGGGTCTCTGCAAGTGAAGTGGTAAGTAAAACGAGAGGGGATCGGTCGAAATGGGGAATTAACAACTCACGATGGACGAGCCATCTAGCCCGTTCATGTCAGGGGACGCCATGACGAAGACGCAACGGAGTCGATCAAGCCGGTAAGCCAACAAGAACCTAAAGAGTGGAGGAAAGTCTCAGAACCAGAATGACCATAATCCTAGCTTCGCAGAAGCCCGCTCTCCTATCATGAGGGGAATGGAAATAAGCCGGCGTGACGGGGTTCCTATCGTCCCCTGTGGAGGCTGTCTCGCTGGTAAAGCTCCGAGGCAGCAGGCGATGATGAAGAAACGGCAAAAGACGCGGCAAGGAAATGGGTGCAGCGCGCAGAGGCCCTGGGATGACGCAGAGCGATGGTTCGAGCTAGAGTTGGGCCTGAACTGGGAACGAGAGACGGCGTGGGGAAGAGTTTCTGTCGTAGTCTTGATGCAGGTCTCGGCATAATGAAGTGACGCTTCCACTCGATCTGAGGCTGGCTGACGCTTTGTTGTGCTAATTCTTCGGGGGATCAGAGGACAAGCATCGGGTGCAAAGCCTGCGATGACGGGGTGCTGGTGCTGTCGTCGGGACAGAAGTAGGTAATGGAATGGCCACTGCTGGCTTGGCACTTGAAATCAGTTGAATCCAGGGAGCGACAGTATCCCGTAGCGCATTGTCGGTGTCCCTTGCCAGCTTCGTGGAGATAATGTGGTCGATATGTTTTGGGGCGACAAACTCCCAATACAGGCCTGGATATGAGGAAGGGAGAAGCTCCGGACTGTTTCATGTCCATCCAAGTTTAATGGACTCCCAGGTTTCGTCCCTAGGTACGAAGTACGTCTTATCGATACCGCGTCATTCCTCAGGGAGGTACTCGATACTTTTCAACATCATCACACGACCAGGAAATCCACGTACAGAGTACCAGACACTTGGTAAGATGCCAAACTTAATCTACCTTTTCTATCTCACTTGCTCGTACTTAGTACGAATAAGCATCGCACCGTCCCTCTTATTCTCCTCATCCGATGTTCCAATAACTAATTTATACCTAGGTAGGTAGCCTGAGATTTGTTGGTGTCTTTCTAGTGTCGAGGTAGGTACAGTACATGGTACACAATCTGCTCTGCCGGCTTGGCAGCGAGCGGGGCACAGTTCTAGGCCGTTCAGATTGCTAACAGCCAACACTGGGCTTCTGCCTACCTACGCGGGAGGGAGCGTTTATAGGTCAGAGCCCGATGACTGGTCAGACTGTCGACAGGCTTAGAACTTCATGTTGACAGCTGTACCTCTGACCTGATCTGGTCAGAGCAAAATCTTTTGTTCAAGCTCTGACCTATAACCACCCCCTCCCGCGTAGGTACTTAGACTCGGCCGGTCATTGAAATGATACTGGTACACTACCACGCATTCACCACTTCTTAGGCTCGAAGTGCAACGGAGGCCACACGTACTCGTCGACATCCTCATACGTATCAACCTCTGTAATGTGATCCTCATCTTCGTCATCTTCGCAATATGCAAACAGTGAATCATCGTCATCTAGGCCGAGGTGGTCAATATATTTGTGTCGAATTTCCTTCCACGTCTTTCCGGGTATATCACGGCGAATGTCGCTGCCAATGAATGGCGAGTCTTTCTTTTCTTCGTAATCGACACCTGATCCTCTCTTGACGACGACCATGAGTTCCTTGGTTATCTCGCCGTCCGCCATCAGTTCCGCATCCTCTGTCAAGCCAAAGGCTTCTCGTGCCCCTCTGTCTTGGGGCGCCTTCTGTTCGAATCGCGTACGCCTGCTCGAGTTCAGAACGGAACCTGGGTGATCAGACACGGTTGACCGGTAGATGGTGACTGAAGGTTTTGATGGAGCGCCGTCCCTGTCCTCCAAGACGTTCTGCCAGTGTGCTGGTTGAGGCTTACGCCAGTATCTGTGTGTCTCGACTTCGTCGCCAAAAAAGTCGGGCAGATCAGGTTTTGCAAACCCCAGGACATCCGAGCGGTGGCTGATGTACCGGAGTTCCCTCCACCCACAGCTCTCTCGTATGAGGCCGTCGAGAGTATCATAGCTAACGTCCATCATGCGGGTGCCAAGAACTGTGAGTATATCGAGGCGAAGGCCTGGAAGGAGTCTGAGCGTGGAAGCCAGACGATAGTAGACATCATCATCTTCGAAACTGAGCATAAGAGGATCGCCCAATACGCGTACGTGCCGGATTGTAGTGAGAGTCGGAGTAGGCAACGCCGTCAATTTGTCAAGCATCGTCTCAGGATCCTCAAAACTGAAAAGGACTTGGCTGATCCAGGTGTTCCCAATCTCCATTTTCGCCCGGCGACAAGTTTTGAGAAGGGCGAGAGCGTTTGGAGCGGGCCTGATCCGGACACAATCTATTCGACCGAGTGCTCTGTCGCCGTAAGCGAGCCTCGTAGAAAAGAAGACGTGTGAGTATATCTTATTGCGAAGTTCTTGGGGGAGGACCTGAAAGAACATGCTCTCTCCCTGTGGCTCGGCTACGAAGCCTGGCTGGCCTGCGGTTTTTGGCTTGGGCCTTGACTTCTTCTTCTTCCGTGATTTTGTCATGGCGACCAAGGTCTTCGTTTCGTCGAACTAATGGGCGAAGTAAAAGGAACGAGTTCTGATATTTGTAAACAGCAATTCGATCGGTAAAGCTGTTTTGATTGATCTAGGTTGCTTTAGAGGGCCTGACTACAGTCGTGATTACTTAGGCTCCTTACCTCTCTCTAAGACATATCACCTGACCTGCCTATCAAGTTGGAGTCGACGAAGAACCTTGGGATTGAAGAGGCCGTACACTATATGACGTCCAATACATGTACTGAGGGCTCTCGGGAGTAAGGCGACCGCCGCTTGTGCGTCGGCGATCGTGTTCCTGTACTTCGTAGGTACACGACGACGTAGTGTACGTCGCGTTCGTCGATAGTGGCGTGTGTTCCAATGCACGGACCAGCCACCCTTCCGGCGGATCGGATCATGTCATCTCATATGTACCTAGGTAAGCCGTCCGTCTTTTTCCCTTTTTTAGACCTTCACATCATCCCACTCACAATTGCTAGGAAATATCCTTCTCAATTTCCGCTCATAACCCAAGCTAGCTGTCCAAAATGAACACGGTAAGTCTTCGGGGTTCCGCGTCTCTGCTGTCTCTGCCCAGGCCGTCGACAGACTAACCAAATCAACGCATAGGTCAAGTCGTTCTGGTAAGCGCGCGCCGACGCCTCCAATTTCCAACACCCACCAAGCTGCCCAGTCTTCTAACCTTACCTTCTCCGCTTCTCCAGGGTCGGAATGACCTCCCTCTGCGTCGGTACGTTGTTCACGATACCTCCGAAAACAGTCACATAAGGCTGACGTGCCAATTCGAAACCCCCTCATTAGCCGGCGGTGGCGCATACTACTTTGCGAAAAAGGGCATCGACGCGGATCGCAGGGCCAAGCTCGAGGAACGTCGCCGGAAACAAGAGAGGATTAACAAGATGCAGGAAGCAGAGGGGTTTTTGGGGCCAGCGAGGACTGACCTGGCTGGCTCTCCAAGTCAAGAGTCGGGAGCCGATCCAGCGCCCACACGCCATGCCCCGACGACCGAGGGCCAAAGGGTGGCCGAAAAGAGCAAATACGAGAGCAGCAGGCCATTTGTAAGTCCCAAGGGAGACCGCTTCTCCTGAGCTTGGGCCTACACCGGCCCCGGAAAAGGTGGTAGTTGTAGTGTGGTGATCCTGCACCATGACTGTCAACGAGGCCACCCTGGAGGAATGCGAGCGTCGGAACCCACCGGGACAGGCTTCCCGTCCTTCTGCTTCGTACCGGCCGCCAGTACACATGCTCTTGTACCAATTGTAGCAATACTTGTCGCCTGAGGGGTGGGTGGAGTAACGACCGACACTTTTTTACCACTCTAATCTGTCTATCCACTACCTACCATTAGCCTTGGGAAAGGAGCCGTCTGGGGATTTCTACGTCAGTCCGAGGAAAGACGAGGTGTTTCTGTGAAGGCGTATGCCGCCTCGGAACCTCTCGTATAACGTGTGGGTGATGTCAAAACGAATGGGAAAATACTCTGCTCCATACAGAACCATGCACCATCTTTCAGCAATTGTGCCACTAATATATCACATGATATGAAGTGGGAGACACGAAATGAATCAATGAACTTTCTGTATATCTAAACGAGAATCATCTAGCACGCAGACCACTTGTCAACAGCATTACTGAACCATGACCCTGAAGGCTACCCACCACTTTGGACCATATGAAACTTCCAGGGCATGGGCAGTGAAAGTCAACACATGCTGTCGCCGGGGAATCGGGGTAACATTCGTCCACATATATGATGTTTTCGTCACTCTGGTGGTATCCTGTAGGCTGTTGGAGGCCGTTGATTCTGTACGGTACCTAGGTACTCATGACGTTGCTTACATAATAGTCCTCATCAATCAGCCTGCAGTTCGGATGCCGCAAAAACTGTCCTTCCGGTTCCAAGCTCAACCTTGCATTGAGCTTCTCGTCGCTAATAATTCTTGCTTTCGTCACGAGCGTCTGGGTAGCACGACAAGCGCAGTTCAAAGTCGCCCGATCCTTCCCCTTTTTCAACCTACCCACCACAGCCCCGGAAGAATAATGGCATCCTTATCGGCATCATCTCTTGCATCGGCACTTCCGAAACCCAAATACACAGGCGAAGATGAGGAGCCGCCTTCGCGTGGCCTCCAGCGCGGCCCGCGCGTCGTCGGTGTCGGACAAATCGACGAAAGCCAAATCGTGTTAAGAAGGTCAGGACCTCCACCGTACCAGCAGAGAACCGGATGGCGACCGAGGGCGCAAGAAGACTTTGGCGATGGAGGCGCTTTTCCCGAGATTCCCGTCGCCCAATACCCCCTGGACATGGGCAAGAAGAAAGCCACTACCAGCAACGCCTTGACCGTCCAAGTCGACGCCGAGGGCAAAGTTGCCTACGATGCCATAGCCCGACAGGGCCACAGCGCTGATCGAATTATCCACACCTCCTTCAAGGACTTGATCCCACTACGACAGCGCGCCGACGCGGGCGAGATCGATCTCAGTCGACCGAGTGCAGAGGAGGTGGCCAAGGCCACAGAAAAGACCAAGAATGCCCTGGCCGCCCTCGTCAGCAGCGCCGTCTCGGCACAAAAACCGAAGAATGTCAACGTTGGCCCACGAAGAGAGGCGACTTTTGTTCGTTACACCCCAGCCAACCAGATGGGCGACAACTCCAAAAAGCAGGATCGTATCATGAAAATCATCGAGCGACAAAGAGATCCAATGGAACCTCCCAAGTTCAAACACAAGAAGATTCCCCGGGGTCCGCCGAGTCCACCCCCACCCGTCATGCACTCCCCTCCTCGGAAACTTACCGCCGAAGACCAAGAGATGTGGAGGATCCCGCCACCCGTCTCCAACTGGAAGAACCCCAAGGGCTTTACTGTGCCGTTGGACAAGCGGCTTGCCGCTGACGGGAGAGGGTTGCAGGATGTGACTATCAACGACAAATTTGCTCAGTTCTCCGAAGCGCTCTACGTCGCCGATCGGCACGCTCGCGAGGAAGTCCGGCAACGTGCACAGATGCAGCAGAGGCTGGCCGAAAAAGAAAAGGCGCAGAAGGAGGAGAATCTGCGCGTGCTGGCGCAAAAGGCGAGAGAAGAACGGTCCCGCGGAAACCGTCGACGCTCTGGCTCCGGCTCCCGGTCGCGGTCTCGTTCTCGTTCCTACAGTGGCTCCGACTCGGAGGGTTCTGCCAGCGACGACTCGGAAGTCCGCGAACGAGAGGAGGCTCGACGGGAGAGGATGCGGGAAGAAGAGCGGAAACTGCGACAGTCGCGCATGGGTACCGAGAGGCGGATCCAAGTCATGGCCAGGGAACAAAACCGGGATATCTCGGAGAAGATCGCCCTCGGGCTGGCGAAACCGACCCAATCCAAGGAAGCCATGTACGACTCCAGGTTATTCAACCAGACGAGCGGCTTTGATAGCGGGTTCAACGAGGACAACCCGTACGACAAGCCGCTCTTTGCGGCGCAAGATGCCATCAGCAGCATATATCGACCCCGGGCGAACGTGGACGACGAGGAGGACGAGGCGGCTGGGGATAAGGAGATGCAAAAGATCCAGAAGACAAGCCGATTCGGAGAGGTTCTGGGTAGGGGGACGTTCAAGGGGGCGGAGGATGCCGAGGTCAGTTTTTTTTCCCGCGACATGTTCGCTATGTTCGCTCTTACTAACATGTCTTTTTTTAACAGGCACGAGAGGGGCCCGTCCAATTCGAAAAGGATGCAGGAGACCCATTTAACGTAGATAAGTTTCTCTCCGAAGTCGAGCAGAGTACCGCGGCCAAGAGAGGCTATGGCCTGCAGGAAGAGGAGTCACGAAAGTCGAAGAAGACGAAGCTGGACGAGGATGAAGATTAATAGACCAACAGTCATTCCGAGGAACAATATCGCGGCCATTGATTAAGCTTGGGGCGAGGGGGGATGCCTTGGCTAGTCTATGCCATCCTAGTCTGACCGACAGCCTCAGTAATAGCTCTTCTGAATACATGGATCTGCCTGTAGGAAGGCCAAGCAAGTAACAAATGACAATCTAATCACCCACTACGACGCTAGTCATGAAGATCTCCTGGGGCATTTACGTTGTATAGGAGTAGGCTTTTCCAGGATTTCATGTGATGGCTAAATACTGCGCGATCGGATCTCCAATTATCGCCTCCTAGTCCAACTGATATCAAGGGGCGCCCTATCCCTGGATGGCTAGGTAGGACGTCAAACTAGACAACGAGATACCATCCTTTGAATAGACCTGTATCCGTCCTGCATGTGAGCGACTCTAGGTGACTAGCCGACAATGTTTGATACCCTGATCCTCAGGACTGGCAGGTTTGTCACCCAGCTCCGAACCGACAATCACTTAAAAGTCCAGACCAAGGCCTGGGATCATGAATGCAGGTTGTCTTCGAAGTACGGTCAAGCAATCAAGTCGCCGAACACCCGGTCGACCTCAATCTCATGATACTAACAAGATGTTATTCTGCACATCCAACCCTCGGCCATGTTTTACAAAATATATAACATCCTACCGGGTGCTCTCAACCCGAAGGCTATGGTATAAGCGGGGTGGTTTTTCTATCCTGTATCGTTTGCCCGGCAACCCAGCCCAGCAACGAGTCTATCCCCATCCCAGAAACAAGGGGAGAAAAAAATAACGCCGTGCCATGCGCAAATGCCTGTCCAGCCTCGGGTGGACAACCCAAGAAAAGTCGTATGCTGTACAAAACCGCCTCATCGCACCATTCCGACAAGTCGTTTCGTCGAGTGGCCACGAGGCGGTGTTTCTCGGCTGCTAGCCCTTTTTTACCCTCCTACCATCCTCCCCATCGTAGGGACTCTAGTCATCCCCCGGACTCCTCATGTAAGCGTCGATCGCAGCACTGAAAGCCGCAAAGGCAACGCAGCCTCCTGCCGCGGCCTGCGGGCCGGCATTCCTCGCGAGAATGCCGCCGGTAAGGCACCCGGCGGCAGCACCGTTGTACAGGTCGTTCTTGGCCCTGATGCCCTCGATGCCGCACTCGATGCCCGAGAAGAGGGCGCCCACTTTCGCAAAGTTGCGCGCCATGCTCCACGATCGCGATCCCATGTCTTTGAAGCCGATTTTCAGTTGCTGCCGCAGCGGGAGAGAGCTGACTGGCGTTGCTGTCCCGCCGGGAACCGCTGTGTGGAAGGGGGTGTCGTAAGACATCTGTTTCGCGTTTGTCTCTTGTCAGTAAAGGAAAGACGAAAAAGGGAAAAGTAAAGAGACTGGTTGAGGATGTGAACATACCGAAGCCATGAACATGCCAAACACGCCACCCATGCCGAATCCCATACCCCCGGCCATTATACTTTTCGCGAAGCAGTTGTCCATCCCTTGTCGAATCTGTCCAGGTTTCAATTTGTGTCAGCTTGATCTCTTGTCTCCCCTCGCGAGCGTCGACACATGGCGCAGACATAAGACAGAATCCGGCTGCTGATTGCGACCAGGCAGCTAGCTCATGGGTTGGAGGGGGCGGCGGGCAGACATACAAGCTTCTCATAGTGCTCCGGACCTGGCGAGGCGCCACCTCCCGCGGGGAAATTCATTGTGGTGCTTGAAGTGCTAGAGATGTTGGTCTTTGCGAAAAGATAAAAATGGAGCGCGTGGCACGGGCGAAGGAAAGGTTTAATTCGTGCGAATACGGTGCGATGGAGGTTGTCGCAAGTCTTCCAGAAGCCCATAACGACTTGAGTAATTCTGCCATCTTTGACCGCCCTAAAATTTTGACCCACTCAATTCTGCAGGTGTACATCGCCACACCGATGTGACCCACGGAGTATACCTACGTATTCGGTACATCTGTACCGTATTCGCAAAAGGCACGGCACGGCCTAATGAATGTCTGCCGTTGATGCTCTGTATGAACCCCGAAGCCGTCTTAATCAGCCTTCAAACGGCTCCACGGATACCGCGGTAAAACCATGCCGGTGAAGTTTGTGTCGTAACCTCAGTGTTATGTTCAATGCTTCTGTCTAAACCCCCGAGTGCCGCTGACCGTCTGCTGTCTGTCAACGGCGCATGCTCCTGATGATATTCGTTCATTCTGTCCTGGGCGACAACAGGGTTGCCTAACTCACGTTTCCTATGGAAAGAATGATATGATTCCTCCTGATATAAAATATGAAGCTCCGCTACTGCAATGGCGGCCCCTCTTTGGGTTCTTCTCATGCGCCTTCTATACATGCCTACCTCATACATGCGTTACACTTGCTCCTCTGAGAGCTATCATCTAGCGCAAAAACAAGTCCCCAGCACCGTTGCGCATAGTGCGAGTGCGGTCTACATGATCCAGCCCCAGAGCGTCATCGGAAGTTGCCATGTTCCACACAACATCATCTGTTGACTCAAGTGTCAGCGCCATTCCAGGACCGCGGCATAAGGAGAAGGGAGGGGGCGGGAAATAATAATGAACAGGGACCTGATCCTACCATCGTTCAGGTATTGGGCCTTGGAGAACTGTGATCTCCTGACCACCGCGATTTTGATCTTCTCAAAGCTCTTCCCCTTGAGACCTGTCCGTTTCTCGAGTCGCTTCTTCGTATCTGAGAATTTCTCGCCCTGCTTAAACGTTAGCATGGCCAGCATCTCATCCAAGGGGACTGACTGGTGTTCCAGTGCCCAACACTGCGCCCATTCGCCTGACATACCTCTATCAGCAAAAACTTGAACGGGATGCCATGGCTACGTGAAGGCTCGTTCTGGAAATGGAACACCGGGATGAAATGGTTCTCGTCGGCCGTCAGTTCTTCTTCGGGTACCCTTTCCGCCAAGAGAGCGCTGTATTCGTTCAGGCTGATGACCGGATACTCGCGCGTCAGTTCACGGTAGAACTTGTTTTGGCTGGCTTCGTAGACGCGAATGCGACCACCCTCGGCCTCGTCGGGAATCTCGGCTTTCTTGACGAGTGCTTGGATGAGGTCATCAGTGGTGCCGTTCTTGGGGACAAGAACATCATAAGACTCCTAGGGGACCGTATTAGCTATACAAGCATCAAAGTCAGCACCGCTATCCAGGCCTACCTCTTTCGTGATGCCTTCGCTGAGCCAGCTGATCTTAACGCTCTTCTTCGTGTCCAGCTCAGCAAGGCTCATGTCCAAGACCTCAAAATAAAAAGCATCGGATCGCTGGCTACTACTGAGGTGGCTGAAGCCAGTCGGATTCAAAATCGACTGCAAAGTTTGATTCTGCCCGCGCTTAACGGGGGCTCTGGGGTTACCAGTTGAGGCGTTCACGGTCCAGAACCGGAGATGGGTCGGTTGCCATTCGATACATTCAGCCACCCGCTCCGCCAGGGCATCGTAGGTGACCTTCGAGTTGAGGACAAGCTCGAAAGGAGGATACTTCTCATTGTCCGTCCGCGTCGGGTGTGGGTGGAGCTTGACCGTCTTCTTGTTATGGAGAAAGTCGTAATAGTCTCGCGCGTCCTCGTACCGGTCGGTCTTCTTCGTCCTATCGGGTTTATCTGTTAGCGAATATCTTGCGCCTATCGACTGTGCTACCCACAGGTCCTCTGTCGAGTGTTTCTCGTTCAGGCCAAGACGCTTCTCAAGGTAATTCCTATCTCCCTTGCGATCAGGGTTGCGCTGGAAGCAAATAATGTCGCCATCCTGCAGTTCGGCCGCCTTCAATGTCTGCTTGGGTTTCAGAACCTCAATCATGTTCGGCTTGATTTCCTGTTGCGAGAAGAAGAAATGAGTTAGACGGTGGTCGGAACAAATATCAACTAGATCAAGCTCACCTCGAAAAGGAAAATCTTCTCCTCGGGCGGGAGCTTGTCGCCCCAACCCATTTTTGCCATGATCAAGGGCACAAGCTCTTCAACCTTCTTTTCTTTGCTGATGTAGACATGGCTGATACCGCGGAGGGCCTGGGCTTCGACGTCAAAATGCTTGAGAAACAGCAGAATCAGATCATTTTTCACCACGATGCCGCTGGGGTGTGCCTCGTGGGTAGGCCAGACGGCCTTACCGTCGGCAGTGGTCTCCTCTGCGACTTCGGCCCAGAGCCGAAGGGCCTGGTCCCTGTGCGCCGTCGCTCTCTGGAACGTCTCCTCCACCGTTGGGGTCAGGTCCATGATGGGCTGGTCCGGGCGAATGGTCTTGTTCTGCCGGTTGACCATGACCCAGCAGCGGACTTTGTGAGGTTCTTGGTTGAGGTCCTTGGCAATCATGGCCACCAGTTGCTCCATGGATAGATTGCGAAGAACTCGGTAGAATCGAGGGGCGGCTGGATCTTGGGTTTGGGGATCGGCGTCGAAAACGGTCAAATCGGTGCCTCCGTGATGCCTGAAGGTCTCCTCCGTGATGACCTTGACACCGATGTAGAGATGCTGTTCCTCTCGCTCTTTCCTCCGAGCTTCGCGCAATATTGTCTCCTCTTCGATCTTGTTTCTCAAGTGCCTCGGGATATCGTCTTGGGTGACGGGGCAAAGGATCTTGTCCAGGCGGGACTGCCGAATATACACCAACATGTATGCGCTGTTCTGACGCATGACGGGGGTCCTCTTTTGGAGCGGGGCTCTATTGACTGTTCTGCACTCGCCCCCAAAGTTCTCCTCCAGAACCTCCCGCATTGTCGCCTTGGTAACCTTGTCATCGTCGTAGCGATAGAACCAACCGTCTTTGTTCGGCTTGAGGAAGGCGTAGTAGTGACCAGCGTTCAGATCGCCGCTGTGGACTAGAACGCCGTGCAATTGGTATGTCCAGGATTCAGATTTGTCGGCATCCTCTACAAGGTACGGTGCGGCGTCAAAAACTTCGGGGAATTCGTAGCGATCGTTGATCTTCATCATCATGTCGCGCTGGATGTCGTACTCAAACCGCTTCAGCTGGAGGTGCAAAACGTCCGGGAAGCTGGTGAAGATAACGCCCTTGTTGGCGTCTTGCAGCTTGTATTCGTCGCCCGCGTAGTATTGGTTCTCCCCGTCCATCTTCTCAACCTCGATGTAATCCTCGAAACTTTCCAGGAGGTTCTTGTTGCCGCTAACGTTGAGTTGGATGTCCCAGAAGTCCTCGATGCGGCTGGATTCGTAGTCGACATTGACACAGGAGATGTACGTCTTGATCTTGCCGCTGAACATCTCAGGGAGGACCTTCTCAGCAGGGCTGCCCTTCATCTTCTCTTCCATCCGCTCCATTAGCTTTCTCGACAGCTCTTGCACGTCTTGTTGTTCGAAGATATGTCGCGTCTCCCAGCCGAAGGACTTTGTAAGTTCATTTGTTCCGACTGCAGTTTCGGACGTCTGCAGTTGGTAAAAGAGGCGCTGAAGGGTATAAGCACTGTTGCCTAGGCTATCGTCATGTTCGGTGGGGATTCCGTAAATAGCCTGCGGTGGAAAGTTGTCAGCGGTTAGGTCGGGATTAAGGGAGGCATCGTTCGCTGAGAGGTGAACGAAGAAGAAAGGAAAGAAGAGAAAGTAAGAAACGAAAGAAAAGAAACACCGGACCAGTACCGACCTTTCTGAAGGCGTTCGTGAAGTAGAGTGATTGCAAAAGAGAGTTGAGGTAGCATGTGGCTCCCTGGTTCTTCAGACCGACGTAGCCAGTCTCCTTCTTAGAGTCGTAGTTTGTGAAATTGTGCCACAAGACGCCCGTCTCGTCCTCTACAACCCGGACGTAGGCCGTGATGTTCGCCATGTCATTCTCGCAAAGGGGTCGACTGCCGCCTTCGAAGGGCACATTGAACATCTTGCGCAGTTCGTAAAATCGCGTGAAACCCCAATCGGCCTCCTCCTTAGTGAAGCGATGGTGCGCGACATGATGGATGTAGAGCCGGGGATCGTTCGGATTAGAGAGCACTAATGCAAACTGAACGCAGCTACTCCAGTTCTCTGGGATATCCGCAGGGTCTTCAAAGCCGTGTTCGAGGTAGATGGAGCATTGGTCGACGTTGTTTCCGTAAGGAAAGAGTAAAATGCGCCTAAGATGCTGAGTCAATATGATCCGTGGAGAGCGCTGGATGTCGACGGAGCATCGTACCATGGAAAGCCACCGGCTTGGAAGATGGGGCCGTGTTCTCGCTTGTTCAAGCTCCGCCACGATTGAATGGACCACGTATGAACGACATCGTCAAGGATCGCCGGCTCTTCGACGAGCGGAGGTAGAATGAGCTCTCGCATCGCATCATCTAACCATCTCTGGTGTCAGTCGCATTTCAAGGGGAAAGCGTGTAGGACAACCCGGAAGAGGCACATACGGTCCGTGGCAAGTGGTAGGTCTTGCAACTGGTCGGACTCGCTATCGAGATTGTCTGGATTGATGATGGCGATCGATTCCTTCTCGGAGCCGTTGGTAACGCCAACGTATTCATCTGTGTCCACCACCATCTCATTGGGAGACTGGACGTCGTGGTGGTTGAAGCTCTGGGTACAGGCGTGAACGGTCAGTTCAGAAGCCAAGAGAAGGAAGACTGCGACAGATAATGGACTTTCTATTGCGAAAAGGGAAAAGGTATTGACAAAGAAATGATACGTATGACATGATAGGTCCCGAGGTTTTCGACTGGGAGCTTACATACCATGGCTATCAAGGCTGTCCGGCCGGCAGGGCCGAATAACTCTGTAAAGTAGGAAAGCGGCCAGCGGCCGTGGAGAAAGGCGCCTGATGCGCGGGAGCCAGTGGGGAGAAAGTAGGAGGGTAAGAGAGCACGTCACAAGACAAAAGTCAGGGCGTGTGAATGGAGTTTCCTATGCCCAGTGAGCAGAATGGCAGAATAAATTTGGTCTTGGTATCATGAAGATTGTTGGCAGGATGGACAAGAAATATTGGTCCGGAAAACTTCCAAGGAGAGGGGGGCAAGATGAGGTCAACGTAAGGTTAAGTGGAGAGAGTAGGTATAGTACGTACCTCTTCGTGGAATCACAGGCTTGGGTCGGTGTGGAATACCTTAGGTACTTGGGTACTCAAAGCCAGGGTTTTGTTCTTTCTGATTTCCACGTAATACTTCGTACAACGTTAGCATAGTCTCAACTGGGCGGCGCAGGGTAGTTGTGACATCAGTAGTACCTACCGAAAGTGCCAGTTCACCTTCACAAGGATGACACTAAGAGGTAGTCAAGGTCTGACTGTCATGAACCGGTATGCAGGGATAGAGACGGAGCTGTCCAAATTGTTTGGGGGAGATTAGGAATACAAGCGACCTGTTCCAGTTAAAGTGTACGATAGAAGTGGCGGGCAAGGGGCGAGAAGGCCAAGTATTTCGGTGCTGAATACCCAGGCAGCAATTATTACTAGCGGTTTTCAGAGACCAGGAATTAGGTAAGAGAGGGTCCTAGTTATACGAATAAACGTTTGGCCTGTGAGTACTTCACACGGTAGGTACCTACTTCGTAACTGCTTCAGGACAGACACGTCTACGTAGTGATTCCAACAGAAGCAAACGGCATGGTATTCAGGGGAGCTTGCGACTTGTGTTGATATCGACTGTTAGTCCAGTCTGGGTATGTAAGTCTGTAGAACGAAGCATCACCAAATGGAAGTGCTATGATTCTTCAGTGTCTCACCGTAACCACCAACTCTCTTATGTCATATCATGTGAAAGCTGTGGTACCTACGAATAAGTACTTACCTCGTCATCCGCACCGTCCACCTACCTCAGGGCCCCTCCAATGACGTCCTTCCTCCGAAATTCTAGTCGAGAGCAGAACGATAGTTCTGAAAGAATTCTATTACTAAGATACCTCATTCTACCCAGAGACACAAACTAGATGGTTCATACATAAAAGCATAGGACGTCGTACGAGGTGAAATTGAAGCCGGGCAACTGGGGTGGAGAAGATGATAAGAAGTCATTGGCAGGTTATACTTTGAGAATAGGTATTCGTAAAGCTTTCGAATTCGGAATGCATTTCAGTCTTGACAGCGCGGCGCATTTGCCGTTGCCCGCACAACTGGCACGTGTCGAGTTCTACCGGTTGGTCACTCCGCCACGGGTTGTGGGGTAATTAGTAAGCCAGAACGTCGTACGAATAGCCTACCAATGAACGCCTGGCGTCTAATACCCCACCTTTTTAGGTTACCCGATAAGGTAGCGGCACCGGAATTCTCCTCGACAAACTGAGGGCACGGGATTGGATAATCAGTCGACAGCGCCAAAACGATGATCACAAGCTTCATATACTTTTTGCCGCCGACAATCCGACTCCCGTCGACCAGCCGCAGTAATAACTCTATGCGGCTCACGAAGACGTACTTGTCGTAACCGAATCCTCATGGTTACAACTCGCTCGCCGTTTTGTCACTAATGGCAGCATCATGCTCTCCATCGCATTGCCCAGAGCCGGTAGGCGATGCAGATTGACTCATGTCATACCGTCCACGACCACTACTACCGCTCAGCTCTGGTCGCCCTCCTGGGGCTCCAAGCCAGTCGATGCGCAGCCGCAACGGAGGCATATAAACACTCCACCAAGGGCAACTTCGGTCCTGGACGAGTACGCCCCGAGTCTCTCTATTCCCCGTACAGCAGTCGCATGCTAAACAACCCGATGCAGATGGGTTGCAAGAGAGGCCCGACCCATAAGCCTGCGACAGCTCATGGTCTATGGCCGGACTCTCACGGAATCGCGACTTTTAAACTCTGCCAACTACGTACGCACCGAGCTGCCAACCAGGTGCGCACCTTCATACCGTCCTCGCGGCGGGTTTTCCGTTTGGGTCTTTCCATTCTCCAACTAACACTTCCAACCCAGGATTGCACATCGTATACGGGACATGCAGCAGCTCCCATATGGCGTCGCCTCGAATCCGAACATTAACGATGTTTATAACTTGTATAATGAGGCCTTTCACACCTTCCGCAAGATCAAGGAGATCAAAACCCTAGAGGACAACGACCAGCTCTGCTCGGTCATCCGCAAGATGCTCAAAACCCACCTTCCCGTGATCCCCAAGCTTGCCACAGGCATCATCGAAAGCAGTGGCCAGACCGACCGTCATGTTCTCGACGGGTTCATGTACACCATCCTTCGAGCGGTAAGCCTAATGATTTCCCTCGACTATGCGAAACCGCGCCACACTTGACACTGACCCCGTGTTTTGCAACAGAGGATATCCCGTCGCGTCATCGCCGAGCAACACCTTGCCCTCACCGAAACATTCCACTCCGACTGGTTTTCACACGGCGCCAAGCTCTCCGAGACCGAGTTCATCGGGGAAGTCTTCATCAAGTGCGTGGCCAAGGACGTCATCGACCACTGCGCCATCGCAGTCAAGAAACTCGCCCGCTCCACCTACGGCCCAGACGTCCAAATACCCGACATCAAGGTCGACGGCCACCTGGACGCCAGCTTCCCCTACATACTCAGCCACCTTGAATACATCATCGGCGAACTGCTCCGCAACTCGGTCCAGGCCGTCATTGAGCGGAAGCAGCGCCAGGCCGCCGAGGGTCTGAGCGTCGCCTCCGCCCCGCCGCCGCCCATCGAGGTCACGATATGCGAGGCACCGAAGCAGGTCATTATCCGCATCAGCGACCAGGGCGGCGGCATTCCCACCGACGAGCTGCCTTATCTCTGGTCCTTCACCGGCAGCCCGCAAAGCAGCCGTCGTCTCGAGAATCTGCGCCTCGTTCCCACGCTCGCTGCCACCATGCAGGAGCTACACGTGTCCGACGAGCTCGGCCGCGCCGACCTGAAGACGCCGACATATAGTAACTCGCTCGCCAGCCTGACGAGCCGGCCTCCTGATCTGAGGCTGGGCATCGGCTTACCCCTGAGCAAGGTTTATGCCGAATATTGGGCGGGCGCTCTCGAGTTGCACAGCTTGTGGGGTTACGGCGTAGATGCCTTTCTGCAGATCTCCAAGCTGGGGAACAAAAACGAGCAGTTGGCGACCCGAGCGAGTGTGGATTCTGTATAGAATAACGAGGAGGCCTTGGTTCGTTTTGCTATTCTATTTTTTTCTCTGTAACTCGCAGGTGTTGGCGGATAGGGACTTGGTTTCTGCACTTTTCGAAATAGCGTCATGACATGTCACTTCAAACGGGATTCAATCCGGCTCCACCAGCTCCTGTAATAGGAGGTCGCGCTGCATCTTATTCTTGGTATCATTGAAGTTGCTATTACATCGTACCTTAAAATTAAGAGGTGACTGGCTAGGTAGGTAGAGAGCAAGGGGTACTGGCTGCATCTTGAAAGACGGGGGAAAGAAAAACAAAGAGGCAAGAAGCAATAAAAGCGAAACCTCGGCGTCGCTTGGTCAGAAGAGATGCAATTTTTGTGAGGGTAAACCGCCCCACGACCAGCACACCTTGGGAAGCCATCTCACTCGGCATCGCATGCCGCGGGTTTCTCTTGGAAACCGTGACCCAGCTAGCATACCCACGAGAGCGCCCAGTAACGGAAGCATCGACTCCAAGCCTGCACCCAGATGAGAGGAACATAAACGGGACTCCAGAGGGCTGGCGTGGGATTATGGGTCGAAATAAAGGGTATGAGCCCCCAAAGTCCGGCCGTAGGAGCGTTTAGCGACGGCCGTGGCTGCGGACGGCGCCGGACCCTTGCATCGCCTCGAGCTCGCTCTCCAGCTGCTTGATTTGGGCGTGGGTCTGCTCGAGGTCCTTGTTGAGGCGATCGCGCTCGGCGATGAGCTTCTGCTCCCACTGGCGGAAACGCTGCTCCTCGATCTTGACCTGCTCGGTGAAGCGTTTCCGCAGCGCCTCCTCCTCCTCCTTGAACTTGGGGTTGTCGAGCTTGCGGGGACGCGCCTCGCCGAACTTGCGTGTCTCCATTTGTTGGGCGCGGTAGGCCTCGTAGTGGAGCTCTTCGGTGGTGTGGATGAGATCGAGCATGTGGGTGCGGATCAGGATGGAGCGGAGCTTCTTGAAGTCGCAGTGGTCCTCGTTCTCCACCTCGGCAACACCCCACGAGTATTGACGGCCCTTGACAATGCGGCCGTCGCCGGTCTTGACGTCCTTCTCGGAGCCGATGACGGCGAAGGGCATGGCGGCCATGAGGCTCCGCGCGTGCTGGGCGGCCGCCTCGTCGTCCTCCTCAATTGGTGGCTGGTAAATCTTGATGTTCTGGGCCTCGATGACAGCTCGGATCTGATTGGAAGAACTACATGTTAGTACTCAAAGATGTCAAGTAAGGAAATACGGTACAGAAGAAAACACGTACCCTTTGCTTGAACTTGGCTAGGTCGGCAGGGCTCAAAGTATCGGCCTTGGCGATGACGGGAATAAGATTGACTCTCGAGCAGAGCCTCTTCATCACTTCGATATCCAGGGGCTTCAGGGTGTGGCCGGTAGGGCGAATGAAGTATAGACAGGCGTGGACGCGCAGGTCGATCTTGTCCTGGCGACGAGGCTGCTGCTCCTGAAGCATGTAGGACTCGTGCTGGTCGTCAAGGAACTCGATGATGGGCATCCAAGAGTCGCGGTTGTTGACATAGTCGCCGAAGCCAGGGGTGTCGATGACGGTCAGACGAACTACAGGCGGACTCTTTGTCAGTTTTACCTAGTAAAGCGTCGGACATTGGAACGCGAAAACAGTCGCATACCCTTGAAGAATTTCTCTTCCAGCTCGGCCTTGGTGATCTCAATCTCGACGGTCTTGTCGACCTGCTTCTGGTGTCGCTTCTTGTGGTCGGCATAGTTCTTGATCGTTGTCGAGAAGAGCGTGTTGATGAAAGTGGTCTTTCCTAGGCCCGATTCGCCAGCAACCTGGACGCGTAACGTTAGCCACCCGTTCCCTCCCTACCGTGACCACGTTGGCGTAGAAATTCTGAAAGGAGCTCACCATAATGGTAAAGCCAGCACCCCGTTTAGCGACAATCTTATGCCGCTGGTTAGGGAGGTTGGCAATGCCAATGGGCGAGGCGCTCTCGGCGGTAGGAGCAGACATTGTGAACAAGTCTTCTCTGGAAGACAGGACGTGTACGGTTGAGGTTCAAGTTGAGAGACGGCAACTAAAATGGACGGAAGTGGATATTGAGAGCGGAGCGAGAGATGCACGCGGTAGAGACGTGGCCGAGGAGCGGTCAAAAGTTAGTCGGGAATGGGCGTGGAGTGGGTTTGGGAATTTGGGGTGGAAGAACGGTGCCTGTCCCAATGCTTCAGGGGCAGTCAATCAGGAGAAGCTTCCCCATCCAAATTTCCTATGGCTCCCTGGGGAACAAGCGAAAAAGTTAGTCAGTAGAGGTCTGTGCATTCCAAAGTGGAGAATGCGGGTGGGTGCATGGATCAAGATCTGGAACAACTATCATCCGACCCCGCTGATTTTTCTTTATCGATAAGGAATTTCACCGACGAGATTGAGGAAAGAGAATGCGACAGCTTTCTTCGGATCGCAAAAACAAGCTCCAAGCCCTTGATTGTTCGACGAGTTGAGGATATGGTGGGACGGTGATCATGAAGACAGATTTTAAGGTACCATTAGCCGTCTTAAGTCTCTAACACCAGTCACATTGATACTGACTTACCTTTTCTCAGTTTTCAAACTTGCTGGGCACGGTCTACTGCCAGGGCAACCTGCTGTTCAACCCCGATGGCACCCATCTCTTCTCGCCAGTGGGCAACAGAGTAACTGTGTTCGACCTTGTCAAGTATGCAATGGCTTTTCCTGACGTGGTCCTGAGATGAATCCAACATACTGACCTCGACATTGCAGTAACAAGTCGCATACTCTACCCTTCGCTCATCGAAAGAACATCGCGCGGCTCGGCCTCACACCTCGTGGCAACCTACTCCTCTCCATAGACGAGGATGGCCATGCCATTCTGACCAACGTCCTTCGAAGGATAGCCATCTATCACTTCTCTTTCCGCGGCAAAGTGACTGCTCTTGCGTTCTCGCCATCTGGACGACACTTCGCCGTTGGGATCGGCCGCAAGATCGAAGTTTGGCATGTCCCTTCGACACCCGACACGAACCCGGACGGGGTGCTCGACTTTGCTCCGTTTGTCAGACACCACACCCACACTCAGCATTTTGACGACGTACGCCATCTGGAGTGGTCTAGCGATTCTCGGTTCTTTCTTAGTGCGTCAAAAGATCTGACGGCCAGGATATGGAGTCTCCATCCGGAAGAAGGCTTCGTACCTACCGTACTCGCCGGTCACAAGCAGGGCGTGGTGGGTGCTTGGTTTTCTGCAGATCAAGAGACGATTTATACTGTCAGCAAGGACGGCGCGGTGTTCGACTGGAAGTATGTCGCCAAGGTGGGCGATGACAACGAAATGGTGGACGCCGACGAGGCCGACATGCGGTGGAGGATCGTCAACCGGCACTATTTCCTCCAAAATAATGCCTCCGTCAAGTGCGCAGCGTTTCATCCCGAGTCGAATTTGCTCGTGGCCGGTTTCTCCAACGGCCTCTTCGGCCTGTACGAACTGCCCGACTTCAACATGATTCACACGCTCAACATCTCGCAAAACGAGATTGATTTCGTGACCATCAACAAGAGCGGCGAGTGGCTGGCATTCGGCGCAGCGAAACTCGGCCAGCTTCTGGTATGGGAATGGCAGTCCGAGTCCTACATCCTGAAACAACAAGGCCATTTCGACTCGATGAATTCGCTCGTCTACTCGCCCGACGGCCAAAGAATAGTCACCGTGGCCGACGACGGAAAGATCAAGGTCTGGGACGTTGAATCGGGATTCTGCATCGTCACTTTCACCGAGCACACCAGCGGCGTCACGGCTTGCGAGTTTGCTAAAAAGGGAAACGTGCTTTTCACATCCAGTCTGGACGGGTCTGTGAGGGCTTGGGACCTCATCCGGTACAGAAACTTCCGGACGTTCACGGCACCGACGAGGTTGTCCTTTTCCTGCATGGCGGTGGATCCCAGCGGTGAAGTGGTGGCGGCTGGCTCTCTGGACTCGTTTGACATCCACATCTGGTCGGTCCAGACGGGCCAGCTCCTCGACCAGCTGTCCGGTCACGAAGGACCGGTGTCGGCTCTGGCTTTCACGCCCAATGGCGACTCCCTCATCAGTGGTAGCTGGGACCGGACCGCGCGCATCTGGTCCATTTTCAACCGGACACAAACCAGCGAACCCCTGCAGCTCCAGGCCGACATCCTCGACATCGCCGTGCGCCCGGATTCGCTGCAGCTCGCCGTCTCGACATTGGACGGCCAGCTGACATTCTGGAACATCACGGATGCTGAACAAGTATCCGGGCTGGATGGCCGGCGGGACGTGTCCGGCGGTCGCAAAGCCACCGACCGTCGCACCGCGGCGAACGTTGCGGGCACCAAGAGCTTCAACACGATACAGTATAGCACTGATGGGTCATGTCTCCTTGCGGCAGGAAACAGCAAGTACATCTGCCTGTACTCTGTGCACACCATGGTCCTTCTCAAGAAATTCACGGTTAGCATCAACCTATCGCTGTCCGGGACGCAAGAGTTCTTGAACAGCAAGCTGCTCACGGAGGCTGGCCCAGAGGACATGATCGACGATCAGGGCGAGGAGTCGGACAGGGAGAACCGGAAGGACAGGTCGCTTCCCGGCTCCAAGCGTGGCGGGGACCCGTCGGCCAGGAAAAGGATGCCGGAAGTTCGGGTCACGGGGCTTTCCTTTTCCCCGGCCGGAGATGCCTTTTGTGCCGCATCGACGGAAGGCCTCCTCGTCTACAGCGTAGACAACCTCCGGAACTTTGACCCGTTCGACCTAGACATGGAGGTCACGCCGGCATCGACACTGGAGGTTCTCGACCAGAAGGACTACCTCAAGGCGCTCGTCATGGCGTTCCGGCTCAACGAGACGAGCTTGCTCCAGCGCGTTTTCCTCGCCATACCGTACCCCGACATCTCGCTGGTAGTACAGGGTTTGCCGGTGGTTTACGTGTCGCGGCTCGCTCGCTTCGTCGCGACGCAGACGGAGGAAACGCCACACATGGAGTTCTGCCTGCTGTGGATCAAGGCGATCCTGGACAATCACGGAACTTGGCTCATGCAGAACAGGGGCAAAGTAGATGTGGAGCTGAGACTGCTATCGCGGGCCGTCACACGGACCCGGGACGAGATTAGGAGGCTGGCCGACGACAACATTTACATGGTCGATTACCTCCTCGCTCAGTCGAAGTGCCGGGTGGGCAACGATAAATTGGCTCTCGAGGGGGGCTCAGACGATGCGGCGAAGCAACAGCCAACCATTGTCCCTGCTACAATAAACGATGTGGTTACTGATGGGAAGGAGGACGATTCGGACGCGGGAAGTTGGATTGGGTTAGATTCGTAGACCAGCCCGCCGCATAAGGCAATCTGATATACCCGAATTGATATTAAATGTGCAACTATTCACATGGAATGGCACCTCCAGGATGGACCACTCCTTAGATCCGAATCCCGCCAAACTTCCCGGGGCACCCAGCATTGAATTGGAAGTTTGGGCGAATGTTTTGTTTATTTGCGGTCGGGAACGTCCTACCACAAGTGTCAGTCAGAAGCCCGAGGAGATGGGAGGACGCGATATGAAGCAAAGCTGAACAGACGAGGCGAAAAAGGGAAAGGGGGAAAGGGGGAAAGTGGGGGGGGGAAAGGAGTCCTTATTTACCTTCCACGCCTCATCGAAGCCGGCACTGCGAACCCATCTAGATGAATTATCCTGCGGGTATTCTGTGCCATCAAGAAGCATATACTGCAGCTTCAGCCAGACGTCGTCTCCCTTGATTTTGACCCAGTGCTTATCCTTGAATTTCGCGTCGATCATCTCTTTGCAAATCTCCAAGGACCGGGCGAGCTTGATTACATGTCCGTCTTCCTGGATAACATGGTAGCGCGGGAAAAGATCTATCGATAGGTTTGTCAGATCATCGCAACATGCAAGAAGTCTCGCGAGAGCCTAGGGGCACGAGAGCGGGACGGCGGCATGGCAGAAGAAGGGAAACATCTGTCACCTACCGTTGGGATGGGAAACGAGCTGCTTCCCCTCATCGACGTCCTTGGGGCGGTACGTCTTGACGTCGTCGAATCGGATGGGAGGAGACGCGCGGGCTGCGTACTCGACTAGGTCCAGGCGGATCTTCCATTCGAGGAGGCGGGCTTTCGTCTCGGCGGGGATCCAGGGCTGATTGTTGACAGTGATGTAAAAAGGAGCCGAGTTGATATGGTGCCTTTTCGATGTACACGTTAATTATCTCCATTGGCAAAGAAGGGGAAGAGGAGAAACAAAGAATGACGAAGCGACGGGGAAGAGACTCAAGGACTCACATGAGGAAGAAATCCCACTTGGCCTCTTTTCCAGGCCGCAGCGCCGCACCTGCAGCAGCCCAGATTGCCGTCTCGAACATCTCGGCGGTACGCTCCTCGACCTCCTCCGGGGCGACCCTGACACGCGTCGTAGACTCCACCATGGCATCGGGCGCCCGGACAAGGATGCCGTCGTAGATCTTATTCGCATCATCCACGTGCGGCGCAGCCCTCAGTCTCTCGTCGGCGCGGATACCCCGATAGAGCTCCTCCAGGGTGGGCATGGGTTCCGCGCGGGCCTCTCGCTCGCTCCGCTCCAGGACGGCTCCCAGGCGGTTCTGGTGGACGGCAGTCTGGGCGAGACCGGCGGCGACGATGGCGGGCTGGCGCCATTCAAGGCCGTACATGAACTGGATCAGCGGGTGGAGGAAGCCGGCGTGTAGGCGCTGGAGGAGGTCGTCTGCGCGGGCGTCACCGCGGAGCAGGAACTCGGATATCACGGCGGTGAAGTCGCCGTCTCGACGGTCGATCTCGCGCTGGAAGAAGAGGAGGAAGTCTGGGTAGTGTTTCCCGCGGCCTAGGTATTTGGGGGCTGCGGTGGCCCAGTCGGCGGTGAGCTCGTCGACCACATCCGGGTTGGTTTTTTGGACCGGCCACTGGTAGGTTTCATTATGGGCGAAGGATTTGCGAATGGCTTTGTCGTCTGCACCTGTGCCGTAGAGGGAGAGGAGTTGGTGGACGATCTGCAGCGGGTTGGGGGGGAGGGATTGTGGGTCAGCATTGGTTTTTAGTGTAGGCGGGAGAGCCGGCTGGGGACGAAGAGTGGACGGGGCGAGTTAGTTACATGGTTGTGGAATCCTGAAGTGTTGAAGAAGACGTGGTGAGTCTGGAGGTGCGTAAGTTTTGACGAACCACTAACGACTCGAGACATGGGAAGCATCGCGCACCTCAAGGTCCTTCTGAAGTAGTTCCGACGTAGTGTTGGCAGCGGCTTCATTCTGAGGAAACTTCAAAAGACCGGTATCGTTGACCGGGACATGAATCTTGTACGGTGTCGCCATGGCGGATGGAGACGTCGATGTCGGTGCGGATGAAGATGTTGAAGCTGACCGAGCTTTGACTTGCGATAGCGAGACTAAAGACGAGGTGTTCACGCTGGGGCGTACGAATATTCGTGCTCTGATAGGAGATGAGAGAGGCCTCATTCCCAAGTCCTGAAATGAGGGTATGTTTACTCGGTAGTTGATGGGATTTCCGTCGATCAACGTGTCCGTCCTACTCGATTGTTGACCCGGAGATATTAAACGCCATTGGGGGATGTAACGCGATGCAGACAATCTAATTACAAATGCATGTCAGACGTGACTGTTCGATGTGAGAGTTCCCGGCACGCCATTACCTAGAGCGTATCGTATCATGTATACAAGAAAAAGCTACGTTGATGTCATCGAGTTACCCCAGATCTCACTGGGTATAAGGACACAAGTGACATCATCAGAGAAACGGCGAATCAACAGCCCGAGATACTGTACGGTACAAGTAACAAGTCTTTGGTACGTCCGCAGACTGTGCGGGACCTCCGAACCCCGACACTGTCTCCGCTTCGGCGCTCTACACTACGGGCGGTTGGCAACGTACTGACTACGGGCATCAGAGACCCGATCAGCCATTCGGCCTGAGTGGATCACCGACCTATTGCGAAGTACTAGACGACGAGGCTCCCCGAGGCAAAACACAAATACAGTGAACGTATTTAACGTGAGATCTATAAGGTGGTGGCCCCCCAGGGGCCAAAGGTGTCAAATTGGCAGGACGAGCAGGAAGTCTGCCCCAGCGTCCCTACATCAACCCTCGCTCGCTCTCATACCCACGCCTGATTTTTAGTTTTAAATTATTCGTCCTTTTCCCTCTGGCCCGGCCCTCCTTAGGCCTTTTGCTTCTTGGGAGGCCTCTCGTCACCTTCGCCCTCGCCCTCGTTCTCATCCTCATCAGACTCAATCTCCATATCGCTAGCCAGCTGCTCCTGTTCCTGCGCTTGCACTACAACGAGGCGCACACGCGCCCAGGGTTAGCCCAGCATCCCAAAACCGTGAATGTGCCCCGAGGAGAGGGCCTACGACGTGACGGAAGAGGCGGAAGAAGGGGACGCGAAAATCAACGTACTGTAGTACTTGAGCGCGTCAGGCCAAAGGTCCAAAACGATAGACTGCGCCAGGTCGTCTCCCTCGGGGAAGATCTCAAGGTCGTCGTCGAAAAAGTCGTCATCCTCGTCGTCCTCTTCCTCCTCGTCGTCCTTGGGCACCTCCTTGCCCTCCAGCCGCAGCTTGATCTGCTCCCTCTCCTTGGCCAGGTTGGCCTTGCTCTCCTCCTCGGTGATGCGCGCGCCGATGAAGCCGAACCAGGCGAAGAAGGAGATGCCGCCGAGGCCCATCGACTCGGCCTTCTCCTTGAGCGCCTGCTGCGAGGCCGTCAGGGGCGCCTTCTCCTTCTTGCCCTTGCCGCCCGTCTTCTTGGGCTGCGGGCCGTCGCCCTCGTCCCACACCTTCTTGACGGCGGCCAGCAGGCCGTCGGTGAGGTCCTTGCCCTCCTTCCACCGGATCTCCACCGGCTCGCTGACCAGGCCGGTGTAGTCGTCCGAGTAGCGGTACCAGAACTTCTTCTCCAGGACCTTGTCCTCGAAGTACTCGTTCTCGGTGAACTCGAAGCGGATGGCTACGCAGCGCGGGTCGCCCTTGCCGCCGTCATCGATGGCGAACCGCCGCACCGAGATGGACACGAGCGACGACAGGAGCACCGCCGAGTCGAGGGGCTGGATGTGCTCGTCAATCTCGGGCGGCGACGCCTCCATGACCAGGGGCCAGAAGTTGGGGATCTGCGAGATGAGAGCCTGGCGCTTCTCGTAGAGGGGGCGTGTCATCTCATATTGTTGGCGGACTTGAATAAAGTCAGTAACGTGTGAAAAGTGGACAAGGGGATGGTGAGATTCGCAAGAAAACAGAGGTTCATGGCCTTGAAATGCAATGCAATAAAACAAAATATTCCTGTCAAGCCGCGTGCATCACAGACCAGAGAAACAAGAATGACATGATGGAATGATGAACGGATAAAAAAAGCCAACTCACGGATTTCAGTCTCAACGTCCTCAAACTCGCGCTCAATGTCGGCGAGCTGCTCGTAGGTGACGGGGCTATCCTCGATGGAAGTCATGGTAACGGGCTGAGGTCTTCCGGGCTATGAAGGTGATATTATGTATAGGGTGGTGTGTGTTGAGGTGTAGCGAGTATCTGTGAAAATCCAATCAGTTGACAGGCTTCTTTTTAATATGCGCCTCTCGTATTTTAAGTGCACATATTGCCGCGATCGTGGACAACCACCAACAAGGAATTCGATTCTTACCCAGACAAGAGAAGCTCTGCAGAATTCCGAGGGGTAGAATAGGTATGTGTGCGCTGGGGAGAAAAGAGAAAAATAAATACAAAAACTTACTGAGCCCTGTTTTTGAAAGGTTTCTTCACCGACTAGGTTGGGATCGATCCGGGGGATGGAGCCCTGAGCTCTAAAGGCACTGGTTGGAGTTTCTTCACAACACACAACACACAACACGGGGAGTAACAAAAGCCAAGCCAGGAGCGAAGAAACTTTTTCTTTTTTTTGGTATTTTTTCCTCTTTTTTTCACGGCTTCTCACACCAGTTTCATTAAATTGGAGAACCAGTTAGTACGAATTAGGATACTCATCGAGGGTGAGAGCCCAAGGTTTCACGTGTTGAAATCGTCAGGGGATCCAAGGGTCGTCCATGTAATAAGGTACTGAGGTACGAATAGGGACTTATCTTGGACAGGTACCGATACCTGAGTGGAGAGAAGAAGCGGTCAGCAATGGTCTCCAGAAAAACCCTTCAGTGCCCCTCTCAGCTATACCACTTTAGGAAATTCCCACGGTGCATTTTCCACACACACAAACACCTGACGTTGCACTGTGGCGTCCAAGCTGCCGGCATCGACCTTTCACCAATGCACAGCGCGATTTCAAAACACCAGAAAGGAGAGCGCACAATGTGATAATTATTTCGGTTTATCCTCCCATAAATATCAAACAAGCTGTTTCGTTTTCGCTTCCTATCCCAGTATCGCATTCCTTTTTCCGTCTCCTAAATCCAGGAAACGCCCCTCATGCTTTTTCCCAAGCGCCGAGCTCTTATTTGTATGTTAAGAGAGGAAGATACCATCGTGTAGGGACTTCCAGAAAGAACCATCTAAAGTCATGATGCACCTGTACATAATCAAAGATGCCTGTGGAGCGAGATATATCAAAAAATTGAAGCACGCTCCACGAAAGCAGGAGTCCGAGGGACCCTACCACCGAATCTGCGTCACGCGAGATCGCATGTCAGGCGAACCCGGAGTGATCCCCCTCGTGCCAACCTGCAGCCTCGCCGACCGAGCGCGAAGGTCAAAGTCGACAGCTCTGACCATGACCCGCTTCTCCTCGGGGATCGGCGCGTGACCGCCATGCCACGGGTGCACCGCCGTGGGCAATCCAGCGGCGCCTTCTTCCTCGATGGTCGCGATCCAGTCCCCGATCCGCGCCGTCAGTTCGCTGTCCCACATGGCCTCCCTCCGCGCGCTGCTGCGCAGTAGCTGGATCGCCTGCCGCCGGGTCACCGGGTTCCTGCACTTGGTCGCCACCACGAAAAGCGGAGGCACGATGCCCAGGTCCGCGCTGAAGCTGGGCTTGATGTGGCCCGTCGGCGTAGTCCGGTCGTGCCGCCGGTGATAACACTGCGATGGGTCTGGACACCTCTTGGCTGCAGCCCTCCGCTCTTCGTCGCCCACCACTTCGAGTGCCAGGCCCACAATCGTCTCGAACTGCGGCTGGAAAACGTCAAACTGCGACTCGCTGGCGCTGAAAGTCATCAGGTACAGAATCTGGCTCATGATCTGGAACATCTTGAGAACCGCAATACCGGCTTTTTCTTGATGTGTAACCCCGGGCAACCCCCGGGACTGGAGGATGGGTTCGAAAGCTTCGCACCATGCGTCGAGGTGACCCCTGAAGCTCAACCCATATTGCTGCAGCTCCTTGGGGAGGATCCCCATGGGGTTGTTGCTGCCGCTGGCATGGGCGTGGTTGAACATGGTTTCTGTGAATCTCATCATCCCCTCGAGAAGCTTGTCCCAGGCGTGCCGGGCTTCCATCAGGGACGTGAAACGACTGGGAAAAGAGAAGCGGGAAATAAGGGAGTCCGAGGCCGCCGACGACGGCGAACCGCATGCCTCTGAAGGTGGTGACCGGGCCTGCTCGGTTGCCGAAGGCGTGAGCCGGATGACGTACGGCTGGGGAAAGTGAAACGCCATGTCGTAAGATTTGGCCTGGATCGCCAGCCGCGTGAACATTGTGACGAGCTCCTCTTCCACGGGTTCCTCGGACCCGGAAAGGGGGGACCTCCTCCTCCTCTCGGCACGCAGCTTTTCAAGCAGCCCCAGGCCGTTTTGAATCTGCCGGATGCCCTGCTTGTGGTCGCCAATGAACGAGTCGAAGCAGCCAAGAAGCACGCTCGCCATGAGGAGTACCCGATGCGACCGTTGCTCCTGGCTATTCAACCGAACCAGCGCGTTGATGGCTTTCGAATACTGGCGTACGGCGACCTCCCAGTGCTTCCAGGCGCTATCCATGCGGTTGTGGTTCGTCGGGGAGCCCGGCGGCGATTCGGAGGACTGCTCTAGCGTCTTATACAGGGCGCCCAGGGCAACGACTGCGTGTCGGATGGCGTCTTCTGTGTGGCATTCTTGCAGCACCGTCCGTGTCCAGAAGACCGAGTCAAAGTAGCCGGACAACTCGTCGGCCGTGTGCATCCTGAACAGTTGGAAGTACAGCCCTTCATGCGGCGACAGAAACAAAGTCTCCGAGGGGCGATACAAAAACGACACAGATGCGCGAGAAGAAACGGGCGCGTGCGGCGTCACCGTCTCGTGTTGCCTCTCCTGTGACTTCCGTGCCCTCCGAGGTGGCGGGCGAGCGAGAGGGAGATGGGGAGGCGCACTGGACGGGGTTCCAGTTGCAGCGAGAGGCTTTGGCGCGATGGCGAGGACTTCATGGGGTCTAGCGCTTCGCGGAGGGGGAGGATATCCAGTGCAGGCCTTCTTCGAGCGGACACACTGCGTACATGCAGGACGTTTCTCGTCGCATTTTATTCGACGTTGTCTAGTCGGAGCTGGTTAGAGAATCGTGGGAGGACAGTCCCACCACCCTGGGTCGGGGAAATCGATTCATTCTTTTTTAAAGAACATGAGAGTATCAGTGCACATACTTGCAGTTATGACAGCCCGTCTTGACCTTCGGCCTGCTTGTCCTAGCCCGCTTCTTCTTCTGAGAACCGTCTGTATCGTGCGACTGTGAAGGTCCTGCTGTAGTCGAATCTTTTCCGGCCAAGTTGGCGGACGACATGATTGACCGAGGTGAGGTTTCGCCGTGACCAAAGTCCAGGCCTTTGGAGATTCACGATTGGAAGCATTTCCCACAAGTGCCCGCATCCAGGAATGGAAACCCGCGTTTTGAGCGAGGAGTCCAACGGGCCGGAAGTTAGCGTCCTTGGATTCTTCTCTGAGAGACGTAAGACGTCTCGGAGATTTTTAGTAATCAATTGAGAGGCAACAGCACAGACCCTGCCAGTGACTCTATTTTGAGGTCATGGCAAAAACGAGTCTCGGCAAAAATGGAGTCCGTTCCTTCGGAAGAAGAGGAAGCGAAGCAGATCAAGGGCGGGTAAATGGAGCTGGTATTCGAATGGGTTACTGTAAGAAACGCTGAAAGGCTGTCCACCCCACTGAACAGGACGGCGATGTAGGTGTTGGGCCTTTTATCCCGTGTCGGTAGCTCGATTGAGGCAATACAATCCTTAACCCGGAACGATCCGATCGATGGAGCGCCCAGAGTAAGATTCTGGGAGAGGATGACGGGGGCTGCACTGCAATTCTACTTATAGGGTTGCAGGGGTGTGGGGTGTCAGAATATGGGAAGGATCAGTAGTCGACATCCATCAGCGGAGAATCGGAGGTGACCAGTTTCTAAATGCGGGGGGAAGAAAGAGAGAGGGAGTCGGAGGTCGGGAGCTCGGGGGGTCAAAGGTGCCGGCTTGATGGCTCAGTTGGAAAGTCGAGATCTGATGAGGCACAGGACGAGATGAGTGTGCGTGGACGAGGATGTAGGCAGCAGAGAGGCGGACCATGTTGATAAGAGAAACAAGCCAAAAGCGAAAATGATATGGGAGAGCAGTGATGGTGGAAATATACACTAGGATGGTCAGAGGATCGGATTGAAGGGGGAGCAAGAGGCGGCAGCAGACAGATCGCTACGGCGGGAAGCACATTGTGATGAAGTGGACAAACAAACTCTGGTGTTTAGGTGGCACACGGCGTCGTGCTTCCACTGTGGTACTCGGTACGACTAGGTATGTCACCGTCGCCTTCGCGTCGTTGAGATGATGGTCTATGTTCATGGCATTGGAAGAGCCATTCCTTTTTCCGGGGTTCGGTTCCGGTAGGCCAAAGAGTAAGACGCGACGAGGCGGTGGCGGTTGAGAGGATTCCCAAGTCAGGAACTAGAAGAAGTAATAAATGGAACAGGACAAGACGGTCGGTCCTGAGAAGTCGCGACGGCTCGATCCGAACCGTAGACATGTACAACTCCTCATTCCTTCGCCCTGAGCCCATTGAGTCGTGCAAGGCCAATGTCTCCATCCAGTGTCGCGCATCGCACTTGGTATAATCATCTTAGCGTTCGACATTCTGTCAAGTTGAGTCATGAATCAATCCCCTGACGAGGATGGGGACGCAAAGGAGCAAGTAGCCAGGCACAGCAGGCAATCTGTGCCTCTGAGGCCGTGGCTGCCGGATATTTCGAGATGTTTCAGGGTGAAGGATTTCAGTTGCTATGCGGATCGAAGGGCGAGAATGCCAGTTTAGGCGAAAATCTGTCATATATGTACCATATACTCGCCATTACTGTACTGAGTAGGTTCGGAGAAAGTGCGGATACTGTAGGCATATATCAGGCACAGCTGTGTCTAGATGCTATTTATGGTGGCTTCCCGGCTACCTCCGGCACTTCATCGCCCTGGATGGGCACCTTGGGCCTTACGGGTGTAGTAGATGGGATCATTGAAGAAACCCCGACTGCTAAAAAGCAAGGAATGGTTGAGAGTACCGCCTGCTCGGGCTTGTACACATTTGACGGAAGTGTAAGTACCGTGCCACTGGGACGGTATCTTTCGTCCGTCGTCCTTCGTAATTATCGCCAATGGCCAGAAGCGGCATCATCGTCAAACAGTCTTAGTATGACCAGAATGGGAGTTGAAACTCTAGAATCCCTGGTGTCACGGCCCTAACCTGTCTATGATCGCCGTGCTACGTGCCATGTTAACCTCGCATGACCTCCCAGCCCACGTCATGCATGTGCAAAGAAGCCAGCGTTAGTGTCCTCTGACGGACTGAAGCATAAGCTGAAATACATCACCAAAAGACATGCCATAGACTCTCCCGTCAAAAAACAATGAAAACCCATCCACCCGTTAATAAACCCGCTCATTATACATAGTACACAGCGACTGCTCATCGACATACCATATGGTACGTCCGGCAACGTCGCTCATAGTGGAGGCAGGTCGTCTCTGCATATCGGACACTTCAGGCGATACCGCAGCCAGCTCTCAAGGCATGCACTGTGGAATACATGCCGACAAGGTGTTACCATGTAGTTCCGCCTGGTCAACACCCCAGCAACACCTCCGGCTGCCGCGTCCGCCTCACCAGCCCGTACCACTGGCACCTCAAGGACATCAAAGCAGATGGCACACTCGGTACGAGCGCTCCGCATACCGCGCCCCATTCCAGCTCCTGAAGATTTCACTTTGCCAGACCGCGCCTCCAAGCCGCTGTCCCCGTCCCCCACTTCCCCATCCTCCACCTCGCCGTCCCCGCCCGCCGATCCGGCCTGTACGGGTTCCAACGACGAGAGAAGACCGATCGGGAAGCTTCCGTCTTCGAGGTTGTCTTCCCGGAGAACGGGATGGTAATCCCATGCCTCTGGAGTCCAGGACTTTGGGATCCCGAACCGTGGTCCCAGGATATCTTGAAACGCCAGGATCCAGAGCTGCACCCACAGCCAGCCGCAAAAGACGAGAAACATTCGACGGTCCGGCTCGGCGAAGAGGAAGTTGTCCTCCCTGAGGTAGAAGTAGGCCAGCGGCGCGAGCCGCAGCACCGACTGGCCGATCATAAAGCGCCATGATAGTGCTCGCCTGCAATTACGCATGACGTTGCGGTGGATTTGTGGGAGCCAAAACGAGAGGTAGGCCAGCGCGAATATATTGGTGAAAAGGGAGCGGATCCGGGACGACCATGCCATGGAGAAGATGAAGAAGCATAGCATGATAGAGATGGTAGTGGCGAGCCGACTGAGCACGAACCCGCGGGTCGATGTGCCCTCACGTCGCCCGGTGTTATTGCTTGCAGCCGTAACTTGGGCTATCTCTGCGTCGATATCCTGGTCCGAAGGTATGATGATGGGCGGCGACTCGGCTCGCCTTGGTACAGCTTCTGCGTCGGTCTGCCCAGAAACGGGAGCAGTCTGCTGTTGTTCTTCCCGACCTGGCCGAGCCGATTCGGGGGAAGGTGCGTTACGGCTTGACGCTGATGCTGATTCTCTTTCCGTTCGCCTCCTGTCCTGGGGTTCTTGCACCTTGCGGATCTCGGAAAGGAAAATGCTACCGATTAACATGGACAGGAAAGTCGCAAACAAAAGGCAGAGTGATTCGAGAAAAGTGATCTCTGCCTCGAGAGCCCACATCGATGCCGCCGTGACTGTCAGCCCGTCCATGATTACCATCATGCTGATGGAAGAGTAGCTGATACGAGAGAGTGTGGAGGGAGTAAAGGACTCTCTCATTTGCTCTTTGAGCAGGAAGACCTGAGCTCCAAACGCGCCGGCGCAGGTAAGCACCCAGAACCGAATTTGCCCGTAAATCACTTCAATCTTGCTTCCCACCAAATGCCGACCCTCCGCCGGCGTATACGCAGGAGGCCCTTTCGTCTTGAGGAAGAAGGCACAATCCGGAGACCACAAAATCGCAGACATTTGAAGCTCGGGGACCCCGCGGATCGGTGCGCCGTTGGGAAACCGAAGCTCCCGTTCGATATCGCTCACCACTTCTGTCATGCTCGCCGAGTTGGGATTGAATCCCCTCATGTTGAGTTGAGACTTATCCAAGGGATGAACCTGAGCAAACATGACAAACTCGCAGCGCGGAGAAGGGCTGAGAGAGCCCTGCTGAAGGTCCACCGCCTCAGACGACCATGAGGCCGCCATGTTCCCGAAGAGGGAGGCCCCCTCTTTGCGGATCGAGGCAGCCAGAGTTTGGTTTAGTAGTTTCTGGCTGGACTGGAAAAAGTCCAGGCCAGGACTGAGGTGAGGAAGGGCAAATAAGCCGTCAAACTTTTCGCTTGTCGTAGTCATGAGGAAGGCCCCAATGCGTGGCCACTGGACGCCGCGCAACCGCATCTCCCACGTACGCCCGCTCCCTTCCGCATCTTCAATCTCAATGGACGCCTCTGCTGTCCGAATGAGACCGCCAGCCGGTGCAGGCTCGTCCGGTGGGGCCTCGTAGTCTAGCTGCGCAATGTTGCGTCCCTTGTCTACCATGTCGACGGCAATTTTCCCTTCGTTGCCAGTGATGTTCCTAAACCATGAGTGGCCGGAATCTTGCCATGTGTAGTCGGGGGCGATGGCTGTGAGGTTATAATCGGTCAGTGTCCGATTTGTCGACGACTCCTTGCGAACCCAGTGGCCCTTGACAAAACCAGTCGCGTTGTGCCAGACCGCGCCTTGCGGAATCGACAGAAGCCGCCCGTTCTCCTCGTCCGCGACGGGCGGGTTGACTCGATGACTCCATTCATGGCACTGTTTTCGAAAGCGAACCAGGTCGTCCCAGGCAAAACCATCCTCATCCCGGAACCCCGTCAAATTCAGATACGACCCATTGAAGTGAGCCGGACTGTCGCTTTGTCTTGGCGAAAAGTCACCCCACGCCGATGCATTCAGGCCATCGAGGGCGGCTTGGTGCCTTGCATGGCGCTCCGACAAGAAGTTGCTAAAAGAGAATAGTTGGCTAGGGGTCTCATGGCTGGTAATAATAAACCAGATGAAGACCATGAAGATGATGGAAGAAGCGACGTCGGGGCGGCGTCGAGACGGCATAGTGGCAAGTAGGGCCGCGCCTTCGGATTACAATTTCCGCTACCTTGGTTCCATGATAATTCCAATATGTAGTGCCAGAGTGTCTCTATTCCCGCCTTATGGTTCTTTGGGGTCAAGGAAAGGCAGCACGGATAAGACGGGAATGATGTTGAAAGGAGCTGGATAGGAATCATGACATGACGCTGCGCTGCCTTATCCTCTTGTGGCGCGGGCTAACCATGTGTGGCTAGTGTAGCTGAGCCACCTCATGTGAGATCAACATGTAATGACACTGTGTACGTACAGTACAGTATGTGTCCAAGAATCACCATTATACGATAGGCTTCAACCTGATGTGAGAGCAAGGCATCTTGTCAGCCCCTACGGAAACGATCCATTCTTGTTCTTGATGAGATTCGAGTACCGCGCCGTACAAAAGAAAAGTACAAAGACATCGAAACAGGTGCCTATATAAATCAATACAATGGCCACCAACAACCCCGACTCCAATCTGAACCAAGGCAGTGTGCGTCTCATTTCTCCTATCAATCTGTCCCTGATGTAGCTTGACGATGAAGATCTTCCCCTAAGCTCCTTTCGATGTTTTGGGAATGCCCAGGAATCAGAAGATTGCGGGATTTGGACGACCAGAGAACAGAGCCTGGTGCACGTACTAACGAACCTTCCAGAGCAACGAGGACACAAAGGCAGCCGATGTGAATGCAGCCGTAGAAGAGCTCCTCAATACGCTCTCTAACAAATTCGCCGGGATATCAAGCGAAATATTCGCCAAGAGTAAGTTAGGGATCTCGTAACACATCCTCCTTGATATGGAGCTGTTGAAACATCGTTCTGGGAGTCGCATATGTCCTAACGCGTCTCCTAGTGGACGAGATGTCCAGACGACTGGATAACCTCGAAGCTGCACTGCTGGCAGACAAGGAAAAAGAGAGGGAATCAAATCCCTCAAAGGGCTCTTGAATTTGCCCAGAAAATAGGGGTCCGGACGGGTCTCAACCTAAAAGCGCGGTCCAGGTGGACCAGCTCGCTGGGCCACAAGCACATTGTTTTTGCGGATTTTGCAGTGACGGACTAGAAACAGCGAGGGATGCGACTCGAATCTGGAAGACTTTTATGACTAGGAGTTTATGGCATCATGAATCATTTCCTACTTTTGCGTTCCGAGGGCTCATCAGTCTATCGAAAACAATCCACGAAGGTCACCTGCGTGAAACCAACGACGCGCGGATCAACCAACTCTGTCCGTGAAAAAAAAAATGGCTTGAACATCCTTTACTAGGTACAAAAGCAACGTTTCCGACCGCACTATGCCATGCTGCACCGGATATTTATAGTTCCTCGCGAACACGCTCAACAGTCTCCTTCACAAACTTCCTGAGAATGTTGGTCTTGCTGGTCAGCTCATCCCGCTTGGAGGGGCCGATACCACCCTTGGCCAGGATACCCTCGAGACGGGCGAGCTCCTTGGTCGCCCACCCCTCGCTGCTGTTGAGCTTGTCGAAGACCCTGACATAGTACTGGGCATGCTTCTGCTGGGCGGCATCGGTCACGGCAGCCGCCTCCTTCTTGGCCTCCTCGGCTGCTTCAGAAAGGGTCGCGCCGCCGGTGAACTTGGTGACGATGGCATCGAGGGCCGAGATGGTGCCAGCGACGGCGTCGAGACCACCGCCGACGACGCGGTGGGTGCCTGCCTTGTCGTTGATAAAGTCCAGGAACGCCTGTTCCGTGCGGCCCTCCTTGTAGATCTCCGCTTCGGTGGACCCCTTGGGGAAATACTTGATGGTCGGGTATGAGGTGACGCGCTGGGCCGTCGCAAGCGCCTTGCTGTGCTTTGCCTCGGCGTCGACCTTGGCGATCAGAATGTCCCCATCCTGGGCGAAGTCCTCGGCGACGGCCTCCCAGATAGGAGCAAGGGTCTTGCAGTCTGGAAGCGAGCGAGGCGCCAACGTCAGCTAGTATCCCGGGATAAGAGAGTGGGTGTACCGAAACCAGGGCGAGGTAGGGGATCAAAGAGGGCGAAAAAGGGGCACGTACGTCCGCACCAAGGGGCCGTAAAGGCCACGAAAACATGCTTATCACCGCCAACCTCCTTGTCGAAATTCGCGTCATGTAGCTCGACAACCTGGCTAGGAGGCTTTTGCGCCTTCTTGGGCTTGACGCCTGTCTTCTCGATGATGAAGTCGGTGAGGCTCTCAATGTCGCGGCCGCCTGTATACTCCTCGGGATCGTTGGTGGAGCCGTCAAACCACTTGAGAGTAGGGAAGCCTTGGACTTTGAAGCGTTTGCCCAGCTCTCGCTCGGCGTCGGCGTCGACCTTGGCGATCTGGACCTTGTCCTTGTGGCTCTGGAAGGCGAGGGCCAGCTCCTCATACACGGGGGCGAGGGTCTTGCAATGGCCGCACCAAGGGGCAAAGAACTCGACAAGAGTGGGCTTGCCGGACTCGTAGACAATATCGTTGAAATTGGATGGGAGAAGGTCGATCACGGCGGACTTGGCAGCGGCGGTAGCTGCAAGAGCTCCGAGGACGAGAGCCTTGAAGAGAACCATGGCGGGTGCAACAGTAGGCTTTCCAGGGTGTATATGTGAGCGACGGGAGAAATAGAGCTGTCAGGATAAAAGTGATATTCGGATCACACCAAAACAATAGACAATGCCTGATGCCACGCTTCGGATATCAGAAAGAAGCCAGCTTTCTTATGCCCCCAATGCATTACCTACCTACGAATAGGCTATCGTTCTCGTTATCGACAGACAGAGGTAAGGTACCTACGAATAGGTACCATGGTCCAATCGCTGTTAGCTTGACTTTCAGGGGGTCGGCATGCTCCATCACGTGTTTTAGACACCGCATATCGACGCACGGACCATGAACAACCCGGCCTCGCTTGGGCAGTAACCCTCCTCCAATGGGCGTCCACCGCGAAAAATCGAGAAATCCCACACAAAATTTACCTGTCTGTTACGAAAAGCCCCGACCCAGACGCGCCGCATCACCCACCCCGTCCGCTCAACGACGACGACAGACAAGACCTCACCAAGCCTACCAACTCGTCAGTCATCGCACGACCACAACAACCATCTGCCCAGCATGTCTCACGAATCCGTCTGGAACTCCCGCCCGCGCAACTACGGCAAGGGCTCTCGCGCTTGGTATGCCGAACCTACATAATCCGAAGCTGCCCCCACGGAATACCCTCGAAACCATTTTGTTCCCGCCATTGAGTGTCGATTTTTCGTCGATTGGGGGAAAGATGTTGGGTTGATATACTTTGGATTGTGGAGGAAACCAAACAAAAACAAGACAGCTGCTGACGGAATGCTATCGTATAGCCGAGTCTGCAAGAACAAGTCCGGTCTGGTCCGCAAGTACGACCTCAACCTCTGCCGTCAGTGCTTCCGCGAGAAGGCCAAGGACATTGGCTTCAACAAGGTGCGATTCCCACCCTTTTCGGACCCCAAGGCAGCGGGGAGAGCAGCAACCAGAAATACGAAAAGAGTACCCGGACAAGACTAACATTGAGGTCAACTCGAAATAGTACCGTTAAATGCGTCACGATACCAAACGAAGGGGATATCGCTAGAGGAGGACAAAGTTTCGTTTCGGCATGTCGGGAAAATTGGGCCCAGCGGTGGCGGGGGGGTAGAAAAGGCAACACCTCGTTCATCATAGGGAAGGTAGAGGCTTCCCCTCAATGCCGCAAGGAATACGGATGGAGTTCTCGGTCTTCTACTTTTGCTTGGAAGTGCGGACGACGGATGTGCATTCGGCCGAGCATTCCTCTGAGGATAGATGAATGCTACGGCATCTGACAACCCAAATCACCAATCGATGGAACGAACCAACACCTATCATCTGGCTACGTAATTCGGGGCGCGTTGATGCTCGTGTCAATGAGGTGTGGGCCTTGGCTGTCTGAATAGGAGACCAAGCAGGCATCATGCCATTCTTATTTTGGACCACCGTCACAATGAGTTCTCCTCGTTGCAGTGATGTCCTCGTTGCACATCACTTGCCAGTGTAGTCGGATATTTGTAGTCGGATATTTGCCAAGGGCAGAAAAATGGATTATCCTTCCGTACATGTGCATTATTCCCGATTTCGGCCTCTCTATCTAAAGTACAACTGGAAGACAAGGAAGAAGAAGAGCGGAGAGCTTTAAAGCCCACAAGCAGATGAATGTACAGCAGAGCCCAGAACTCAGCGTATGGGGTGCATACAGGTTAGTTGTACATGGAAGTCATGAAAAGTCGAACCAGCAACACCCCGGGTTTTTTGCCTTCTCTGCGAACACCGTCAGTTCCCTTTCGGCCATTGATAGCCAAAATTTTGTCCCACGAGACCGTTGAGGCCTTGTTATCCTCGTCTATCCGTTCACACCGGCTCTTTCACACCTGTTCGTCCCTTTACTTGATAATACGGGTGATGAGACCAGTGGCCACAGTCCTGCCGCCCTCACGAACGTTGAACCGCTGGCCGACCTCGACAGCGCTGGGGTGGTGCAGGTGGGCAACCATCTCGACGTTGTCGCCGGGCATGATCACCTTGTGGGCGGCGTCCTCAGTGCCCTCGGGGAAGGTCAGAGCGCAAGCCTCGTCGGTAGTACGGAGGAAGATCTGGGGCTTGTAGTTCTCGCGGAAGCCAGTGTGGCGGCCGCCTTCTTCCTTGGTGAGGACGTAGAGGGAGCACATGAAGGTCTGGTGAGCGGTGACGGTGCCAGGGACGGCGACGACCATACCGCGGCTGATGTCCTCGCGGCGGACACCGCGAATGAGGAGGCCAGAGTTGTCACCGGCACGCGACTCGTCGCAGGACTTCTTGAAGGTCTCGATATCGGTAACCTTGGACTTGATGACCTCGTGGCCCTTGCCAATGATCTCGATGTCAGAGTCCCTCTTCAGAATGCCACGCTCAACGCGGCCGCTGACGACGGTACCGCGGCCGGAGATGGAGAAGACGTCCTCGACAGCCATGAGGAAGGGCTTGTCGAGGTCACGCTGAGGGGTAGGGATCCACTCGTCAACGGCCTTCATGAGCTCGTCGATCTTTTGCGCACCAATCTCAGGCTTCTGGTCGTTCATGGCCATCAGGGCAGAGCCCATGATGACGGGGGTATCGTCGCCCTCGAAGCCGTAGGTGCCGAGAAGCTCGCGCATCTCCATCTCGACAAGTTCCAACATCTCGGGGTCGTCGATGGTGTCGACCTTGTTGACGAAGACGACGAGCCTCTGGACACCGACCTGACGGGCGAGGAGAAGATGCTCGCGGGTCTGGGGCATCTGACCGTCGGAGGCGGCGACGACGATGATGGCACCGTCCATGTTGGCGGCACCCGTGATCATGTTCTTGATGTAATCAGCGTGACCAGGGCAGTCAACGTGAGAGTAGTGGCGGTTTTCTGTGGAATATTCAATGTGTGACGCGGAAATGGTGATACCACGCTTCCTCTCTTCCGGGGCCCTGTCGATGGCGCCATAGTCTAGGTAGTTGGCCATGCCCTTCTCTGCTTGACGCTTGGTGATAGCGGCTGATAGAGTAGTCTATCCAAGTTCGAATGTCAGTATTCTCCAACTTCCACATAAGATGGTGCAGAGATTTCGTACCTTGCCATGGTCGACGTGACCAATGGTGCCTATTCAAGGAGATACTGTCAGTCTCGTTCCAAGCTAGTTTGAAGGCCTGGGTGTTTGGTGGACGCACCAATGTTGACATGAGGCTTGCTCCGGTCAAAGACTGCATAGGAGCGATAGATGTTGAGGATGGGGAAAGCATGTTGCTTCTTGAGCGCAGCTTGGAAGGGGTTGAGACGGGCCCCGCGTAGGGAAGCTTGCGCTGTCCGTATGAACGGAGAAACGGCGCGGAAGGCGGTAGACATTGTGATACAAGTATTAAGTAACTGCTAAGAAATCAAAACACACAAACAAAGAACGTAGAAGGGGGAGAGGAGAAGAAGGGACGGTGTTCGCGTGGAGTTTGGGAAGGTCGTGTCGTGAGACGTGGATGGGGATGGGATTGGGAAATTTTTTGCACCTTCGAAGCCGACAGCAGGTGTCAAGGGGCAGTAACGCGGGATGGCACCTGCGTTCCGGGATTACTCAGTGAGCTGCCCGAGATTTCTCAAGCTCCACTCATCACGTATGATTAGGTAAGGGATCTGTCTGAAAGGTACCTTAGTCATAACTTACGAGCTAGCTGGAGGTTGAAGAAAATGGTGACCAACATCTTATTGTTTCTTGTGGGATCATCTTCATATTCTGACCATGACTCCTCTGAAGAGTACTCTACATGTGTTGACCCATTAATTTCCATGTCTGTGGAATTTTGAATTTCAAAGCTTTCATGGTTGGAGTCTACGGCGATATCAAATTGCATTGGCATGAAGTACATCATGTTTCCGAAGCTCTAGAATGATTGGGACACTGTCACAGAAGTGGGTGTGGCATATCAGTATGCAATGTTAGAACTACAAAAACTGAAGCCAACGAAGTTGTAAGATGTGAAGATACCTCTGGAGGGCTGTTTGGGGGTCGAATACCTAGTCATCAGTCCTACTACGTTTATGAGCCATAAATTATCCCGGCTCCTTTGAGACGTCCGCAAGTACACAATCCGAATGCCATCTTGAGCACTGGCCTCCAAAGGGCTGAAGGACCTCCTGAAGACATCTTGGAAAAGGACATGTGAATTATTGAGACATTATACTCGAGTGATGCGACAGGCCCAGTTTTCGGGGTCAGCATTATGATACTATGATAATGCCTATGTCTTTGAATCCAGCAACTATGTTCTTTACATATGATGATGGGCCGCGATTGAAGCAAGCCACTTCTAACCATGGCATGAATCTGCAGTGTCTAGCCCTCCTCATGTTCAGCCATAGCCGTAATCCTATAGTTGCGGTGGCAGAGCACGGGATTTAAGCCAGACATGTTCTTCGAATCATCGAAAACATAAGGGTACCTGGAAGAGAGAGAGTCCGCTGACCCATCCGTAATGGCCGTCCACGCCTTGAAGTACAACAAGAAGTCTGCGGTACGGCCCCATGCGGCTCAAGTTGACGTAAAGAAAACGCCAGTAGATCTGTCCGAACTCTTGGATACCGCTTTGTGTTTTTTCAGTTGCCACTGCAAAAAAAACCCTCCCCCAGGAAAAGTTGTCATGTAGCAAGAGCTGTGCCACGCCTTCATCTTCAAGTGTCCGACGGGTCGGCGCTCAGCCCTGGTCCCGGGCCTGACCCCCGCCCTTCTCACTTTCAGTCGTCTTGTCGGCCGCCTTGGCCTCCTTCGCCTTAGCCCGCCTCTTCTGGTTCTTTTGCCGGTTCAGCCTTATCCTCTTTTCGCGCAAAGCCTCCTCCTTCGTCAGCTTGGCCTTCTCCTCCTCCCCGGCCCTGCGCTGGGCCTCCCTCGCCTTGGCCCGCATGGCGATGCGCTTCTTCTTTCCGGGCCGTCTGTTCGGATTCTTCCCATCCTTCTCCGTTCCTTGCGGCCCCCCGCCGCCGGCTTTTGCCTGCACTGTAATGTGCGTCACCTTCCAGGGCATCTCCACCCCCCACCACCGCTGTTGGGCGCGATGCAGGACGTCTTCGCCGCTGACGGCCGCGAAAGCGAACTCGGCTTGCTGCGTTGGTGTTGGCGGGTGAGCGATGTAGTAGGATAATGGCCGCCGTCGTGACATGCCGCCTTCCCTTCCCGGCCCGCCGTCCATCTCGTCGGCTGGGATGACGATCTTAACGGGTGGCTGGGCCGTGCGAAAGAGCCGAAACTCGAACGCCTCCTCCGCGTCAGCGCCATGATGTCCTTCTGCAGCGCCAGCCTCGACATCAGTCAATTCTGATTCTGACCCCTGGTCCTGCTGCTGCCCATCCTGCCCTCCACTTTGCGGCGGCTTCTTCTTTTTCGCAGCAGCGGGAGCAGTGATGGGGGCTTGCAGAAACTCCCCAAGGTTTAGGGTGCTCGCCAGGCGTGCCTGGAGTTTCGCCCTCAGCTCGGCATGGAGCGAGCCATTCTCGTCACCGGATGAGGACCCGTCCGAGGCCGAGTCAGCAAGATCTTCCCGCCGGACGCTATGTGTGGTCAAGTCAGTCCATGTGGTCTCTGGGCATGACAATGGCACGAAATGAATGCATCGTGAAAAAGACAGGTGGGCAAGGCGTCGAAAATTTCTCTCCACCACGAAACTGACCGTTTAGCATCCGGTAGCTGGAACATGACAGGATGCTGGCGACCCGGCCGAGCTCTTTGGTTCCTTGGGGTTGGGTTGACGGAATGCGATCTTCACGTAAGTAGTTCTTTTTTGGGTCCTTCGGACTTTCTTCTCCTCGGAGTGACGTGAATTTCCGTATCGACACTGTTCGAGTCGCGATGCTGTGCTGTTTTGGACGAGTTGGGCCCTCTAGCGTTGCGTTCGGGGACCTCGGGGACCTGGGCTGGGGGATACCCCTGCTATGGGGCTGAGACGAAAAGGCCAAAGTGACGTCTTGTCGGCACTTAATAATGAGGGTTGCAATATTGGCACTCAATAAAGGACCCGCGGTTTCAGGTTGTTCTGTTTCCTTTAATGATTTCTTGTCCACTGTAACCATAATTTCTACAAAAAAGAAACAAAAAAATCAAATCAAATGAAAGAACGAGTTCAATGTGATTCCAGTGAAGGGGGTCGAGGCTGGTGAACGTACATAATCTGTGGGTTGTAATGTTGTAATGCGTGACAGTTATTTACTTAAGGCGGTTTCGTCCGACTCGAAAGGTGCATAATGGGGTAAAACTCACCATTTCCTACTAAGCGGAACAAAAAAAAAGCGTGGGAAAATATGGAGAATGCCGCCAGTGGAAAATCGCCTCGTGGGATCTACGGTTAACCAGGGCATGCAGCTAAGAGGGGCTTATCTAATTTAAGCCAAGACGGGATATGCCTCTGTCGATCATTTCTTGGATATGAACTTGCTGGCAGTCAGCTGAGCAGCAAACATTCCTCCGTCACGGGAGTAAGACGAGTCGGTTTCAGCCTCAATACCGGCGACAAAGTAACAATAGAATCGTAGAACGAACGCATCTGCCTCTCAGATGTTTGAGTATCCAGTGGGTGCATGCTGTCGTCAAACGAAAACGAAACACCCAATCAGGATTCTGGCGATCCGTTGCCCGCTGCCGCTCCGAGGCGTTTCCCACCACCCACTATTGCCATCAGCACGCACTTGTGCAGTTCCAGGCCATGCAAGCTGAACGTTCCGGGTAGCGGAATCCGTCGGTCCCAGCCGCCTGGATCAACAGCAAGCATCCCTTTCCATCACCCATGAACCATGTTTGCCCAAGGCCACACCGCACTCACGAGGTATCACTTCGCCGAAGTGGCTTTTGCGTTGGGATCGCTTCCCCTCCTCCTTCTGGGGCCCGTCGCTACGTTGTACGTCGATGAGCAAATGGCGCGCCTCCCTTTCCACGGTCCGCCTGTGCCAACCCTGGACCTGGCTGCTCTCGGGCTCGCCACTGGAGGACGACGCATCTTGGTCGATGTCGATGTGACGGGGAATTATTATCGTCTTTCCTCATTCCCAACCCCCACCATCATGAGCCAACAGATCGCACCAGTACTCAGACACAATGCACCTAAGCAGTGGGGAAAGGTCATTCTTTTTCGTAGCCAAGAGTCCGCTAGGGGAAATAAAGAATAAGAAAAACATGGACTGCACATGGATGAGTGGCGCAAGTCCGAAGCCCAGCCCTGTTAGTTTCCTTTGTCTCTTGGTGTTTGTGAGCCTTCTGCGGAGCCATATCTCGCCCGGCGCCTCCCTCCCGCCTAGTTTCTTCCCTTCCTTTCGCTCCTGCTTCTCCATAAAGTACTTACATGTAAGACCAGGGTTGTCCCGGGCAGTCTAAGACCTAAATCCCATGTTGATCTCTTGTGGTGATTTGGCTGACTGGTATTAATACTAGGACCCAAGCCACTACAACCTTGGGTCTCCGACCTTCCGGCCCCCTTCTCGTGCCTCTTCGAGGTTGCACTGTCTCCTCTCCTTTCATGGAGTCTATATGGGGCTTTGCCTCTCGGATGGCCCGTGAGGGGCCTTGCTCTTCAGGCTGACTCACTACAGTATTCGTCGGACTCCTCCAGTCCGGATCACCAAGGACTCGGCTCGCTATCATACTGGGATCTTTCACCACAATGCGCGGAGTAAGGCCCTCACAGAACCTCCATGGGCTCTTCACGATACGACACCGTGCCGCTCTGATCGGACCTATGGGTTAAGCTGAACGACTGGGTTGAACCAACTTCCAATTTGTTTGCTGCCTATTTGTTACCCAACTCCCTGACAGCCCTGCCCTACATCCGAAGAGACTCCCACCGTCTGCCACCACAACTCTCAAACCGGCTGCTCTGAATGCTCCCAAGAAAGAATATCAAAGAAACTTCCGACCAACGCCAGGCCGTCTTTGAAACGAAGTGTAATATCCGCCGCCGCTGCCGCCATCTTGTGCATCCCGTGAATTGCTACTGGGCAGCATTATCATTTGCAGGAAAGAGAACAGGCCGCCTGCCGTCGCAGAAAGAAAAGCCAGAGTGTCGACAATGCCTCCCAGCTACACCGAAAGGGAAAAGGAAACGAAAACAAAACAAACCTCCCCCCTCATGACTAATAATTGTTGTTCAGCCAGCTGGACATGCCGTCGAAATCCAACACCTCTGGTACCACTCTCGGCGACGGTGAGACGACAGGGCGCATCTCGTTTCGTCTGACGACCAAACCAGTGTCGAAGTACTCATACATCTGTCACCAGTCCCAAGTCACCGCCTACCGGCTTGAGGTGTTTCGCGCTCGGAAGCCCCGAAGAAAAAAAAAGAATAGAAGCCCGGCGACGATTGAAGGCGACGCCAACACCCTGATCATCGCAGAAAGACGGATCCCACCCACGCTACCAAATGTTCACCCGGAATTCACATCACAACACACGTACATTCGCTGTCATGCTGTTTCAAACGGCATGCCATGAATAGTGGTTCATCGGATCGAACGATCCCCGTTGCGGGCCGCTATAAGCCGCAGATGAACCTGTGGATGTCGCCAACGGTTCATTCTTCACTGGAGCGGCGACTGTGCTGCCCTTGAACTGACCTGGTGACGGTGGTGGGTAGGACCTGCTCTCATTGGCGTACGCCGCAGTTGAGGATGTTTCTCCTGCCGTCGTCGTCCAGCCGGCCGAAGGTGCGTAGTACTCCCGCGACGGCGCGGGGTTTGTTCCCGGAGCGGCATCCGTCGTCGTATAATTCGGCACCGCCATCTCGCCGGGGTTTTGGTGGTTCACAGGAGGATACGAGGAGCTGTACCGATATTCCGACGACCCATCGTTATTATTCCCCATGGAACTGGCGGTACTGGTGATGGATGGATGGCTCCCATGCCGCGGACTTTTCGTCGGGCGAGGATTGGTATCGACGTATCTCGGGACGTTCACTGCCGCCGCATCCGCCGTTGCTGACATGGACAGGGGCGGTGGCCCTGTTGTCGACGGAGCATAAGAGTACGGGGTGCGGGCTACCGCCTGCGGCGGCTGTCTAGCCTGTTCGGCGGACGCTAAGGGGACCTGAACTGGTGCGCCTCCGGTCGACAGAGACATATCTTGTTGGTTTGTGCCGAACACAAGCGCCCCTCCAGACATGGGTGCCTTGGGGTATGACTCTCCTGGCATAGTTGCCGGGGGATAGTTAGCCGTGGCATGCCCCGGGTTCTGAGGCAACGGCATATTGGTCGTTGGGCTCCAGTTCGAGTATGAACTATTATGGCCTGTCAGTACCGTGTTCGCAAAGAGGAGGGCTGCCATGTGACGGCGTCTGCCAAAATTCCTCTAGGGGCTGCTGCGCTTACCTTGATCGCACAGGTCCCAGTTGGTTGGTGGGCATCCTTGGCCCGCCACTGCTGAAAGTAAAGGCACTGCGCGGCACTTGTATGTCTAGGCCTCTCGCATTCGCCTCGTGGGGCTTCACCGTCAGTGGTCCCGCAACGACTCCGAGCCCTGTTTCCACCAAGGCTTGTCCTCGCGAACCAGCGCTCGATCCCAGCAGTGGAATCTCTTTCCTTGCCTGGAAGTTTCGCGGGCTTCGCCCCCGCACTACGATGGGGGCCGTAATCGCTTCTGCTAGGACGGCTTTGTTGCCATTGGCCAAGGTGCCAACGACTTTTAGATGCAAGACGAAATGTTGCTGGAGCTCCTTCCGTCGGCCGTTATTCGCCGTCGCACTTGGTGGGCATTACATGTTAGCGACGTGGGATGGCGAGTGCGCCCAAGTTTTTTCTTTTTTCTCTCAACTCACATTCGAAACTGGAGCCGTCTCCATCCAATTGGATATACTGCGTATTCTCCTTCTGTCTCTGTGCCATCATCCTGGAAAGGTATCAAGGGAAGTGATGGAGGCTCCTGGTCCGGGTTCTGGGTGACCTCGGAAGAATTCGGTGGCGGAGTCTTCCAAGGGATGACGATCAACCGCACTGGGTGACCATCCACCGACTCCATGGCGGAGACAGTCACCTCGGTACTACTAACGGGCACAGTTTCGCCCGCTTCAGTGATGATGGACAACGGACTCCGGGAAGTGATCAGCGAGCCACTGATCTGGAAGAGGTTTCGACGGTAGCACGTCAGCTCCGGCTGCAGGACCGTGCCATCCCCAGTACTGGAAGGCATCTCGGACAGGAAGAACATGCCGTGAAGCTGGGCGGAAAGTTCGAGATGCTGTATGCGGCCGTGCTGGTCGACTATGGTGTGCTTGTCTGGCACCTTCTTGAAGGACAGCAGCTTATGGTCGTGGTTCACCGTCGTTTTCGACGCGTCGTGCCTCAGATCCTGGACCATTTCCTGGTACGGCGGTTGCTCGACGTGCGAATATGGCCGTTTTAGGCTCTCGTGATAGCCGTGTTGGGTGGGCAGGTTAGGATGATGAGGTCTATCGTATGTATCCGGCTTATCGTGCGCATATCGACTATAGGAGTATCCCGTGCTGTCCGCTGCAGAGTGGCTGCGTGGTCGTGCTGGATGTGGCGGCGTGGTTGAGTGACTCGACAGTCCGGGATCGAGACCGCCATTGAATCGAGCTGGCACCTGATGCACTGGGCCGCCATAGTTGGGCCAGATGCTCCCATGTGCCGGCTCCTTCAAGTCTGCCATGACGGGGTAGGTGGCCGTGACTGACATCAGTGCATGCTTTCTGGATAATCCAGACTCTCCAAATGATCAGCGTGGGGAGAATTGACGTTCGGAGTAGATTCGAGTGGATTGTTGTGGTTAGAGAATCATGAACTGTCGAGTCGTCAATCTGAAGCGAAGCGAGCTTCGACTTAGGGTCGCGTCTTTCTGTCGAACGTCAAGCGAACGGCTGTCAAGCGAACAAGAAGGAATCACGGATGGGGTTGGCGATTGTTGTTAGAGACCGGGGGGGCCCGCCAGTGGCTGCAGCCGACGTATACTTGTACGTGAGGAGGGGTGGCGCGCCTGTGCAGGAGGGGTGTCCTGAGTCCTGACAGAGCTTCGGCACTGTTCTGGGTGTGGGACCGGCAACGGGGCGGTAACGGGGAGCCCGGGGAGCCAGGTAACAAGCTCAGATCCTCGCTACTTAGGGGATATAATGGAATTCATGCGGGCTATATCGGGCGCGGCCTGGTTCGATTCAAAGCCGTCGCGGTCCCACGGTTCCTGGTTTTGATTACCAACGTAGGTATGGAGTGGAAGAGCATCGAGGTGCCGAACAAGAAACACTATTCCATACGGGAGTCATGGTTGTCCATCCAAGGTGATGATCGGAAACGGGATGCTACTTCGTAAGGGAGGGCTGGTGGTTCGGTCCGGGGCCACTTAGGACGGTTCTGGAGCATACGTTGTATGTGCATAATACCGCAATCCTCACTCTCCGTTACCGTGAGAGGCATCGAGACGAAGTCCTGGGATCACTGAACCCCATTTACAACGCCTCTTCTTCACTTATCCTGTCCCCGCCCTCCTCTGCCAAAATAGCCATGGAGTGCCCCTGCAGACTGCCCTGGATAGAAGATAACCGATTAGAAAACCTCTAGGTCCTGAGGGACTTTAGAGAAGGGTGAGGTACTTCATACTTCACGCGCATGATGACCTGCCTTCTCGGCAACATGGAGGAGACCAGTACCCTAACAAGGATATTGCGACCAAGGCAACTGAGGCAACTGGGGGTATGGAAAAGGGGGGGGGGGGTGGGGGTTGTCAAGAAGACAAGCCGCGAGCTGGTCAGGCCCCATCCCCCTCGACACAGCCAATGTGAGGGCGGCATATGATCGCATCCCCCGACTGCTGCTGGCCCGCAATTTTCCAGAGAGAGGGGAAGAGGGTGAGAGTATGGTCGAGAACAGGTGAGGAGAACAGAGGTACGCTGTACATGAGATTGCTTCAGACAAGGGTGGTTAAAACCAACTCACTCCCAAGTAAAGGTAGATAGGGCCATGGACTTGGCGATACAAGGGCAGTTGACAATCGTTGCATCTGTCCTTCTCCCATTGCTCAGATGGAAGGATTAGATTGACAGGGGCCTTCAAACATTGAGCTTCCTCGCAAGAGAATACCACAACGAAACGTTCGAGACCGAATGAAAAGGCTGCTACTCGATGTACGAATAGATAGATAACGCGTCGCGTACCGCGTACCTGATAAATGGCCTTGGGCTACTCAACCATTATCGATGCAAGGTGCCAAGGGGGGCAAGCCAAAAGTTGAGCAAGACGTCTCCCGAAGCTGTTGAATGAACTGAAATCGCAAGAGGGAAAAACCGGTACAAGCGTGCCATTCGCAATGGAAGACTGGGACTCATTCCACCGTATCCATGCTCCCGCCGGGATCTTGACGTCCCTGGACGAAAGAACGAGGGCTTTGTTTGAAAGGGAGTGGTGTAGCCGCGGAGGAGAAGATGGAACAGTTCCCGAATAGGGAAGCTAGATATGCGTGCCCGTAAAATGGACCAGGGGCCCCCCTGTCGAACCGGAGCTGATGGATGGCAAGTCCGAAAATTTAATGGACAAGTGAGCTTGTATTTTATAAAGCGGTTACATTTTTTGCACCATTCGTAGATGTTTTGCATTTGACACAACGAACTCTAGGTCGTTCGAACTGAGGGCACTCCAAGCGGCGATGGCTTTCCTGTAACATGGTCAACAAGCCGTAATGAGAGACCAGGGAGGCAAAGGACAGTAAGAAGAGACAGGGTCTCTCCGCCCGCGTCCGCACGCCTTTGCAAGAACCACGAAGCTCTCACAAGAGCGAAGCCAGTCAGAGGATAATGTGTAGTTCATACCTAGGAGGGTATATTCGTACTTCGTACTTTGAGAAGAGGCATCGACTTTATTCTCTCAGAGGCAGAGGATCCACCAGCTGGAGAATGGAACAGCCTTGGCACGGTACGTCGTCGAAGTATCCGTGCCTATCCGTACAGTACATACAGCCTACGGAAGCGAGTGCGATGGGAGTGCCTTCTGTCTCACCAGTCACAGCGCGGCGAAGCGGCAGGGTAAGTACGTTGTATGCACGCATAGGGATGCAGGTGGACTTGCAGCCGAAGCTAGAATCGGCATAGCCCTGCTGGCCAGAGATTTGGCCGAAATACATACCCAGAGAATGGTGGGTGGTGGGAGGCATCAGTGGCGGGCGGGCCGCCGTTGAGATCGAGCAGGCTCTGGAAGATTAGCCCCAATTAGAAGCTAACCCCTTTGTGCGGCGTACTAAGTATGTACAACGTACAGCGTCCGGTCATGTTGGCAGATGCGAGCATACCATGCAGCAACACTCAAAGTAGAATCTGCCCCGTCGCTTATTATGAAAGTACGCATAATAAGCCGCTCGGGAGATGTTGATTCGCACGTTCGCCCCCCTCCAATCCACGTTCTCTTGTCTGGTCTTTCTGATGGATTTACCTAGGTAGTGAGCGGGACTTTCGTCATCCATGTATCGATCAGGTCTGTGACACGGCATTTGGCTGACCCATAGTATTGCTGGGGAGCGCTGGCCGAGACGTGGAGGTGAGGTGTAGAGAAGAGGCGGGAATGCTATGGCGGTTGCAAAGTGAAAAGGGTCCAATTATTATGGCATTGAAAATGAAAAGACATAGACATGTCGTGAACTCGCTGGAGAAGGTACGGGGGGGAATACAGTGCAACTGTACAGTATAGAGTTCAGATGCCTGCATATTGACGTCCCGTGTAGGTACTTAGTACGTTGTAGTCTTGGAGACAGTACCGGTATACTCAAGACGACAGTTGTACCAAATATTGACAAAGCTGAGTGCCATGCGTTCTATCTGTATAGGTACAACGTACGTTGAGATGGGCAGCCACTGGCAGGAGATAGCAAGCGGAGAAATTGTTTAAATGCCGGACTGATACGAAGTTATGATATTCGTATGGCGTTCTGAAAAGTACCCCTGAATTACAACGTATATGTCGATAAGGTTCGCGACCGACCAGAGGCACGAAATACTCGTACTGTGTCAGGACCATCGGGATTATGGGAGTATTTCCCTTCATTTCGTAGATTCGTAGGTAGTGTACTTCGTGCATTATGTATTCAGGTATCATCATTGTACTTGCATGCAGCGCGAAACACCAAGGGCACGAAAGATACCTACCTACCTAGGTAGGCAGGTACAGAAACAGCATATGTGAAGAAACTACAACGTACGAATAGGTCGTGATGATTCCCGCTTGCACTTCCTCTAGAGCAACATGTCCATTCCGCTGAATCCACCATCCATGTCCACCTTCCCCGTCTTTGGCCCTGTCTCGGCGCATATCCTAGATCGGTACATGATGACTTGCCTGCAGGTGAGTCGCAATCCAACTCCTTCCCGATTTCCACACCTGACAAGGCGGGAGATGGTACACATGCTAACCATCGCTCCTCCTTGGGCTGTTTTCATTCTTTTCCGTGGCAGCTGTCTCCTTTTTTGCTTTCCGTTTCGTTAATGGATAGTGCTTCTATAGGCACATGTCGTCTTCGACTCGTCTCTCGGAGATGAATCCTCTCTGAGGCTTCCGTCTCGCCGCGAGCTCCGTTATCATCTCCGGTCTCCCTAAACTCGGTATACTGACCCCGAGGCACACTCACACTCGGATTGATGTATCGATTTGAATGGCCAAGTTCCTCCTGTACGTTGTAAATGCACAGAATGTCCGCTGGCCATCCACCATCGGCCCTGTCGCCCATGGCGTGTGCATGGCATGTTATGCATTCCATCCCGCCCTCTCCCGGAGCAAGTCGAGAGAGCGCGATAGCCCTCTCACGGCGAATCAAGAATCCCGCTGTACGAAGTACGGGAAGGGAGGTGCCTATCAAGCCATGACCGCATGGTTTCGAGGCTTGCCCTAATCCAGCATGGCGCCCTGCCCTGACTCGGTGCTTCTTCTGTGTTGATCTTTATGGTCTCAACAGCCCCTTTTGTTTTTTTTTGTTTTCCTTTTGATGCGTTGCAGATCTTCGAAATCCCCGAGTTGGATGTAACCATACGGGTGACCCAGGCGGATATTTTTTGCAAGGACCCAGCGATCAGCGATTCTTCCGCTGCTCTAACCTCCCGCCATCCACCGACATGCCGTTGCTCTAACCAGACTCCGTAGCCATGGGCGGGTACCTGCCCGTCAATGACAGTGCCGGATGTGCCCAAAGCTCCAAGCTTTTATAATACCAGTGCGGGGAACCGCAGATGCCTTGCTCGTGCTGTCTCACTCAATGGCGCGATCCCCATCTCATCGAACTCCAGACGAACGCTAGTTGCGAGGGTAGTCCCGTAACGGACTTGGTCTCCGGTTCAAAGCGCTCTGAGACAATGGCTTTATGTCTTCGATCGGTAAGTAATCTTTTCGGGGCAAGCCCCTCATCATCTTCATGTACAACGACAGTACATACGAGGTAACTGACTACGAAGTATTAGGCTGCTCTCGAAGCGAGGACGACGTCTTGAAATTATATGCATGCTATAACAAACGACAGGTTTACAGGCCTATAATTGCAGTCAACTATAGCCATGGGCAATCGATTATCCCTGTCTCGACTTGACCATAACCTAACCAATACGAATTGCATCGCATCTAGCGTTGACGGTTGCCCATATTCGTCATGATTTGTGCCACACGATGTGCGAAGATTGTGCAGTCAGTCCTTTTGAACAAAACGCGGGGGGGCGTTGTTAGCTGCGGCGTTGACAAGGGAGTCATTACCAAGTACAACGTAAGCATCCGGCTCCATTTCGAGGCGCGGCTGTCACTTTCGTCGCACTTGAGCGCGAGTCTAACAAGAAGTGACAGGTTTCATCAACCTGAAATGTCCATTCGGTTCTTCATACTATCGTCCATGACCACATTTCAGGCTGCGAGGGGATTTTCCGCGAAACAATCACCGTCAAAGCGTATTATACAACGTTATGGATGGACGTTTTGTTTTGTTTCTTCGGTTCCTGGCTAACGGTTGCAAGCCGCTTTTGCCGAGGAATTCCACACACCCCCTTTGCCAGGCTTGGCTTCGGGCGGCGGCCAGGCAGGCAGCAGGATATAACCTTGGTCGATTATTAGGGTACCTACCGGTAGTCCCTCCAGCCCAGAACGCCGGGTTTGGCAAGCCATCTCCGATTACCTATAGCAAGGACGTCGATGGTATATCTGGTGTGGACCCATATTAAAAGCCTGGCATATTCAAAAGTCAATATGACTTCGATACGCCTTGCTAATTAGGACCAGCGTACCGTACAATGCATCGACACCGCCCGCCCATTTGCACCCGATGAAGGCCAGCTATCCTTGGCGCACCAGTTCTACCGACGAAATGGGCTGATGTGGGCGGCTCCTGTCAGGTTTGCTCGGCTACAGAACAAGAGAAGGACATCCAATCCGATTTGCTGATTCGGACAAGTCTGATGGTGCAATATGTATATCGACCTTGACCAGGGTGACAGATTGTCGGCAAACCTGTCCACAACTCCATGATACACCGTTACAGCATGCTGTACGAGATGGGTATCATCCCTGGTTATCGGCATCCGCTACTATGAGCAGTACGTTGTATGATATGGTTTCTGAAGTGCAGGGCGGGCAACTGGACGACAAGTCCAGATTAGTTATCGACGGTGTGACTGCTCCCGTACTTTGTCACACCCTGCTGCGCTTATCTCCCAAGAGAGTTCGAATGAGGCCAGTAGCGCCTACCAGCCCGTCAGCCATCACTTTCAGGGCATCGATGCCACTGGCTCGAATATATTACGACCCGTGGCGTCGGTTTCAGCGAGTATGCGTTGTAGGGGACAGCGCCGTACGTCTCTGGCGGGCTCACTGTTGGTAAACCTTGCTCGGGACTGGTTTTAGAAAAAGCTGAGTATATCCTAGAATCCATGATGCTGCTAGGAGAATTGGTAGGAAGCCATCAGTTCCCTGGCGTCATCCGCGTCGAAGAGTCGACAGAGTAAAGGGATGCACCCAACTACTTTGTTTACTTCGTCGTGAACTTTTGCCTTAGTAATCTGCTCTTGGAAGGAATAGGGCTGCGAGAAATGAGCAAAACGAACAGCCAAGGCCCTGACCGGTTGACGGGGGACAGCATCATCGGTCCGAGAAACCCAGGCTTTAACGACATATCCTTACACGCGGTCTGATTTGATCCTTTCAACTTTAGCCTGAAAAGTCCCTTATTATGTATTACCTCCCAAACCCAACTGGATTTCCCAATTCCAGAAGCCATTGTTTCGGGAAAATAGCTTCGAATATCTCTTCTGCTGCTGAGACTTCAGCCACGACCCCAACCCAAGCTAACATGACAGTTCGATGCAACAAAACGCCACTTGACATGCAAGGATAGGAACTTTTGGCCATGAGCCCCTGCTAGTTGATTGCGTGTTACCTGTGTTCGGGTCCAAACCCGTTCGTGGGCTCTTCTGGGCCCCTTTACCTGGAACTTCCAAGCACAAAGTAAGGAGAGTAGTAATTAAGCCCTTGGCCTATTTGCTCTGCCCAGATATGCATTACCACGGGGACACTCTCGCTTTGCAAGCCTGATCCAGGACGCCGGAATCAAGCCAAGGGGTAGTTGTAACTAGCGGGAGGAGTCGGACCCAAGGATCCCACGAGAACCAACAAACGGAAAGGTCCAGGCCTCAGAGGAACCCATTGTGTTCGGTAGATGGATATGGTACCTCCACACGCCTCTCTTCTTGCTCCTTGCCTTTCTCCGCACACGGAGCAAGAATCGCCGCGCTTCTGACAGGAAGATCTTGTCGATACGCGTTCACCAGGTGCGTGACCGGTTCGGCACTTCAACTCGATTTCAAAGTGGACTGTTTTCGAGTAGAGGCTGGGTATTAGTGAAAACCCCAGAGACAAACGACCGGTACGTCGTCTGCGTGGCCTGGCAGTGAGTGGTAAAGCGTGTCCCGGGTGTAAAATGCAGTCACATTCACCTTGGCCGCAGGTTGATTACATCGTCACGCCATGTGAGGCATGCTGGGGCAAGAGCTCGACCGTCCTCTCCAGGTAAACGATACGAGATGTGTCTGTCACGCCAGGCGCGGCTGCTGGATAATACAATGGATGAGTCCTCCCCGTTCATATCTGGCAGCGCGCTTCCTCGGATCAGAGAATGAGCCTACCAGACGTGGTAAGTCCATGCTCGCTCGGGCGAGATACATACGACAATACGCCAGAAGCTCGTATACTCCCTGGAGGTCGAGAAAAGACATAACAAGGCAAAGATCTTCGTGTTCCCCTGTGCTACCTCGCTCTGGACTCGAATGCAGATATTGCTCAACTCCATGTCCTCTCCAGATGAGGAAGAGGGCAGCTGGATGGCCAGAGTATAATAAGGCCTTCGATGAGCGTCAAGTCTCGAACTTGGCCGCTCACCAGCACGCGAGAAGCAGCGTAATCAAGCCCCAGTCGACCCTATCCATCCATATGCCGACACGAAATAGGGGGCTGGAGAGTGAGGGGCTACCGCCAATGCTACGCCCTGTACTTGAAGCTGTCAAAGGTGCTGCGTGGCCCAAGTCGCAAAAATCGTATGATGCAGAGCTACCTCGCAGGGCTTTTTCGCCGTTTTGGGATCTGTCCCCCTTGTTGCAGCCGTGTGATTTCCCCTGCTTCCAAGCGGCTGGCAGAGTTGCACCCCTAAATTGCCCGCACCGGTGGGACATACAATGTACAACGCACATTATGTGCCGGAGCCTCTGCAGCCGATGTCGCTGGCGCGCGTGGGTTCCTGAATTCCCAAGAAAACAGGCGCATCGTACAAGGGGTGATGGGAGAGCCCCAAACAGCATGTCGTCCGTCGCGAGAACGCCACAACTGCAACGCGCCCAGTCAGTTTCTGATGACTCGGTGCAATCAAAACGTCCAGAGTACAACGTAAGCTGCGGTTCCCTCCCGAGATGGCACACGCGCATTACTACCCACCTACCCACCGTCTACGTGTCCTTAGAATGCTCCCCCTTTCTCCCGGCTCATGGGGATCTGAACGCAGCGAAGTGTCTATGTATTATTCAATGCTGTATTCCGTCTGGTCCTATATCGTAGATAGAGCCGTCCATGTCTGGGTATCGATACGGCGCGTCATTATCCAAAGTCGTGACAAATCGTGAAAAAGTCGTGTAGGTGCTTCTGAGATCCAACCCCTTAGACTGAAAAGAAAAGGAAAAAGCCCCCTGGCCCAATAGGGTTCAGTGGAGAAGACGAGGGATGATAACCATCTCGTCATCGCTGCCCTCCGAGTCCTCTTCGTCGTTGAGAGCCAGCTCAATAAAGTCCCTTACCCAGGCTGCATCGGCGGGATGGAGCTCATCCTCTACTCTACCTCTTCTACCTCTTATCCGGACGGCAATCCGCCTACCTCCACGCCCATCTCCCCGTCCAGGGCCTCCCCCTCTTCCTACTGGTGCTGCGTGGCCGGCGGCGGGCGGTGCAGGCACAGCGGGCGGGGGGATAGGCGCGAGACCGCGTCCTCGACCTCGGGGCGCTGCCTGGCCGCCGATGCGAAGAACCAGCGGCCCCTCGAGAGCCACTTCAGCCTCGGCATGTCGTTGCTGGTCGCCACCATCTTCCTGCCGCGCCGCTGGCCCGAATTCTTCATCGTCCGTATCGTCAGGCTCTTCAATCTCGGGGACAACGTTGGCCGCATTTCCTTGGCGGCGCCGGTCCCTTCCCGCGCCGACGACCTCGAGACCGGCGTCGTCGCCGTCACCGGCTGACAAATCCCAGAGCCGCATATAGCATGCCGTTCTGCTACCGTCAAGCTGCTCGTTGTAGTGCTCGTACGGGTTCCACGGTTGGAGCCATTCGGCGCAGAGGTAGCAGAAATGCGTTTGGCAGCGGAAGCAGATCATGTGGTTGCATCCGCGGGCCTTCTGAACCGGTGCCACGCACGTCGGGCACGGCGTGGTGTGCTGGGCAAGGTAGTCGAGATTTGCCTGTTCCTCGGGTGTAATTTCGTCCGTGTCACGTTTAGATGTGCAGGCGACGAACTCGCCATGCCAGGTCTGGAAGCAGCGGCCGCAAAAGGCGAAGCCACAGTCCTCGCAGATGGCCAGGCGGTCAGAGGCATCGTGGGATTTTTCCGTCTTCTTTCCCTTGCCATCTGTCTCATCCTCCTCGTCCTCTTCGTCGTCGTCCGAGACCTCGACCAGTTCGAGGCCTTCGGGCTTTTTGTGTTTCTTGGACCGAGCGGCCCCGTCGCACCACGAGCGTGGGCAGTAGATGGTATTCTTGTCTGACTCGAGCTCGGTCTTGTATTTGAGCGTCACGTATCGGGATACAATCTCTTGGGAGAGACCCATCTGTAAGAGCTCGCTGGGACTGATAAAGGCCCTGACTTTGCGTTTCTTGCCCGTTCCAGACGTGGCCTGAGCCGCTGCGCGATCCTTGGCGCAGCCCGGCGTGAGACATCTCACGGTGGCAAGGTCTCCTTCCGTGATGGCCGTCTTGTAGAAGTCCTGCAGGCAAGGCTTGCAAAAGACGTGCCCGCAATCGAGCATCTTATGACATACTACACCCTTCTTGGGTTCTTTTGGAGATTTGTTAGCAATGGTACATGGACAAGCTTATCTTCCAAGCAAGTCGAGCATGGAAAGCCTTACCTAGACAAACCCCGCAATCGAAGGTCTCCCTCTCAAATGCCTCCCGTCTAGCCCTGATATCATAGTCCAGGATGGATATTTTGTGTAGCGGATCTACCTGGAGGGTTCCGTCATCATTAATCAGGCCGAAAACATCGTCAGAGGCCTGCTGGAGATGGTCGATATAGGCATAGGCAACCATGTCGTGGCCCATTTCTTCCCACATCCGAGGCCCGTCCTCTTCTAGTTTCTTGGTGGTCTCGGACGGAAGCCACGGCGGCGTGGTAGAAATGGTGACGGATGGAGGTTGTTTGTCGGGGTAGCCTTCGGGCAAAGAGATGCGCAGGTTGACAGCAGGCAAATGTGCGAGCTCCTGCGAGTCCACGGCACCCGGTGCATGGCCATTTGCATTTGGCAGAGCCGCCGAGGGCGCAGGAAAGGTCACGGTGACGGGGTTGGCGGGATGGACTGGTAGGTCCAGTGAGAACGATACGGCGGAAGGGTCGTCGCGTCTCTGGATCTCGGGGAAGATTGCCTCGAGGGCAGCGAGCTCGGCAAGGCGCTCGTCAGTGCTATCGGAGTCGTCCATGGCCATACAGATTTGGTAGGGGGCTTCGGGTGCATATCAAGAGGAAACGATGTCTAAATCTTTAAGTAGATGATGGATGCCTTTGGTACTCTTAGAATACGGTCGATCAAGAGGCTTCTCACTCGGCACTTCAAATAGTGATAGAGAAGAATATGTTGCAGCCTAGTTGGTAGAGAGGCAAGTTCCGGTGGGATCGTATCAGGTGCTAGAAGCAGTCGTTCGAATCGCCAAAATACGAAAGAAAATGGAAGCCCAGGCCAGACGTCATTGTGAAGTTGGCCTCAGTAATATTGCGGGCACGTTAATCCGAGTAGATGAAATGGTTGCGCACGATATGAGGTCTATGGCTCGCTCGCTCTTCGATGTAGGCGTTAACCGACTTGAGTCAGCTCGCGGGGGAGAAGAAACGCCCCCACCGCAGATTCTCGTGTATCGCGTTAGTAACTCGGTACACGTACCTGCACTACAGGTACATATTACAGGTACATATTACAGCGAAAGCCACATGGTGGCGCTACGTATACAACTTACATAGCAGTTGCTATTTTGAGCCTCTCTCCCATCACACTTCCATCCTTCGATTTGGGAACGACATACGAAGTCGATTGAACTGGCTCTTCGGGCTTGGGCTTGATTCTGCACGGAAGGCTGTCGCTTGGGCCCACTCCATTATTTTTCCGTACAGAGACAGTCCGCTGCACGGGGTATTCAGGTTGTCCTCGCTGTCACCCTTTTTTTTTTAAAAAAAAAAGGGAAAAGGAGGAAGAAAAAGAAAAAGAAAAAGAAAAGAAAGATTCATGCATGAAACCATGGCGGACGACACGAGGCCCCTCGCGTCCCTCTCCCTAACTCACGTTTACTATGTGAGTAGAGCTCTGTTCCCCGCCCTCCTCTTCCTGTCGCGGTCGCGTTGTCTCTTACTAGTTGCTTCGACTAACCCATGCCTCCTTCCTAGGACCCCGAAGACCCCCTCTCCCTCCTCTGCGCCTGGCTAGCCCTCCTCCCCCAAGCCCTCTGCGTCGTCTACGTGACGCTGATCTGGTCGACCCGCGAAATCGAAGTGGCCCTGATGTTCCTGGGCCAACTAGGCTGCGAAGCCGCCAACTTTGCCCTCAAGCGCCTGATCAAGGAAGAGCGCCCCCGCCGCATCCACGGCAAAGGCTACGGCATGCCCTCCTCGCACGCCCAGTTCGTCTTCTTCTGGGCCCTCTTCCTCGTCCTCTTCCTCTTCGTCCGCCACAGGCCGCCCCATGACCCGGCCCGCGACGCCCGCTACCGCTCCCGCGCCCTCTCCCGCGCCGAGCGCGCCGTCGGCTCCGTCGTCGCCCTGGTCGCCGCCGCCGCCGTCGCCTGGAGCCGCGTCTACCTGGGCTACCATACCACCCGCCAGGTCTTTGCCGGGTCTGCCGCGGGCGCTTTCTGCGCCGTCGCCTGGTTCGCCGCCACCACGTATATCCGCGACCAGGGCCTCCTGGACTGGGCCTTGCGTATTCCCTTGGTGGAGTGGTTCCGCTTTCGTGATCTCCTGCTCGAGGAGGACTTGTGCCAGGCTGGGTGGGAGAAGTGGGAGGAGAAGCGCATCCAGGCAGGAAGGAGGAGCAAGGCCGACAAGGTAAAGTAGTAGAATTTATGTGGAAGGTCTGATGTGCGATTAAGCTTCCGGGTCAAGGCCGACCCTTCGGCGTCGTCTTCACAACCCCATCGTGCTCTATGCTAACGTGTGGTCTCTGTCCCTTGTTCTTCCGTGACAAGTCATGCCGCACTACGCGGGTTTCCAGGAGCAAGTGGAATGCTGTGTTGACTGCTTTGGAAGATAATCGATACTACACGCCGAAGCGGCCAGGATTCGAGGCAGGCCGGTGTTTGCGCTCGGCCCCAAATCAAAGACAGCGAGTCCAGCGATGGCGTATATTGCCTAGTCTAGGTAATCTAAAGAGCAAAGAGGAAGGCTGGAGTGCAAGGGACAAAAGAAACCCCCCATAAACAGGACCAGACGCGTTGTCAGTAGCCTAGGTATCAAACGGACTCGTCCAAGTAGCAAAGGAAAAGGAGCTCCGCGACGTGGGAACGTCCACGACATGAATAGCAAGAAAAGAATCGAAAAGAAAAAAGGATATTGAACCAAAAAAAACCCATCTCCAACTCCATCCACAACTGTTCTGGTGGATCTGTAAATCTCATCGCGTTCGCCAAATCCCGTCAAAGCATGTTCTACCTTTCTCCCAACTCCTACATGGTCCTGTGCACGCGCGGCGGCCCGAGGGACAACATTCATTCCGAAAAGAAATCCTTGGAATCGACGGCTGTAGTCGCCTCAAGTATGCCTGCCCCTTTTCTATCATATCCATTCAGACTTGTGCAGTCCATCACAGCTGCACCTAGATTTGTCGCACCTGGGCAGTGGCGGCGGTGGTGGCAGTGACTTCTGGGTGTTGAAGCCCACCCCTCCAGGACTTGTGACCACCCTCGGCGTCTTGACGGGACTCGGGTTGTATACTGCCGCGGTCAGGGTCAGATCTGGCTGGTCTCGCAGCTCGTCGGGGTCCCGCCCCTGGGAGCTGGGGGTCGTCGGGCCAGGGACTATTGACTCGATGGAGTCCCTCTTCGAAGAGGAGACCACTAGTGTGTCCTCGCCGTCATCCATATTCTGCGCCATAGCCAAGGGGCTGGGTCGTTTCGAGGCACCCAGCTCTCTCTCGTTCGGACATCCAAGGTTGTGTACCTCGCCACTATCGCGGTAGCTGAGGGGAGGTGCATCCTCCGCATTGGAGAATCGGAGCCCGATCTGAACGGTGGCATGCGAACCCATGGAAGAATCACGTCTATGGCGAAGCCCGCCGTCGTGTACCAGGGGTGGAGGAGCAAGCAACTGCCCATCTCCGTTCTGCTGCTGCAGCTTTCTGTCCGATGCATTCGCATTCGGTGAATAGGTCGTGGCGGGGAGTAGCGTAAAAGACTTGTTGTTCTCTCTTGGGAAAAGCGAGTACGACGACTTCCGGATATGCGCCTTCAATGTTTGGAAGGCCGAGGGCTGTGTGGGTTCGGGGACCATCAGCTGTGGCGTCTCCGCGTGCAGTGCGTGCGATCGGAGGGGATTCGGCCTGTCGTATGTCGGGGTGCCGGATGGACTCTCAACTCGCTTCTCCTCCTCTTCTCCGTTTCCATGCCTGGAGGAGTCCAAGCTCGAATCCGCAGGCCATCTCAGGTCCGCGTTATTATCATCTTCGTAGCCATAATAGTCGCCGCTGTCGTCGGATTTGTGAACTCTAATGTCGGCTTTCAGCTTGTCTCTGTGCGCTTCGCAGTTGTCGCGAGGTCCGAAGTTGGAGATGCAGCTCGACCGCAAAAACAAATGTAGCCCGCCCGTCATAAGACCCGAGAGGTTCGCAACCACGGATGCCATCATGGAAAAATTTAAAGGCTGGGAACCTGATGTCCTCAAGTCCATAAAAATAAGGCTGTAAAAGAAAGGTAGGGAGAAACACTGGAGGAGTATAGTTAGCCAGAGATCTTCGAGAGCTAGGGGGGAGAGCTTCAACGTACAATAGAAATAACGGCAAACGCCAGATAATACACCATCCTGGAGGAAGCGTCTCGCTCAACAGGATGAATGCTGCAGCCGGTGTGCAACCTCCAGAATATAACACCGGTACAGATAATAAGGGTCCCCGCGATGATGATCATGACGATAAAGATGCCCTTTTTCCATCGCTGAACGAACCAAAAAAGAGAAGCGAAGCAAAAGTTAGGAGGATAGACGAAGTGAGTGACGAGAAAAGAAGCGAGAAGCAGTGTCCCGACGATCGCGACGCAGCTAGCAGTGGTCCACTTGCCCTTGGGAGGGAATGGTCGCCGCCGCAATGCCCGAGACGTCACTTCCAGACCAAAGACGAATTGGATATAGGGAACAATGAAGACAGCTACAGGCCCCGCCGTCAGTAATGGAGTCCTGGATTGCGCGGGTTTCTAGTAGAATCCTTGAGAAGACGTACTAGGTAGCATCATTTGCGATGTGAGGGTACACCCTGTCTGAAATAAAGAGTCGAGGCCAGTCGACTGAGCAATGGCGAAGGCGGTTCCTTGAATAACAATACCGATAGACAATGCAAAGGGAAAAGTCTCGGCCGGACCGACGAAGGCGAACCCCGATGACCTGTCCCGTAGTCAGCAGAGAGCCCTTGCTAGATTGCGTCCCTCATCTCCTGACGCCATATAGAACGGGATTATTCGATCCTCGTGATAGCGTACCGAAACTTGAACTTGGGATCCTCCCTCTTCTTGGTCACATAACTGTCCCACAAGATACCCAAGATGGTGGCAAAGGCGGCCACGACATTGAAGATGGCAAGGATTATGGTCGATGTTCTTATCGAGCGTGCCGCTTGGAATTTGAATTGGTGGAGGATGGCAGTCTGCGATGTTCCGTTTGCCTGGAAGGCGAATTCCTGGCCGGCGCTGCTGCCACCGCCGCCGTCAAAGCCGGAATCTGGAGGATGAGGGTGATCTCGCGCCCATAGACTGCCCTGGGGATCCGTCCAGCCCCAGGGGTTCATTTTTGGTCAAGTAGCTGGCTGTCGGAAGAGGAAAGAGCGTACGACGTCCCGTGGCGATGTTGGAATCAATGAATGGGGAAGACCATGCAGGCCATCGGCTGCTTGAGGAAGATTTGCCGTCTCTGAATCAAACTGAATAGAGGTCGTGAGAGCGCAACAGGGGAGATCAGGAGAAAGAAGGACGAGAGGCTGGCTGGTGAGGGAGAGCAAATGGAAAGGAGGACGGCAGTCATGAGAAACGATGACAGCCGTAGATGGGACGACAGGGCCGGGAACACACACGGCAAGAGCCACGATCAGAGCTAGCGTGACCCAAAACCCAGAGAAAATAAGGGAGTTGGTCAGGGGGATCCCATCCGCCGGATATCTAGAAAGAGGTGTGTGGAAGCCTGAGACGATTAGGTGGCGGGAACTCCGTGGCTCTCGTACCTACAACGCATGTACATACGATGACAAGGGCTGGACCCATGTGATTGGATACCAGGTTGTGAAGACGGGTATCTTCAGATAGATGTCTGGAACTAAGAAGGCTGCTTCCTGGATACGATGGTCGGAGAGGAGTGTGAATCACGAATCAGCCCAGACAAGACGTTCATGGGCCAGGGTAAGAGACAGGACCTAGAAGATGGACTCCCGTCCGTCACTTCATGGCGAGCATCTTAGTCCTGCTGGCATAAATGGTGGCTTCATGGCTCACACCGAGACTGAAGTACGAAAGTAGGAGATGTGGTTCGACCCCGTAGCAGGCAGTCGGACTTTTCCTGTCGTTGTTCTCACAGCTGCCAAGACGAAACCGACGTATGTACGGTCGAGCCGCGTCTGCGACAGCATCATGTAAAGTTTCCTCTCCACTTAGAGAGCTCGATTGGGGCTTCAATACGACGAAGCTGCGGGAAAGCATTGACGTGACGATGGGTTTGAAGCAATCATGGAACAGACAACGTTTCCAAGTTTCTTCGCTTCCGTTTTGGGAAACATGAAGTTCGACCATGTCCGAGCTCGGGCCTTTGGGAAGTTATGCGCTAAACTGCATGTGGTTTAGTTTCGGGTAACTGAAAGACGGGTCAAACTCGTGCCGAACAGGGGTCCGAGTCCCTGGACCCACTCAGGCCGGCCTCGATTGCGAGGTCGGCATTCCTAATGACAAAGGGCCCCTCGGACTCTCGAACTTCATTCAGACTTCACCCTTCCTTCTAAACTACGACACTGCGCCTCCTATAACGCGAACTCCCTCAAACCCTTTTCGGCCCGCTTCAGCTACCTAGCTGCAGCAACGTCCCTGGCTCGCCCCGTACCTTAGCATCATTTATTTGGATCGACTTTGCTTTATGAGACTGTGTATGTCCCGTTTTTACTTGCGGAAACATTGAATACTAATTGGTAAGCCAACGAAGTTCTCGGGATAAATTCCTCTCGCTGGATTCTACAGCGCAACATATGCTCTCTCCTCGTGCGGGCTCCATTACCTTGGTCCATGACTCTAAGGAAGCGAGAAGCAGCACACCACACGTATTGAAAGACGGGCAGGCATTCACATTAGAACGCATTTTGAAAAGGTTGGCTTCACAATGCGCGTATATACGTGTCGGACATTAGGGCGTGCTCCATCAGACGCGGAAGAGGACGTTAATGGCCGAGTATGATTCATGTTGCAACCTGCAGCAATTGGGAAAATCCCATGTCATCTGCCTTCGAGAAACTCAGCGTACGAACTATGTTCCACGACAGCCATCGTGGTATCATCGGTGTCACCGTCTCCGATGGCCAGCCGAGACGGGCCTGGGAGTCCCGCCAGAACCCGGTTGGCTCCCCAGCACCTTCGGATCCCCTCTCGGAGCTGATATAGTTGCTACTACCGGTCAAGCACGGCGCAAGCTCCATTCCATCTGTACGCATGAAGGCAAGCCAAGCTGGACCGGTGGCCTGAATGGGGGTACCTGAAAAAGACTTCGCCGCCTTCTCTCTGCAATGTCCACCGCAGATGTCATGTCGACAGGACAAGCGAGTAACAGGTCTTGAATGATGAGCGCTATATGCAAAAGAAACGACATGACCGGCATAACGGTTGGCACGGTCAGTTCTCACAAACAACAACCGGTATATGAATTCTAAGATGAATGCCCATGAGTCGAGATGACTTGCTTTATATTGACGTGCATAGATGCATGTCTTTTCTGACCTAGGATTCCTAACCATGGGACATTCCTCCGAGAGCGCTGCAAAGCTAACCTACCCATTCCTTAGCTAGCACATGATGGTATCATATATCATTAGGGGCGTAAGAAGTCCTCATCCATCTAGAGTGCTGTGGCACCGAGTCCCCGTGTTGTCAAAGAGGACCAGCTTCGCACATTCCCGGTGATAGTTCTTCCCTTCAACCGCGCATGCCACGGCGGTGCAGCGATTTCCCTTTCACAATTTCTTCTTTTCCGACACCAACACCATTGAAAATGCCCTGGAAATCTCGCCGAACGCGACGTAGCCAACATACAGGGGGATCACGACCCACAGACCGTTGAAGAAGAAGAGGTACAGCCAGAGATACATGAAGTTGCTGCCGTCCAGGTTGGAGTTGCCTGTGAGCCATTCAGGGCAGAATGTCATGAAGCCTTGAGAGGAACCGAGATGATCAGCCCAGTGTCGGCATTGGAATCAGGCGGGAGTGCGTCTTACCTCCATACAACTCGGCCGTGGCAAGGACCAGCAACCAAATATTGACTCTCGGGTCCCGCTTGGCGATGAGATAGCAGATATACACCGCCAAAGGGCCGCCGCCAAAGACGGTGAGAAGCTCAAGACTGATGACCCCCTGGAACGTTTTACTCCGTGATTAGTGGGAACGCTTCCACCAAAGAAACACGACATATTCGTATACGAGGTACACATACAACATCAGCGCCTGCCCATCTCTTGTCGGCTTTGGCATACACCATCCATAACCTGGCAAAAGGGTTGTCACCACCAACCTGGGCGCCGTATACACGGTCCGAACGGCCCAGGAAATTCGCCGAGGTCGGATAGAATGACGCAAGGTCGAGGGCGGTGGCGTCGGATAGAGGAACGTAGGAGAAGAAGCAGTGGTAAAGGAAGCTGCCCTCGAGGAGAAAGTGGATCAGGGCATCAAAGGCATGCCATACGAAGAAGGCCTTGTAAGTGGTTGGCGTAGAGGGAGGAACGGCATGACGGGAGACGAGGACGGCGACAGCTAGAATTGCAACAGTGGAGGCCAGGGACAGGAGAGTGACCTTGTCGAATAGGTCGGGATGTAATTGGGAATCAATGTCCGCCATGGTGAATATGCTGGGTGTGCTGGCTGCTGTTGCGGGCTCACTCATGCTGCTTGTGTTGTCTCCGTCACGACGATGGCTCGGCAACAGATCCTAAGAAGGCCTAAGATGTAGGATGATGAAATACTCGTACAGAAGAAGGCACAAACAAAGTGTGATAAAGGAACGACGGGAAAGAAAAGCATAATGTAAAAGGGGTCGGTCAGTCTGTTGAAGCCCCTGGAGAACCAATTTCACGGCCAGCACTAAGTGCTTCGGGTATGGCCCGTGCAACTGGAAGCGTCGATCATCTGCGGGAGGCTGAACTACCGGCGACCAGCAGCAACTGAAGCTTAATAGTGGACGAGAGAGGAAGCAATCACCTGAAAATAGTGGACTTGGATGGTGGGGTGCTGGGCCCTAGTGGCCATAGAGCGAATCGGATAGCGGCCGCGATAATGGCACCACATCAAGAGCCGGGGCTTGCTGCAGCGATTCCCAGTCAGTGGGTAGGTGCAGATGTTGCACAGGCGCCCTGTTAGGTATTACCTTGCATATAATTGCCTTACACTGCATTACAGAGAATGGATAACAAGTCGACACTGATGTTTGTGTTATTTAAAGTCAACGTATTACAGAAAAGTAGTATCGCACCAGGTCCGAGACAACGGCCAGGCAGTACGCTAGATCAACCCCCTAGCAGGTGATCACTTCTATCTCGCATCGCCTTCTACTCAACCGCAAGCCTAATAGGGACATCCGTCAACAGTCTGAGGATACAGCCGTGCACTGGTGTTATTCGGGGTACCATTTCACCGAGAACAGGGATGAGGTGGGGAGTTCTCAGGACGCCATTGAATGCCGGGGAGCTCGGACCGAGTGAAGCTTTTTACAAGACTCTCACTTTGCACTCGGTCACCGAGTCCAACGGTTTTCTGCCAGCACCTACCACAGGCCTCGGGATTGGGAATTTCAGTCGAAAGTATGTATCGCAGTCTCTCGGCAGTCCTACTGACGCCACGCCACCTGTGCCGCGCTATCACCACCAGGAGACTGACCCGGTATATAATGTGGTGTAAAAATCAGGACACAAGCACTTGAGTTTGGCCCACGAAAACAGCTCAGCGTCGTACCAAGAGTATGATGGTTAGAAGATTCATGTTGCAAGCACCGGTTCATCTTTCGAGAACACGTTCATCACGCACCTTCGACATGATCAAACGCCGAACACTGGCACGCAAACATCTGAACCCGTGCAGAAACAATTGTCACACCATGTACAGCTATAACAATCGCCGTTGATAGCAGGTCCAAGAAAGTAGTTGGCAACAAAGTAATTGTGCATTGATCTGTAGCAATTGGGCGAGGCCCCATGCATGCAGGTACAGCTATCTAGATGATATTTGAATATCCTTCACCCAAAGACCATGTTGCCCCTTTCGTCAATTCATAATGCCTGATCGTTGCTAGTCCGAAACGCCATCTGACAAGACTCGAATGGAGGGTATTGGTTGTCATCAGAAGAAGAGCACTTAGTGCTTGGAAGCCTCCTTGTGAACATCGGCCTGGGTGGAGTGCTTCTGCTCGTCGACCTTGTCGCCTACGGCATCCTTGGCGGCGGTGGCACTAATAAAAGTCATCTGGTTAGCAGGGCTGTGATGATTATATGCATTTGAATGAGGTCTTACCGGCTGCCGAGGCTGGCGTCGCTGTCCTTGGCAACGTTCTTGTTGGCCTCCTTGGAGGCGGTGGAGCCGGCCTGCTGGACAGACTCGGAAACGTAGTTGGCGGCGTTCTTGATGGTCTCCATTGTGATAGATGTGTTTTGTGTTGAGTACTGTTGTACTTTGGGTTTGTTTTGTTGTGGTGGTGGTGAGAGTTGTTTGTTTGCTTGCTTTGACTGAGTGCTGATGATGGAGGAGAGAAAACGTTTGATGGACGGCGAGGAGATGAGGTTTATATAGAGGCGACGTCCTTCGATGTGTGGCAGTTTTCTATGTAGAGTCCGACGGAAACCTAGCGTGCCTGCCCATTGAATGCGTCGTCATAGAGTCGCTCCTGCCCTGTCACCTGGCGTTCTAACGATTTAGGGCTGGTTTGGCCAGATCCGGTGTGTCCAGGTCGAACGAAGACGTCATAGACAAGACGCAAGCTTGTGAACGGAGAAGTGATACCCATCACGGGGCTTCTGCCACAGTTGATGGGTCCCACCAGCCACACCGGTTACATTGTCTGACATCATGGCAAGCTATTGAAGGGAGGTGGGAATGGACACACCGACGTCACGACCCCTATTGAGGCAGGAGCTACACCGCGCCGCGCCACACCAAATGCGGGGGCTACGCTACGAAATATCCGACGAAGTCGTAAACTTTCCAATGTTTACCGGTGAAAACACTCGCTATTCACCCATTGAAGTTCGAATAATGGTAGCACCGTTTGTCTAGACAGCTATGTACCTCCTAGGTTTTGGCCCCTTGATTCGATTGCGGATCCGGGGCCCTGGACTAGGAGGTACGGTGCCAAGGCAGTGCTTTCCACGAGAGTCGCTACTTCCGTGTTCTATGCCTTGCGCATTCCCACCAGTATCTACCTACCTACCCTACGACGTCGATGTTGTTGTTTCGGCCCCTGTATAATGACGGCATGAATCGGTCAGCTGTCACATGATTCTGAGAGAACGCCGGAATTCGTCTTCATGTAGCCAGGAACCATTGGTCTGGCTCTTGCCTTCCGTCGGCTTTTGACCCCTTACCCACGCTCATTGCATCATTCCTGGACTAACGACGCGTTCCTTTTTCTCCCCTACCTGCTAGACGCACACATGTTCTAGTGTATTCGTACAGAATCGGGACTAAGCAAAAGGGAAAAGAACTTCATGAGCTGAAATCTCCAACTTTTTCCGCGTGCGTAATAATCGTACTGCGGAATGATTTCCACATGCCTTCCGTCACGTCGGTCTACCTGATTTGTTGCGCGTCTTCAGGCGACCCCCGATTCATGGCCAGGGCCCAGGCACATTGCGTGCGTCATTAGTCTCAGAAATCCGGTCTTTACACTACATCTGCTTCGTACGCGCTTTATTTGATTGAAATGTACCTCTACCAGGCAGGCAACCCATTAAATTTCATGTTTATGATTCCCTGCTGGTTGCCTGGCAATAAGCGATTTTCGTCAACTGTCCGACGAAAAAAGGTCACACGTCATCAAGGCTACATGCAATCGGCACAAGACAACCGTAGGGGAGATTGGGAACCGGCAGCAGCTACGTGAAGGTCAGGCAATAGAAGACGGGCGAGACCATTCGACAGTCCCCGCGAATCGGATCCAATGTTGCGTCAAGATCGCCTTGTTTGTCGATGGCTCCGGTGTATCGTCAATAATGTATAGCGTCTTGTCCACGTTCTCCGGCCTTGGCAGTTAGCGTTGTGACGCGCATATGGAAGAGGGGAGCTTGGGGTGAATGCCGGTGGACCTGAAATAACAGGTTCGAGAGGAATCTGGACTGGGTTGGACGCAGGAACACAAAACGCACAAAGGTCCGGCTGGCGATCAGCAGGGCCGAGCCGTGTTGTCCCCGGGAGTCGAGTCCCGGAACTTCGGTGGTTGTAAACGGCCGGTCGTCACCCGTGATCTTGGGCATAATTTCCCTTAAACCAGCAATGCCGTTTCTCATGGAAGAGTACAAACCTTCAAGCCGTTGACTTCAATTGAATCATAAAGGTTAGTTGTTGCTTTGGGTAGCTTGCCCTTGTCGAAGGCATTTCATTGAGTCGAGCCGTTCCCTTGATCTTGTTTGCATTCGTCTTGATTCAGAGGGAACTCGGTCCCTTGAACTACCTACCTAATTACCTAGGTACGTACTGTGGAGCCTCGGCCTGCGGTTTACATAATCCAATCTTATTGGTTACGTGATTCACGCTTGTCGGTAATTACTCGTCGCTCCAGATGCCGCGAAACGAGCGATCGTCAATTGTGCTGCCTGCGTCAGAGGACCAAATGCTTCCCGGGAAGTTCTCAGACGAAAAGCATACTGAGGACAGTTCCATGTCGGATGTCAGTGATCCCTCGTGCGACGTGCGACCACTGCGATCTAATCAACGGCGACGTTTGGGCGAAGTTCAAAGGCATGCCTTTATGTGATCAGGCTGCGCCATGTCGACGTCACAGCATGTCGAGCGGTCACTGGAGACTAGCAAAGGCTTTGTGGAAAGGGACCTTAGGAGATAAGTCCTTCAGAAGTCGGAGGAATAGAAAGCAACTGTTCTTTGTCTTTGAATCAACGTCTCGAAAGACCCGGAGAGCGACTTGGGTCTTTTCGGGGAAATTGTTTCCCCAACCGTCATATTCAGGAAAGAGGTGCAGACCTGTGAATTCCATGCTGAAGTGAGACTCGCGCTGATCACCGACCAAGCTCGAAAAATTGACTTGCTTCGCCCTTCGGATGCTCCGCATCCCCCAACCCGCAGCCCGCCAACCCACGATAACCCACATCCGCTACTGAACTGCCGGCTACTAGGCTGTAACACTGTCATGCCGAAATTGAGGGGAGAGGAAGTCGTGCATTGGTCTTATCAATTGGCATGGTAAAAGAGAGAGAATCTCGATAAATAAGCCGGGTAGTCTCTTTCCTGGTGGAGGGTCGGCTGCATGCGACCTGCCGACCTGCCCTGGAATACCGACCTCCACTCCCTCTTTGCGTTGGTCTCCCGAAGTGCTTTGGAGCCGATGTAGTCGGCTATGGTCCTGAAGGTGGTGTTTGGGCCACTTTAAATTTCACTTGTCGCCTATAGGCGATTCGAGATGCTGGATCCTACAGGCACTGCCTTGTTTAACACGCAGGAGAACGGGGAATACGCCCATCTCGGTGTGGTGGTCAGTCTGCGATTGCGAGGATGGGGATGCAAGTGGGACAACGAAACTGGACATTTCAGATGAGCATCGGACTTGGGCACAGGCTCCCCGTCCGCAATGTCGTCAGCTTGCATGGCCAGACGTATGGCTCTCACAGCGGTCAATGAGGGAAGGGTGGGAAGGGCGGGACGGGGTATTGGCAGGGCGGAAGAGCATTACAGATATAAAACTGACGCGCCGTCCTTGCGCAGGGATAAAGGAAAAATCGTCGGTTGGCGCTTGTAACGGTAAGTGACGGCTCTGCAAAGTGACATCCACCATCCACAGCCAAAGACAGGCAGAAGCGGGAGTGTCAGGTCGACGGAAACATCTAGCTACAGAGTAGGCACGATGATCTCGCTTCGTCACTTAATCGCCGCGGCCGGCATATTCGGGAGGCTCGGCCTTGCCGATACATGCTCCGAAGTCGAAGCTCTCACCAACATCCCAGTGTCTCGATCCCCTTCGCTTTCGTACATCAGCGAGCGAAAAGACTACTGGTCCACTTCGTGCAGTGCTCTAAAGCCGTCTTGTATCATCTTCCCTCGGTCCGCCGACGAAGTTGCGACGGTGGTGAAGATCCTTGGGGAGACAGACGAAAACTTCGCCGTCAAATCAGGAGGACACAACCCCAACAACTACTTCGCGAGTGTCGAAGGGGGCCCTCTCATCTCGACTTCGAATCTGGATCATGTCCTGCTCGACGGCCAGACGGGAATCGTCAGAGTCGGCCCGGGACAACGCCTTGATAGCATAGCGGACATCCTGGACGGCACGGGTTGGACGGTTGTCGGGGGTCGCATCGGCAACACGGGGTTCGGGGGTCTGGTCCTGGGCGGCGGACTCTCCTACATGTCAGCGCAGTACGGCTGGTCAGCGTCCAGCGTGCTCGAATTCGAAGTCGTGCTCGCCAACGGCACCATCGTCACGGCGTCCAAGACGAACCACCCGGACCTGTTCAAGGCTCTGAAGGGAGGCGGCAACAACTTTGGGATCGTCACGACGTACGTCATGCAAACGTACCGCCAGGGCGACGTCTGGGGCGGGAACCTCGGCTACCCCGTCCGCAACAAGGCGAAGGACACGCAGCTTCTCCAAGCGGTGCGGGACTTCACCGAGTACAACGACGACGACAAGGCGGCCGTGATCGTGACGGCGGAGCGGGCCAGCCTCAACCTTGTCGACTCCTGGATCCTCTTCCTGTTCTACGACGGGCCCAACCCGCCGGCGCACGTGTTCAAGAACTTCACCGACGCGAATCCGCTGGTCAACACGTGCCGGACGCGCAAGTACGCCGACCTGATCGGCAACAGCAACTGGGTCATCGTGCCCGGGTCCAACGTCCAGATGGGCACCGAGACGATCCCGCTGCCCCCGGCCGAGCACGCCGCCGACATGTTCGACTCGCTGCACAGCCACTGGCGGGACGTGTCCAAGACGACGCTGGCGGTCCCGGGCATCGTGGCATCGATCGCGTACCAGCCCTTCCCCAGGGCCATCGCCCGCGCGGCCCGGGCGAGGGGGGACGACCTCATCGGCGCCGACGACGACGCGGACAGGCTCATCATCGAGGTGAACTACAGCTTCATCCCGCACAGCAAATACGGCGAGATGGCCGATAAGCTGGAGGCGACATACTCTGGGTACAGAGAGAGGGTCCTCGCATGGCAGGAGGAGGGAAAGCTCCCGGACGTGTATCTCCCGCTGGCCATGAATTACGGATTCTACCGACAAGACTATTTCGGGAGATTAAAGCCCGAGAATGCCAACCTGGCGGCCCAAGTCGCCAGCTCAGTTGATCCGCATGGACTGTTCCGAAATCGGACGGGAGGATGGAAGCCTTAGGAAAAGAAACAACTAAAAAGAATTTCGACTTGGGGTCGCGAGTGGGGGGCGCCGCGGGAGCGGGGGTCACATGACAGCACGGCCCGTGGGAGAAGGACATTGCTCCGGGATGGAATTGTGCACGGAGCATCTGGTGCGGTGTACAACTTACGAAGTATGTACGAAGTATACTACTACTCGCGGCGTTGAGGTTGGAAAGACGTAATATACCCCGGAAACGGGCAAATGAACATCGGTGGCGACAAGGTCGACGAGGTTTCTCTACCATTACTCCATAGTATTACCCAGCCGACGTAGCTCAATTGTAAGGGGCGAGGGTCTAGAACATTTTCGTTTCAATCGGGCCAGTGGGAGTCTAGATTGAAGCTTGAAGCTTAGGCTAAAGACCTGGATACATGTCATCGGAGAAGAGAGACATCGTGGCTCATCTGACCTTCAAAATAACCACCAAGCCCATATTTTCTCCCCTTTCTTCAGACTTTTCTCAACACCATCTCCAGTTTATTTAATCGCATTAATAAAACAAGCAAACAAAGAGACATTTGTGTCTACTTCAACCCTGTTCATAAGCTAATCTTTCTCTAAAAAATATTGTGGCTACAGCAAAACCAATTGACCATTGACTTACACGAAAGGCAAGCCCATTGCCCTGAACAACCACATTTCCATTTTAACATCTTTTCACATTCATATATATATCTAGAAGCACTTTCTTCTGCTCTTCCTGTCTTTGACTACCGTTTTATCATTATTATAATCAAACTACCTCCTCATAATTCCCAATTCCTCTCAACAGTCGTCCTTCCATGGCTCCTACTCGCATCCTCATCCAGTCGAGAACCCATCTGGTCCCGGGCGCAGATTACCACGACAAATGTAAACGCCTGAAGAACGGCATCTGCCAGGCAGTATGGCAGCGCGACTTTGACAGCACACAAGACAGATGGCATTCCCACGGCGCCTACTTTGGCTACCACAACCGGCGTTGCTTCTTCCTCCTCGACCACGGTGTCTCGGACAAAGTAGAGGAGGTTCCTGTCCTATGGTACAGGTGGACGGGAGAACAATTGTAAACTCTTATCATGGTTATTCACATTTCATATCTCGTCGTCTCTGACCCGATCTACAGTGACAAAATCCCGTCGTCCTTGCCAGCCGTTATCAGGACCGAACTCGACAAGTATCCGTTCACGCCGCAGCCGTCGTCCTCACGGCGCACAAAGATCGTCTTGTCAGAATGCACCGACGAATACCGACTGGCGCTCATCGAGGCACGGTTCCGACACTTGCTGAAACCCACGCGGGGCGACATGGAATTCCTGAGCCAGAATCCCAACTTGGTCCATAAGCTGCGGGAAGCTGCGCCCCACTTCAGAGCCGAGATCGATGAGCTGGCCGAGACCCTAGGGATCGCCAATACCCATGAAGTCGACATTCCTACACCTGTATCGGAATCGGGCATGACTGTCAGCAGTGTGGCGGCTGTTTAATTGTTTCACGCGAGTCCTTTTTTTTTTTTTTTTTTTTTTTTTTTTGTTCGTACGACGATCACAAAGGGATACCCAGGGACAAATGCAGCGAATGTTGGCGTAAATGGTCCCGGGGAAAAGGATTGGATTGATTTGACTGGCGATTGAACAAAACGGCATCCTCGGATGGGGCAAGAAAAATATTTTGGAGCGAGAAAAGTTCTCTGGCGTGTGGTCTGGGTACAGCACCTGGGATCCATATCTTTACGAATACTTTCCTTTTGGGCTGCACTATGTACTGACGATAATTTGCGCCATTCAAACGAGGGCGTGTACATACATTACCATAATTATACGAGTCATGAACAGCTACATATGAATACATATGGATACACAAAGTCGATTCTTTTGATGGCCCCCCTTTCCAACTGTCGCGTGTGCCCTTGCTTTGCGTTTGGCTACCAACCAACATGGGCTTGTCCAGAGATAGCTCTCTCTAGTCGGACATCGCGCAAAGGGCGTTGTCGGCCGTAGTTGTGTTCGAATTCTACGGAATCCCCTTTGTAAGGAGGACGGGGAAATAGAAAGAGAATTGACCCCTCGGATCGTCTCTCAGGTTTCCACGTTGTCTTCTACCACCACGGACTCAACACACACGTGTCGATGGTCGGTAGCTTCGGTCTCTGGAGAAAGAAGATAAAATGCCTGCCTACCAATATAGAAGGCATCAGCTTGTATCTTTGTTAAGCTCACGACGACGCTCATGTATAGGATGGATTATCTCAACAAGTCTGCATGACAACAAGTATCTCAGGCCTGTCAAACTTGGCTTGGCGTCGGCACGGTGCTCTTCTATGGTTCCATGCCTTCGGAGGCCTTCGTCTTCGCCCCATTTTCACTAAACACCAAGTATCTCTGGAGCCGGAGAGTGGCATATGCCAAGTGACGCAGCAGCCAGAGAAAAAAGACGACGAGCTGGTCAGCCCAGCCCTGTTGGAATATGATAATCCAGGAACTGAGATCTCATCTCCTTTGTCTTCGGTGCCGCCAGCCCCATCTCCATCACTTATCTTCTTCCCCATCGTCGTGGCCTTTCATGGCCCATCACCCTGCTTCATTTCCCAACCGTACCTTCTCCCCTGTGTTACTTGCAGCGCCATCGCCTAGAGCGCTGACCGTATGGGCGAGCACTACTGGCACACTGTCGGCCCTCTGGCATCTCCTCTGGCCGGTTTCGTTATCTCGGCTACCGCCGACCGCGTCAGGCGCCGTGGTCATGCTCCCAGGGATATACACTGGCGTCAACATAACCATGATCTGGACCGAAAACACCATTCATCGTCCAGCCGCGAAGCGAGCAGCCGCTCTTAATAACGCACTCGCCACACCTGCTGCAATTACGGCTCATTCCTGTAACCAATCGACGCGGTGGCCGAGGTTTGTCCTGGCGTTCAGCGTCAATGCGGCCATGATATTCATGGTCATCATTGCCAGAACTGTCCTCCAGAACTACCAGAAATGGAAAATTCGAAAAATTCAGTTAAGGAGCAGGAGGAAGAGACCCCTGACTTCTCGCGTCCATATCCCGTGGAGTGGTGAGGAGAGATTACCCGTTATCCCAGGCCGGATAAAGAAAGAGCAGGACGTCGCAAGTGTATGCCATGAGTTTGACAATCTTTATTTCGCCCGTCAAGACGAACGTAGACGTTTCCCCGTGGTCCCAACAACGAGGCTGTTGGGATCGTCTTTGGGACATTCTCTCCTATTCCGCCAAGTCAAGTATGGCATGCCTGAAGCACACGCCTACCTCGATGTTCCCTTGACAAGTGATGTTGGCAAAGTAGATTTCTGATTGGCGTTGGTGTAGCTGTGGCTCAGTGGCTCTTATGAGATTAGACTGGTGTCACGCTTCTCGGAAAGAAACATGCCCCTCGCAGGCTGTTTCATTGGTCACTTCAGAGGTAGATGGTCAACGCGCATTCCGAGCACAGCAACCCTATCCCTGCCACTCGTGCAAGGCCTTTTGTTTCTGCCTTGTATTCCACCCGAGTTTCGCGCGGATGCTGTTCACCCAGTCTTCGCTTCTGCGGCCTTGGGATTGGACGGACGCAAAAGGGAAGCGGCTCGCGCTGATGGTAACATAGTCGCCGGGAAGCAGCTCAATACGCTCGCGCCCATCAAAGCTTGCCCAGGAGCTTGTCCGTGCTTGGTAGGGGACGCCCACCCGCAGGACTATAGTGTCCGGGAGGATGATGGGGCGGAAGGACAAAGTATGCGCGCAAATAGACGTGACGAGCATGACCGGGTTCTCTGGGTGGCATAGCGAGCCTCCCGCAGCTAGATTGTAGGCAGTTGATCCTGTAGGTGTCGAGACACAGACACCATCGGCCTGAATGGTGGTGAAATGCTCGTCGTCGCCAAAGATTTCGGTATTTGTCATCGCTGCGTTGCGTTAGGAGATGAATAAGAGTGGAAAAGGGGCCACGGGCAAAAAAGGAAAACGGAAGAGGGGAAGGGGGCGGGGGGAGTAGTCTGAACTTACTTGGATTGGGCCCACGGTCCACGACGATTTCGTTGAGAATCACATAAGTGCCATCCGGCTTGTGAGTATACTCATCGTCCTTATCCAAGCCCACGAGCTCTTCAACCAGATCCCTTTGCCTGTTCTCGTCCTCCTGAGAGCTTGAGCTGCTCGCCGCGTCGATAGTGTTTGGCCTTTTCTGGCTCCTCATGACGGTGCCCTCGAACCGCAGGCGCAGGCTCACCGTAACACCCTTTTCAATTGCATTTGACAGGATAGGCCGATGGTCCGCGAAGTCGAACTTGGTGAGAAACCCGAGACTGCCAAGGGAGAAACTGAGCACAGGGGGCACAATACGCTGGAACAGCCAGCTGGAATAGAGCACTGTCCCGTCCCCGCCCAAGGTCAGGACAAAGTCGAATGTGTGCGGCCTGGTACGGCACATGCGTTCGTCCCAATACCGTAGCCTCTTGGAGATGGACTGTGCGGTATCCTTCTCGTCGAGCTCCCCGGCCTTGGCATACTCCTCTTCCAGCTCCTCGACCAAGCCCGAAGCATTGAATCTCTTGCTGTCCCGAAACCTGTCTTCCACGTACACGACGTAGCGGACGTCGTGTTCGGGGCCGAGGAGCCACTTGGACAGCTCCCTCGTATGGCCGATTAGTTCTGCGTCGTGGATCTTGGTCAGGATGAAGATGGACTTGACCCGAAACTTGATTCGCATGCTACTCAGTCTCCTGCTCAGCTCCCGGACGCCCCATGCCATCTCGCTCAGCTGTTTCTTAGTCAGGAGCCTGCTGTTCAGCTCTTCGTTGCCTAATTTGTCGCCCGACTCCTGGCGTGACTGATCCACGTCGATCTGTGACTCGGTTCGACAAATCTGCCTCCGCCACTCCTTCTCGTCCGCCTGGCCGATATCGCCTTCCTCCGGGGTCGCGGTACCAAGGGCCAGGATGTCTGCGCGCGAGTTACGATGCCGGCCCTTCCCGTCTATTTGATCATCAAGTCCTTTTTGACGAGATATGTCCTTGGTCTCCTCCTGCTTCTGGGAAAACTGGTACGTCGGGTGCCCATAGAACAGCTGAATATCCGCCTCGTCATCGGCTTCGTCTGCAAACCGATCGGCCATCCTCTGGCTATCTAGGAATTGGTGGACCATGCACTCGGTCCTTCTGCTAGGGGGCAGTTGGTTAACTGCCTCAGATGCGACGAGGGAGGCTTTGCGTCGGTAAGGGCTGGTCGGGTCGAAGGAGACCTACGTTCCGAGTTACATGCAGTTAGCCGAGGAACCAAACGTGTCATGTCCTATCAACAAGCTCGGGACGAACCTCGACTGCCCGTGGGTAATCCCCATCACTCCCGCTCGTATGGACGTCATCATCCAGATCCAGAAAGAGAGGATGTTTTTCTTTTCTATCCTTTGGTCCCATCTTGGCACAGGGTAATGGGCGCTCGGACGATGAGGATGCGGAGACAGCAAGCGCTCAAAGACCAACGAGGCGCCGCTTGTATTGAGACGAAGAAGTCGACAACGTAGGCGCTCGCGTCGGCCAGGGAGACGAAGTCGAGGAGAGTGGCGGGGTAGCTACAACTGATGAGCCGAAAGGATAGTGATCGTACGTTGTACCATGGAGGTGATGTACAGGCTCGATGTGGTTACTGGTGGGGAGGAGAGAAGTGAGAGAGTAAGAAGCCACGAAAGCGAAAGAGAGCGATATAGAGACGACGGTGGGAGGAAAAGAACGGAATTCTAGGCGTCGACCTTGAGGCACCAGCTCGAGGACTTTCAGCTCAAAAGGGACTAGGGTGCCAGATGCTTGCTTTCCCCGAAGCAAGCGTCTCTTTGTAAATCGTCAATGACAGTGAGGTGAGACCAGGATGAATATTCGTATGTGGAAGAGGAAAGTCTCAATTAACCGCTCATTCCGTCCATTCTCCACTGTTCATGAGACCCAAGAGTGTGGGCTCCTCGATCGAATAGCGCCATATCGTTATCACTGGCTTATCGAGCCATTAGGCCCGCTTACCGACATCGGCGTGCATCCACTAGAAAAATACATGACTTTCCCCGCCGAGTGTGCCTTTTTTGCGCCAACCTTCAGTACACTAGCAATTCTGTCCTCAACATTTCCATCCTTTTTTTTTCCTGATCAGTTACTCTCGATTTCGGTAACATGCAGGAACGGCTCCTGATTTAGCGGAGTTTGGGTTGATGGGTGTTCGAATCTGATTGGTTAGTGACACTATGGCACCGATTGCAGGACCGAGGTACATACGAAGTAACTTCAATTTGTTCTGTTATCTAAGCAGATCATCGCAGCGTCTAGACACCATCAACTTTTACAGGTCTGCCATTATATTGTCGCTATGATCAATTTACTTCTCGTGGTCCTAAATTCCCGCTCTCTCGTCACGTCCCAGCGTTCAGGGCGGGTGGCAGTAGACGAGCCAGGAGTTATCTGTATATCATGGTTACCCATCCTGAAATTCCGCGTTTTTTGCATTGCGCAACAGCAACGTCCAATAGCGCCAATCTCAATGATCAAGGATGCGGAGTATAAACAACCAACTTGATCTGTCAGGCGAAACCGCAAGGGACCTATGAGCTTAAAACCTGTGGAAGGACGTAATCAACAAGATAATACGATCCGAGTACCTGGAATCAAATGAACAGCATGTTGTGCAATGTGAAAGTATAGACCTATCAGTGTACGTTGTTGTACTTGTACTTTCTGCCTGCTTTGTGACGTCTGTGAAAGCCCCGCGCCCATGTGTCTGGACTGTACATATACTGTATGTGAACAGGTGTTGGCGGTACATCTACCCGTAGCAGCTTCATAGGTAGGTACCTGGGAGCTTCGCGTTTTTGGCAAGAACCCAACCCTATTATCTACCGAAACCGCGATACAGCTCAGGTCGACCCCATTTACTATCATCTCGGTGCTTCGCTCGTGGCAGTTCCTATGTACGCTGGTTTACTTACCCTGCAAAAACCCAACCAATAGCTTTATTCGAAGAACCCGTTATCACAGCCCGCATCACCCGATTCTATAGCCACTCTCTTCCACACGCAGATACATATGCCTGCTGCCCACGAGCTGGTTTTCCGACAACCCTGAGGCCTCGGACGAGCCACCACCCGAAGACAGTCTTGCCCCCTGCTCCCCCGAAGCAGAAGGGGGTCACCCCGAGACCATGACCTCGTGGCTGTCGAAACACTCCGACGAGGCGCCCGAATCTGCCTCTGGCCAGCCCGATAACGAGATGACAGACGTGGGGGAAGTTGCCGACGTCGGTCCCGAGCATGAGCAGGCTCGCGGCGCCTCGCCCTCCTCTCCTCCTCCTCCTCCGCCGCCGCCTGTCTCGTCGCGACGACCGCCACTCCAGAGGGATCAAGCAATCCCTCCGGTTGCCCCCGCCCCGCCAGCTCCTCCCATGCCGTCACCGCAGCCTTCCAACACCCAAGAGCCCACCGATTCGTTGTCCTTGGTACAACTCCGAAAAATCGTGGCAGAGTTCAATAAAGTAGAGCCCATTGCCTATGACTTCGTCTACGAGGACATGGGTCCCCTCGAAGAAGAAATCGACGAGTGGTTCGTCTACCAGCACGCCCAATGGGCCTGTCTAAATGCTGCCCAAGCTGCCTTCGAATCGCAGTGGGAGCTACACCAAGGCCAGACTTCCTGGGATGAGGCCGGTGAATCAGTAAAACACAACTTCGTTCGCGAATGTCTGGACGGGGTTGGTGGGGAAGACGCTGCCGAACGCCTCGACGCGATCAAGCCGCTGGTGTACCTGGTGCTTGGCAGATGGGCTACCACAGCCTCGTCCGTCACAGTGAAAGAGCATGGCAACACCAAGCTTAAATCTGTCGCCACTCCCGAGCAGCTCAAGGCTATCAAGTCGGCTGTCTCCCTGCTCACATCCGTTGGTGCCTTGGGGACCATTTGGAAAGCCACTCAAAACTGCTTCAAGTTCTTCTGGTTCGTCTCTGCTGCTCTGGACAAACCAGACTAACTCACCCAACCACGTACTGACCCTCCACAGGTCTGATGACCTACATCTCGCTCCAAATAAAGTTGTCCAAGATGCTCAAGAGGAACTTCTTTACTTGATTACAATATTGTACATCGTCATCCAGATTGCGCTGGAGAACAAGGAAGACATGAAATCAACCCATACCGAGCTCCGTATGCATGCCCCTCGTCTTATGGGTGCTTGATATCTGACGCTGACCATGTTTCCTCTTCTAGTTCGGCTGAACCCTGCCCTGGTCAACTTCTTGTCGCTTGCTACAGCTAAAGCCCGGTGGGATGATGAAAAGGCTCTTCCCCTGAACCAGGTATGGCTACTAGAGATCCGTGGCTCCCAATGAAAGCCCCGACCTAACTCTCGTCAAACAGATCTTACTACTGCTTTGGAAAGCGATTCTCTTGCAATTCGGTGGCATGAAGGAGATTGACGAAGCCAAAAAGGCATTGAGTGAAATGGGGAGTGACCAGAAACCCAAGACCACCATCACTGCCTCCCCCCTAGACTACCACGCATTTCGCCAGGAACTTACCTCCAAATACCCAGCTTATGTCCCCCCTCAGCCGATCATTCCTTTGGAGGCAGACAACTCGACCCTGCTGCCCCCTCCCCCAAACCAACCTTCAAGATCCTCCGCTAACGGCATCATTCCCACACCTCACGACACGCAAAGCGGCGGCGCTTCCATTCTTGATCAGCCAGTGCACATCGCAACGCCCGCGCCTTCACCCCCTCCGTCCCCTGGCGTTGGTGGAAAGGGTGGCAAGAAGCAAAACTACCAGACCAACCAGAATTTTCCTTTCCTGTATCCACCGCTCGATGCTACGAGCAATAGTGCCGGTGGTAAGGGCGGAGCTGGGCTCCAGGAATCGTTAGTTGGCCGGAAGTGGGAGGGGAGCGACATTCCCGCCTCGATCCTTGAAGCGGGCGAGCTGTTCTCGAAGCGGGTCCGGATGAGTCGGGCCACAAGGCAGATGTGGGACGAGCGTGAGAAGTTCCTTGGGTCCGAACGGGGTTGGGGACGAGAAGAGTCAGACGACGAGGACGTCGAGAGTCTCGATCTCTCTAGTATAGATCTCGAAAAAGATCTAGATCTGGACCTCGACGAGTTTACACAGGAAGAGAGAGAGCTGATCCTAGAGGCCAGGGGTGGGCATCGTAATCATGGGCAGAAGAGGGAGGAGAAGTCGGACACGCCCCAAATAGACTACGGGCCCAATCCGGCCGGTGTTGGCGAAGATGTGAGGCGACGGTTACTCGCGGTGGAAAGCTTCTACGTAAGTTGGTGGTTCTCTGGGATTCTGAGTGGCTTCGACTGACCTTCACTAGAGTGAATTGCTCCCTCACCTGCTCTCCCTAGTCATCATTCTTCTGAAGCCGACTTTCTTGAACGTCACGGTCCAATCCCAAGCGGCGGCGGCGGCAGCCCAGCCGCACTCGGGCATGGCTGGCCGGGGCGCTGCTTCAAACGCCGGGCCGGGTGCTATGAGGCAGCCGCAGCAGCAAGACCATTTGTCTACCGGAAGCGGTCAACCGGTGACTCCGGAGATGTCGGCGGAGGAGCTTGATGCGGTGAGGTCCAGGGAAATATCGACGAAAGCTACCACAGGAGCTATTTTGTTGCTGCTGAAATGGCTGAAGCTATCACGTAAGAACGGAATCAGACCAGGCCGTCTCGTCATATGCACTGACTTTTCGGTTCAGATGTTCTCAAGTTTGAGTACATGGCGCAGCTCTTGATGGATCATAACTATTTGCTCTTGGTCCTCAAGTTGTTTGCTCACCAAGACATTCAGCAAGTGGTCGACAGCAAAACAGATCGACTTGAAAACAGGTATGTCCAGACTTGAAAAAAGAAATCCGCATTGAGGACAATGGCCTGACCAGACAGCTTCTTCCACTTCTGCAACCTTCGGTCTGAGTCTAAGGCGGCGCCATCGCGACCAGCGCCTCCCGATGCAGTTGCTGATGAACACCAACCCCGAGAGGAGGAGGTGGTGGTGGGGGAGAAGGAGGAAAGCGAGGATGAAGCAGTTCCACCACCCATTAAAAGGAAGAGGTCGCCACTGATGGGACCAGCGGTCCTCGATCCGAACGAGGCCGAACCCAACCCCCCGGAGGATCAGGCTCCTGCCCGGCCCGAGGTGGACGAGTTGGGATACCCGATCAAGCCGCTCCCAGCGCAGCCCATTACCGACTTCTCGCGGAGGAACTTCTTCTACCTCATCAACTACCTACGCATCATGCAGAAGCTGTGCAAGCGCAAGGCGCACCGGAACCTTATGCTGGTCCAGTACAAGTCGTCTAACATACTTCGCAAGTCGCTCAAGGTACCGCAGCCCGAGCTGCGGCTGTACACGCTCAAGCTCTTCAAGAATCAGGTGCCCTATTGCGGGCGCAAGTGGCGGCAGAGCAATATGCGGGTCATCACCGCCGTGTATCTGCACGTCCGGCCCGAGTTGCGTGATGAGTGGCTGGCTGGTAGCGACGTCGACGCCGAGGTCGACTCGGCCCTGCCGCTGGAGCAGGCGCTGCGCAGCCTGACGCACTGGTTTAATGTGCGCAACTACCCGGACAAGATGGTCGGCGACGACAACCTGCAGACGGCGTATCGGGAAGAACAGGGCTTCTTCACGCGCGAGCTGGAGAAGCTGGGTATGAACTGGCAAGATTTCGGCGTGGACGGTGGTGGTGCGTAGGAATGATGGCCCTGACCCTTCAAGGCATCTCCGCTTGCTCATTTTCCGTTGCCTTAAAGGCCGGCGATGTTCTAACGTTTGGACGGCTTGCCCCTGGGGATTCTTTCAGGCTACCAGCCTCAGCCGGGACGAAAATATCAAGCATCACCTTGGCGAAAAGCCAGCATCTCACCCCCGGTTGCTAGTGGCACATCACGTAGCGATACTGCCCGGCCTTGAGAAATCGCACAATGGGCACTTGAAACTTTCCAATTGAATATTCGACTACCAGCGATGGCGACCGTCACGAAAACTGAACGCATGGGAGCTTTGAGTTAATTGTTCGAAACGGCGCCGGAAGGGAATAGGAATACCACTAGCGAATCGATTTGTTAGGGACGGCGACATTATTGAACTAACATTAATCATTAAAAGATGATACGAGTATAGGTAACGGATGTGTTGTAGAATGTCTCCCCGGGCCAGTGACTGAGCCGTCATCCTGCGTTTCTTGGCCGCTTCTTTCCCAAACACCAGGTATCCGCTGTTAACATTTCGGAAGTTTCGGAAGTATCTCATGAAACCCCTTGTTTCGACCCATGCATGCTAGATTTCCCCAAAGAGAAGGGGAGGATCTAGACACGATTATAAGTACCATCATCGTATCGATACGGCTGATATCCCTGTTGTGGAACGGTGGAGTCTCCCTGAGCTGCTTGGTCGTAGGCTGCGGTGTTGGTGTAACCCGGGTTACGTGTGTAACCGGCGGAATTGTCGACATAACCGTCCCCATACCCGGTGCCGGTGCCGGTGCCAGTGCCGGTGCCAGTGCCGGTGCCAGTGCCAGTGCCAGTGTGAGCGCCTGTGCCCGTGCCAAGGGCAGTGCCAGTATCGTCGGCGTGGGCGTAACCCGACTCGCCATACTTGTTGTAGGTGCCAGTGTCTTGGTTCCCGATGGCGGTTGCCTCGGTGTTGTAGCTCTGGCGGACCTGGTCGGGGTGGGTATGGGCGGGCAGCTGGCTATCGTTGACCGAGGCGTGGTCGGCCTTGCGGCGGCGGCGCCAGCCGAAGAGACCGGCCTTACCGGAGCCCCTGGTATAGTTGTTGCGAGGGCCGGGGCCAAAGCGCTTCTCCTTCTTGCGGTGGCGGACGAGGAAGACTTCGACGATGGCGGAGAGGAGGAAGAAGACGCTAAAGTGACTGTGAGCGTTCTGATCACGGGACTTGCTTTTCCTTTCCTTTCCTCTTATTTTCTTTTATTTTGGAAAACACTTACATCGCTATGATGGAAACGGCGAAACAGGCCCTCTGCATACGGCAGGCAGTCGAGTAGCTGGGAAGTCTGGCATTCTGAACTTCTGTGAAGGAGTTACCCCGGACGTATTGGGTGTCGGCATAGCTGTTGCAGGACCTGAGACCACGCCGGTTCTGGACGGCCACGTAGATGAAGGCGCCGATGAAGGCGATGTCGAGGATGATGGCGATAAGCGAGGTGAACACGACACCGGCAATACAGCAGAGGAGGATGAGGCCGAGGAGGGTGTAGAGGACGGCGGCGCCAGAAATGCCCTCGACGGCGCGGATGTGGTTATTGATGTGCAGGTCACGGGTATAGAGGGTGGCGAGGAAATAGGAGAAGATGCCGAGGACGACGGCGGCGCAGCCGAACTGGACGCCGCGAATGGTCCATTGGAGGAACTTGAGAGCGAGGCCCTTTCCGAAGGCCATGATGGGGGTTTGATGGGAGTCGATTGGATATTAAGAAAATGCTATAATTAAACTGTGTATTTACAAAACCTCATGAAGAAGGTTAACATACCTATAGTTAGAGATGCTGGACCCGGCCCTTATAAGACATGTGAAGGGCATGCCCTTGGCGTCAAAGTCAATGCGCCGCCCCATTTCTCCTCGAGGAAGAGAACCTCCATCGACTGGTCTGCTTGGAGCGACAATGCGCGTCATTTGGTCCTAGAGTTGAGATGGTTGCGATATGATGACGAGAAGGCTGTGGCTGGTACTGGAGCAGTGACGTCATAGTAGCCACTTAGTGGAGAAGGGTTAGTCGATTGGACAGGGTACTTATGAGTGAGTTGACGGATACGGCGACGATCCAGCTGAGCTTCTTAATAAGATGGAAAGAGATGTGGCTGAGGACGTTCGATTGAGTTTTGGACCAGTGGCTGGTGCATCGTAGCGGCTGAGAACGATCATGATGGCTGCTTCCCGGATAGTCACCGAGGCAGCATAGATTCCTGTGGTGATCTTGGGCTCGACGAGCGAGTCTAACGCCTTTGTCGTGGAAGCTGTTTTCAAAGAGCCCGCCGTTATATGCTAATGTGTCTAGGTACGTAATGACTGAGGAGGCATTCGAGTTGGGGCTGTATTCATACGTAAACCTACCCTTTGAGAATGGGACACGCCATTGACCTTTTCCCGTGAGTGAATCAGCCTCGAAAGCCCAACGCTTAAGAGTCCAAGGTAGACTGCTTTGAACCTTATCTATCCGCAAAGTACAACGGTGTAAAACGGCTCAAGACTAACGGCACTGACGAGGTACTGTACTGCAACATCTCTCTTCGTACGTACCTCGACTCAACACCATGTCCAGTACGTTGTACAGACCATTATGATTGCTTGTACAGGTACAGTGACTGAACAAAACTGTCGAAAAAATGTACTTATAACTCCACGCCAATAGGCAGGCATAATGAGGTATATTTGCTCGACATTTGTGTCGACGTACTGTACTTAGCTACATGGAAGGACCTCCGAAAGTTTAGGTGAAATTACTCAATTTTGTGCGACTCGCACAACCACACAACTCTCCCTCCTTCCAATATCCATCCATCCTCTCTCGTCAACAACGGCGTCTACTCTTTATCGTCTCCAATGACTCAAGTGAGTTCAGGCACCATGACCTGACCAGCTTCTTACAGGAACGGCGGTTATCATTCGGACAAATCATTATTTCGTACGACCTCAATCCCAGTCCAGTGTGCCATGCACGACGCGACGCATTCGCGTTTTTGCATCGACTCTTGCATGAAGTCAGATGATCCCCTCGTATCGCTCTCGAGTATTCCTTATTCCTCGGTCACCACAGCCTGCATTTGCCTTGGCTTGCAGCGCCGCTACACCAGAAACGGTCGTGTCTCGTCCCAGTGGTGGCTGACCCAATAACCACCATTCACAGCCCTCTTGACAATGGGGAAATGAGGTCTCCTATCGTTAACTACCTATTTATTTATAGACTCTGTGTCAATGTGAACGAAGGTCCCTGTTGACCCACGCTGCGGGAATTCACAACCCCCCAGGGCCATCGTGGTCGGCTCTCTGGACATGGACATAGCCTCTGTTCGTTTATTACAGATGCAATATGGCTATGAAGTGATGCGCTGCAGCCTGCCACCGTCGGCGCCAAATCCGCCTATCATCAACAGCGTGACCGCGCCACCCACGGCACCGCCCACTAGGCCAACGGCTGTCGGCTTCCTTGGCCAGCCAAAGCCCTCTCACAACGTCTTCGAAACCCGTTGTGCGTATGTATTCACGCATGCGCATCCTCTTCATCTTCCGCGGGCTCGTTGTGTACGTTGTACATTGTACTGAGCTGATTCTCAACAGGCATTGGAATCCAGCGCAACATGCGGCCAAGTGGTGTACAGACATATTTACCGTGAGGGAAAGAATGGCGCGGTCTGGACAACAGTAAAAACGACCGGTGTCCGCTTCTTGGCTCAGGGTCCGAACCCCTGGCCCCCTTGAGCATCCCATGTTACGCGGCTGGATCCGATCCTGCCCTATGATTGCTCCCAATAAGCCGCTCTCACCTCACCCTGCTCGCTCACCCCTGATACCCTTGCAGTCTCCTCCCGATACGATTGTACTCGCTTAAAAATACGAAATCCAAGCTCTTGACACCCGCCCCTATCAGTTCAACATCACCTGTCAGGCGAAAGAATGACAGCCACATGGACCAATCTTCTTTCCAGTCCATATCGAGTGTTGCCGACCATCCGAGCACGACACCTTGGTCGAAGGCCTCCAGCTACACATGCAGTTTCTGTAATCTACTTCGCCCTATGAGGCGCACCCTGTCCCACGATTTATGGGCATCTGTGTGGTTGAGCCGTTGTTCGTGATGCTACGCTGTAGTTGGAGGAAGGCCCCTGTCTATGTCGTTTCTTTTCCCACTTACACTTCATTTTTGCTTTTTTAGGGCATTTACTTTGATTCTTTCCCGTCCTTTTCAGCCCTCTCGCCTGTCCGCCTCTCCTTTCAGTACGGGACCCAAGGCTGTCTCCTCTTGTCGTTGGTTGTTTTGCTTCGTACTTTTGTCGGCGTCGTCCATACCTAGCCGGACGAACCACTGTCACTCACTTTTATCAACTTGAGCCTTTCGTTTTGTCTTGACGGAGGACCACAGAAGAATCCGCCCAGATGAGGATCAATGGGCTTGCACTGTTGGCGCTGCTGGGTGTGGTCACCCGGACAGGCGCCGACCCGACCTGGCCTTCAAGCATCGACGAGGTAGAAGAGATCATGTTCCAGATCGCGAGCACCCGCTCCCGTAAGTTTGCCGACTCGGTGAACCCCTGCACCAGCCAGGCCTCTGGGCCCGGTCGACACAGCGCCGCCGAGTGGCTTCGAACCGCCTTCCATGACATGGCGACAGCCCACGTTTTCCAGGGACTAGGCGGCTTGGATGCGTCCTTGCAGTACGAATTAAGCAATGGCGAGAACGCGGGCCCGGGCTTTGCCACCACTCTGACGTGGATGGCTCCGTATTTGTCGAGGAGGAGCTCCATGGCAGACCTCATCGCCTTGGGCGTCTACACATCCGTCCGCGCCTGCGGTGGTCCCGCCGTGCCCATTCGTGCCGGCCGCGTCGATGCCGTGCAGGGCGGCAGTCCGGGCGTCCCGCAACCCCAGAACGCCATTGGCATTTTCCGTAACCAGTTTCAGCGTATGGGATTCACAAGCGAGGAGATGGTTCAGTTGACCGCGTGTGGCCATACCCTCGGCGGCGTCCATTCCTCCCAGTTCCCGGACATTGTGCCTCCGGGCACGAGGCCCAACGACCACGCCCCTTTTGACTCGACCGTAGCCGTCTTTGACGACAGGATTGTCACCGACTACCTGAACGGCACGACGCAGAATCCCCTCGTCGTGGGTCCAGCAGTCCGCATCAACAAGCACTCCGACTTCAAGTTGTTCAACTCGGACGCCAATGCAACTATATCGGCCATGGCTGGTGCGTCCACCTTTCGCGAGATATGTAGAACCGTCCTGCAGAAGATGATCGACACCGTCCCCCCAGGCGTCACCCTGGGCGAGCCCATCACCCCGTATCAGGTGAAACCCGTCCAGCTACAGCTCACGCTCTCTCCGCAACTCGGTGCCTTGGACTTCACCGGCTACATCCGCGTTCGGACCACCGAAATGCCCCTCGACACGATCGAGGGGTTGACCATCAACTACAGGAACCGAAACGGAGGGTCCGAGTGCGGGTCAGGACCTTGCAGCTTCTCCCTGTCGGTCCAGGGCGTTGGTAGAGGCTTCGACGACACCTTTGCCTGGTTCCCAATCGCGCGGCAGCTGCCCGTCTCCTCAGGTATCTCGTCCTTCACCGTCACCATTCGCAGGACAGACGGGACCAGCCTCCTCGTGGATAACAACGGCAACGGCTATCCCTTGCAAGACGGCGTCTTCCTCCAACGGTATCAGAGCTGTATCCTGGCCACCTCCGGAACGACTACCCTGAGCGCCGCCGTCCGGAACGACCGTGCGGATCTTCCCGTCAAGGCCGTCATCTCGTACAAGACCCCGCAGACGGGGAGCGTCGTGCCGGCTCTGAACAACATGACGCTGGAGCTAACCAAGGGGCCCTGCGTCGGCAGCTATACTCTATTCTCGGCGAGCACCACGATCCCGGGAGGCCTCAGCGTTGAAGCAGATTTCGACATCATCAGCGGAGAGGGCTCGTCAGCTCTGGTGGATTATTTCAAGAAGGCCAACATCCTTGGGGGTGCGTGCCAGTCGTTCCCACAGACGGGATCATGCACGACTCCCTCGTCGACGTCATCGTCTTCGGAGACCCCGGCCAGCACCGAGTCGTCGTCCATCGTGTCGCGCGATATCAGCACTTCATCTGAGCTGCCGGCTTCGTCTGAGCCACCCAGTTCGGAGCCAACTTCGGCGCTGCCATCGAGCTCTATTGAATCCAACACGGCGTCTTCGACGACATCCAGCACGGTTCCGACAGAATCGCCCCACCACAGGGAGGTCATAGGCGAGTACAGGCTTGTCTCCTGCTGGACCGAGGGCGACGGGGTCCGCGCCCTCAGCGGTGCGAGCTTCGCCTATGACTCGATGACCTTGGAGAGCTGCATGGCCAACTGCACCGGGTTTGACTATTGGGGTACCGAGTACGGCCGGGAATGCTACTGCGGCAACTCTCTTCACGGGTCCACATCATCTGCGCCTCTTGACGAATGTGACATGGCTTGCGGCGGAGACGACACCCAGTATTGTGGCTCTGGTAACAGGCTGGAGCTCTACTCCACGACAGCAACCCGTAGCAGCAGCGCCACGAGCTCTGCTCCGACTCCCACCGAAACACCGGTCCGCCTGCCGATGGTGTCCGACTATGCTCACGTCGGTTGCCAGACTGAGGGCGTCGGGGTTCGAGCTCTCCAGGGGCCGGTCCTAGTGGACGATGACATGACGCTCGATATGTGTGCCGACTTCTGCTCAAATTATGTTTACTTTGGAACCGAATACGGCCGAGAGTGTTAGTGATGCCCAGCTCTCCTTCTGGCCTTCGTTTCCTTTTCCCCTTTCGTTCTTTTCTCCCCTTATCCCAGGTAAAAGGAACTTGACACGTAAAGGTCCCGGCTAACCATGTGAAGGCTATTGTGGCAACTCCCTCCATTCATCTAGCGAGCCCGCACCGTTAGAAGAGTGCGGAATGACATGCGCCGGAAACCCATTCCAATACTGCGGCGCCGGCAACCGAATCGAGCTGTACCGGGCGAACACCCCCTCCATGGTCGTACCCACGCCCACAGACAGCTCGTCTTGGGCATCCACAAGTAGCACACAAGAGTCGTCGACGACAACCATGACAGAGGCAAACCCCTCCCACCGGCCCACCGTCACTCCGTACATGCTCGTCGGCTGCCAGACGGAAGGTACCGGTGCCCGTGCCCTCGACGGCCCCTCATACGCCTCAGGCACGGAGATGACGCTGGAGGCCTGCGCCGAGTTCTGCGAAGGATACCGTTACTTCGGCACGCAATACAGCGCCGAGTGTTTCTGCGGGAACAGGCTGCACGACACCTCGCTCCCAGCCCCGCTCTCCGAATGTCCCATGCTCTGCTCCGGCAACCCGTCCGAGTACTGCGGCGGACCGGACCGCCTCACGCTATACCGCAACGACGACATCCCTTCGGAGGAGCCCGACCCGGAACCACGCCAGCCGGCTTTCGCGGGCGACGACTTTGTCTGGCTGGGATGCTGGACAGAGCCGGTAGCAGCGGGCGCGCGGGCGTTGGACGGGCCGACGACGGCGTCGGACGACATGTCCAACGAGGTTTGCGCAGAGTTTTGTGACGGGTTTGCGTACTTTGGTACCGAGTACGGCCGGGAGTGTTTCTGCGGCGACGAGATCCATGAGGGATCCGAGGAGTTGGATGAGGAGGAGTGCAATATGCGGTGCTCTGGCGCGAGGGACGAATTCTGTGGCAACTCGAATCGGCTTTCGGTATATGCACGAGATGAGGACGCGGATACGGAATCGTAGCCAGGGCTCCGAGAAGCTGACTGAGAAACCCACTGAGGTTTTGCTGTTCTCTTTTGCTGTTATTTCGTTTCTACCGTTATGGCATCTATGTATGTATATATTATTTGTATTACATTTTGCTAATATGCATACTTCTTTTCCAACATTTGCGTGCCCGTTGATTTCTCCTGTAAACTCATGAGAGTTACCTAGGTAGGTACCTTCATGCCAGGAGGCAATGGAGCTCGGAGGTGACGTAAATAAGCAACTCGAGGTAGCAATACGGAGTCAACTCCAGAGTGTAGCGGGTGATCTTTAATCCACTGCAAAAAACGTAACTGAGCGTCATGATTCCTCCTGTGTATCGGTCGCCCATTACAGCCGGGTGGAAAGATACGATAGGCCACTGGGCGGTTAATCTTTGCCGGTTGAAAGCTGCTTAGTTCTCGCCTTGGAACGCGTTCTCGTATTTCGTCTTCCCATCTTGTACTTTGCACTTTCAGCAGAACCACGGGTCGATCACAGACAATTACGGCGACAAGGAGGGTGGTGTGGTATCACATAGGAAAAGACCTACGACAATGATGCAGCATATCGCCCTAGTCGGGGCGTGTTACTTGGACACCATTCTCAGGTAAAGAACCTCATTTTGCGGCGGACGCGAATCCGTGCAAAATACGTTCCTGTCCTGGTTCCACTCAGCTGCCTTTGCCTGTGGTCGGAATCAAGAGCCATCATGGGGACCCTCCTGACTAACCCGAGCTTTTCAATTCATAGCGTTCCGCATTACCCGGAGGAAGACAGCAAGCTCCGCGCCACGAACCTCCAGGTCCGCCGAGGCGGTAACTGCCCAAATACCCTCGAAGTGCTGCAGGAACTCCTCCTCGTGCACGAGAGCGGCGCCAAGATCAGCGGTGAGGCTCCTGCTGTAAGTAGCTCGGGCCGGAGTAGCACGCAAGCGCGGATCCTTACGCATCTGATCTCGCCTCTACCTGCTCGGGACGCCACTGCTACGGCCCAAATCCTAGCATCCTTCGTCCCGCCGCAGGCTCCGCAAACCAGAACCACAGTTGACGGCGATGAGACGGACACATCAATTCGCCACGAATTTGAGCACTGCCTGTACCGCGAGGCCTACTCGGCACCCGCCAGCAGCTACATCCTGCGCAGCGCGGCGACGGGGAGCCGGACGATAGTGAACCATAACGAGCTCCCCGAGATGACGGTGGAAGAGTTTGCGACACTGGTGGAGTCCATGGCGCGGGTCCGACATGGTCTCGATCATGGCAGCGACAGCATGGGCGACGAAAGCGGACGAAGAAGCATGAGCAACAAGAAAAGTGACAGCTGGTGGTGGCACTTTGAAGGCCGCATACCGGACGTTACACTCCAGTGCATGCGTGTGCTACGAAAGGCGTTGGGCGAAAATGTCCGGGTCAGCGTCGAGATTGAGAAGCCTGGCCGGGCGGGGTTGCGGGAGCTGGCCGCCGAGGCCGACGTCGTGTTCTACTCCAGGAGCTGGGCCGAGGTGAGTGAGTCATCCCGTCCTGGCTGGTCGAGGGGCCGACGGGGAAGGAGTGAGTGCATCGCTTCGTTTCCCCCGCGTTCTGTGCTGTCCTAGCCGTGAGCCTGTTGTTCACTGCAAAAGGAAAACAAGAAAAACAGAAACAGAAACCGGACAAAAAAAAAGAAAAGAAAACAACTTATTAACCGCCATATAGGATTGTGGGTACACTTCTGCCGAGGCCTGCTTAAGAGGGGAAAAACTGCCGCGAGCGTAAGTCGTTTCCTGGGCGAGCAAAGGTGGCCAGTGGAGCCAGGTCCTCACCGACCTCCCTGTTTGCAGGAATGCTTCTCGGCATGCGAGGTTTTGGTGGGCAACAACAATGTGCTGACCTACAGCAATCGGGTCTAGATCGTTGGCTTTCTGCACATGGGGCGCTTCTGGGGCCGCATGCCTGTCTCTCCATGACGGGGCGTGCTTCCAATATTGTCCGGCGCAAAGTGGCTGCATCAAGATCGTCGAGTAGGCTTTGTTGTTTCTCCCTCCCCTATTTTTTTGTCCTTCCTTTTCAAGCCTTGTTCTATTCGGTTTCGTCTGACCATCCACGCCTTCTCGATAGTACCGTAGGTGCAGGAGACACCTTTATTGCAGGTGTCCTTTATGGGCTTGTAGGCCATCCTAATCGATGGGAGGCCGCAGATGTGTTGCGATTCGCTGTCGATTTAGCGACCCTCAAGGTCCAGCGCGAGGGCTTTCGTGGCCTCGCAAAAGACATGGAAGTCCTCGGGAAACCAACCTGCACAAGCACGTAAACGCAGGTCGAGTCGCAGGCGAGGGGGAAGGGGCAAGCAAGTAGTATGCCGACATGCGATGGCGTGGAGTGCTAGCCCAGCCTTCCTGCGGACTAGGAAATAAAGCCCGTGTGTGAAGGAAGCCGTATAGGAAGGGGCAAGACGACAAAACCCAACAAGAACATGGCCCCACAACAAGGTCCTAGTGTAAAAGAAGAGGGGTACGATGGTGTTTGCCTACCTAAGCGGCATTGGACCGAAGCTACCCCGTGACAGCTCCGGATCAGGTCTGCGATGTGTTTTGCGCAGTCGACCGAGTGTTGTGGCATAAATGACACCCACATGAAAAAAGAAGAAAGCACAGAGGGGCATCAGGGGGTTGTGGGATGTGTGAACATACGGATACACGAGCCGCGCGTGACATGCCATGGGCCTGGGCTTGGGGTTAGGGGGACAAACCATGACGCCACCTGAGAATATCTCCATTGCGACGTTTGTCCATGTGCTGAAACTTGGCCTACTGACGGAAACATCCACGGGCTTTCCCTGTGCGTAGCCGAACCAACAAGATGCCTGTAACCTCGGGACGCCTTGACAGCGCATGCTGGCGCTGACTGACAGAGCTCGCATCCTACATTTGGCTTGCGCGTTGAATGGGGGAGTAACTGGCGGACGCCAGGGCGGTAACCAAGGCAGCGCAGGAAGGAGTAGGAGGAGGGTGTCTCGGTCGGGTCGAATAAGTGGCTGGTCAATGGTCCAATCTCTCGTCAATCCTCCTCCCATGTATTGGACGTGGACGTAGACGTGAATCCATTGCAGGGTCGGTTTTCAAGTTGGCGCTTGCGTCACGTTGCCGGAACGAAGGAGGAGAAGGTTACGGTCATATTGGTACCAACCAACCCTGGCTATGTCAAGTCTAGGTACATAAAAGTGAGGAGCACAAGTACAGTACCAGTACAACCCAAGGTACTGCATTAGCCGGGCCAATGTGGCCCGTGTTTGTCTGCCTAGCAAGTACTCCGTAGCGCAGGCAAAGCGTAACGTTAGAATGTGGATACGTACCGAGTACATTACCAAGGGAAGACGGAAAGTGCGATTGACACGTAGGCCAGGTCCATATATCCATGGGTACGCCACACTTGGGCGGTGAATCAAATGTCTACGGGAACCAGAAATGTCTGCCTATGTATGTATTCCCATTTCCTTGCTTTTCTTCCGGGAGATCCTGAAGCAACCAGGCCTCCGCCTTTTCCCCCTCCCCGAAATACCACAAGGAAAATAGGTACTTACGTTGTATTCGTAGCTTCTGCGGGGACAACGAATAATACGAATACATATGTACTTCGTACTTCGTATGTACGGATAGAACCAGAAAGGGGCGGCCGAACTATGTATGTACATTGCTACAACGTATTCCGTTGTAAGTACTCACGAATATGTACACAACGAGACCACAAGCTGTGCTGCAAGCCAAAGCAAAAACATAACAGCCACCTGCTGAGTGGTCTGGGTAGCGCGACAAAGTTCCGGGGGACAAGGAGGCTGCGGACGAGGGAATCTGGAAGAAAGGGTGGGACAATCTTAACCCATTACAACGTATGCTCCCGAGGGATCACCGCTATATCCGTGTCTTCGCGTCTCTCGGATCCCTCACGGCGGGGTGTTGATTATTATCCGAGATTCGCCAGCGATCCTCCGCCAAGTGTCTCGCGCCGAAGTGGTCACCCCTCCGATCACAGCTGAGGCTGTCCCTTACTAGCTTTGCCCCGCCCCCTGGACCCCTAGGTAGTGACACCTGTGTCATGCCTGCATGACGACATAAAGGCGCATAGGAGACGGAAGGGCCAAATACGTACGTTGTATATTCTGTCGCTTTCCTTTCGGGCGTGGAAATTAGTCTGGGAACCAGAGGCACCATCGTAACATCTGATCGATTGGCCCACCGAGAAATACTACTCGAATATCGAAATGCGGAAGGCTCCTGGGCCTCAAGGCGGCGAAGTCCGGTGCACTCTAGAGCGGTTACCGTTATCGTGTTGCAATATATGTATGTCCTAAGTACCATGGACATAATCAGGGTAGGTCATGGTAAGAACCGTAAGAACCCCATCAAAAGATGCAACTGTGTGAAGGCTGGGCGGTGGGTCGAGACCACGGGAAGAGAGACCAGCGCCAATCTCATGACCTCTGGAGTCCGTTCAATACAGCGTATCTCTAGCGAACAATTGCTAGGCCGGTTAGCGGGTCTCAGGCCCATGGCACCGGTGCCCACCAGGGTCGCACCGCGTCGACACGTTTGGCCGTGGAGAAAAGCAAGGTCGGCGTCCTTTTTTTTTTTTTTTTTTTTTTTTTTCTTTCTGCAGTAATCACGCAGTCTTGAGGCATAAGGCACGGGAGGCTAGCTTGCATGCATTTGCAGAAAAGTCTGTACCCGTACATATGTACCGTAGAAACCCATTGTGCTTCGTAAGTCGGACACGGCAGTGCCTTCCGAGCCTGGTGGACCAGATGTATGTATGTACAACGTAGTTGTATTCGTAAGCGCCTACGTTGTCTGTTATCTTTGCGTCTCGTGACCGTAAGTTGTAATCATAGCCGGTAAATGAAGACATGGTGATCCCTTGCTCATATCCTAGTCGTCACTCAAGGAAAAAACAAACAAAAAAATAAGGAAAAATAAATAAATGAAAACAAACGAGGTTTTTTTATCCAGAATGAATGTCTTGGTCAAACGACTGGCCACTTATCCTCGCAGAGAATGAAGTCTTAGATACTAAGGGTCTAAGCGCATCGAATCGGTCGGTAGCCTTTGGGGAAACACCTGACTTTGAGACGGAGTCTCGCTCTAAGGGTTCTACGCGACGGAAACGTCCCAATTAAACTACAGAGTTTGGGAGGTTGTTCGGGATGTTCGGGAAAATAATAGGGAATGAGGGACTGGACAGGCCTACAACGTAGTCACATCGACAAATTGTTGGCCAACCCAGGCTTGCTACTAATGATTACGAAGTACAACGTATCGTTGCTCTCTGCATGGTCGTCAGACTAGTCAAACACAAAGACCTTGACTGATGAACGACGAGCGAGTGAGGTGCGGCAGTGGAGTGGATTTCTGACGATCCCCCGGAGGCGAAAGGGGCGCGTTAATTCCGGATGGGGATAGGATAGGAGTACTCATAGGATAGGGGGAGAGGAGAAGAGAAACGAGAGATGGAGTTGTAGTTGTATTACTGCACTACTTCTATTCGCCGATAGTTGGTGGCATGCTGGGAGAGGAGCCAAAGAAGCAAGAATGCTCATGACTCTATCCTGTGTCCAGCTCATTGCGAGGTACGTTGTATATAGTGTGCAGACGATTGACCCTAATATAAACTTCGTTAGTACCTACGTGTGAGGTCTAATCGGGACAGGTCTAGTGTACTGAATAGTTGTATTCCTGAAGGACTAGAACTGATCCCACTTTAAAACGCCGCGGTCGAAGAGGTCAGGACGTACAACGTACGAAGTACTTCGTATAACGTAGTGACGGAGGTGAAACAACGCACGAACTCACTTGCCCATCCCCTATTAGCCTCTTATAGCACCGACCTGCTAATACAACGTATGTAATGTTAGTAAACACCTCGCCAAGATCACTGCCACATGCACCCTGTTCACGGCGGCCAGAACCTGCTCCGCACTCCGTATGTACGTTGTGCGTTGTACAACGTGTAGTGTAGCATGCGCTATTCGTACACTAGAATCCTATTATGGATACAGTCAAAGAATGAACTCGGTAATAATACGCCTTGGCAACTTTCAATATTGTTATACAACGTACAAGGTATTAATAAGCTTACGAATTACGCGGGACTCTTATTCGTGCGGACTATGTACATATTATGACTATCCCATAAGGCTTTTATACCCAACTGACCAATGGCCAAGCCGTTACCGGCACCTAGCGCCCAGGCAGCTCGTGTCTTAGGTGTAATGAGTTGGTACAGGGCCTTCGTTTGGTTTCCTTCCGGCCTGGCAACTGGCCCTGTCTGCATATTTTCTCAGTTCTGAAGATCTATGTACATACATAGATATGTTGTATGTACTTACACATTGTCTCGTTTTATTTGTACATACATACATACCGACAACGTACATACAACGTACGTTGTACTCCGTACATACAACGTACGAATACGTTGTACTCCGTACACAGCTCAGGTACATAAGGCATACAACGTACAGCGTAGCTCCGGCCGGAAATAACTTCCTGAATCCCCTCTTCGATGCTAGCTGGAATTCCCAATAAGCTCGTCCGGCTTTTAACCGCTTTTAATGGATCCGACCTCCCCGCCTTTGGAAACGCCTGCGAGGCATTATATACTCGTGCCGAGTACTGCATATGTACGTTGTACGGAGTATTTTGCTTCTCAATTATACGTTATACCTCTGCCAGCATAGCGCCTGATTCCCCTTTCGTCTAGTCCAAACTAATACATACATAGTACGAAGTATATGTAACGTATAACATTCGTTGTATATCCACTACCTGGTAAGGGTAGCCTAACGTTGTACGAATACGTTGTACTTCCTACATACCTAGCGGGGATCGGTTCGCTTATCGTACATTGTACGGAGATATATATATGTACGTTGTACGAAGTACCTACTTTGTTGACGTTTACGTGCGAATAGATCCCGCTCTTTTGGTATTATTAGAGGTATAACGTACTTATATACATACGAAGTATATACTTAGTAGATGTTGGCCATGACTTGATTAGGTACGCGGGTGCAATCCACCCATCCATCCTTATTCCTAGGGAGTGCGCGGGTTTGCCCTCAGCTAGGGGAGATGAATCATAGATGAAAGAGACGAAAGAGACAAAAGAATGTGGAAATGTGTTGGTTATTCCTCCTCCCATGTTCCTCTTTCGCCTGAACCCTGCCGCGAAGTATTACAGTTACAACGTACATACTTCGTAGCTGACTCCTCGTCAGCACAGCCGTCGCCCCGCCGCCAACATCCTTTTCCTTGTTTCGTCATCTTTCGGGGAGGAACTTGCCATTCATTCCTACGACGCGCTCCATGCATATTGCCTCAATGTCAGCGTTTCGAAGGCCCAAGAACCTCGACGCGGAGTTGGGTAGCCAAGAGGACCATCATCGCTGCATGATTCATAAAAAACGTACGTACATAGGTACGCAAGGAAACTCCCACCTACCTATGTAAAGACCACCTCGGAGCATCACGAAGATCCATCCACATATTTTCAGGACCTATCGAGGAAGAGCGACATAGGTACACTAGTACGTACATTACGTCGTACATTTCGTATCACCAATTGCAGCCAAAACACCTCGAGACCTTCCGTAATCGCGAATGAACTTCGCCCGAGTCTAATACAACGCACGTACAGTACGTACTTGGACAAGTGAATTACTGTACTTGGTATGCTCCTGGGAGGACGCAGATGAAACCATGATCTTACTTAGTATACAGCGCACATCCCGACTCTGGTCACCTCTTGGCGTGATCATTTTGGGCACACACAACGTACGTTGCATACATTGTGCCATGCATTGTTTCTGGTATATCTCGTGTACGAATAGGTAGGTACGGTGTGATATTACGAAGTTACATACAACGTATAGAGCTTTATCCGTACAGCACAGCACAGCACAGCGCAATAATATGATATGGCGCCTGCGCAGGACTCTGTCTTAGGCACCTTACGAATAAACGATGGTACAAGTCCTTCGTCCTTCGTACAACGTACATTGCTGTTTCGTACATACAACGGAGGTACTGTATAATCAGTCGTTGGTCCTAAGTTGCACTCTTGGATCCCCGGAATCAGCGTGTTTCTTTTTTGTGGCACACACCAGCGTTGGAAGTTTGTGTGGTGGAGACGACATCTTCAAGCCGTGGGGGGTATGGTACGACGTGTACCTTATGTACTGTATGTACTGTATACATATGTACATGTACCATCGTTGTGTGTACGTTGTACATAGGTACCTACCTATGACCTATCGTTTACGGCGTGCATACAACGTACTTCATTACTGGCATCTCCGCCGGGTTCGAAACAGCCTCCTGGTCACCCTGATCCTTGTTTGGCCGCCGAGTCCCGATAAACTGTCCCCTTGTTATCCTTCCATTCCAGTGGCTTGGTATTATCCCGTGTTCCTTCTCGTCTCTTCCCCACAAGAGCCGAGAACGAAGGCATTTCGTATTGGCGACCCTTGTACGAAGGTAACCACCCGAATCTTCTCGTCACGATCCTAAGGCATGCGGAACCCCACGTTGCTGGTTACACTACAACGTACTTCGTTCACTTTTTTTTCTTTCTTTTTGTGCACCATGCGTAAGGCAACGCCGAGTTGACATTTTAGGGGGTATCCCCACTCATCGGCTTCACATATGGTTGCTATGGGCGGTGGGTAGATTAGTGGTGAAGTGTGAGAGGGAGCAGAGAGACCTGCAGGTGACGTGGTCAAGCCGCTCGGATAAGCAATGGTGGTGGTTCTGCGCCAGGACGAAAAAGAATGAGGCAAAATGCGATGCTCCCATCCCCATTTTCCCACCCTCACGTTCCAAGCCCCGTTGGCGTTTGACGTCTAGTGGCCCAGGGGTCTTGAGCGGTCATGGTTATCCTCACCCCTCCTTTTCCCTGATCCGCCCCATCTTGCCACTTTTTTGCCTAGCAGATTTCGAATGGCACGGTAATACCACCCCTTGCAAGCTCATTAAACACCCTACCAGTTCACCAGTGGAGTGGAGGGTGGACGGAGGTCACCTCGGCGGCATAACAAAAGAAAGGGCCCTCCACTCAAATCTCCAGACTCCTTCCTCCTTCGGTTTCGTTGCAGGGACGAGATTCCCCGGTACACCCACCCCACTCTCCACCACCCACAGAATTCCACCCATGTTCTTTTTTCTGTTCCAATCGCCCACTACCCTTTTAGGCCCCTTAGCCACTCTATCATCACTTCGTCTCCAAACCACCACCATCCAAGGTAGGTACATAAACACATGTACATACATAAAAGTACAACAGTACCAAGGGGTCCAATACCGCGTTCACGATTCATTCCGTCAGGCCGCCCCACTCATATCTTCCACCCCACGCAGACTATCACCGGCGGTCCCACGCCCCGGCGGTACAAGCATCTCTACCTGGAGCCAAGAATCCCCAAAGGGGCGGGAGCCCATCCTCATCGGCTTGAGCGCCGCATTTACAGTACGTCCGTGAAGGGGATCCCTCCTCGGGCCGTATGACGCACCCAGACAGACGAAATACGTTGTACACTGAGCCACACACACACCATTCCCCCTTCCCATACAACGTACATACCCATACCCATGGACAACAATGCACAAAGATGCGCTACCGACACGGGACATCACGTCCCTGGCCCTGACCCTGCGTGGGGCCTGCGTTACTGCAAGGACTCGTCAGGCGGATAATGAATTCTTCTCATCGACATTTCCCATGCCCACTCATCGTAAATACAGTATAAGGTCCCTTCACGCTTTCGTGCACTCCGCTTTCCGCACCCCCTGTTCTGTCCCTTCGTGTGTACAACTACGAAGTATCGTATGTATGTACACATGCCAAATCGCGCCGTTTCCCTTACTACCGCCCTTGTCTTTCCTCCTGGCCCACCCTGAAAAAGGGAATAGGAAACTCATTGCCGGGATATTTGGAAACTTGTAGCTCTTGATCCAGGCCCAGCCTCTCCACTCCCTTTGAGGATTCCCATTCATATCTTTGCCCCGCCAGGCGTCAGCTTTATTGCTAGCAGGTGCCAGCAATACCAATATATCTCTCTCATCGTCTTATTTATCCATTGCACCTCCTTCCATCAACGTGTTCAAAGTCTGTCGGAACTCTTTGAGCAAAAGTCGATTCTCGGACTCTCACACCACTCACCACCCTACTTCATCGTCAAGATCCAAGATGATGCCGTCGACATTCTTAGGGATTTCAAATCCCGATATTTCCACATCTTTGCATCATCCAGGTGTCTTTATGGAGGATATGTCCCGCCAGATGGCCATCTCGCAAGCCTCACGGAGGCTCTCAAGGGGATCAAATGGACAGCAGCGTACTATGGGCAATGCCATGCGGATCGTCAAACCCACCAGTGCCAACAGCAGCCCGAGGTCATCATCAAGGAGGCGGACTCTCATGAACGACGCATCTCTGGTAGCACGACGAAGACAATACGCTGTTGATCAAGCCATGCTACCGGCGTACGTATCCGATGTCACAAACCAAACACCCTCCGGCCGCCCACTCAGCTGGCATCCCTCTACATATCAGCAACCATACTACACCCATGCGCCTGGTCTCCAGCAGGAACAGCATCTGAGTCCGTGTCACTTTCCCATCTCCGCTTTTCAAGACGACCATGACCTGGTTTCGGCACACCGACCTCAATACTCGCCGGTTCCTGCTGCATATTCTTGCAGCGCGTCACCCAACTCGGCCTTTTCACCTGTCTCCCTTCCCTTCGACGCCGTTGATACCACACCCTATCTGCCAGCCGAGGGATGGAACCTTACACAACAACAGCAACAACAACCGCTCCCTTCCTACGTATCGTCCATGAACACAGCCAGCTATCCAGAGCTGTTTCCCACTCATCCGACATCGGAATTTGCAACGGACTCGTCAACACAACACCACTGGGGCAACTTCGCTGCCCAAGGCTTCAATAGCACCACCCCACCGACACCGGAAAACCTGTCTGGCATGCAGCAGCCTCAGCTGGCGGTCACTACTGAGGAGTCTATTCCCTACCAACCGCTCGATGAAGCTGAGGAGGAGGGAGAGATTCTTGTGGGAATGGGACTCTACGATGCTCCGGAAAAGTATGACGAGGACCCTCACCTCAGCAACTCTCGATCAGCCATGTCCTCACTACTGGGCTCCCCTTACCGCCGTCGGGAGGGCACGGGGAAAGGACTTAAGCTCGAAGAGCCATGGCAACCACCCGAGAGCGACGACGAGGAGCAGGAGCAAGACGCCGACGGCGAGGACCAGGAGGAAGATGCGGGCAACGCGGCATAGACGGCGCAGGCGCCCGAGCTGTGAACTGCCGAATAACACGATTTACGACCTATCAACCAACCCTCTATTACGAGTTACCTGTACTGCAAGCGATGTCTGCATTGCGATGAGGCGCCAATAGCTTTTTGCTGGTTTGAGGCGCTTGGCTTTTGTTTCTTGTATTTTGTTTTACGGTTCAATTTTTGGTAATGGCGCTAGCAACAGGGGACATCGGAAAGGGCCTTGGGGGCGTTTTCTGCCAGGTCACTATTGTAAAGCAATGATACCTCTTGGGTTGGGATTGGCTTGTCTGGTTTAGGAGTTGAGCAGGTTTACGGGTTTACAGGGTAGATGGAGCAACAGCCGGCGATTGGCGCGAAGCCAACGGCTTGGAAAGTACGAAGTAGGAGTACAACATACATATATTCATCGTAATTGATCATGCAACGGCTGGCCCCTTATCTTGGGTGGTCTGCATATGATTTCGTTCAACGGCTCGTCTCCTCCAAGGGTGATCTTTGCTACTGTTATGAGAGCTTCTATCTCACCTTCCCCCTTTTTTTCATATCCATTTCGACGAGTTGTGAAAAAAGACAGGGTCCGCAGCCCCTGATTCCTTGTTCGTTTCCAAGGACAAGCATCGTGAGAGCAGATCAAACAATTCGAGGATGTTCCAATGGGGATGCTAGTCGGGACACTAAAAATAAGCGAGAAAGAGCCGCCAGGTGGCATCCTTGTCGCCCATGCGTATGGTGGGTCCACCGACCCCCGCCGGGTGCGAAAGCATGAGCGAAGAACCGGCGCGGAAGATGAGTTATTGGCTGATGTGTTCCAGCGGAATGAACGGCTCTTGGCCCCGCCCCCGCCGTGCTCAGGTGCAAAGCTGACTGAACCAGCCCTGTCGGGTTCGGGCTCGGGCGTGAGCACATTGTACCTGTGACTTCAGAGTGGGGTCTCTCTACCTTTGCCCACTTCAGTTAAATCGCCAACTCTCGGTGCGCATTGACCATCAGGCCACACCTCTAACGACCGAGAACAGAGGTGAAGTGGGCGGCGGGGCGCCAGGAAAATTTGTTAGTGCTGTTGGTGGGAACGGGACAACAGGACCACCGCGCTGCCGTCCTGCAAACCGAGCGTCCTTGGACTCGTTAGTAGGGACCCACTTGTTCGTGTCTTTTCAGACCTGTGACCCGTGATGATGCACACGATGCCATAATCGGCCCTTGTGAAGGAAATTCTTGTGCCTTGAGGATTTATCGGGCGCTTCTGGGTTTCCTCGGCTTTGTGGGGTTTTGGTTTATTTCATTTTTTACTAGCCCGTGGAGGACGAACACGGGATCTGAATCCTTGTCACGACGCGACGGCAGGATCAGGGGCAAAATGGCGTATGATCCAACCAAAGGAGGCATCAAAAGGAAAAGCCCGTTCCACCCACTCTGAATACTACTTCGGAGTCATAACGTTCTCGGTAGGCTGTGTGCGGCATGCCGCTGACTACAGCGTATGTAATTATTGATGTCCCGGCCGAGATTAGGCATTCCCGGCACCTTCTGGCGCCCCATTAGCAAATACATACAAGTCGGTCTAACGTCGAGAGCTTCTTTGGCGCACGTCCCTCCACTGATGGAACTAACACACAGCCGGACGTCATTTAATCCCATTGTACTTTGTGGCTTTGTACAGTACGAAGTACGTACACAACCAATTCGTACGAAGCACTCGGACATTCCACGTGGCGGTGCTCCATTTATTAGTTGACTGGAGGAAGAAGTCCTACGCCTCTGAGCCTGTCTATCCCATATCCGGAACTAGGCATAGATCGTATACTTAGGTATATGGAACGGGTATTGGCATCGGCTTGAGACAAGCGGTAATGGTTTGTCAGTATTACGTTGTATAGTGAGAATATTCACCCGTTAGCCAGACCAAGTAGACAGTGTTTTGGGATTGTTCCCTCGAAGTACATGTATGCCAGGAATACGAAGCAATAGTAGAGCGATGGACCCGGTTCGCAAGATGGAATGCGCTGCCTAGCATCGGTGGCTTTCGCCCAAGGCGCAAGGACAAGTTACTGTGGCCAAGGTGCTTTGAGGTTCCCCATCAGCAGTAATTAAAGGTTATTCAATTCTCGGCCAAGGCCTTGGGTTCTCGCCATGCCAACTAGCTTTTCGACTAATTGTTATTTATGACTCGCCCCGGGAATAGAGCTGCACGGGCACTGATTGAGCTTCGCGTGCCTGTTCCGATTCAGAGCGAACCTGGAAAAACTAAGTCCTACCGGCGGCCGTATCATTCGTGGTACCATAATTGGAGATGGGGCATTCAGCAAGGGAAGACGCCCTCATTCCAATGGTCTGGGCCCTGACACACTGAATAGATTATTTATATACAACGTACTTCGTACACGATCAAAGTCCCAATTCCAGGTGCTAATACGGTATGCATGTATGTCAGTGGCTCAGCAATAATTTCGACGGATTTCTACCTTTAACGCGTATACTAATAGTGGGGAGTTGTTTTAAGAATCCGTCGGAATTTTTGCCCACTTCGTACGGTGGGTACGAAGTAATACCTACGAATACGTTGTAGTGTACTAAGTACGAATATTGACAGGAAATCAACCAAGGGACAATCGAAACAGTCCAATCAGATTGGGTTGCATGTGAAGTTGTGGACTGTCAAGTCACGTGCCCTCGTTGCAACGGCTCAGAATTCATTTCTGCCATCTGATGACTTCGTAGCTATCTCCAAGTTCGGCACGCGGCGCTCAGCGAAATCAACTTGCCAATCATCTCGACCCTTGGAATTTTCAATTGACTCGTCTTTCGATTCTGGTTCTTTATTTTTCTCCAACAGCCACGGCTGCCCCGGACCGGCTGGAGTGGATATGCGCTGGAATTCATCCAGCTGTTACTTAACCTAAGGGGTTATATCTACATCCGTCACCACCATATCTCCCCCCAACACGGGACGAAAGACCCAATGGTCCAGTACATCCTGACACCCTGGCGCGATCGTCGCGAGCTTCTCGACGTCAGGCGCCAGTTCTACCCGGCTGAAGTCTCGGTACTTTCAATGGCCGACGCAGGGGCTGGCGCCGCAACAACGGCGGCGTCGTCAGGTCATGTCAGCTCAGACACTGGCGCAGACGCAGAAAGGCAACAGGCCAGACACGATGCCGTGGCTCGTGTATCTATGTGGATGCAGCGCGGGGCGTGTCCTCACCTTGTTGAGTCGACGGCGTTGCTGACCGCAGCCATTCTGAGTGACGCCGCGTCTGGGAGTACGGGGACCTACGCTGCGCGAGCTGCGTATGCTGCGGCGTTCAGTCGGTATGTTTGTTGCTGAGGCGTTTTGTCTGTCCCCTTTATTACCTTCACTTTCCCATTTTATTTCCCTGGGCGTTTTCCCCTTTCCTTTTTTAACGCCCTACCTTCTCGTTTTTCGTTGTGATTTTTACGGAAAAGACGCACCGCCTCAATAGCGGGGTGGTTTGAGACTTGTCGCAGACTGTGCAGCCATCCATCAGCTAGGTTATCGAGGGATTACGGATGGAATGGGTGGATGGGTGTACACATTTACGCGGTCTGGCTGTCGTGATAAGGTGCTCGTTTGTGGTCAACGCTTGCTGGTGCAGCTTGGTGATCCCTTACTTCTGTCATGTCGAGTTCCTTTGCTTCGTATCTCATTGTCTAAATCCCAAGTCGTGCGGTTGTCTCCCGTCACAGGTTCATATTGTTGGCGCGCTCCATCGCCGCACTCTCATCCCCGTCTTGGAACATCGAGGAAGCCGACTGACATTCCGCGAAAAGATTCGTCACTGGCCTCCTGGACGGTCATCAAGACAAGCAGCGAAAGATGAGTATGTACGCAGTGGCCAAGACGATCGGCCTGCCGGCCACCTTTGTGGAATTGCGCCATCAAGCCACGCACGAGCAGCTACCGTCACTGGCCAAGCTGCGGTCCGCGTCGCGTAGGGCGCTGACGTGGATCTGGGACTACTACTGGCGGCATTTGACCGAACGGCAGAACGATAAGGAGGCGGCCGCAGATGACGAGGCTTGCCGAACCGCCGTCCTCACGTACCTGGAAGGAGGGGATAAAGACCGGGGAGAGCTACGGGCTCTGGTCAAGAAATGGGGCGATGTTCGCGTGCTGGAGACGCTGGAGGATGTCGCAGACGCGCCGCCCTCCAATGCCGTCATGCTTTGCGCGCTTCGGTTGTCGAGAGAGTTGATGCAAGGTGGTTTGATGGAGGAATTGAACCAGACGATTAAAGACGCTGAGGAGGTGAAGACGGAAATGCAACGCTTGCGACAGGAGCTTGATGATGCGTCCCGTGTTGGAGCGGGGGACGCAAAGGGCCAATTGTTGTCGACATCGGTAGGAATATCGCCTGAGGGGGACACGGGTTGGTCACGATACGAGGGAGTGTGGAGGCCGAAGCCCATTGGCATGGTATGAACCACCATAGGTACTCGAAGATGAGTTTTTCAGCACCAATGATACCCTTGCAACGGCCGTTGGAATGACCTAGGGGGTGAATAGGTAGATATTCCATCTTATGGCCTTTTCTCTCTCCTGAATTCTCCTCTGATGAAATGCAGCTTTGAGGCTCTCATATTCACTGTCCACATTTTACTCATGCGGGGTATCACGTGCCATTCCTCGTGAGTGGACTTTTGGAGGGTGGATGACCTCACTCCGATTCTGTTCCGGCACTTTAGGATGTACGGATACGCTACTCCATGCAAGAGGATTCAAGTGCCTCACGGTATTTGTAATCGCGTCATCGTTCGACGACAACGGTCTGCACCGTATTTTTTAAGCATAAGCCACCCGCTTCCCTGCCGTCAACCAAATCGCCGTTTATCATTCACCCGCCTCGCCTTTCATGTATAATTTCCTTCTTCGACGACCATTTCTGACTCGAAATTCCAGCGCCATCACTGCCACGGTGTGTTTGGTCCCGTTACCATTCCAAGCCCCAGGCCGCGTTGGATCGGAAGTAACTAAACAGTTAATTCAATGGGCAGCTTACCTCCGCCAGAGCCATGCATATCCAGTCGATTCCCATGTGTATGCAGATCTTCATGGCCTGATTGTTATTGGTCTCAATATAACGAAACTGGCTGACAAAATATGATGATGCCGCAGGGGTGGGCAGTAGTAATAACTACGCCTACCTGGTACGAGACGATAAGACCAAAGATGCCGTCATTATCGATCCTGCCAATCCGCCCGAGTATGCTCCATTCTCCTCCGCATGTCCCTTTCATAGAAATCGACTACGTGTTGACATTGTTTACTGTGTTCAAGAGTTGCTCCCATTCTTAAGAAGGCCATCGAGGCGGGGGAGATTAACCTGACGGCTATCGTGAACACGCACCAGTTCGTACTCCCTCACCGACACTATGTCGCTTCTCCATTCTGTTCAGAGCAGGATACTTACACCCTCTCACAGCCACTGGGACCACGCAGGGGGAAACCATACACTCGTAAGACACCGATCTGCTCTCCCTCTAGCAACGAGAAACTTTCAGCTCTACATGAAGCGGACACGCATAGCTCACACGACATAGCTCGCAAAACTCAAGCTCGACAAGTTGCCCATCATCGGGGGAAAGGACTGCCAGGGCGTCACCCAGACACCTGCACACGGCACCTCGTTCAACATTGGCAGCATCACTGTCAAGGCGTTACACACGCCATGCCATACGCAGGACAGCATCTGCTGGTTCATGCAAGACGGTGATGAAAAGGTTGTCTTCACCGGAGACACCCTCTTCATCAGCGGTGAGTCCCCCTTTACCCGTCTCTGTGTCGTCTGAACCATAAGGTGTAGAGATGTATGAGGTACACACGGAGTTTCCCGTCCCTTGGTGGCTGACGTGCGAGGTTTGGCTTGTTTTTAGGATGTGGCAGGTTCTTTGAGGGTGATGCCGAACAGATGCACAAGGCATTGAACGAAACTCTTGCCTCGTTGCCCGACGACACGGTTGTCTACGTAAGTTTCAGATTGCTTCACGCACACATTGGCGGCCTGGCCTGGGAAAATGCCGACGCAGGTCTAACCTGCGTGGCCACGGGGTTGACTGGATAGACATAGTGGGCATGGTTCGACTAACATATGCCTCTTCTAGCCTGGACACGAGTATACCAAGTCGAATGTCAAGTTTACGGAATCGGTGCTGCAGAACGATGCCATCCGCAAGCTGCAGGAGTTTGCCGAGAATAACCAGGAGACGCAGGGAAAGTTTACCATTGGTGATGAGAAGGTATGTCTTTCGCACTCTAAGAACCACAAGTGTCCGACACAGGACCCGTGGAACTGGCTCGGAGAGGATGGGGAATGCCCATCCAAAGCGTGCCATTTTCACCCCGACCCCGTACAAGAGGGAACACATGCGAGAACCAGACTAACGAGTATGTGTGTGTCCCACGTCGGTGAAACAGAAACATAATGTATTCATGCGTGTCGATGTAAGTCGCCGGTCAACTTGTCTAGTCCAGCTGCTTCGGGTGAGGTGGCTGGCTTGTGTGGTGATACCCAACTGACGATCCGATAGGACCCCGAAGTCCAGAAGGCAACGGGAGAGAGTGATCCCGTGGCGGTAATGGCCAAGTTGCGGGAGATGAAGAACAACTTCAAGTGAGTGAGGCAGTAAGTGAACCGAACCGACCGCGTCCTCGCATAGGACATGATCTTTTGGCTTGGTCTTGCAAACACGGGCAGGTTGAATCTGGGCTCAAACCAGAGGAGAAATGAGTTGTAGGCTGACGGGACGGTTTCTTCCACCCTGGTACAGCCCTCCTCCGGAGTCTAAGATTTAGGATGAATACCATATGGGCCAGATTCAACAGACACGAATTGGATGAATTAGATAACGGTTAAATAGGCCCGCTGCATAGCGGCCATCTCGACTGAAGTGTTCAGGACTCCCCGTTGGCCTAGTGTAGATAGTCCAAGAACAGCCAGACACCGAGGCAAGTTGTGGCACGTTGAATGTGAAATTGTATGTCTGTATATAAAGTTTATTTATATGGGATAAACCCTGGTGGACTGAGGCCAAAGGACGGAGAAATGGAACAGCAAGACACAAATCAGTCAACAGTCAAGATACGGCAAAGGATGTCCCGACAAGCACCACCACCAAACCACTGAATGCAGATAGGGTGGAACAGCCGAAATAGCTGGCGGACTGCGCGACGTAATGAAACGACAAACGCAGCGGTTTTTAATATTGCTTCACCGTCCACACTCGCGCGCTGTAGGTAACTGAGGCGGCAAGCTCTAGCAATTGCAGAAGCGGGAGAATCCTACATGGATTCGAGAAAGATTGCATAAACATCACGATGACCCGTCTGGAATTTGAGGGACAACTGATATCATCAAGCGACAGGGTAGCCATTCTTAGGAATACTTTGCAACATTCATCATGTTGGCAAAGGTTTCCGGAGGTTGCGCGTATGCTCAATTTTGAGCATTGATCCACACCGATGAACTTGTCGTGGAAGATGGGACACCGGTTGCTAAACTATAGCAGGGAGAGATGGCGCCAACAGTCGGTGATAATAACCATCGTGATTCCGGATCAGGTTGAGGGTTGATGTGAGGGAAGATGGAAGAGCTTTAGAATAGACGAAGGATTTTTTAGCGACCAAGATATGCCTAGAAAATACAGTGTGAATAGTAAGCGAGATGCACAGTAGAATGGGCAGTAACGGACCGGGAATTGATCCGTATTTTACACTCTTCACCATCACCACTTTATCGGAACAATCAATCCCGACCTGGTCTTGCGTTCTCAACGCGATTGGTGCTTCAACGTCTTTGGCCTCAGCTCGCCAGCTCTCTCAGGCCAAACCGGCGACGCCCCAGGACAAAGCAGATCTGCAACGCGTCCATCGTCAGACAAATCCTACCAGTCCTCAACATAATCCGTGAAACCTGAGTTCAAAATGGTACTCAATCTCTTGATCTCCAATCCCCCACCCTCCCAATGTCGTCGCATGCTAACATACTCTCAACCAGCCTGCCAAACGCAGATCCGGGAAGAGCGCCTCGACATCAACGAACAAAACAACGACGGTATCGAAGCGGCCGTCTGCCCTGGCGAAAGAACACGGCCTAACAGGCCGCGAAGAAGCCGAGATCCACGAGGCCTTTACGCTTTTCGCGGAACCGCAGCCGGGACACAAGCACGGCGTGATCCCGACGTCCGAAGTCCGCTCGGCGCTCATTGCGCTGGGCATCCCACCGTCGTCCCGCGCCGAACAGGCCGAGTTCATCTCCATCCTCGACCCGGACGGCGAAGGGTACGCGCGCTACGAGGACTTCTTCGCGGTCTGCGCGCTCAAATACCACGCCCGCGTCGACGAGGACGAAGACGAAGAGGCCTTTGCGAGGGAGGTCGAGGAGGCGTTTGCGCTTTTCAGGGGCGGTCGCGGAACGGGTCACGACTACGACTTGGGACATGCGGAGGACGATGAGGACGACTACGACGAGGACGACGACGACGATTATGATATCACCGGCAAGGGCAAGGAAAAGGCGAGCACGAGGGCCAGGGCGAGGGCATCGAGGGACGGCGTCATCACCCTGGGCGACTTGAAGAGGGTCGCGGCCGTGCTGAAGGAGGATGTGGGCGACGACGTCTTGCGAGACATGATCCTCGAGGCGAATGCCGGCGCTGGCGTGCAGGCTGGCGTGGCCAGGGAAGAGTTTGAGGATGTCATGCGCCGCGCCGGCGTCTGGAAGTAACTCGGCATTCCCGTTTTCTTCGCATTGTCTTTAGGATCTGGTTTCTTTGCGGTTGGGTGGGGAGGTTCTGGAGTTTGGAGGATACGATACCCGTGACGGATGGTCATTTGCATAGGAGCATGGCGTCGAAAGGAGACTGCTTTATTCTTTCCTTTTTGTTTTCCGGCTTGTATCATTTAAGGGAGGTACAACCGCCCATTGACGTACAACAACTACATATAGGCATCTAGATTGGGCGGTACTGAGTAAAATCGACGTTTGGTTCGAGACATCTTGTCCCATGACGAAAATGGATTGTGTTCTATCAAGTTGACTAGCTGGTCGGCATCAGCCCCTCAACTAGAGCGAAAATTGTAACAGAGGACCGCCCGTGCAGCCGTGCGTCTCATTCCCGGTTCTATTCAACTCCCCGTGTTCTCGCAACAGTATCAACTTGGCCCGATGTTCTCCTGACACGGGATATGGTGGCCACCCACCCAAATGGTTTATATAACGCTGAAACGCGCCCTTGGAAAATGCAACAAAACCGTCCCCGCCAGTGACTTCCCCATCATCCATCTTGTATGCGGCCTGGCCCTCTCTAGGCAGGTCCATCTACCGCCCCTACAGCCGCTGCGGCAGCCTTTTCCTTCTCCCTTTCCTCCGCCCTTTTCTGTGAATCCAGGACAGCCCGGAGCTCTGGGGGCGGGTTGAAACCAGCATGATCCTGGTGGCGCTTGTAAAAGGCATTCTCCGGCTTGGGCTGTAGCTCAGCGGGCAACTTCTCGGTGACGCAGGTTAGGATACCGTCAATAGATTTCTTCTTGGACGAATCGCGATGCCAGACGGAGATGAGATGCGAGTTGAAGCGGACAGAAAAGCCGACACCGCAGATCTGGTCGTCTGTGGGCCATTGTCAGTCAGGAAGCCGTCTAGGCCCGCCAACTCATCCCATGGGTTCCGACACGTCGACCGGGGGAACAGGGGAGGCAACATACCATTGTCGAGGGCACTCTGCAGTTCTTCCCCGATCGCCAGCAGCTGAACGTGATTCCAGACATCGGGACCAATGGCCTTGGGCACGCGAAAGCTCCAGGCACCGCCGTTGATGTTCCGGCGGTCTTCCCAGACGGGCCTGAAACCCTGCTTGAAGAGGTAGATGGACTCGCGTGTCTTGATCTGCTCGACGGGGGTGTTGTTGTTGTACTTCCAGAAATCCTGGACTGATTCGATTTGGTCGCCGAGCCGTTCTAATTCGACCTTGTACTCCTCTTCACTTGTTTTGTGGTCCTTTGACTGCCTATGCGAAAAGAGGGAAAAGTCAGCATGTAAGTCCAGCCCAGTCCCTTCGAGCCCCGTAACGGTTCTTTCGGTATGAAGGAGCTTCCTGAGTGTGGTACCCTCGAGGTGGGGAGATAGATTTGTGAAGGGGGCCCGGTGGTAGAAGGGATTGAACTCACTTGTCGAAATAGACATTCCAATAGTGCTGGGTAGGCAGAGGCCGCATAGCCTTCAGGAAGTTGCGCTTTGCATCATCGCGTTGTTCGGCAGGGGAGCTGATATTTGCAGCGTTGGGTCCGGAGCTCTGGGACAGGCCCGACAGGTCCCTGGTGAATAGAGATGGCCTAGCAGCCATGGCGGACGGTCGGCCGGTTGGGTTGATGATGGGGAGGGGTTCTTGGGGTTTGGGTTCGAGTTTCAAAGGCCAACAACGTTCGGCAAAGGGAAGAAGACACGGTGGACCTGGAATAGAAGGCTCTCTCGAGGATTTGATGTTGGTGAGCTGGACAATGGTAGACGTCTAAGTGTCGCGTTGTTTATTTTGTCGCACTTGGCTGGGATAGATGACGATGTTTGGCGGGATGCAGAGGGAAAAGAATCAGGGGAAATGTACCGTACAATCAATAAGCACGGATGGACCTGCAGCTTAGACCTCCCCTGTCCAATGAGGCATACATAAGTACGGCCACATGATGGACGGGACTCGACTATACTTGGACAAGGGGCATCACAGCGGCGGTGGCATCCACAAGGGAGAAGAAACGAGGGGTTGAGGGGTTGGTTGGACACGGACGGAGCTTGCAAGAGTTGGGGAAGCTGGAGAGTGACCACTCCTTTGTCTCAACGGCTCGGTGTTCGATGTCCCCTGACATGCATCTGGCTTAGGGTCGTCACTTTGTCCAATCGTCAAACGTTCAGGGGGAATATGACGAGACGGTTTTTCTTTACAACGAAATAAAAGAGTCCGAGAAATGTTTATATAATATCTGACACTTTTGAATTCTCTTTTCTCGATCAAACAACAAGACTGACCGAGTCTTCAATCTTGGTACTTGTACATGCTGAGTACCTACTTCCAGTGGTAGGTAACCCAAACCCCGCCACTGGCTACCTCCACCGATGCCCCGCCCCCTGAAGATCAACTATGTACATACGTACCCCGTACCTTGGTAAACGGGCCCAGGCAAGCTTGAGGACCGTTTCATGTGAATAGATGCTCCAGAATTCGCTTCTCTAGCCGTCTCGTCCAGATCCTACCGATACTTTGAAACATGCCCAAAGAACAGAGACCGCCGCGATTGATCCGGATCATGTAGGTTGCCTGCCTTGGATGATGTGATGGAGGATAGGAAAGTTGCATTACCACTCTACAAGGTAGAGAGCCTAGACAACCCAAGTTTGAAAATCCGACTACCCATGGTGGAAACCAGGCACTGATTCACAAAGTCAACCTATGAGCCTGGATGAGCAAGGCGATGATCAAGCTCCATCCCATTTCCAGTCTGGTCACTGTCCTACCAGGCACGAGACAATTTATCCGCCGAAGGCCCAGCGTACATCCTTATTCATGTCCAAGAGCTCCTATACAGACCTATGAAAAACTCCAGAGAACACCACGCTACTGAAAACGGATACTTTGGCGTTTTCTCCTCTCGACATGGCCCTTCTTACCCCCCATGGCAGCCAACGCCACTTTCCTCTCCCTCTCTTCAGATGTTAATTTTCTCCCCCAAGGGCGCCCTGTTGTCGAAATCCCTCGCCCACCTTCCCATGTCGTCTCCAATCTTTCTCCTGAACATTCCGAGGTCATTGAGCAGGTCCTTCATGTAGTCCTCCATGTCGTCGTCTCCGCCGGGCTCCGAAGCGCATGCCGTGCTGTCCGAGTCCCCGTCGTACGACGTCGCGTCGTCCTCGTTCTCCTTGTCCCCGTCGTCGATGCCCCTGTCCTTGTCACCTGACCCTGGCTCCGGGGACGTGACTTTCACCGGGGGGATCGGGTTCTTCAGGCTATCCAGGGCCAGCTTGAGGTGCAGCCGGAGCGCTTCGTTCTCCGTCTGCAGGCTCCGGATCTTGCCCTCCGCCACAAGGGTCCGCTCCTCCATCATGCGTTGCATGGCCGCCACGCTCTTCTGATACTCCTCCAGTTTCTCCTCCTGGTCCTTGGTCGAGTCCTTCTCCCGCCGTCGCGATTCCGACACGGACAGCTGCAGCATGCGGATCTCCTCGGCCATCTCCTCAATCTGCGCATCACGCTGCGCCGCCGACACGTGGTCCTGGTTGACCACCGCGCGCGTGCGGATCCGCTTGGCCTGGTCGGCGTACCGGAGCGTCGACAGTGTCTCCTCGTAGTCCGAGGGCGCGATGCACGCGATCATGGCCGTCTTGCTATTGCCACCCAGCGAGTCCTTGAGGAGCCACGTCAGGATCGAGTCGCGGTACGGGACCACGTCCCTGTTGCGCTTGCGCGCGTTGTGTTTGGCGTCGGCGAGTGCTCCTATCACCCGCCCGAGCGTCGTCAGCGACTTGTTGATGTTGCTCCCCTCGCGAAGCCGCTGCCCCGTGGCCTCTGTCGACTTGGCTCGTTCGCTTCCCGCGAGGTCCACCAGCCTGATGCGCGAACTCCGTTCCGTCGTCTCGTCCGTGTCCATGTCGTGCTGGATCTGCTTGAGCATGATGGTGAACACCGCGTGGCTGCGGCTGCTCGTGTCATTCATCTTGGTGCTCGCCGTGGTGCGCGACGCGTCGCCTATTGTCATGTACCGCAAGATCTCGTTGAGGCTACGGACGGGAACCTCGGTCAGGTCCTTGACATAGGGTCCCTCGGTGGGCGACTCGCGGATCTTGAGGTAATAAGGTGGCTGGTTCGGCACCACGGGGACGAGCAGATCCCGCACGTGTTCGTTGTATACCTCAAAGTAGGACACTCTGACGTTGTAGGAGATGTTGGGCGTCTCGTTTTGGGCCGCCTCAATACGCTCGAAAAGGTCCTCGCATGTGCGGGGGATGAGGCCCGGCTCGTCGGCCGTCCCCATCATGGTGTAGCTCTTGCCCGAACCGGTCTGGCCGTAGGCGAAGATACAAGTGTGGTAGCCCTCGAAATTATGGTCGAGGAACTCCTCCCCGAGGCTGTTGTAGATGTCTTCCTGGGTCGCATAGTGCTCGTCCTCGCCATCGTGGCTCCAGAACGAGTTGTCAAAGGTGAACTTCTTCTCCTCAATCACCTTTCGTGATCTTGTCTTGGCATTTGCTGGGTCAAGGTCGTCCGGTATGAGCAAGGTAGTCTGTTGGGTAATGGGATCCATCCGAATAAGGCATTGTGCACCGCGTTGAATTTCTATACCATGTCCATCTCGTCGTCAGTCACTCGCTCCCTCACGTTCGTCTCTCCCATGATACCATTCCCATAAACCTGGGAAAGAAAATCAACAGAGCGAGACCTACCCCTGGGAAGAAATTTCCGCACGCGGACGACGACTCGAACATTGCCTCCGCCATCCATCCTGAGGTGTGGTGGAAGCGTTCCATCGCGAGATCGTAGGGAAGGAGTCGAAGCGGAGGACCGAACGATCCGGAGTTCAGGAGGGGAGGCGGGGCTTGCGTGGGCGGGCATCAGTCGCGAATCGAGAGCCATCTCCAACAGTGTTTCGGTGATGTCGTCGAGGACTTCGCGGAAGCGTTGACGTTGGAATGCCCACAATGTCCCCATTCCAAGCTCCTTCTCGACATGGGTGATCTCGACGACCCCTGTCGGTGTTTACTTCCTTGCCCAATCGGGAGCCGTTGGGTTGGTGGGTCGCCGTTGCCAGATCGACCAGAAAATACAACGTATAGAATGCACTTGCCGAATCAAGCTGGCGGCAGCTGGTACCAGAAGACGGAGAAACTCACGGTAAGGAAAATGAGTGACTTCCGTCGCCGATGAGATTAGACAAGTTTCTTCCTCGTTTTAAACAAGTATGTATATGACGTTCGCTTAGTGGATATTGTGGAAAAGTCGAAAATGCAGATTGCTGGAGATGTTGTTTATTTTTCTACCTGTGGATAAGCAGTCAGTCAGACTCTCTCGGTGTGACGGGTACGTGCCTAAGTACGTTGTACAGACCGAAGGTACCGGTACGAGAAGGAACAAATATCGCTAGCTGGCTGTCGTCGGTCACGCAGCCCGCTTAAATGCGGTGCACCCAAGTAAACACGCCCATTGTCACCCCGATGCTTCTATGGCCGCCTCAGCCCCTTTCCCAAGAGCTCCCTACCCACCTCTGTCACCAGCTTTTCCTCCGGGAACGACTTTTGTTTCGCGAGGACGGTATCCTCGGCGTCCATCGCTCGCAACAAGTCGGCCAACTCCCCTTCCAGGGATGCGCTATACACGAGGTATCCCAGCCCGAGCAACATGCCTTGTAGAGCTTCCGGCGATGCTTCTTCCTGTCCGATGGCCTCCAACACGGATGCGGCAAGTTCTACTTGGTCACCCTCCGGCAGCTCTTCGACCGACCTTTCCCTTCGGGCCTTACCGTTCGCCAAGGCCACGTTGAACATGAGGGACGCCGACGCGACCCTGACACTACTGTGGTTGTCGTCCAAGAAACTAGACGATATCAACTGGACAATAGGGGTCCTGATGACTTCATTTTGGGCAATCTCGTCTGCATACAGAGGAGACGAGAACAGATTGCAGGCCATCTGCAACGTCACTAGGCGAAGCGCATAAGGGCAATTCTTGTTCGCATTGACCGCTTTGAGCAGGGAAGTGGCAGTCGCGTGTCCCTTCTCTTCCGCATAATAGCCACTTATCCGTGGGTCGAGAACGGCACATCGGAAGAGGTCAACTAAAGCGAAAAGACTGTCTGGCGGGGACGACGCGGCTGCTCCTTGCAGCAAGGTCGCAAGCTGGTCCATATCGGGCAATACTGCTTCGGCCGGCCCCTGTTCTGCGCGGACCTCCACAAAGTGTTTGAGCGCCTGGACGCCCGGCTCTTTTGCTGTGTTTCCCATTTTCGCCAGAAGCTTCTGCATTGGCGGCACTTTGGAGAACAGAACTGGCTTGCTGGTGGGGTGCGCAAAGCTCGGCAGGTGTAGCGACTCGTGAGGATGTCGTGGCCATGCCATTTGGACCAAAAGCTGGACATTGCCACGCAGGGCAGCCGGGTCTGCTCCGCTCCATTGATTCTCCTTTTCGCCGCGTAGGAAGGTCACGAACGTCGGCGTTGCCCGTACAGAGAAATGGTTACCCACATCCCGAGCATGGGAGATGTCGACCTTGACGAGGACGGCCTTGCCTGCTGTTTCGGCGGCTAGTTCGTCGTATAATGGATATAGTGTTCTGCATGGTGGGCAGGTCGCCGAGGTGAAAAATATCACCGCGCAAGACTTCTCGGCTGACTCGAGGGCGGCGTTGAGTTCTCGCAAGTTGCTCGCGATTCTCACGGTAGATGACGGCTGCGGTTGAGAAGAGGTTGGTGTGCTGTTTGCCGTGGCGGCACCGTTTTGCTGAATCCCCAGGATTGACCCGCTCCGCCTGGTGGCGTTGATCGTCTGGTTGAGTTGGGGCATGAGCATTCTGCCCATGGGAGAGTCCAGGACGGCTCGTGGCATATTGATGATATGATCCGGTATGCCTTTTCCGACCAGAAATTTGACGAACGAGTCGGTAAAGTTGTTGCAGTTGTGCGTCCACAAGTCATATCGCTGGGGTGTGTGAGCTACGTTTTCATTATTCGTCGACGAGTCGAGATTTGGGTGAGCCGGGATCACGACATACCTCTGCCGTGAAGATGGGCCGCAACGAGTCTAAATATTCCACAATCACATCCATGGGTAACTCTGTGGCTCCGAGCGGTATTCTTTGCATTGGTTGTCCGAGATGAGATGATCCAGGTGCAATAGCAATTATGCCGCCGTCATACACATACTCGAGTCCGTCTAGCAGAACCGAAGTGTGGTAGATCGCATCCAGCCGGAAGCCTAGGAGCCCTTCGGACAGCTGACGTGCGAGCCCCTGGGATAAGTCATACACGAGTAGTTGGACCTCCATGACGAGAGACGCTGCTTAGCACTTCTAACTCTTCGTCGTAGATGGATGAGGGTCGACGGAGAGTGCCAGTGACGCCCGCGGAGAAGGCTGGGGGATCAAGAAAGGGGTATATCTAGTTTCCGTTTTAATACAGACAAGGCAAGGCTCTATTTTCTGTTTGCCAGAGTACGGTAGTTGAAGCAGGGAGCTTACACGGATGTAAGTTGCTCCTAAACCAAACCCCTCGAGGCAGCAGCTGGACGACGACGACGACGCCGACACCGTGGCGACGACTGTTATGTCACTGTGTACAAAGTACTGCGAACTATGCTGGAATTAAGAGAATTAGTCAGCATCACCACTCGCATCACGGGGTATTTCCCTGTCCCAGAGCAATCGCGTAAAGGGAGGACTTTCAGCACGTATTACGGTATGAACTCGCAACGTAATTAGTTCGCCGCTCGATCTATCGTGATATCCTTCTAGGATCTCCCTTTTTATAATGTGGCAACTAACGCCTTGATTCTTCTTGCCTTCTGGAGTAGAATAAGTTTGCCGCTCACTGTCAGCTCGTACAAGAGAAGGACGGCACCCATGTCCTTTAATTTGCCTCGTTTCTGTTATCGTCTCCCCCTAGATATAGAATAAATACACGCTTGGATTTCATCTGCTCAAGAATCCACGTTAAATCAATCAGCAATTCTTCGCAGAACCGCGTCCTTCATGCATCACTTGATCATGCCCAGGTGAATCAATAAGATCTCAGTTCAATTCCGCCGATCAGAACGTGATGCCGCCTGCGGTTCGGAAGCCTGTCATCATTGGTCTTTTGACACCCTGTTACGATTTGATTCAGCACAAGCCGTTGGCTTGCTATTGCAGTCACTTGTTTGAAGGAGTAGAACGGGGAGTAGGAAGCGCGATCGAGGATGCCAGGCTTGACACGACCTTTATAGTCCACACGCAAGCGTCTTACAGGCTGGCAAAGCCATCAATGATCTTTCCATTGCCTAACAATAACAAAGATCGATAAAAACGAAAGCCAAATGCCAAATGCCCACGCCCCAAAATCCAAAGACGCGACCAGATACGCAGCACTCAACTCGAGACGTAAGCCACAGTAACTCGCAGGCTGTCTTAGTTTCTCAATGTATGCCTTCCACGACGAAGTTAAATTCAGCCAGAATTAGGATCCTGATCTGATCAGCTACATAAGAATGAGTGTGTCGCCCGCGGGAGTTTTGCCTAAGCGCTGGAACCATCCCACCACCCTCGCTTTGGTGGCCTCAGAGTGAGTATAGAGAGGCTCGCTCGACCTCTGCACAGCGGGTTAAGGTAGCCAGCACTCGGTTCAAATTTGGGCCAACTTTTGGTGAGGTTGACTATTGACATGCGTTCTAGGTATGTCGCGGCTTATGTCTCTGGCACTCTCCATGGCCATACGAAGTAGGCGTTCCTACGAGTACGGTAGATTTTAACACTAATAACGACATAACGACACCTTGCTTTGTCCCTGTTTCGCGAAGGAAATAATTAGTAGGTACCGTGTGTGTACGTTGTATTTGCATGTAGGTACTCCGTATTGAACCTGATTCTTTGACACTGGTACTGGTTACAAGTTACAACTTACAGCACGACTCGAAATACTTCCCAAGGGGCTCCCCTGGTTTCTACGCCCCACCTCATTGGTAGATGCCCAGATTGGGATTGCCGCTTTCAGGTTCCAGGGGGCGTTGGACTTTAGATCCCAGGAATTTTCGTGTGCCACTTCATCGCTGCGTGTTCTTCCATCCTCACCTCCTTCACCCCCCGAGTTGTGTTGTCCTTCGCCCTCGTCCTATCTATTTGTACTACACAATCTTTTAATACACGGTGTCGCATTTGGGACACCGTGCTTACGTTTCTTCAAATTTCGCTCTTTACCTCTTGTTTCCCGCCGACGCTCTTCGAGTAATGCAATAAGCTTCGCTTCCTAGATCCCAACTTCTCCCTCATCCCCCGGGACCCCCGCGTCGGCGACGAGCAACAAATGCGTAGAACGCCTAGTACACTGCCGACCATCAGAAACGCCAGGGATCCTTACGAAAAGCCAGGCCGATTTGCCCCAGCCCGGAAGCCTAGTTTTCTAGCTGGAATAGTTGCTGTCATCATGTCGCAAACACAAAAGGCAAGATGGGTCAAGACCGCGGCGATCTTGTGCTTCGTCGTCCTTGGATTCATCTGGCTCTCACCAAAGGGGGTTGACATGTATAATGGAGGTAAGTGGGATGTGAGCGCCGACGAATTTGCGAACTTGCAGTTGACCCTCCATCTCCCGGTCTAGTTTCGTCTGCATCTGGCCAGGTCCCCGCCGATTCCTCCTACGGCACCGATCGATGCACCAAATCGAGCTCGAGCTCGAAGCCGATTGTTCAGTACGTATTGATGATCGACGCCGGCAGCACAGGCTCTCGCATCCACGTTTATAAATTCAACAACTGCGGTCCCACACCCGAGCTCGAGCATGAGGAATTCAAGATGACCGAAAAGTCCGTTGGCGGTCTTAGCAAGTACAAGGACGACCCCGAAGCTGCCGCCCGGACTCTCGACCCACTCATGGAGGTTGCGATGCAGACTGTGCCGGACAAGCTCAAGGGCTGCACTCCGGTCGCCGTCAAAGCGACCGCTGGCTTGCGCCTCGCCGGTCCCGCCGCCAGCGAGAAGATCCTGGAAACTGTTCGCAGCCATCTTGAGACGAAGTATCCATTCCCCGTCGTCTCCAAGGAAGAGGACGGTGTTGCCATCATGGACGGTTCGGACGAGGGCGTGTATGCCTGGATCACCACGAATTACCTCCTAGGCAGAATCGGCGGTGCCGACAGAAATCCCACTGCCGCCGTTTTCGACCTCGGCGGCGGCTCTACCCAAATCGTCTTCGAGCCTACGTTCAAGGGCCTGGCCGACGAGAAACTAGCCGAGGGCGATCACAAATACGACCTCTCCTTCGGAGACCAAAAGTTCGAGCTCTACCAGCACTCCCATCTCGGCTATGGCCTGATGGCCGCCCGGGATGCCCTCCACACCGCCTTCCTGGACGAGCTTCTTGAGTCCAGGGGCTCTGATCGAGAGTGGCTCAAGAAACCGCTCGTGCATCCCTGCATTGCCCCCGGTTTCAACAAGGTGACTGAGGTCAAGCTGCCGGAAGGCCACATTCTTGGAGCATCGGTCACCCTCAACTTGACGGGCCCCAGCCACGCAGCTCCCGCTCAGTGCCGTGCACTATCCGAGAAGATCCTGCACAAGGATGCCGAGTGCAAACTGGCCCCTTGCTCCTTTAATGGTGTCCACCAGCCCTCCCTAGCCAAGACTTTCATCCAAGAGGACGTCTACGTCTTTTCCTTCTTCTACGACCGCACCAAGCCTCTCGGCATGCCCGACTCGTTCACCCTTCGCGAGATGCACGACCTCACGAACACTGTCTGTGGCGGAGAGGAATCGTGGGATCTCTTTTCCACCATTCCCGGGGCACTTGAGGAGCTCCGGGATCGGCCGGATCATTGCCTTGACCTCAACTTCATGATGGCTCTTCTTCACACTGGCTATGAAATGCCCATTGACCGGGAGGTCAAGGTTGCTAAGAAGATCAAGGGCAACGAGCTTGGTTGGTGTCTAGGCGCCAGGTGAGTAATATCGACCGACTAGCCTTTATTCCGTTGCGGTACTCCCATGCTAACTGTGGTCTAGTCTCCCCCTTCTGGCTCCTGGTTCGGGCTGGGAGTGCAAGATCAGCCAAATTGTTTAAGATTCTCTGATGACTTCATATGGATGCGTGTTTTGGCTGTGTAGAAATTAATAGGCGTTTGCAATACCACGGCCAGGTCAGAGACGAACACTGATGACAGGACGAGGACGTGGCTACAATTGACACGACATGACTTGGCAAAGGACACAAACAGAGGGGCCGGAACGGCACGAATCGGTCGTGGGATTTGGATAATATCCCGGTGACACCGAGAGGGTGATATAGGATACTACCTGAGGAGCGTTCTTCCGTCTTGCGTAGTTGTCTTGGGCCCATACTAGATATATACTGAGTCGAACACGCATAGCGTCGACCTCTTAATTACAACGGCGTTGGTACCATTTCCAGCACATCGTCCATCACCTCCTCTGGTCCTACGTCTTCCAAGAGCGCCTTGACAGCTTCGAGCTGACTGCCCCATTGTATGCTCCTCTCTTCCTCTGGTCGCACGACCTGTATCCGGTGTAGATACGTCTTTTTCAGAGCCAGGGCCACCAGCGCGGGCGTAGCGTAATTTAGGCCGTGTAGCGGCGCCAGCGCCTTGATGAGCTGCTCAAAGTGCTTTGTGGCGGTGGGACTGACACCACTCCGTACCGCCCGGTGCATACGTAGAAACGAGATGACGTTCATCTGATACCGGAAGACGTCTATGTCAACTTGCACCTCCTGGCTTAGTCTCGCCAGGGTTGCGAGATCCTGCGTCGTACAATCAGTACAGCTGTCTCGACGTAGCAACCAGCCATTGAAGACCTAGCTCCGAAAAAAATGGGGGAGGGGAACATCACTCACGACGTCGCTAAGGAGAGGATCGTCGCTCACGGCCGGCTCCCCGTTGCAGGAGCTTTTCTTGACGACGCTCTCCATGCTGCCTGTCTCGGAACCCCTGCCGACAGTGCCCTCTCCAAACTCGGCCTCGTCGAGGTTCGCAAAGCCGTGGTCCGGATCATGCCAGTGCGCGAGATAGAAATAGTCGTTCAGGTGCGGCGTGACGCGGGCAGCGCCCCCCGAGCGGGCGGCCAGGGCAGCGATGCACAGGAACTGCTTGGGCGCCTGCTGGACGGAGGTGCGGGTGAAGATGCGCCGGGTGCGAAGGAGTTCGAGGGTCTGGATCTGGACGGCTTTCGGGGCGGTGTCGAGGTTCTTGGCGATGACGAAGTTTGCGATGATGTTGGTAGTAGGGACGGTGCTGGGGCTGGGAGCCCGGAACGACGCGGTGTGGGGTGTGAGAGTGTCGGGGCGGGGGGCGAAGTAGGACGATTCGGGGGCGTCAGCATGGCGGGACTGGAAAAGGGAGCTGGTGCGGGCGGCGGCGGGCGGGGATTGAGGGACTAGGATGGCGGAGGTGAAGTCATCTAGGGTGGTCTGCGGGTGGCAGTGGATGACAGCGCATCGTAGGCCGAATGTTTGGGTAGCTATCTGTTTTCTCTCATCAGGGACTGCGACCGGGAAGGTATGTGTATTCTCATTTCGTGGGAACTCACGAGCTGTAACTCTTCGACTAGGTCGTCTAAGGCTTCAGGGGTTGTGCTCACGAGACAGTGCTCTCGGCTCATGAGACAGAGTAGCCCGGCGAGCTCAAGATCACTAAGGCCGTGGACCTTGGTGAGCAGATGATCATCCGCCATGAGTTTGCCGGATGGTGCAATCTGGACCCAGGTCCATGGGCAGACGTTTGAGTGGGTTCGATGGGAGGCCGTTCAGTTGGACCTCTATCAATGTCCTCGACGGGACGACGGGATGCTATGCAACCCACGAGCTCAGGTCAGGATTCCTCATCAGCCTCATCAGGGCGACATTGTATTCGTACCTATTAATAAGGCGAGTCCATGTGGCGCATGCGACAATACAGTAGCCGTTGCTTGAGGGACACTAGCTGTTTAGCACTAACATTAGGTACATTGATTGAATGTACTTGACCGCCCTCTCCTTCGTAACAATGGAAGACAACCTGGAATGGAATTGACCTACGAAGTACCTATTTCGGGTATTTACACTGCAAATTGTCAATGTTATGAATGTATTTCAAACTGTTACTATGGCTTTAATAACACCTTATCTTCGTTCAAATGGTAGCTTTAAGATTGGCATGGCGGCGAAGACAGAGAAAACGAGAGTGGCTGGGCGCACCGAGAGCACTACGAAGTACCTTGCGCATAAAGACAGCAAAGGGAAACAAGAGGAACTGAGAATTATAATTCGCAAAACCGAAGAACACCCAAACAACAACCTGTACCACAAAGAAAATGCTACATCCAAGTCCGACATCTGCCGGCAACCCTAGACCGTCTGGATTTGAATGTGGTGTAATGACGAAAGAAAGTGCGCGCCCGTGTTCCAACCATCCATCCGTGCATACGTCCATTATGAGGCTCCCGCTCCTGTCGTGCAACAAGTCGCTTTGCCAGCAAGCTCATCATCATCTCCGCTAACAAGCACATCCGTCACGGTCGTTCTCGATATGGATGTTGATGGGGTCCTGGAAGTCGCCGCTGAATTCTTCCGATTCTTCTTGGGCCAATGCATTGCGCGCGATGACTATATGGCAGACGTATCAGTAACAATGAATCTGCGGGCGAAAGGAACGAACAAACAAACATACCCTCAAAGGCCTGCTCAACATTAATGGCTTCCTTCGCACTGGTCTCAAAGTAGGGGATTCCACCCTTGGACTGGCAAAAGGCCATTGCGCGCTTAGTAGAAATCTAGATCATAATTGTCAGCGCATGTATTGAACGAGATGATATGCTTCATGACGATGACCTACCGCTCTCTTGCTCTCCTCAACATCGATCTTGTTTCCAAGCACAACCTGCAGGCGGACCACAGTTAGCAAAAGCCAGGGCGTGCCGATCAGGGGACATCACTCACAAAAGGAAAGTTGTCCGGGTCTCGCGGGGAAGCCTGGATCAAAAACTCGTCCCTCCAACTATCCAACGCATCGAAGCTCTTGGAGTTGTTAACATCGTACACGAGGACGCAGCAGTCAGCTCCCCGGTAGAAAGCGACGCCTAGAGACTGGAAGCGTTCTTGCCCGGCCGTATCCCAGAGCTGCATTGTAACTTGTCGGTCGTCAACCAGGACTTCCCGCGTTAAAAAGTCCGCGCCGATCGTCGCCTTGTAGCTTGCGCTGAATTTCTTGTTGACCTATGAACCCCAGAGTCGCGTCAGTAAGACCGTATGGATCCAGCGAACGGGGGTCGCTCGAGCGACGTGGTGTTTTTCTGGTCCGTCGGATGGGATGCGGATGCGTACATATTGGTTCATCAAACTCGTCTTTCCCACACCGCTATCGCCGAGGATAATGACTTTGAGAAGGACCTTCTTTCTGGACGACATGGTGGGCAACTGGCTCAATCCTATTCTTGGACAGCGGCGGCGGCTGGGCAGCTTCTGTTCTGCTCGGGTTCGGGAATGCAACGATATAAGCGTGTGTCGCGGTGTAGTCTCCTTCTATCCGACTAGGTCGGGAAGATTTTTATTGCCAGGAGTGGTAGTCGAGATGCTTTGATGGTGGATTCAAGGTTCGAGGTGGAGGAGGTTCGCGGGCGTCTGGGCTGGTGAATGCTTTAGCATGAGCTCCTCCGTCTCAGGTTGAAAGCAGCCTAGTGCACTAGCACAGGTATCTGGGAAGTGGAGAAGCGGCGAGAGTAACGGAGCCACGGCGCTAAGATTTTCCATATTTGATGTCATAGTTGAGGTAGGTAGGCAACATGAAGTATTAGTCAGTGGTGTCTCGACTTTGTACGTACCTACCATATAACCCCTGTTTAATTGTGTTAAAGGTACTTGCATTACTTGCCTTATTAGGCAAGTAATGAATCCTCTCGAAACGTACCTATACTAACACACCCGGGCCTTATATAACCTAATCAATAACATAACTATAACATGCAACGTACAACGTACAACGCCCCTATACGAACCCTACGCTTAAAGCAGCCGTACGAAGTATATAACGTACCCTGCGTGGGAGGCAGTTCCTATGAAGTTGTTGACGCGGTCAGTTGCTTGCTCGTTGGTAAGGAGCTACAAGGTGGATTGACAGGATACTGAGTCCCCCTGGTTTGGTACATCTAAACCCCTGTATTTTATATAGAAAAACCCCTGCTCTTAATGTATCTACTTGTACTCTACTCCCCTTATTATCGTGATACTATTGGTTTATTTGGATCCGCAAGTACACCGCAGACAGTTAAACAGGGGTTAGAGTGTACCACGTATGGACACCGTACCTTATCAGCCAACACCACGGATAGCAAGCATAGGTACATACCTACCTAGTAACCATATATCACCAAAAGTACTTCGTGCGAAGTAAACTGATTCCCACACATGATACATGTATCAAATCCGCCGCCAAACAAAAGTCACCTAATGGCACAGAACAGTAACATAATTTTCATAGTCATCTTCCTTTACATGCCTGCTATCTATCCTCACTACCCATCGCCCCCCCGACCTCAACCTCCTCCATTCCATTATCCTGGCTTTCATGGTTGATGAACAGAAACGACACAACCACCACGGCCGCCCCGATCCAGTACAGCAGGGTCGAGTACTGTCCGTACTGGATCATCTCTCCAACCAAAGATAGCGGAATCGTCAACGACAGGCCCACTGTTACCACCAACGGCGTCGTGAGGAGCATTGCATACGCCCACGATATGTCGCTTATGAATGATCCGATCGCGTTCACCATGATGATGGCCCATATAGTCCCCGTGGGCGGCAATTGGAACTATTCGAGTAGAAAGAGTCAGCAATGTCCTCGACCTTTTTTGTTCCTCTTTTCTCATCTCCTTTTTTCTGTTCGCCTCGGGGCCTGTTATCTCGAGAGCACAACTTACCCGCTCAAAGCCAGTCCAGTGAAAGACGAAGAAAAGGGGCCATAGCAACAACAGGTTAAACGTCCCCACCAACCCGAAGAACAGCTGCATATCCATCCTCTCCTCGCTGCCCACCTTGCGCTTCAAAACCGTCACGTATACTCCGTAAATAACGGCGCTCAATAGCGCCATCGCATCGCCAACCGCCAGTTCTCCCGGCGTCTTGTGCGGGAACGAACCTCTGTTCTCGTCCCGCGAGCCAGAGAGGTTCAACGTCGACACCAAGGCCACCCCGGCCAGCGATGCCAGCACCCCAAACAGCTTGCGCCTTGTGAAGCTCTCGATCCCCATGGCCGCGCCCAGCAATAGCGTCCACACGCTGCTCGTCGATGTCAAGATGGTCACGCTTGCCACGCTCGTGAACTGCAGACACGCTGCCGAGAGGTAGTTGGCCGTGAACCACAGCAAGCAGAACTCGAGGCTGAGAGTCGCCGTTTCCCGCAACGTCAACTTCCCATCTCCCACATAGCCGTCTCGCACCCTCCCGTTTGGTTCTGTAGCCGTAATGTCCGTGGTGTCCCTGCCGGCACCGAGACCCTCGACATTGGGCTCGTCGTCGACAAGCAGCCGTTGCCCCGCTGTTTCGTCTTCGTCCTGGTCTCCCTGGTCGTGAACGTCCGTCTGCTTGCTCAGCAAAGCCTGTTCGTGCCACGCTCGCGACAGTTCCCGCCGAGCGCCAGATGCGCCGTGGCGCAACAGGTATCGTACCGGCATCGGGATGAGTGCAATCGCAAAGATGGAGGTGTTAACGTAGACGACGAAGAACGGCTTGTCGTATGTGCTGTCGGAAAAGATGTACTGCTCGTAGTCTCGCGGTTAGAAACGACCACAACAGCAAACAAAAAGAGAGAACGTAGTCAAGGCTTCCACGCTTACCGAATTCAGAAAATTGGACAAGGTCCAGAGAAAGACCGTCAGAAGAAGGCAGCTAATCCCCAGCGTCCGCCGTGCGATGCCCGTCAGAAACAACCTCTCCCGCCAGCCTGGGGGGTCTCTGCTGATCCTGTCCACCATGTTGCCGTGACTGTCGCTCGTGCGAGTCCAGGATGGATTGGACCGTCTCGATTGGTAGGCATGGTCACAGCCGTCCGCGACCGACCTCAGAGGGTCGGTGGGAACCATGATTGCAAGCTCCAAGGGGAGTGGTCGTTTAGTCTCCCCGGTTCCTCATCCGAGACATATTTGCCTTGGTCCAAGTGTAATATTTCGCTAGAAGTTGTATTGCCGGGGGGACGTTCCCGTAGATGTGGTGGTGAGCAACCTCCTGGTCCGTTAGTTGCACAGCTGCTTGGACGGCTTCAAGTTGTTACTCCGTAGGGCCAAAGAGGTACGGTTGAGGATAATGGCGGGGCCTGTTTGATAGCGGCGGACTTGGCCAATGGAATTGCCCGAGTCATCAGCGAATACAAGCTACAATTCTTGATTACATAAGGCGTCACCATAACCTCACGTGCCTTCATCTAAAATGACGTCTTTGGTCGCATGTGATGAGTACCCTGTCATCCCCTGTCTTGTCCTGAACCCTTGTACCTTGTCTTCGGTTGCATCTTCCCTAGTGTACGAATATCTCCTCGGCTGACTTTAGGTACCTTTGTGTGATCGAGATGTACATGGACAAGACGATGAAACCGTTGCAGAAGAACATTCTTTCTCAAGTAGGTAGCATATCATTCCCTATAATGCCAACCTTTGTCATCCATCTTCGGACCGGCGTTCTCGCACTTGTTAGGTACTGAACCGAGTCGAAAGAATTTCTGCTTTCATACTACACTCAACCTCACCTTGAGACCGACGTGACAACTCCACCTGGATATAACAGTGGCCACCCCTCACGCAACTGGAATGACTTTGCTATCGCCTGGTCACTTTCTTCGCCATTTTCTCCCGGTCCTTTTGGGGCCGTTATCACAGAATGTCTCCCGCAGATGCCTCCAATGAGCGTCTCTTAGCAGAGTCGATCAACGCAGCAACTCGGAGAGTTCATGCCCGCCTCAACAAGCTCATCATGGCTCGCCTACCCTTAGCTTTGCCGCCTCACGCCCAAGACCCCTCCATCTACCTATCCGGCCTTCTTCACATCACCCCAATATACAGCGCCTTCGAGTCTGCTTGGCAGACCCTATTGCGACCTCTCACCGAGCCCGACTCGTACTTGCCCCATGAAACCGCCATCAGCGAGCATACTCGCTCCCTTCTCAGTCGTCCCTATCTACCAGCTCTCACGCGCTCCGACCAGCTCCGTGCCGATATCCATGCCCTCACCGGCTGGACTCCCCATCAAATAGAGGAACAGCTTGCCGTGGTTTCTCAGAGCGGGGCCTTGGCTAAATTCATCCAACATATCTCTTCCGCCATCGATGAACGTCCTCACGTCCTTCTTGCCTATGCCCACACCCTCTACATGGCCCTCTTCGCCGGCGGTCGTTTCATACGCTCTATTCTGGAATCAGCCCCCCGGGACACCTTCTGGTCCAGGCCCTGCACCCACGTTCAGCTCGGCAACGCTTCTACTGCAAACCACCCATCCCAACAACGAACTCCCACGGCCACATTCAGCGCGCAGCACGAGGAGGATGATTTTGACCTTCCCCTGGCCTTCTTTCGCTTCTCCACCCCTGCCGACGGCGAAGATCTCAAAAAAGAGTTCAAGGAACGCCTCGCCTCTATAGAGCCTCTTCTCACTCCCGGCGAGCGCCATGATATCGTCCAGGAAGCCATCTGCATCTTTAACAACATGTTCTCCGTTGTCGCTCAGCTCGATTCATTGTGCGGCACCTTGAGTCTTGGTGATGCCGCTATATTGGGAAAGAGCAGCTTTGAGGGGCCGGGAAATATGTCGGGCTCGGGGATGTCAAAGGCCTCAGAGAAGCGCTCCTTCGACCCCGTCACCCCTGTCAAACCAATGTTCCTCTCCGGGGTAGGCCTAATCGTGCCAGTGGCTGTTCTCTTGGGGGCCTATTACCTCATGAGAACGCAATCGAGTAGCGAGGAGACGGGCGCTGCAGAAATATGATGAGAGGATACTAAGATATAGAAGCGTTGCTAAGTTACGATCGTCGGTATGTCGTCGAAGGAGCCGAGTCCGACCATCCTCCGGCTTTTCAACTTGGGTGCTGCTGTCTTCTTACGAGTTAACGAGGCATGAATGCACATGATACCCCCTCTTAGCATTCCGGAATATAGATTCTTATTATGCCATACACCTAGCCAACCGTGTTCTCTGACCCATCTATGAACACCACAAATTCACGTCCCAGAGTATACCATTACTACTCCCAACACCTTGATTCGTTCCATCTAAAACATACATGGGTATAGTCTAAACAAAGCCAGCCCCAGACACCGACGCAAGCTACCCCTGAACTCACTCGGGGGAAAATATGAAAAACAAAGAACAGGACAAAAGTTTGTCAATGCCATTGTCCAAAGCGCCGTATCCATACCCGGGATTCAGAGTAGCCTTCCCCTGAAACCGAGATGAGTATCCCAAAAGAAAAACAATGTCCAGAAACGAAACAGACAACATAGCGCCCGCTAATAATGAGGAGTATCATCGTCATCTTCATCCCAGGAATCCCGCTCCGTGTCGCAACGGCTGCGCGTCTCGGCCCAGCCTGACCTCCATCGCGCGCCACCAAAGTCGCCGGCAAGGCGCAGATCGCGGGCATCATGAACCCTGTCGCCTGGGAGGTTGTCTTCAACTGCCTCTTCTTGCCAATGGCGTGCCGTAAAGTCGTCCGAGATGGTGACCAGCTTACCCTCGCTCGTCCAACTGACGCCCGTCACTTCACGATTGTGGGCGTTTCCGAGGCGCGCGCCGTTGGTAACGGTAGGGATGCTGGGGTTGCTCTCGCCCCGCGGCCCGCTGGTCGTACGGGACGAGACGGCTCCGGCTACGCCTCCATTTGCTACAGCCGGGCCGAACCTGTCCTTGGACCGGCTCTCGCCGCACCACGCTTCGCGCATGATACTCTCGTCCGTCGGGAAGACGAAGGCGGCCCGGTCTCCGCTGCCGACTGCGAGTAGCTCTGGGCCATTCCCGATTCGGTGTGGCCGTAGCGAGCAGCGGATGTAGAAGGAGCTCACATTGAGTTCTGGGTGCCGGAAGCAGTACATGGGTCCCAGACCTTGCTTGGCCGTGCCGGCTTTCTGCCGAGGCGGGCGAGTCGAGAGCTCGGGCGCCTGCCCTAGTATGAGATGGGCCGTCGAGTAAGTGTAGATGGCGCTGTCTTTGCACACAGCGTACAGACGAGAGCCGTCCGAGCCCAGTGCTAGCGACGTGAGGCCAAATGGACGCCACTTGTGGGTGCTGGGGGCCTCTGTGACAGCCAAGGGGACGGAATCCGGTTTTCTGCGTGGAGTGATGTAACGGGTGTCCCACAGCTTGATGCCGGCATTGGCCTCGCAGGCTGAGAGCAAAAGGTGCTCCCGTCCTGCTGGCATCCACTGGAGAGCTGTCACTGAAGCTCCCCTTGTATAGCCGTCGATGACCCGCGCGTGTGCGTTGCCGAACGTGTTGACTGGTCGGGCAGCGACGCCCGCAAGGGACGGGTTCCGGTGATTGTAGGAAGAAGAGATGTACGTTGTGAAAGTCGCCGCGGGGCCTGAACTGCAGCGGATATCCCACAGCTGAATCTTGCCCTGACGGTCCGACGTAGCGATGACATTGCCATTCGCCTGGCCAGGCTGGAAGGCTACACGCCGCATGGAATGTTCGTGGCCACCGCCCAACTCGACGGCGACCGTCTGGGACATGACATCGATGACCTTTCCATTGTAGTCGCCGCACGCTGTCGCTAACCGGAGGTCGTCGTTTGAAAAGGCAAGGTCCATGATGGCGTTATCATGGGCTGGCATGACGGCCTTGAGCTTCCGCGAGTTGGACTGGACGTCGGTGGGGTCGGAGACTGGAGAGTTGTCGATGAGCCGGATGTACCCTTCCTCATCCCCGATAGCCGTTACCGCCTCATCTAGGAGAAGTTAGCAACTCCAGGTGCTTAGGCCAAAGTGAGAGAAGGAAAGAAAAGGAGGCCGGGAATAATAGTCAAACGTACCGTGACAACTCGCCACACAAAAGGGGATTGTCACATGGTGTCCGCCTCGTGCTTGAGAGAAGCATGTATATACGTCTTCTGGGCGAGAGAAGAACTTGGATGTCTCAACACGCCCATCTAAACTTGTATCAGCAACTAGCGGCCATTTGGCTTCGATATAAGACAACCCACCATGAGCAGGGTATTCGATATGTTGTCGTCCCGGACGAGAGGTCATGCCTTGTTCGCGGAGAAGCAGCTGGGCTCCGAAGCCTCGGTTCCGCAGCTGCAAGACGGGTCTTGGCGTGAAGCCCGGGATCTCCTATGAACATGTGAGCATACTTGACATTTTCACTCGGAAAGACCTCAACGGCGTACCATTTTTTCTGGAATGGGAACGGCGGGCTGCTTGATAACAGGGGCCGGAGGCTGGATTTCCTTGTCGACATGGCGCTGCTGCTTGAAGAATTCGCCCTGATCGTCTGTCAACAACCGTACCATCAAGATAAAAACCATGATGCCCAGTTTAGTGTACTTACCAGAGTAGTAGTTCTTCTCGAGTAGCTAGAACTCTCCGGCCAAAGGATAGACGAAGCCGGTTCCTTAGTCGTCCGTTCCGCCACGAGTCCCTGGTCATTTCTTTCTAAACTTCTGTGTTTCAAAGTGGTAGGAGCCTGGGCATCGGGCTCTTCCGATTCAGAGTCTTCAGGGACCCCTATTGCTCTCTCAAGAGAAAGAGAGCGGGTCGATGCCGAGCCGAAAAGGATGTTCGAAGACGGAAGGAGCAAGGGGGAGAGGGGAGGCGGGAAGTCGACCTCCATCAATGACTCCCCAGCGGGTATATTTAGTTGTTCTGAGTGCGAGTCGTCGTGCTCCTCCGCCCTCGTTGCGTCATCGGAGGGCTCGACCGCTGTCAACCCAAATCTTAAACGCCGTGTTGGTGTCGATGGTCCCAAGTTATATGCATGTCGAAGAGATTCAGTGGATGCGGATTCGTAGAGAGGTAGGGTGCTAGTTGAAGTTGTGTTTCGATTTCGGTAGGCATTAGTGTGAGGCACTGGGTCTTCGAGTCCCCGTTTCCGCTTGTTCGATTGAGATGGAGTGGCGACCTCGTCGTGTGTGGATATCGTGCCGTGAACGCAAGGAGGTGAGGATAGAATCGGAGCATTCTGACTGGAAGCAGACGGGGTAGATTGTATATTGAGAGAGGCGGCACTGGTGTCTCTCAAAATACGACGCCCCACGAGTTCGAATCCCCTTTGGCTTTTAGGAGTGAAGAACTTGGCGAACTTTCTCGGGGTCAGGACAGGTTTTCGCCGCTCCCTCCGAGCACGCTTCGCCTCTGGCGACCCCTCTCGCAATGGAGACGAAGGGGCCAGCATTGTGACTGGAGATGAGGGAGGTAGTAGGCCATCGCTTGGAGGAGGACTGGCCAAGCCAGTATATCGTCCGCGACCAGCCATTTTGCCCGACGCACCCAGGCCAGGAAGTAGTTAATCGAGTGTGTGTAGAGCAAGTTATGCGAGAGGCTCCAGTCAGTCAATGTCGTATAGAGACGTTTTGAGGACGATGGTAAAGAAATATCGAGTCTTGATTAATAGGACGTAAGGCTCAGTGTATATAAGATGGATGATGGTAGGAGGGAAGAAGTGATTAAAGTACGTAGTGCCCAGGAGACACGACCCTTCCCAGCCGGCACTTTACGCGATGAGAAGCGCGTGGAACGCGTCTCCCGGGTCCACTTTCTCGGCGGCCCCTGCTCTAATGGGTCCGTCTCCACTCTACCCCTGCACGACTGGTCCCTGTACATTCCCTGACCGAGACCTTTTATCTCCACGTGACTCTTATCTCTTTATGCCAAGATTTCAAAATTTCTAAACTTCTGTGACGGGAAAAGTAGCGGGGAGCAGGTTGTCTCGATACCATCATTCGCCGTTTCTTTTCTCCTTGGCCTTTGCCTCCCATAGCTTTTCGCAATGGGTACCCAGAAGAAACACGGCAAGGGCCGTCTCGACAAATGGTATAAGCTCGCCAAAGAGAAAGGGTACCGAGCTCGAGCAGCCTTTAAGCTCATCCAGTTGAACAAGAAATATGGCTTCTTGGAGAAGAGCAAGGTCCTTCTGGATCTTTGCGCGGCACCTGGTGTGAGTACTTGAGACAACCAGCATCGTAATTTCTTGATTGTCTTCACTTGCGGACTATTTGCTGACATCTTTCTTCGTGTAGTCATGGTGTCAGGTTGCCGCCGAAACAATGCCTGTCAACAGCCTAATCATTGGTGTTGATCTCGCCCCCATCAAGCCCATTCCCAAGGTGATCACCTTCCAAAGCGATATCACGACGGATAAGTGTCGCGCGACAATCCGGCAGCATCTCAAGACATGGAAAGCAGACACGGTGCTCCACGATGGAGCTCCCAACGTGGGTACTGCGTGGAATCAGGATTCGTTCAACCAGGCGGAACTGGTGCTGCAGTCCATGAAACTCGCCACGGAATTTCTGGTTGAAGGCGGTACTTTTGTCACCAAGGTCTTCCGGTCCAAAGATTACAATCCCTTGATGTGGGTCTTCAACCAACTCTTCACCAAGGTCGAAGCAACGAAGCCCCCGTCGTCCCGAAACGTCTCGGCCGAAATCTTCGTCGTCTGCAGGGGTTACAAGGCCCCGAAGCGCATCGACCCCCGTTTCCTGGATCCGCGCGCCGTTTTTGCCGAGCTCAAGGGCCCAGCGCCCAACAACGAGGCCAAGGTCTATAAGCCCGAGGTAAAGAAGAGGAAGAGAGAAGGTTACGAGGAGGGGGATTACACGCAGTTCAAGGAGATTGCAGCCAGCGAGTTCATTCAGACGACCGACCCGCTGGACATACTCGGCAACTACAACAAACTTTCCTTCAAACAACCACAGAACGGAGACGTCGCATTAGCGGCACTGGAGAAGCTCCCAGAGACAACGGAAGAAATCCGCAACTGTTGCGAGGACCTGAAAGTGCTCGGCAGGGGAGATTTCAAGCTCTTGCTCAGATGGCGCCTCAAAGTTCGGGAGATATTCGGTCTGGCCACCAAGGCAACTGCCGAGGCACCGGCTCCTGGGGATGAGGAGGTTGCTGAAATCGAACCGATGGACGAGGAACTGAGGATCCAGGAAGAACTACAAGCCCTCAAGGACAAGGAAAATGCCAAGAAGAAGCGAGAACGGAGGAAAGAGAACGAAAAGAAGCAGAAGGAAATTGTCCGGATGCAGTTGAACATGACGGTTCCCATGGACATTGGTATGGAGCAGAGTGGCCCCATGGGCGAGGATGCCATGTTCTCTCTCAAGATGGTCGACAAGGCCGGTGCCGCAGGGCGTCTAACTCGCGGCAAGATGGCCATCCCCAAACAGTCCGAACCTAGCAGAGATAGTGGCATTGGGTCCTCGGGCGAGACAGACAGCGAGAGCGACGATGACGGTGATCGTCTAGAACGAGAACTCGATAACATGTACGAGCACTACAGGGAACGGAAGGCAGAGGCAGACGCTAAGTATCGCGCGAAGCGGGCACGGGAAGAGCACAATGACGACGAATTCGAAGGCTTCTCGGCCGGGGAGGATGGGAAGAGCGAGGATGATATTGATCTTGAGGATGATAGTAGCGACGAGTCGGACGACGAGGCGAGCGATGGTAGACCTTTGGTGACCGACCTTCAAGGTGCTGAGCAGGAGGGGCATCTTTCCAGGAGAGCGCAGAATTTCTTCAGCCAGGACATCTTCAAGGATATTCCGGGCTTAGTGGACGACTCCGCGGAAGAGGACGCCAAGGTGAAGGACAAGGCGAAACTCAACGGCGACGAAGAAATCGACGACGCGGCAATCGATGCCATGATCGAGACCGCCAAGGCCAATGCAAGCAAGGAAGCCAGGTCGAAGAAGACGGATGGGAAAGAAACGGAAAAGAAGAAGGAGGAGGCCGACGATGAGGAGGACGGCGGGTTTGAAGTTGTCAAGCGCACGGAAGACGACGACGACTGGGAAGACCAAGACAAGCGGCGCGCAGACGGGACGCTCGACATCGACATCATCACGGCGGAAGCAATGACGCTGGCGCACCAGCTCGCGACGGGCCAAAAGACGTCCCACGATGTGGTCGACGAGGGCTTCAACCGGTACAGCTTCCGGGACCGCGACGGGTTGCCCGAGTGGTTCATCGACGACGAGGTCAAGCACGACAAGCCGATCAAGCCCATCACCAAGGCGGCGGCGGCAGCCATTAAGGAGAAGCTCCGGGCCTACAACGCGCGGCCGATCAAGAAGGTCCGCGAGGCCAAGGCGCGCAAGAAGTTCAAGGCGGCCCAGCGGCTCGAGAAGCTCAAGAAGAAGTCGGACATGCTCATCAACGAGGAGAGTATGACGGAGAAGGAGAAGGCCGAGGCCATTGGCAGGATGATGGCCAAGGCGAACAAGGTTACGCGCAGGCCCAAACCTACGATTGTCGTCGCTAAAGGTACCTTTGCCCGTTTTCTTTTTTTCCCTGCTTTTGTCTTTTCGTTTTGGCGACTAGATTCTTATTTGATCCGTGCTAACTCCACGTCACAGGTATCAACCGCGGCGTCAAGGGACGTCCAAAGGGTGTCAAGGGCCGATACACTATTCTGGACCCGAGAATGAAGAAGGACCTGAGGGCACAGAAGAGGCTGGCGAAGCGCAAGAGATGAGCGCCAAGTCAAAGCGGTATGTTGTGGTTGTGGTATGATATACAAGCAAGCCTGCACAACAAACTTGTATGTATGATTGCATTCGGCCTATCAACTTCAAACGAGCGGAATTTTAGAGACGCGTGCACATGAGCAAACTGCTACGAATGCTTGCTTGCTTCTCGTAACTCCTGGCATGCACGGTTCAGGGCGTAAATCAGGATAGGTTGTGTTGCTGCCATGGTCGTACTGAAGTTGTCAGGGGGTTGAGGTTGCCCTCCCGGATCGAAGAGGCGTATGTGCCCTCTGGTGTCCTGGGCATACCACAGGGCCAGGTTTGCGCTTCGTCACGCAATGATCGATGAAGACATTTATCTGGGATGGACGAGTAGATAGCTTGAGTGGCGACAATGACAGAAGAGAGACGACCAAAACAAGTTTCAATGCGCAGTCCCAAATAGGAGAGTTGCCAAGCCTTGCAGCCTGCCGTCTTGCGTCGCATCCCTGGTTCCAACTTGGCCATGGCTTTCAGCTGGACAAGCTACCAACTTGTAGATCGGGAGATCTTCCATTCCTTGACATGTCGAGAGATGCAGCCAACCGATTGGATGGATATTTTCCGTGGTATCTACCTCGGCCCTGCAGGTACTCTACAGGCACTGCGGTACAGGTTCGTCTCATACGACCCATGTTCCGGAAGTGTGCTGCTTCCCTCCGTGAAAGGCGTCGGTCTTTACTCCCTGCTATCATGGGGTTATAAATGAGCTTGCTCGGAACCTCTCGCTGGACTGCCTGCCTTCTACTTTCTGGGGATTGCTCTGGCTTCGTAGCTCGAGGAATGGGAGAGTTTTGTAAGGTTCCTGGTGAGAGCAGTTGATAATTCTCGATCCCGTTCGAACGAGAGCACCTCGTCCTCGTCTTGGCCTTGTACCGCAAGATTTGACATGTCCCAACATTTGACCTTGTATGAGAAACCATCACTACTTTCGCCCAATCATCCGTTCGTTACCTACCTTGGGCAAGTCCTACATGCCACCAGGAGGTATGAACGTCAAGAGTAGCAGCGAGGAACAAACAACATGGCACCGCGTAACTTTGTTGTCATTGACAAAATTCAATGTCCGACAGACCAGGAAAACATAGAACGGCAGGGAGTCGAGAAAGGATCCCACGCTCACTCGAACGCTTCTACCAATCCGAGGTGCTGTCGCAGGTAAATAGGTATGTAGTCGTGTGGTCGGCGACAATACCAAAACCCAGGGCTTCGTTTATGTCTTACTGTCTTCAAGGTCTCTTCCAAGACCCACCTCACCTGCCACCGGGAAGCTGACGGATGTATGTATGTGTCACACGAGGGGAAATCGAGCGCCCATGTCACAGCCTTGGCATTGCACATTGGGAGAGCGGGGATAATATGCAGCCATCGCGTGGGCAAGTGGCAAGATCGTGACCTTGTTAAGCTGAGAAAAGTTGAACACCAAGAGGGAACAGATTCTGGTGAGACTGCGGGGTTTAATAATGGGTAATTAAATACCGTACCTACCTAGGTACCTTGGTTAATACTAGCCACGTCTTTCAGTCCTGCCGTCCAAATGGGGCCCACCGTACTCAGCGGGACATTGGTAAAGACGTGGACCTACAATGTACAACGTACTCAGTACGGAGTGATAGTTCGATGAGTGCAGCAAGCATGTACTGTTATGGGCAGAGAAAGCATACAGATAGGAGCTGAATCAAGATATGTACGTACAGGTTGGTGGCGTGCGCGTGGAAGATGAGTTGTATGTACTTCGTACTGGGTACGGTACCTGCCGAGGCAAGCCACGTTCCATGGCAGTGGGTGGCGGTCGATTGACATGCAGAACAATTGGATCGTAAAGTGCAGCACGGCATGTTTCTGCCCTCTTTCCCATCTTCTCCCTTGTCCTTTCCTTCCCGAGGTTTCGGTTGAGACAAGCCCTTCTGCTTCTTCGCCACACCACGAACCACACCTACCTATCCGACCTGGGTGCCCGAGTCAGCGACATCAGGCCAAGCTGAGATTTGTTGTTCGCACTTCAGCTTCTCTCATCTCTTAATATATCCGTTGTTACGCTTGGCCGCCGCGACCGGCCATTGGGCCGTGCCCCTCCTCCTCCCAGCTAATTAGAGCGCATGCTTCGTTCTGTCTACTGTCCACGAGCAGCACATGCTTCCGCTTTGCTGGATTCCTTTCTTCCGCTATGGCTCAATGCTGTCCCTGTCCTTTTTCCATGTATGCCAACAGAAAACTAACCCCCACTATCTCTGTCTCTCGCCCGAGAACCGGACCACGGACACGGACTCTTCTTTCGTCGCGAGCCTCCGCTGTTTCCAAAAAGATGGGTGGAGGTGTGGATCTTAACCACTCCCTCGTCTCTTCTATTCCCCGCCGCTTCAGCTGGCATGATCCTCACCGACTAACGATTACCTATACGGTTCGGACATGTCTATCCGCTTAGCGTGACAGGACGGGGGGTGGAAACTAGACAAACATAGCGTAAGGGGTATGGTCTGGCCACGAGGAGGCGATACTGACGACGACGACGATGGCCTTTTCGGGACTCGTCCCGTGGACAGAGTAGGGTAATCGCTCCTCAGGCACTGGACTATCGACTTGCGGCTCTCCTCTTCGCATGCATTCCTTCACCCCACCAACTGCTCCGTTTGCTGCTGCGCATCGTCTGATATGCCCCCTGGCCCCGTATCTGCGTGGCCCTACTCGGTACTCTCCTACGAATCCTGCAATCTGTCTACCAAACCCTTTGCTTCTCTTTGGAGCCACTCAGAGACCCAGTTGTGCTTTCCCAGGCTTCGGTTCCCAACGAGACCCCACATTACACACTCCTCGACATGCGGCCACTCCCTCGCCATTACTGCCTCATCCAGCTTGTGTTGTGCCGGCAGGCTAGATCCCTGCAGTGATCGAGTTAGCAACGAGACTGACTTGCATCTTGCCGTACTAGGTGCCTGTCACTTGGTGGTCGAGCTGCTCTGTCTCCCTCGCTTGGTTCAGTATCGTCTCTGCCCCTCTCTCTATTGTATGGCACATATATGTATATGTATATATATACACATATCTTCCCTTGTCTCCATTGTCTATCCACCCCTAACTCGTGTCTAACCCCTCAAGCACCTCCGACTACGCCTTCTCGGCTTCTAAGCCGGCCACGTTTTCGAACGGCGCAGAACTGCTCCTACGGTGTGTAGAGTTGAAAGGTCCCTGGCTTCGGCGAAACGGCACGCCACCCCTTGCTTCATAACACGCCATAACAAGCCACAGCCGCACTCGGCTTACCACCTACCATTGTTACGGCACTTGCACCGTGTGTCAACGTCATCGCCTCAAGAAAGCGTCTCAGGGATTGTTCAAGTGTGCGACAATAGCCCATGCTGCGAGCCTCTGCGACACTCGACGCCATCCCATCGGTTTTTGGTCTCTCGTGGGGGTTCCCTTCCATCTGAAGGTGGTCACCTTTTCCAATCCTTCTTCCAAGTCGTCTGGATCAAACAACTCTCGAATCCCCTGACAAGCCCCTTACCCCTGAGGCCCGCAGACAAATGGACCCCTCCAGTGGCGCCGTGGTAAGATGTCCCTCGCTTCAGTTGCTGCGCAGAACTCCATCTTCCCTCCTGTGGCTAAGAGCTCGGGCCTAACATTGAACCCAAGCCCTTTGAGGACCCCGAGTTCGACGTGCTCGAATGGTACCCTCATTTTCAGTCTTGCGTACGCTACTTCCTGGACCACGCACAGTATGACGGGCCCATCCAGGCCTTTGCCGCTTTCCTCAATATCAAGCTCCCATGCCAGCAGCTACAGAACCCCGTCTTCTCGTACAAGCCAGCCGCTTCTTCGCCCGCGACAGTAGCCGCAGCTGCTGCCGCAAGGCACCCGTCGGCGCATCCCGCAGCGGCTTCGGCTGTACATATGCCAGGGTATGCCGCCTCCCCGGGTATACCGGCCCCTATGGTCTCGCCTGGCCCCAATGTCATCTCCATCACGCCCTACCTTCGCCGCTTGGTAGCAATGGGGCTCGACTCCCCGGGAATTCTGCACGGCTTCTTTGGTGACGACTGGGTGGCCGGCATCGGCCGCTTGCACGAGGTTGAGAGGCGCAACTATCTCTTCGCCGCCAAGAGCCGCCCCTGGCTGAGTGTCAAGGACTCCTACGACATGGGCGACGGCCAGTACATTCCGTATCTGAAGCCACTCCAGGGCCCCTCGGAGAAAGAGATGCGCGCCGCCGACGTGAACTGGAGCGAGTGGCTTAGCGTCGGGGATCGTCAATGGAAAGAATGGATGGCCATGGAGGATTGGGTCATAGGGCCGCGAGCACCCGAGGAGCTTCGCAGACCGGGCGGCGCCGACGGAGCACATATCAAGATGGAAGATGATTGAGAAATTACACCGAGGATATCATAGACCACCCGATTGGACTGGAACTATTCAAGTTTCTTTTCACACGGCATCTTGGTCGGTATGACTTCCATTTATATCACGCGTTTACGATCAGGCGTTGGGGGTTTTCGAGCAGTCGTTTGTCTTTTCTTTGCATTCAAAAGCGAGTTCAGCAGGTATTCATCTTGCCTGAAAAAGAACTTTGCGGCTATATCACGACGAATCACGACAATCACGACATCAATTCTATGAAAACACGCCAGTGGGAGTTCCGTCGCGATGCCGGTGTTTCTGACAAATGTCTTAAAACTATTATTCTGCTCTCACGATCACTCGGCATCCCATCAGAAGCATAGCCGATGAGATGAGTACGCGCAAATTGGGTAATACGGAGTGGACTACTTATAATTTCCGCATCCGGACGCCATTGAGAAACAATAGTCCCACCGTTCAGCTGCAAGCAGTCTAGTCGGTAACCGGGACTAAATCCGTGAATGGCAACACTGCGAGATTCTTGTCTTACGTGGTGACTCGATGCACGAATAGCATTGTTGATTTGGACACTTGGATGTCGTTGTCTCAGCCCTTGTCCACGGACTTGGTGTCCCGATATGTGTTAGTGGGCTGGTAATCAATCAGCCGAAGTTAGTCCACGGTGGGGAGGTGTTCGGACATGTACGAATAGAAGGAAAAAAAGAGGAAAGAAAGGGAAATACAAAATTAAGCGAAGAGGGGGAAATATATTACAGATTATCTATCATAAGCTTCACGGCAAGATACCTTGATTCTCTCTCCTAAGATTAAAGCAAGTGAACCAAAAAAAAAAAAAAAAAAGCCAAAGAAACATACAACACCGGGTATTCGCTGGTCGTCACCGACCCAACTACTAATCCGGCCCTCACTGGCTTATCTATGGGAGAGCGGACGGGATCCCGAGCTTTCCAGTGGGTATGGTCGTATGTGACAGTACTTTGTAAGGAAAGCTCTTATAAGGGCTCTGGAACAAGAGGCACAAAGGAAAACCAAAAACCAAAGTACAAAAACATACACCGGGTATTCTCTGGTCTCTGGACGACAGGTCGACCGCAGTTCTCTGCCCGGCTGGGATGGACCCTTCACCCATAAAATGCACGTAACAGAAAGGGCCTACGATTCGAACAGGCTGTCCATACTGAGTAGAAGAGACAACACCCACCGTTAGGCCAAATCGGTGATTGGCCGGGGAGATTGGAAGTGAAAGAATTGAACTGAACCGCCTTGTCAACCTTGAAGCTCTGTCCAGATGTAAAGATTAACCATATATATATATACCTTACTTATAAAGGGCCCCTTGAGATACACGTCATAGACGGCTTTCCTCGAGCATATGGGCATTCCTCCGGCCAGGGATGAGATGATCTACAGTCAGCTCAAATTTGGGGGCACTGATAAGAGTATCTAGCTGTGGTTTACTTCCATCCCATGAAACATGGAGGCTAGGCGACGCACGGTCATGGCTGCTCGAGAGAGAGGGGCGGTCACGCTTGTTCTATGAGGGTTGCTCGAAGCTTGAGGCTGGGACTTCAGAATCCCCGTGATACGTAGCACTGAGAAATGGAGGGCAGAAGATGTATGTGAATAACGAATTGGACAGATGATAGCAAGAATGTTCAGGTTATCCGTTGGAGACAGGGTGGGCAACTATGCCTCGAGATAAAGAGGATGGACGCAGCCGAGTCTCAGCCCGTTCCAAACTTGTCGTTGACAAGCATTATGGCTAGCCCGCTAAGACAGCAAGAAGGTTTTCAGGGTTAGTGGACGAGAGGCCAGATGATGGGTTTGGGTGGTATTGTGCCGAGGGGAGATGATCTATGGACAGGAGAATAGGAGACGAGAGAGTTGTCGTCTTCGAGACCGGCTAATCCAGGGGCTGCCAATGGATGACGGCAAATGGTGGCCGCTGTGGGCTGTAAGGGTCCTGTCCTGGCAGTTCTCCCATTCGTAACGATGTATGAGAAAGCCCATGGCGTCTGAACATCACAAGGGACGTCGAACCATCTCATTCATTCCCCCTCGAGAGCTTTCAAGATCAATGCCCGCGCCCTGTCGCTCAGGTCCATCCCCAACGCAAGCTCCCGTCCGCGGTCGCTCATCTTCCCCCACGTCTTGCGCAGGATGCCGACCATCTTCTCCTCGTCGATCCCCTCGCGCTTCTTAAAGTCCTCGAATTGGTCGTCCAGGAACACGAGGCAGGCCACGTCCTCGAGCACCTGCGTTTCGGCGTCCGCTCCCGTGCCGCCCCCCTTGCCCAGCCCTTCCTTGCGGATCAGCGCCGCCACCCGCGCAACGTCCTCCTCGGGCAACGGGGGCTGGATGGCCGGCGACGACGCTAGCAGGGTGGCCACCTGCTCCGCGCCCTGGGCCTTGAGCTTGGCGCGCCAGGTGAGGTAGCCGGGCCGGGTCATGGGGTAGCTGGACCGGGGTGTCTCCCAGCGGCGGAAGTGCTGCGCTCGGCAGGCCAGCTGGAGGGCCGGCGAGGCGTCCGGGCACCGGGCGGCCAGCCATCGCGTCATTTTCTGGGCATAGTGAAATTCGTACGGTATGGAGGGTGTGGCTGTCGTTGGCCTCGGGTCTTCCTTGTGAGCGTCGTCTATGAGCTCGAGCGCTTTCGCGTAGTTGGCGGGAAGAGGGGGGAGAGAGACGGGGTTGCCTTGGGTCGCCATGATGCTTTGTCTTGGGCGGTTGAAGTTGCTTTTTGGAGGGTTTTGTTCTGCTCTTTTCCGTTTTGTTTCGGTTTCTGTTCTATTTCCTTATCGCTAGATTGGGATATCGACTCGTACGATCAAGTGTTGGGTCTGAATAGGAAAATGAGAAAAATATGTAGTATGATGGATGAGTCAGCCGTTTGGATGGTTCTGTCTTTATTCAGACGACATTCCCCTCCCGGCCCCTTTCCCCCTTTTTCCCCCTTAAAATCTCGTGACTCGGTCGAAGTTAATGTCACATCGCCCCTTGATAACCATCTCCTGGGACTTAGAGTCTGGCCTACCATTCGAAAGCAAGCGGTTATGTAGTACCATGCCGCTCATCGTCCTTATAAAGGCTTCAAAATTGACATTTTGATTCGATGCTTCCCAGAGAGCTGGTTAGTTGCCCAGTAGTAGCATGGTGTCAAAAATGGTATGTTGTGTGATCTCTTGGGAGGGATATCCCACGGCCTCGACGGTTGCCTCCACGGCTGCTGGATGTCCTCTGGGCATCCATCATAGCCTAGCCCATGTACGATCGATATATCGTCATGCTATGTTCTTTCTTAGGTCTATTTGCCCGGCAATGATATGTTATGTTATTACTATGGACTATGTTACCTTCTTCAGCTTCTTTGTTACGTTCTCTCCCTGCCAGTGAGCCCTCCTTACAGATGCCTCGCTCCTGCCCTCTATACTGGCCAGCGAACTGCCTAATCACTTGAGTAGATTTTGAGCGCCTATTTAGCATCAAAACCAACACGCGTTCCAGTCATGTCTCGTAAGGGGTCGCGTACTTGCCGGCATATTATCAGTTCATAAACAGGCTATCGCGTGCTTGCCTTGTATTTATCTATGCTTCTTTGACATAATAGTAATAACTGACTTTGAGCACTGGGAACTTCTTATTACCTGTTCCTATGAAAGAAATTTTACCAACCTTTTTTGCTATATCAAACTCCTGCTATTATGTGGAAGGACCTTGCTACTTTCAAGCACACAGCGCATCATCACATTGCAGCATCACCCTGAATCTATTAAGGATATCATATTTCTTTTATCGAGATATTGCTGTGAGCATCACACAGGTAATTTCACCCTAGTTTACCTCCTCTATACATCACGGCCCTTTTCCGGAGACCTTGCCGAGTTAATAGGCATGACCTTGACTAACTATCACTCTTTCGACGATAGTTCCCGGGATTCGGCATCAGTCAAAGGCATTCCCTTCTTTCATACAATTCATCCTAATACTCCCTACTCTTCTTGCCTGGTCAAGCAGCCTGAGAGACGTAAGCATTTTACCTATCGCTTCAATTCGGGTTCCTTGCTTATCCCCTTGTCCCCAGGCCCCATCATTGCATGAGATGGACTGCCCGTGATTAGGACTCGCGTCGCTTGCTTTACATAGCTAACATTAACTCTAGGCTCACATCAATGGGTAAATCTAGAGACAAAAAAGCCCCAGTTGGTGGCACTAAGAAGCCAACAAAGGCCCCAGCAAAGGAACCCGAGTACAGAGTTTCTCTTACCAACACCATTTTGGGAATGAACCCTTTGATTCCAGCCAAGACGAGCCTGCAAGGTAACCAGGAAAAGACGGATGTGATGCATGGGAAGAAGGGGAAGAATGGTTGCAAGCAGCTGACGGTGGCGGCCGTTGATGAGAACACCTCTGGTGAAAGCTCCGCGGAGTCCAATGGGACCGAATCCAGCTTCGTCGAGGCTAATGCCGCCGCCGACGGTACTGATGGGGATTTAAAGATCACCGAGCAACTCACACAGCCCGTCGTTTTAAGCGAGACTTCCTCCAAGGGGGAAAGCTTCGCTGCGAGCAGCCCCGATGCTCCGAAGCCCAAGGACGAAGAGACGCAAGTAGACGATGAGGGCGTTGAGGCCTCGTCTATTTCCGACGGGAGCACCTGCACCATTTCCGAAGCCTCGTCTTCGACTCCGCTCATTGTTGATGACTGGACCATGTCCCAAGATGCCATGATTCTCGGAATGAAGGAGGACAACGCGACTTGGGCTGAAATCGGAAGCGCCATTGGCCGGGGAAAGAACGAAGTAAAGAAGCGTTATCATGAGCTCAAGGTGAAGCAGGCCAACGAAGTAGCCGGTATCGGAAAGAGGAATATCGACCTTGTGGTCAGTGCTCCTGTTGACAAGGGCAAGAGGAGGAAGATGGCCGGGTTGGTTGCCCCTCCTCCCTCCGAGAACACTACCGAGTCGGAATCCGAACCGAGGGACGGCAGCGGGACAGAAGAAGGAGGCGTCGCCAGCATCAGCAGTGGTGACCTACCCGGCAAGTTGTCCAAGCATGTCAACTTCACCGACAGCGAAGAAGAATCCGAATTTGGGGAATCTGAGGAAGAAGAGTATGAGGAGGACGATGATGATGAAGAAGAAGACGAAGAAGAGGAGGAGGACGAAAGTGAGGATGAAGAGCGAGATGACTTCTACACGTCCTTGTCCTACACCTCCTCATCCAGCGACGACGAAGACGGCTATGATGCAGACGACTACGACCCATACGGCCCCATGGACCCCATCGCCTGGGAACGCGAGCGCCGGCGCCAGCAACGCTTCGTAGAGCGCCACCTCTGGGCCTCCCTCTACAACAACGCCGGCGCCAACCACCCGGCCGAGCAGGGCTTCTCCAAGCGCGACCGCGCCATCCTGGCCTCCCTCCACGACCGCGCCGTTGCCAACCGCTACCTGGAGATGCAGGCCAACTTCTTCAACGCCACGGGGCGCATGGTGCCCCTGCACCTCATCCAGGCCAAGCTCGAGGGCCGCACGCCGACCGAAGAGGAACACATGCTCCCCCGCGTCGCGCGCTTCCAGGCCCGCGTCGCCAAATGGAACCACGGCGTCGCCAGTCGTGAGGAGCTGCTGGACCCTAGCGTCGCGAGCGATGTGCCGGTTGATGCCCTGCGGGGCGATGAGTGAGACGAGCCGGCTGTCTGCTCCACCTCACTTGGCCTTTTCCCATTCTATTTGCTTTTGACCCTTTTCTTTCCTTTTTCTTTCCTTTTGTTGCCCCGGGGGGAATGTTACGGGGAATTGACGGCTTGTGGGATTCGGTGGCCGCATCAAGAACGACTGATTTCGAGGGAAATTTTTCTTTTTGCTATCATTCAGTCTCCTTGCTGTTACCTTTTTTGCCTTCTCTCATCAAAGCAGTTGTTTACTCGGCTGGTTCACAGGATTGGGCTACTTGCCATTCGGAGAGGCTCTCGTTTGGAGACACTAAAAGCTGCTACGTCTGTCAGTTGGTAGAGAATTTTGGGTGATGGCAGATGGACGATCTCGGGCAAGATTTCTCTTGGGATTGTATTTGGGAAACGGGAGATGATAATCCAGGGTCAACATGTCAGGAAGGCAAGGCAGCCTTTCCCCTAGCTGTCCAATTCGTAATTTGCGGCTAAAGCAAGTGGGAAACATCGATGCCAGTAGAGCAACAGGCGATACCCAATGCATAATACACAAGGTGATACAGAGTTGAGAAGTTGTGTCACATCCGTGCATGTCCAAGGGGATGAAGACGAAGCTGGCCCCCAAATTAATGCTTTGAAAACAGCGCGATGCCAAACAAAAAGGTATCTTCACGGCAAAAGAAATAGGCCAAGAAAAAAAGAGGAAGCAAAAGAAAGAAAATAAAAGAGACATGTCGTCCATAATAATGTCAAGGGTATCGAGCGAGTCGACAGGTGGACAGAACAGAATTTCGCGGCAGCGGAGAGCGTATGCTCAACTTTTCGATATACAGCGAAAGTGCAAATTAGAGATTGGCAAAAGAAACTTTAACACGCTATGCTTTTGGGTCAACCCACTCCAAGGCGCCCCTGCAGATGCTCCGTCCCGACCCCCTGAAACGAGGCGATATTAGGAATCAAGTATAGGTAGTTGATGCGCGCTGTATCCATCAACGCAGCCCGACCCGCCTGGCTTGGGCGGTGGGCTTCGTTTGTCGCTTTTATCCACCAGTCGAAGAAGTGATATACATTGCAAATTAAAGTCGGAATGCGCTGGAGCTGGCCCTGCGTCGGTGGTAGCGTGGCGGCACTCGATCATTCTGATCATATTGGATTTTCCATGCCAGGTGGTGGCACGGCGGGAGCTGTCGTCCGAGGAGAGGTGATGACCGGGCCGCCTTTACTTCTCGACGCGTTGCTGGACCCCAACCCTCTCTTCATCATTCGCCCTAGGACGGTAACAAGCTCGCACGCGTCGGAAAACATGTCGTCGTCCATGCCTTCCGTCGCTTCGTACACCTCGGCGATGGTGTCCTTGGCCAACCTTCGGCTCCCCTCGGCGTCGTGTAGGCAGTCATACATGAAGGCGGCGTACTCCGTCTTGACCGAAAGCCGCAGAGAGTGCGAGCCCCAGAGGTATTGGTCGGCGAGGGCCACGGCTTCCCTGAAGTACTGGTGGGCTTCTGGCAGGAAGTTTTTGGGCTCCTTCAGAAACCGGGCGGGAAGATCGACCGCGCCTCCCGGCGGAACGAGCCACGGCGGGTGCCCAACAGGACCTCCCTCGAGAGGATGTGTCGGCTGTATGGACCCCTGCGACGAGTTCCATCCATGGTCAATCGCCAAGCCCTTGCCTTTGTCTGTCCTTGGCGGCGGGGTAAAGGGGGCCGCCAGTCCCGGAGACGACATTCCAGTCGTCGAGTCGGGTGTTGCAAGACCCATGGTTGACACGGGAGGGTCGTTGTGAAAGAGGACGAAGATGTGGAAGAAGGACGCTTGCAGCTTGTGCGCCAGGACTTTTAGTTCCGGGTAGTTGGTGACCATGGGTATGACGTATTGTTGAAGCATAACGAGGCCTTCGCGGGACAGCCATATGATGTGGAAGATGAGCTCGAGGGACTCGGGGCTGCGGACGGGATCAGGTCGACGTTGTTTTTTGGCCTTGACCAGTTGCTCGGCAAGACTGATGGACAAGCCCAGGATCTTGAAGAGCATGGAGGCGAGTAAGGGGTTGGTTGCCTCGACATTCTTGGCCAGCTTGCCGAGGAACTTCTGGTCGACCTCTGAAGAAGCCATCAAGCCGGCAACCCAGAGTCGCAAAATTAACTAATTTCGGAATGCTGATCAGGTATGGTGGGCGCTTAAAACAGCCTGGATCGTCTCGAAGGTGCCGAGCCGAAGAAACAGAACCGGTGGCGGCACGGTTGTATATTTGGACTGCTGTCTGAACGATCAAGACGCCTCACAGAGGTAGGTCAAGGGGGAGGTCGGGCCCAAGAGTGAGCTGGCGAGGAGGCTCGGGGTAGGTGGTGGTTCGGAATAGATACGTCAGGGGATGTGAGCTTCGCGGCACTGGAAGCATTTCGACGTTGAAAGTGGGGCGAAAGAGCGAAGAGCAAATCCAATGGCTTCGACAAACGGTTGATTCCCGGCCGGAAATAGATTGTCGGTTGGGGATCTGGGATAAAGCGCGTAAATCCTTTGAAAGCGAGTGTGATGTTGAGAGGTAGCCGAGGCGGCCGTAGGATGGGATTGAGCCTGGGAGCGACCTTTTGTTGCTTCGGGAGAAAGATCAATTGGAAGCGATTTGAATTGGCGTGGCAGTGGTAAGCTAGCAGGGCTGAGCTTCCGAGGTGACGAGGATATGAGGTACGACGGCGGCGCTGGGCCCTCTATAATTCCGAGAACATGGATGAGGGCATCTCAGGAGGCGCTAGAAGCAAAGAGGAGGTCAATCCGAAAGCTGGAGAGTAATCAATGGGCGGTGGTGGTATGTGACAACGCAGGAGCAGCAGCGGCAGCAGCCCAGATCGAGCAGCGGGAGTGTGGAAGGGCTTGGAAGCAAGATGCCCCTGAGCTGCATGTAGTAATTAGGTTGATATGGTATGTATGTATGGTAAAGGAGGCGCGGCGGCGGCAGCCGGAGAAGGGAGCTGCAGGGTGTAGGTAGGTACGTCAAGTTCAGTAGCAGCGGGGAGGCGAGAGTTGGGTGGTCATAGGGAAGGGCGAGAAAAAAAGACCGGGCGTGGAGATACTGTGCATGAACGAATGTGGGACCCCGACGGACGAAGTCTGGGTGAACGAGCGTAATAAGTGAGCGCGACGGAATAGACGGGGGACACCCCAGGCGCTGCAAGCGATCGGAGACAGGGGTTAGTTGACAGGAGAAAATCGATGCTATTCTATCAAAGGCACGGAGCAACAAACGGCCAGGTGAAAGAATACCTATACACAAAGACACAAGCAAGCCAGTCTCACGGCGGAGATGGGTTGTCAGTAGGAGGAAATCTGATGGTTGAGAGTCTGGGAAGCTGGTAAAAAAACAAGCGCAGGGACTGAAGATGAGAGGAATGAGGTCAATGTAAGGCCCTCGACATCCGCTCAAGAAGCAAATCTGATATCGAAGGGCATCGAAGGGTGTTACGAGGTAGGGCTGTCGCCGGAGCCCCAGGGACAGAGCCTGAAAGCCGGAAAGATGCACGATGAGTTGTCCACCACCGTTGGCTAACACGCGATGGGAGGTGCGTGCCGTGTCAAAAGAGATGAACCCGAAGAGCTGGCTGGGCGTGTGAGCCACGGGTGGACGATGACGGCGGCCGATTTGATTGGTCAAATCTTGGGGTCGGAGGGTTGAGGATCAACCGGGACGACGAACCAGATCCACGCTCCGTCACAAGCCACATCACTAACTTCGTGTGTACCTGTACCTGTACTTTGTACTACGAAACAATGAGGGCCCGATTAGGGATGTTTCGCCTGAGAACAAGGAATGATTAGGTGCACATCAATCTCTAGAATATCAAGACATAGGGACAAAGGCTACTTGATCTTGAGCTGAACTGTCTGGGTAACAACCTCTGTATGATAAGATGGAAGGCCATAGACGGTAGAGGCTTAGGTAAGGTACCATTAGTCGTGGGACGGATGAACCCGGTGGTACCAACCAGGGTGTTGGATATTGTCTCATGGTACGAGGATCAGCGACAATATATACCTCTCTAGGCAATTGGCTGTTTATTATTAATTGTTTCTCTGGTTCATCAGAGGCACAGTCTCTGTTGTTGAAACACCAGATTATAACCCGAGGCCAGAGTAACTTTCTGTTTGGCTCTTCTTGGTTGTACGCAACTCGGAGATGTTCAATAGGCCCTTGGTCTCCCGTGTCAAATCCAACCATCTAGAAACCACGGATGTTTTCTCTCTCGGTTCTAATTTCTTGTTGTTCATCCATCAACTGTATATGGCCTTGAGAATGGCTAGGAAAACCCGTATGTTACGCATGATCAATGTCACATTGTCGGATGTCCTTAAATGGTACTTTACTTCGTACACGTACAACTCGAAACTTTGCCCTATGATATTGCCAACTGTTTAAACGGCGACTGGCAAGAGTGTTATCAGTGGCAGGTACTGGTACATGTTAGGTAATTACGGTAGGTACACCCGCTGTACCTGGCTTGTGTAGGTACTCCGTAGGTCTCCCGTGTACGTACTGTACCTACACTTCACCCAACCCGACGCGACCATGACGCGCTATTCTGCGCCTTGACGTGTCTCCATCCACTCCGACTTCCCACCACCACCTTCAACTCAGAGGCCAACTTTGGAGGCCTGGTAGACCACCAAAGAACGACTCCCAGCCACTGCATTTTCGGAATTTCAAACGTGACGCTCACCATCAGCGTCTCGCTCACTCGCGTCGTCTCCTCAATTGGCCGAGGCAACTGAGAGCCCCGAAATGTGGCGCGAGATCATGTCAAGGCTTTCCTGGCCGACCTTGACCACTTCCAATTGACTGAATTCTGACCGCATCGTTGGGTCGTGTATCGTGATCGTCTCTGCCTGACATTGCCTCTCGTGCCAGGTGTCGATTGGCGAAGATTCGCTCACTCTGAGATTGCCTTTGGCATCTGGTCGCCTCCTAGGATCCTCGCCGCCATGTCTTCACTGGCAAAGTCTCATCCATCATGTTTACGTCGGTCGGTCTCCTTTTGGACGATGGTCAGGATGAACCAATCGTGCAAGTCAGACTTTGAGCGATTCTGAGTGGCCACGCATCTTACTTGCTGCATGCCTCGGCATCAAAGTGGGAACAGACTGCGGCCAAGCAACTCATTCGACATTCAAAGTGGCGGTGAGACCAGGCACGGTACTTTGTCGATGAACACCAGGGCGCACAAGGATAGCGGGGCATGCGACATTGGTTGCACTCTCCTGCCCCTTACGTTGTACGCATCATTATCGCAAGTACCGAGTTTCAAGTGAACTGTCACGGCGGGCCCAGGCCTGTCCGATGATTGTCATCAACCTCTCCCCGAGGCGACTGAGAACCTTGCTATTACACGAGACTCAGTCTTGCTGGGAAGGCCGCCTTGCAACAGCCATGTTACATTGTGTTGCGCCTCAAGTGATTACTCGGCCACGCGCGAACATGTGTCCTCAACCCCGACGATCAACTGCTGGAACTTCGGGCTTACACGGCATTCCACGTCGAGAGCCTGTAAGCCGGATTCACACGCACCTCAGAGTACAGAGTTGAATCCAGTGTCTCCTCATATTCTCCTTCTGTCAGTTGTCCTTTAGCCCGACAAGATTCATTCGGGTAATTCTGCCCGACACACACACACACACACACTCGAACCCAGACTATCGAACAGGGCAGTAGAGTACCACCCCCTCGGCACGGCCATTGTCTTGTTGTAGACCGTGCCCGGCAGTCGGAGAGAGATTCTTCCCCGAAGGCTCATCGGCGAGTGTGACGGGGAGAAGCAGCTCGTCCAACCATGTTCACGACAAGAAGGTCTTTCACTGACTGACCTAGATCCTTTATGTATGCGGCTATCTAGGAGGATGCCTCTGGGACAAAGCCCCATCTTGTTCGGCCTCTCTGTGAGACCTCAGAACTCTGAATTGTCAGCCATCGACGCTGTCGACCTCCCTCGACGACGGGACCCGGCCAGACTCGACTCATCTCCCAATGCCGTTTGCCCATGGGCGGGAAGAGCAAACAAAGATCCAGATGGCACTTTGCAGAACCTCGAGGGTATTTGGAGCCCCTTTCCCCACGTATCAACAAGCAAGGCGCCAGTTCATGGGCCTCGGTCTCATTCACTGTGCCGACTCGCAGCCTCACAACCATGGCTGCCCACAGCTTGCAAACAATCGCGTACTGCCTATCAGTGGGATGTGAGAAACCGACGGTGGCTCCTATCCCCGTCGTGCCCGACGCTACGTTTCCCAGAGCCGCTGATGTGGCTCTCTCGTCGGTGTCTGCTGCTTGAACCTCGTGTTAGACTGTCATGTTATAAGAATTACCGCATCCTCTGTCCGCGGGAGTGCGATTACTAGACCTTCCTGACTTGTTACTTTGCTTTTCCGAGTCTACATACTACACCATCTAGACCATCCTTTTGACTGCTTTGAGCCACCCAACCTACCTCAGTAGCGAATGTCTCTTTCGCCTACCAGCCTACCTACCGGCCGACGACTTATCCACCTACGGAATACGAATGTTTCCTAGAAATCCATCATTCGCCGTTTCCCAGACTTCTGAACAGAATTCGTTGCCGTCCCCGAACCTAGAGTCTGATATCAGGGACCCAGTCAAGGCCGAGGAGTGTCACAGTCGCAACACAGACGCATCCACGCAACGAAAGACCATTACGGCTCGTCCGGCCCAGGAAAAAAAGACGTCGGGGTCGGCTACGGCCACACCGTCCCTGATCGAGGAGCATCTGCTTACCGAAGAGCCCTACAAGCCCATCTCATCAGACCTCCACTATAATATCTAATACCACCCCATCATCCTACCTCCCTGGTACCATATTCGCCATGTGCCAGTACTACGCTCACGTTTTCGCCTGCAAGCACCTCACCTTCGCCTTTGCCCGCTTCTGCCATCCCGCAAGCCTCATCCAGAAACCCTGCTCCAAGCGCCAGATTTGGCAGACCATTCACCTCGAAGAGGCATGCGAAGAGTGCATCATGTGGTTCCCTGATAAGTTCCCAGTGAAGTGGCAGCGGTAGAATTGAATTGTAGAAAGGGGAGGAGGGGAAGAAGATGGAAAGTCAAGATCATGCATATCGAAGAATGAGAAGGGCGGGAAGATAAAAGAAAGAAAACGCAGGCTCGGGTTTGACGATGACGAGACTTGATCTGGATGGGATATCATGGCAATGTGTTCAGCATGCCATCGACTTTGTCAACTCCTTCCCGGCCTCCGACAGAGGCTGGTTGGAAGCCACTCTTGTGGTATTTCAGGTTAGGATAAGTAGACGGTGCTGGCTCACACGAGACTAGGACGAAAAGCGAAAGCGTCATTTGTACCATATTTCAATCAAATATACAATTCATCAAATCATGTCTGGAAATGTCGTGTACGTCCCAGTTCCTGCTCGAAATATCGCCAAACGCCCCCAAAAGATGCCAGGCCCAGTGTATACCATCTAAGAAGAGACCATGCATGAGTACATCTCAATCCTCCCAGAAATTTGCTCTTTTTGTATAGACTCCGGCGCTGAATCAAAAGACGTCGTCTCGAAAGATCAGGGGAGATGGGTATACCGTATCGCATGCGAGAAGACCAAAAAAAAATAAAAAAAATCCGCACAATTCCTGATCAACCCGGTGGCTCTTTCAGCCGTATTTATTCACCTAAGAGAGTTCCCACTCGACTCGAAGGCCGCGTTGCCCGCCCGCGTCTGCGACTACTGAGCTTCAAGGCCTCCTGTCCCCGTGTCGAGACCCGACCCAGCTCGAACCGCTCGTGCCCAACTGTGATGAGCTTCAAAATGTTCCCGAAGCCAACGACGACAGAAGACGTGCCGACCTGGGCCATGGGCCCAAGCCCCGAGACCATAAGATGGCTCCCGCTCTTCTCGTCGGCGTGGAGCGGCGCCGTCTCGTACGTATCCTCCCGGGACGACTGGATCGCAACCCAGACTTCCCAACTGTCGGGCCATTTTGGCTTGCATTCGCTCTTCGGCTGACCGTACATCCGGCGCCGCAGCCCCGGGTGGCCTGGAAACCAGTCTCGGCTTGGCGACGCGGGCGGCGGGAGTTTCTGCCTGACGCCGACGACCGAGCCGTTGGGGAGCACCGTCCAAGTGCCGGGCTTGGCAATCTTCCTCGCCGTCATGTCCGTTTCTGTCCATTCGCAGCAGTTCTGACTGGGTGTGATGGAGGGGTCTCCGAAGCAGATAATGTCCTCTTCCACTTTGGGGGTGTACGTCAGGATGATACAGTCGCCCGTCTCGGCGTGGTTGTAGACTAGTCCGAACAACCGAAGGCCCACCGAACCGCATTGCGGTTTCCTACGGGCGGAATGGAAGCATCGCAGAGTGCGCGGCTCGATGGGCTGTGTCTCGAAAGTGTGAATGAGGAAGTTTCTCTTGCCGTCCATTAGCTCTACCGAGTCTTGCCGCGCGATCAGGAAGCAGTCCAGGTCCGAGAGTGGAACAACTTGAGAGGCATCCCGGTGTTCAAGAGTATGGCCATCGAGAGCCTCGGACGTCCAATCACCCTGGTCATGCTGTGTCGCTATATGAATACATCCTTTTTTAGATGCAGTGAGAATCGATAGCCTCAATGAGCGAGAGTCTTCAGCTACAGACACATTAGCAAAACAGTGTGTGGAGGGGGTCAACAAAAGACAATAGAAATAAAAAAGAGCACATACCTTCTGTGATTAGAGGCTCGGCAGAGACGAGAGGGCTTTTGCAAATGACAAAGTGGCTCGAGCCCTGATCATGAGCTGAGAGTCGTGTCGCAAGGCCAGACCGACGCACCACCAGAAGAGGGGGCACAGTATAGAAAGTAGGTAGGTCGAAGAAGAAGGCCTGCGGCTTGTGTGCGTGGGGTTCAATGGGGGCAGATGGGACCCAATGCTGACTGTCGATGTTCCAGTATTGCACGCGATCTGGCGAGAGGAGTGCCAACCAGTGACAATTGTCATCGATTGCAAAGGCCAGGATGGGAAAGGGATCATGGGGAGGGTCGGGGATTTCGGACAGTTTGTATTCCTTGGCACCAGAACGGATGTTCCAAAGTCGGATCGTTCGATCGAGACCAACGGATACAATATGCCCCTTGACAGTGGCAGTCAAAAGGGCAACGTCCAAGTCGTGGCCCCCCGTCAACGAGCTGACCGACATGAGCGGCTCGTCGTCCGAGTCGTAAGGAACCTGGGATTCCGCATCCTCATCCCACAGCAGATAATTCATCAACAACCGAAGCCCTGCCAGGATGAACAAGACGGTGATGGGAAAGCGCGTCAGGTGGTGATCGATAAAGTCATACAAGGCCGGCAGCAAGTACCGCTCCTTGTTGCCGGGGGTTCTGTCGGCACCTCGGAGGACGAAGACGACCGGCTCGTACACCTGGGCGACATAGCTATGCGCCCACGGCTTGATCACGTTGATGACCTCTCGCGCCGTGTCGTGGTCCTGCATTCGGAGCCACGACATGGGGCTCCGGGCCTGATGGATTTCCACCGGCAGCGACTCTTTCCATTTACGCAAGGCGATGCTGTCCTCCGGGATGTTGAAGAAGCTGCCGATGACGCGGAAGACGGACGCGTCCTCGAAGAAATGCCATTGCGCAATGAGCACAAAGTTCATCATGATGACGGTTCCGGCAATGCGCGTGGACATGGCGACTTTTCCCTGGAGCATGGCTTCCGTCCAGCTGATGCGAGCGGGAGAGCCGCTGCGACGCCGATTCATGCGGGACGACGATGGCGCCGATGCCTTCTCCAGGGCATCGCTGAGCTCGGTCCTCAGTACGTCGACCCCGAGAACGGAGAGGAAGAAGGTGGACAGGTAGAAAAAGTCGAAAACGATGCCGATGGCGGCGAATGTGCAAAAGGCCGATACGCCTGGCGAGGCGACTTTGGATAGTCCCCAGAGAATGAGCACATTCTGGGTCGAGCTGATGAACGCTACGGGGGCCGTCTCGCCAAAGGCGTAGCCTATACGGCTGCTCGTGCTGTTCTCGGACGGCGTGGCTATGACGGCGTTGATGAGCCTGAAAATATTCTCCAGGCTCATGGACAAGACGACGAGTGGATAGGCCTGTTGGGGTATCCGGGAGAGGTCGACATTGAAGATGGCGCAGATGGTAAAGCTGGACAGGATGGACATGACAATCTGGACCCAGACGGTAATGACGAGTCCCAACTTGGACTTGACGGCCCTGAGCTTCGACATGCTGACCAGAAAGTAGAGGATGGCCAGGCTGTATGCAAGACCGAGGACGACTTTGTCCTGGACCGACATGGGGCGGAACTGAAACTCGTAGAGCTGGCTCGATACGCTGCGGCCGTCAGCCGGGTACGTAGTCCACTTGCTCGCCATTTCCGAGGCCAGGGCCGCGACCTTTCTCTCCCACTGGAAGCCGACGGGCGAATCGCGGCAGTGTATGAGGGTGATGACGAGAGCGTCGGCTGCCAGGAGGCGCCGGTCTTGGAATCGCTTCCCGCTGAAAACGATGGAGTGTCTCAGGGTAACATTGACCGACGTGGGTTGGTTCTTCCGTTCGTTGACGGTGGTCACGATGTCGTCGTCGGCGTTGATGAGTTCGGCCGAGCAAGACCAGTACTGCAATGGCGAGTGGAAGAACCAGGACTGGTTGTTCAGGCCGTTGACGATGTGAAAGGCGTCGCGAACCTCGGGGGGCAGATCAACGACGTCGGGGTCGTGAAGTAGCACTTTGTCGGCATTCGAACTCCTAGGGTCGAAGTAGGCGGTCGGGCCGAGCAGCTCGTCCTGCAGCTGGAGGGCACCTAGGAGGATGTCGCGATCCAGAGCGCGCATATAGTTCCCGTGAACCCAGATGGAGCGCATGACGACGTCCGGCTCTACGTCGGGCTTGTCGAGCGGCTGAGCCAAGGTCCAGACATGATGGGGCAGGTTGGATGCTCCATTGATGAAGTCGGTACTGAACAGGAACGGGAAGGGATATATGAGGATGGCGGCGACGGCCGAGGAGACGAGCAAAGAGGCGACGACATGACGGGCCGCGTATGCGCCATACCGAGTGCAGGCTCGACGAAACGGATGGCTCGGGGCAAGAGCAGGGACTTCGGTACTTCTATGGACCAGGAAAACGCATCAGCTACCGGTATATGGACGTTGGAGTTGTTCGCGCCAAGGATATATGTAGGGGGTCGGGGTGGGGGTCGTACCCTCGAAAAGGATAGAGGAGATACCAAATCATCTGCGGCGAATCTCGGTGAAACTTGGAGGCAGATGTATTTCAGGCGGTAGTAGACGTAGATGCAGCCTTTGGTCGAGCACGGAGCCCATCAGAGACGTTTGCGAGGGCACACGACGGTTGTGGTGTTGATTCGCTTTCGTTGTGTAGTCATTGCCGGGTTTTAGGGTGCTGTGTGGTGGGTGGGGTGGGATGGTGGACAAGAGATCTTCGAGGCGTGCAGCGGTCTTGCGAAGCAAGGAAATACCGTTCACCGGGTAGGCTACGTCAGAGTGGTGGATGGCCGGCGGAGATGCACAAGTCGCATGAGGACGAAGGTAGGTCTGGGAGAACAGGTTGAGGGGCAACTGTTGCTCTGCCCTTCGATAGAAAAGCCGCAGGACGATGAGGAGAGTCGTAAACAATAATTGAGCCCGCAAAAGACAAAAGTGGCTTCGTATGACGTTGTGTCTATATGTCGGAGGTATGGACACCTGCCGTGAGGACGCTGAACCTTTGGTGGTGACAGAATGGGTTCTTTCGTTCCAAGGTCAAGACTGTGGGTGCCGGAATGCGTGAGGTTTCTACATTTCGCCCGGATTCAAGGTCACGTGCCGAATCATGGCCCCGTCCCAACATCACCACGACACCAAGATCTGGACACTTACTCGGTGGGGTTAACCTCATCGTTAGTTACATTTCCTCGCCCACCAACGTATTGCTGATTGTCGTTTCGGGTCATCCATCGTCGACATATGTACGTCGTCCCGCCGGTGGGATTGGATATTGAGTGGGAGATACTCTTTAGGCCAGTTGTCGGTTTACAGAAAGAGCAGAGCAATCAAAGCAGTTCGATGTGGGCAAAGGTGTCTTGAAATAGATTTACATGGCCACGTTTATTTGGTTTGACCCTGGCATGGTCCCCACCGGGCCGGTAATCCGATCCAAAACGCCCTACGAAAAAGTGAGTCTCCAAGATCGACATTGTGGTCGGAATCCACGAGATTCCCATGCTGAACGAATTTCACTATCATTATAATCAGCTGAGAAGGGCGTCAAAGTCAGACCATTCCCATGCATGTCGCCGGATGGTGATTGGTCTAAAAGCGCTGGTGTGCCAGGGGAACGGCTCTAGGGCCCATAGGCATGGTGATGACTCAGCTAGGGACCTGGTACCCAGTGACTTTATTTCATGCATCTCCGTATCGTGGGTTCTGACTGATAGGAACGTTTGACTTCAAATCCCGCTCCAGTCTCTCATGGACAACAAAACAGATGAAAGAAAAAGTCATTTCCATGGCTGAATTGATATTACCCGAAAACCACATTCTCCTTGGTGCTTAACTGTCTACTAGAGGCGAACCACGGCAAGCTCATCTTTTTCCAGATACAACTCAACACCCCGCCTCCACGAGTAGCCGATGAGACCGATCCATCGTCTCTAACACGTCGCAGCAAACACAGTCCAACCCGTTCCTTGACCATAATCCACGCCCAGCTCGAAATGGGCGAACACGAGCAAGGCCTCGACTCGATTTCGAACCTCATCACCACTTACAACGAACTGAACAGCCATGTCATCGATGAACTCAGCGAGGAACCGAGTCCCCTCGAGTTCCTGAGATACGTTGCACGCAACACCCCGTTCGTCGTCCGCAAGGCCGCGACAAACTGGACAGCCTACCAGAAATGGGACGCCAGATTTCTCACCGAAACACTCGGAGACCAACCCGTCAACGTCGCCGTCACTCCCTTCGGGCAAGTGCAGAAATCAAGCCGCAGGCGAGTTGCCTGAACTGACACTCTCCCCCCCAGTAACGCGGATGCGCCCACCGCTCTACCCGACGGCAGCCTCGCCCTCGCCAAACCTCACGAGGAGGACCATCCTTTTGCCTCCTTCCTCGCCTCCATCATTCAGCAGACCAAGCAGGACCTCTCCCCCCCATCCGCCACCCGAGAACCAACGGTGCCAGAGGTCCTGTACGCCCAGACCCAGAACGATAATCTCCGTAACGAATACGCCCCGCTCCTCGCCCTCCACCATCTCCCCACCTCCATCCCTTTCGCCCGCATCGCCCTGGACCAGACCAGCCCCGACGCCCTCAACCTCTGGGTCGGCAACGCCCGCTCCGTCACCGCCCTCCACAAAGACAACTACGAAAACATCTACGTCCAGCTCCGTGGCCGCAAGCGCTTCGTCCTCCTGCCGCCCTGGTGCCATCCCTGCGTCAACGAGCGGCCCCTGCGTGCCGCGACGTACCGGCGGCAGCCCGCGGACCAGCCGAGCCCCGGCCAGACCGACCGAGGCGATAAGGAGGAGGGGGGCCTGGTCGGCGAGGCAGACAAAGAGGGGGAGACGCCCAGTGGTGCTTCCAACGGCAGCACCTTGGTCCTGGAGCCGGATGAAGGGGCAGACGACGTGCCGTTCGCGACTTGGGACCCGGACAAACCCGACGCCAACCCCACGCCCTACTCCCATCTGGCTGTTCCCATCCGCGTAGATCTCGAACCGGGCGACATGCTCTACCTCCCGGCCATGTGGTACCACAAGGTATCGCAGTTTTGTGTCGAGGGGGATGAGGGATTCGTCCTTGCCGTCAACTACTGGTATGTTACCTTCCCTTATCCCTTTCCTCTTCCCATCGCCTTTGAAACGCCGAGCCAGTTTGTTTTTCTATTCTTTTTTATTTATTTACTTTGGCCTCCTTGTGTTTTCTCACGTCCCATCCCAGGTATGACATGGACTTCAGCGGTCCCCTATATCCCCTGGCATCATTTGTGCGCGACGTTCATCACGAGGCTCTCGCAGGCCAAGGCAGCGCCACTGGAAGCTAAACGATTTTTATTGTATCCTGCTTCTTCCTTCAAATTCCCACACTTTCGTCGTCAGCCCCATCCTCCCCAGTCTTCAGTCTTCATTCTGCATCTTTTGATCCTGCACCCAAGGAGGGCCATACATCCACATTCTTCGACTATGACGTGACATGTGCGGCACGCGCGGACCAAATGCCCACCTGTAAGAGCTCTTCTATATAAATATATATGTACACGGGTGAACAAGGTAGAGCCCCGACGATTATATGGTGAGCCTGCGTTGAGCTGGTTCGTCACGTTTTCGTCTGTTGCCGCGCATCTCTGCTGCGTGCCACACGCCTTCGCGCCGGTAACCCACCCGGGGTAAAGCATTGCACTCCAAAACGCCCAGAAGCCGTCCGGCCGGCCGAATAGAAGGGATCATTATACACCTTGCAGTTCCCCTCCCCTGCCCCTCGCCGTTTCCATGTCTTTCCTGGATTCCGGGCAACGCTGTTGAAGCCTATATAGGCGAAGCAAAGACGACCAAAGGGGACGACAAAAGAAAAGAATCCAAAGTCCAGGGCGAGCAGACGGAAACCAATCAACACCGTCGCAATCATCCAGCCAAGTAGACAAGATACAAGAAGAGCCGTCCATAAACCACCTATGCACAGGGAATAGGTAGAAATAGGTTCAACACCACACTTTATACAACAGTCGTCCTGACGACGGGATCGTCGTCAGTTGAGGAAACCCTTGCACTGCGCAGTCCCGCAGAGGCAGGGAATACGATCCGTACTGCCTATCTCTCGCTCGAACTTGTAGTCGTATGTCAACTCCTCGTCTACCAAGAAACATTCACGTCAGCAAAAGACCGAAAATCCGAATAGCAACCAAAAAAAGGGGGAAAAAACACATGCGAAGACTTACTCCGAGCAATGTCGCGGAGGGCATAAATGACAATCCGCTTGCTGCCATCCACCTTGATGATCTTGGCCGTGCAGTTAGGCATGCAGCTATGGTTGATGAACCGGGCGATGCCGCCTTTCTTGGTCGCATCAATGACAGTGTTGTCGTCGATGCGGAACAGGTAACTGCTCCCCATGCCCTGCTTGAGGTATCGCTTCTCGCGAATCTCGGAGATTTGCTGCCTGACCTGCTCCCCAACATACTCGATGATCATGTCGTCCTTGTTGATGTTCTCCTCCGTGTAGAGACCCCAGTTGTGGATGGCCGACCGGGCGAATTTGACGGGCTTCTTCCGCTTTTTCAGTTGGTTGAATTTGAACACATCGGGATCTCCGGATGATTTCATCTCGTCCTGCAGCGCCGTGACATGCCGGCGGTTGTTGGCACGGTTCGCCCGCGAGTTGCCCTTGGGTGCCTGCGGGACCGCGGGTTCCAGTGCTTCCTTGCCATCCTTCTTGACCTTCGCCTCCCGCGCTTCTCTGGCCTTCTGCACCTTGATGTGATGTGGCAAGTATTTCGACTTTTCAGAGTTGAGTATCTTCTTCACTCCTTCTGTCCTGGCGCATCCAGTCGAGTTAGGCACGTAGTAACCTTTGATGCCCACGGATTCGTTGGCCGACTGTCCCATGGAGTTCAGTTCGCGAATCCGATTTCTTCGCCAAAGCCAGAGGACGGGATCTTCGAGCTCGGCAATGCCAAACTTCTTGCGCAGCCTGGCAAGTTCAGGACGGTCGGCTGGAGCAAGAGAAAGATCCTGCAATGCTTGAATGTCGGGAAGGAAGCCCTCGGGGAGCTCCAGCGCTGAGACTGGGACGTGGGAGAATAGATCCAGGTCAGGGCTCTCGAAGACCGGCTCTGCAATGCCTGACTCCTCCTTTTTGCTCTGAACGCCCAATTCCTCCGCCGCCGCTTTATCGATCGATACAGGCTCAGGCTCTTCGAGCTCTGTTGGCTCTTTCTTGAGCGACTCGCGCTCTTCGGCGATCTGCTTCTTTGTTTTCCGTTTCGCCCTCGGCTTCTTCGCCGCAGGTTTCCCGGTTACGGTGGCGGGAGTCTGTGACCGCGATGCGGGCTGCTCGCTTCGTTCCTCGGAACCGGCAACGTCAACCTCAGACGTCGCCTCTGCCGTGATTTCATGAACCGGGTAGTCCGTTTCCATGTGTTTGAGTGCCACGCCGAAGAGCTCCTCACCAGACTTCCTGTGACGTTTTATGACGGACTGTGCGTCGAGGTCAAGTTTCCGCTTCTTCGAGGGTAGGCCGCTTGCTGCAAAGCTAACGTCGGTCATGGAATCGTCTTCGACCGGACCCCAGGAAGCGAGATCGTCTTTCGAGCCGTCATCTTCGTCGTCGGTGCTCATCATGCGGCTGCGCGGACGAGACTCGGGTTCTTCAGTTTCCCCAATAACCGACACCCTAACATCGTCTGCATCATCGTCAGACTCGACATCGCTGTCGAAGGCTTGAAGACGATGGTGTAGCGACCGAACTGCGGTGCGTGCTTGTCGTCCTCGCCCGCGCCCGAAAGGATCCGTGAAGCCGTAATTCCGATGTCCCTGCCCAGTACTCTTCGCCTTTCGAATGCGAGGCAGTGCGGAAATCTCCAGGCGTCCGGTGCGCCGTTCAATAGGGTCGGCGCCTGAATTGGGCGTGCCTACGCGAGGGCTCTCGTCGCCAGCATCAAAATGGAGCGACGGCGCACCGGTGGGCTCTTCGAGGTTGAGCTCCCGTCGCTTGGCAATGTGGTTGGCAGGGTTAAGGAACGCAGTCAGAGCTGGCGCTGCGACTCGAGTTCGAATATGCTTGATAAGGTGCTCGGCCAACTCCTGGGTGATGACCTCGCACGCTGCTTTAACAGGGTCGAAGTTCTTTGCTCTCTGGCGTTTCTCTTCTTCCAAGTCAAGTTCCTCGTCCCGACGCCGTCGATCTAGCTCTTCCTGAATCAAAGCTTCTTTTCTTCGTCTTCGCTCAGGGCTGGGTGTTCGACGTCCGCGGTCTGGAGCAGACGGACGCGAGGCTTCTCGAAAGTGTGGCGGGATGCAAAGAGTCATGTAAAACTGATAATTGAAAAACTCAGTGCAGTGCGCCGATCTGTAGCAACGCTCCGCCTCGGATTTACCGGCGAGGGAGTTGGGGAAGACAACGTAGTAGCCGGTTCGGTCAACGCGAATATCGTCCAATGCGTAAGCCTTGAGGCGCCTCCTCATGTGAGGAACAGTCGTGTGCATGACGGGCACTTTTGCAGCGGGGACGAAGATGTACGGTTCCCCGACTAGCTGCGGTGCGATAGGTTTCTCTTCAATGAGAGAACGCGGCTTGGGTTGATGCGGGGGCCTTCCAGCGACGCCGCTAGCATTCTGCGCGAACTGTCGATGAGCAGCAGGACCTTTGGGGGCCATGGGCGGTGGTCCTGGTGTGGTGTCGAGGGCATTGGTTTTGGGTCCGGTCGGTGCTGCCTTGGGCATCGAGGCCTCTTGCGCCATCCTATCCCTTTTCAGTGTCTCTTCCAACATCCGGCGACTTCTCTTGCCCTCCGGGTCGAAATCTACGCGAATCTGATACGACTCAATCCGCTGCCCATGCATTGACTTGACGGCGCGACGCGCTGCATCCATGGCCTTGATTGGTACAGGTCTTGAGCGGGTGGGCAAGGAGTCTTTGTATCGGAAAGTCGCGAAGCCAAGGTAACTTCCAGTTTCGGGGTGCATCTTGTTGCTGCTCTCAGCAATGTCACCAAAGCTCGCGAAAATCTGCGCTACTTTGGAGAAGGCGATGAGAGGATTGAAGCCCATCACGACAACCTGGGTCGGAGGGCCGGGGCCAACAGAGGTCTTCGGGTCATAGGGATAAGGTCTTAGGTTGTAGGGCGTATGTCGAAGCCGAGACTTGGGCAAATGGAAATCGGTGTTGATATAACCGAGTCTCCCGCCCATCGCCAGGCGAGGGTCTGGAGGGGGGGCGTCATCATCATCGTCCTATTTCAGCTCATTAGCCATCATTCTCACACACAACAACGCGATGACGCCCCCCTCCAACCCCCCAATCCCTTCACTCAGGATGTAGGTATAGTATAAGTGAACGTACCACCCCAAACTCTTTGTATGTTGGTTTGGTATTCCTCATCTTATCTTTCGACAGGGTTCGGTCGAGCAGCGGGTCATATGTGCACTTGATGCCTTTTCGGGATCGAGTAGGGTCACGCGCGGGGACGCGGGTAATATGAGAGGGCGCTTGCGGCGATGAGCCATCCAGGTGTGATAATGAGTCCTTGTGTGTGCTCGTCAAATCGTCTCGGTCGGGGATATGGGCGTTGGTAAGTTTCGAGTCAAGCCGTTTTGTGCGACCTAAAATCGATGGAGACTCTATAGTAGTGAGGGGTGTGGTAGAGGGTACTTGCGATGTTCCGTTTGGGATGGGATGTCGCTGATTTGTGCTAAAGATGGAGGATCTCGTGCTTGCATACGAGCTGGCCGAAGTGACTGTGTTGAGAGTATCGCCAGATGGCGAGCCATGGCCACCTTCTGGCTGTGATCCATTGACGAGCGACGCATCGGTCGTAGGGCCTCGCCCAGTATCTGGCACATCACCTAAAGCACCATTTCGGGTGAGATGTGAGCCGAGAGAAGTCCCCGTCAAGTGTTGCGTCTTGGCTCTCGCCCTTTCCCGCTCCTTAGCCCTGTCCCTAGCGACACGGGGGGCCGCTGGGAAGAACTGCGCAAAGCTCGCGCTCGTGTTGCGAGTCATCGTGGGGGATTTGTTGCCTCTACCTCCTCACCCTTCCTCCAACCATCCTAACGTTCGAGGTATTATCGCTCCAAAGCACCATGCGTTCAAATAAAGGCGGCGATTTGAGTCCTGGTCAGGAAGATGCGTGTGGAAGGGGATTGCTCAAACGCGACCGATAGATGGCTGGCGCTCAAATGACAGGTGAACAGGTGGGCGGAAGAGAGTCTGCTGTGGAGGATCGCACTCTCAGATAAAAACTTTGAGCCACAAAAGGGAGGACAAAAGAGCTCCCGAAGCCACCGCCAACAAAGATGTTGCGGGGCAATGGGGTTTGATGTTGCGTCGTTGACGGAAATATGAAGGTTTGGACAAGAGGTAAAACGTCAAGCGAAAGGAGGATTGTCGAAAGAGTTGGAAGGGATCACCCCCAGAAATGAAGGAATTACCTATCGAAGCAAGCACCCTTGGCCCCACGACAGATTGTTTCGCTGTACCTTATCACTGAGTACCATATGGGCCAGGAATACGTTGAAGGATACCACGGGCAGAAGTCTCCCCAAACCAGGTCATTCGAAGCACGTACTATTCGCACGTGACCAGGAAGCTTGGGCCCACCGAAGAGGTTCGCGCATTTTCGCGTCGGCTGAAGTGCGTTGGCCCGACCGCGTGGGAGAGATCCCCTCTGAAAGACTGTCAATATTGATGCTTGGTGGCGGTCTCTCGTGCGAAGGTGTGTCCCAAACAAACGTTATTCTAGGTGCTATCATATTGATTATTGTAGTTGCCATCATATTGATTTGCCGCATCCTAATTGACAAACACAACACCCATCGACCCGATCCCCTTGTCCGACTTCATAGAATAAGCCATCACCTTGTCTTGGCATGCGATAGGCGGGAGTCAACATTGAAAATACCAAAAGGTTATCTGTTTATTTTCGTAAAGAATATCATATCTTGGTAATAGTAGGCACAGACGCCTTCATCTCTAGAATTAATGATATCGAATCGTCAACCGTAATGCAAAAACGACAATCCTCCCACCCCTAAACGCCAGGTAGACCACAAAGTCGAAATATAAGACGGGTTAAGCCTCCAACTTCAGCTCGAACTCCTCGTCCTCGTTATCGAACTCCGGCACCCCTCCGAAGTCATCCGGTCCGTCGTCCTCGGGATCAAAGATAGAGAGAAATTGAAGGCGCCGTAGTGCGCGACTCTCCTCATCGTCCTCATCCTGCTGTGGACGAGTTGGCGCCCATACAACGGTTGCATTGGGATCGACAATCGTGGGCTTCGGCCTCGCCGTTGCCTGGCTTGTTACCCCTGTTCTGGTGTCCTTCCTGCTAAGCAAGGAGGAAGCCGAGCGTCCTTTAGTATATCCAATAGTACTTCGAGACGCGGCTTCCGAAACTGCGCTGTCCCCAGGAGCAGACTTGGACGGTATGGGGACTTTGCTTCTTCGCTTTCCGGGCAGGATGGAGGATACTTGTCGGCGGGCTGGTGCGGCCTCGGTCGCTTTGCGCTGTCTGGTAGTGGAATCGATGGGCATAGACAGTGCCGATGCCGCCCTGCGAGAGTTGACTGTGGGGGGGAAATTGCTCGGCCCAGCTGCCTTTGCTGGAGATTCATCGAGCGCTGTCCCCAAGTTAGCAATGGACCTTAACGTATGTTGCCAAAGGTGTCTATGAATACCTGGCATGTCCGAGATGGACCAGTCCATGGCCTCAATGTCCCGCAGAATCTCCTCGTCGTGCTGCTTTAAAGCCTTGCGCATCCTTCGCTCATGCTTCCGATCTTGCAGGCGCATGCCGTCATCTCCCATAGGGTTGTAGAAATGGTTATAATATCCCTTGAGCAAGTTCCCTGGCTTGAGACCCTCGAACGTCAGAGGACGGTCGGGGAAAATGTCCGACTCGTATGGCAAGTCCTTCGGCTTCGGCGGCGCGTATTCGATATCTAGTTCGTCGTTCGACTGATCATTGCGTACCGAAACCCTCAGAGGGTCATTCGTCGGAGCCTTGTGTTTCGGTTTCTTCACTGTTGTCGGTTTGGACTGCGTCCGCTCGATGTCTTTGACGATGTCTTTCACACCCAAGGGGTGGTTGGTCCTCGTCTTTGCGTTGGTGGTCTTGTTACCGAGTGGTGCACGAGCTTGCGTTTCTAGTTCATACAACATATTAGTGTTTCTGCTTCTGGTCAATGTTACGTCCGTTGCTTACCCGATGGGGTGACCAAATTCCGACCTGGGACTGCATGGTTCATGGTCCCTTTGGCCTTTCCCAGCACGGTTTTCCCGCCAACTGCATTCTCGTCATTTGGACCGATTCTTGAGGGGGTCTTCGGGAAGCGAGCTCCAGGCGTTTTGGGGGCGAGATGCCCTTTCCCTTGCGCTTGGCGCGCTGCCTGGGCTGCGTTGACGACGTTTTCGTCTCTAATGGCGAGCATTGTGCGAGCTTCGCCGTGGAATAGTTAGACTCAGTTTTTTTGTTTTCCCACTCGATCGGTGATTTCATACACTACTTGATTCAGAGGACTTAATTTGGAGAGTGGTTGATGGTGATGTCTGCCGAAAAGGAGGGCCGCGGGTGATCTGCTAGGGTGGTTGTCACGACAACGAACAGGCTTGGGTCCGCCCACCAGCGACCACTCCAAAACAACCCAAAGAATTGATTACGATAGTAATTACCGTGTAGAAATATTTGAATTTGGTTACGCATTCCCGGATTTGACTAGGCATGATAGTCCTTATGCCTTTTTTTCGTGTAAACAAATTCATTCTCACCGCATACTGTGTGCTTCGGCGTAGCCTCTTAAGATGCACCAACAGCATGAGGCTCAGCAACGACTTACAGTACCTATCCGAACAGATGGATAAGCTCATATTTGGCGGCTAACACCTTACGTCTCAATTGCGTAAAACAGGATCTGCTATACCTACACGTGCAATTTCACGGCACATCTCGTCTCCTCTGATGCTCTTCAGGTAACTTAGTAAGGCAAGTTCTGTGGGGCCAGGCATCCCAGACCGGTACCCCTGAACCCCCTATCGTGTTACCTATCGGGGCTCGGCGGGGCTCAGGGCTGTTTGTCTCTTCTCCAACCATTGCACGTAGAGGGATATCAGGTGCTTATTTCCTCCAACCTCACCCACCACCATTCCATCTGATCACCAAACGAAGCATTCAGTTTCCACCGTCCTACCGCTCTGCAGCAGGCCTGTTATAAACCCAACGTCGCATCCCCAAGTTTCTCAAAACACGCTACCATGGACCGCATTAAGGAGGTACGTTGCACAGCTTCCCCTCTCCTTCCAGCCCCACCAGACCGATTGTCGACTTAGAGGAGGTTGAACAAGAAACATCACGACGCCATGCTGACCGCCTTGTTCTACGACAGAAAATGAACCAGCTCCGCCTGGAGGCTGATGAGGCGTCGGGCAAGGTTGAGGAGCTTCAGTCCAAGGTCAAGGTTTTGGAACAGGAGAACCTATCCAAGGAGCAGGAGATTACGTCGCTGCAGCACAAGAATGGTCTTCTAGAGTCGGAGGTCGAAAAGCTGGAGACTGCAGTTAAGGACTTCAAGAAGGCCGCCGACGAGAGCACTAGCACGGGTACCCAGAACGAGACCCTGCAGCGAAGACTCCAACTCCTCGAGGATGAAGCCGAAGAGGCTGATCGCACCCTGCGCGAAACCAACGAGAAGTGCGTCCCCCTTTTTCGCTTCCCCAACCTGCACGCGCCTTCTCACGGAATCCATGATATTCGACTTGGGACATGGGTGACCAAGTGGCACATCTGGTTGGTACGGGCCAGGCTAATAAATTACTTTCATTTCTAGGCTCCGCCTGACCGACGTCAAGGCCGGTCACTTTGAGCGCAAGGTCCAAGCTCTCGAGGCTGAGCGGGACCAGTGGGAGGCGAAATACGAAGAAATGGCCAAGAAGCACAACGACCTCCAGAAAGAACTGGACGAGCTCCAGCTGGAGATTGGTAACATCTGATTTTATCTGGGCTGTGCATGCATAAACATCGCGAGGTACATTTATTGCCTGGCGCAGAGGTATAATTTTACTACGGCATCTCCACGCTGTAGTGGGAGACGGCTGGACTGTTCTTTCCATAATATGGCAGTATCTCGCTTCCCGGCCACGGGACAGGAGCTTTTTTTCGCCTCTGCGGTGCGTAATGCTGTTCGAGACGGTGAGGCAACTAGAAATCATTTTTGGTGTCTGATAGGCAGTAGCCGTCGCTTCTGTTGCGATTGGGAGGTACGATGTTGATAGTTGCCATTACCCTTGTCCTTTGTAACGAGCCCTCTTTTTTGCCTTTAGTTTCCTTTCTTCCGTCCTTCTTTCCAACTTGGTCTCGTAACGAAACTTGGGCTTTTTCTTCTTCGGCGGCCGATTCTTGGGTGTTTGAGGTGCCGCCTTGCTCTCATCCGGTTGTTTTTGCAGTGTTTCCTCGTCTGCCTCGTCGTCCCCAATCTTTTCGAACCCGTCTCTCGTCACAGAGACTGCCTCCACTTTCACCGTGGTATACCGGTCCTCGTCGATATATTCGTCCTCGTGGTCTACCAGCTCCTCGGGTTTCTCTTCTTCAATGCCATCCCACTCTTCGAAATCCTCGGCCTGGATCTCCTGGTCGTCATCGGAGTCTGCCTTTTGGGCTTCTTGTAGAATCTTGTTGATGGCCTGAACGTGCTCCTCCACTTCGCGCTTCCTTTCTTCCCTGATCTGCGATGACAGTTAGGTCTGCATGCCATGCCTCGTCTATGGCCAGAAGCGTTTCCCTTGACCGATGTAAGAATCCCCTACCTGTTTTCTGAATTCGAGTTTTTCTTCTCTTGCCTGCTTCGCCGCCTGTTCCTGGGCGAATTTCACGCGCTGGAGCTTGCGCTTGTGGAAGCCTGTGAGGTACTCCTCGCGGGCATCGAAATCAAAGTTGACCTCTTCGACTGCCGAAGTGGTCTTCCTTTTCTTCGGGGGAGGCGGAGCTGTCTTTTGGATTCTTGGCTTGGCGAACATTGTGGTTGGCTTGGGTTGCTTGCTTTGTCTTTGAATGTGATGCGAAGCTCTTTCGAGTTTCCTCACCTGTAAATTTTCCCACCAGACGCAGGATCCTTGCTGTCGGATTGTAACTTGGCACACTGTGGGCTCCACTCAGGACGCTTTGCGGGGCTACCTTACGTGGGTACTTGACTGTACATTTGGAATAACGTCCATCTCTAGACAAAAACGGTACACGAAAGTATCTTCCAAGGTGAAGTCCCACATGCATACCGAGCTGGTTACATATATCGGGGCGCGAGTACATCAGTGTATCTGTATCCCGCCCCCAAACAACTCGAAGCTAAGTTGCTTTACGTCGCCAGGAACGATCGAAGCGTCTCTCATCCACGACGCACCTCCCGATTCGACTCTTAACGCGCGTAGCATCGCCCGACCAAACATCCTAGTCACGTCAGTTTAGCTATGCGTCTGCCCCGATCAACAGGCCTTTTGGCCTTTGCGGCCTCGGCAAACGCGATTGCCGATTCCTCACCATTTGTCCTCCTCTCGACAGGGGAGTACGTAGCTCACCCATAATTCAGACTCGATGCCGTCCCCAACACTGACGTCGCAACATAGATTCGCCCAAGTTCCCGACGCTTCTCAGTTACAAACAGGCACCCAAGTCCTGAATTCGGTGCAGCATATTCTCGATTCTTGTCCCACTGAACGCTATCACATCGTATCCCAACCCGGCCTGCGCGCCTCCGACATTCGCGGTGCCGACAACTGCAAGGCACGCGAGCTGTGCAGCGCCGCCTCGAACGACCGCGTGCGAAACACGTACAGCGTTGCCGAAGTGGTGGGAGAGATTGAGACCGACAGTCTCTCGAGATACATTGAAGCTGCATGCTCGAACAAGGGCAGGGTTGTTGAAGTCCAGGAGACCGTCCTCCATCCTCTCCCTCCAGACCAACATGAGCGTGAGAGACAACTGGCGAAAAATGGTACAGTAGCCATGCTGTTTTGATAGTACGGGAAACCAAGGGTGCGAGATACTGACTTGGTTGCAGACCAAATTATCGGCCGGACGTTTGGGGACCTTCTGTCGTCGGATTCGTATACCATCATCTACCTCTCCAGCCTGGCTGGGCCATCGACAAACGACGTCGACTCCACGGGTGTCCTTAGCGCAGAGCTGAGGAAGCTCCGGGCTCGAGCTTGGCCTGTTCGCAGACAAGATAACAACACAGACTGGGACAAACTCCCGCTCTTTGAGAAATATCAGTTCTTGACCCCTGGTATGTTCATCCGCGGTCCAAGAAGGATGGTCCAGCGCAGTACATTTCTGACACATTCAAGGAATTTTCCACGGCCTTTTGGTCACTATCGTGATGCTCTCGATTCTAGGCGTCGGCATACGTGCTCTTAGTAGCCTCGAGGTCTCATATGGAGCCTTCGACAAGGAGATGGGACCTGCTGCTCAGAAGAAGCAGAACTGATCCCGAATCATGCATCTCAGCATTGCGGGTCGATGGTGCACTCTGTATACTGTAAATCGAAAGGAGTTACGGGACGGATTTCGTGGCGGATAACGAAAGGTATAAGCGGCGCAATAGCCGCTTGTGCACATCTGGGACGAGCTGTTCGTAATGTAGGAGCGAGCTTGCACAGGTTCACGGACCATATAGTTTCGGTCCAGGCATTCAGATTTATTAGAAAATCCTGTTCTTTCCGTCGTCAATGTAGCATTGTTTTCTCTGTCGTAAGGTTCTTCTCTCCCAGTCTGAACTCCGCGAACGCCCACCACCTGGTCATATCTCTACGGCCAGGGTGGTGAAGAATGAAGCCGTCGATGCCCACCCGCTCAGCTCAGCTCAAGCCTCTTCATCAGTCGTCATGATCGTGAGCGGCCCCGTTCCATTACACCAAATGACTCGGAAGCAGGAAGTTGGCGATGCCCTCCCGAATGGCGTACTCATGACCGCAGTTCCCGCAAACCAGCTTGCCCTCCATAATCTGCGTCTCCACGAGCAGATGATGCAGGTCCTTCAATGTCTTCTCGTCGGTCTCCAGCGCTTCTTGAGTGGGCGGCTCAGCAGGCAGTTCGGGGAAACCCAGCTAACACAGGGGGAGTAAGTCCAGAGTCACGACGATTCATTGCACTGGGTAACGGCAAGGGGTGAAGACGTTCCAGATTTCGAAACCGGGAGAGCCCGTGCCTATCATCCGTCATCTGTTGTTGAACTACTCACCTCGGTGGCATTTGTGCGCAAAGCGGCCCAGTCTAGACGACGAAGGACATTGAGCAGCATCGGCGCATTAAACTCAATGTCGTCTTGCACCAGCTCTGCGTCTTTCGGATGAAGGGGAAATCCGGCGCCGGCGGATTTGCAAGCCTTTACGGCACATGACAAGAAGTTGAGGCTTAATACCTTCATCTGCAATATGATTCTGAGGAGGGCTTGCCGGGTGGTCTTTTGGTGTAAAGCGGACTATATAAATGAGTTGAGGGCAGTAAGTCCTCAAGTGAAAGAGATCATGAAATTTCCAGATTTTGAGTCTTACCCCACCAACCAGGTACCTCCCGAATTGCTAGGTACATCGTAATAACCAACCAAGCATTCGCACCATGAGCAATTAGAAATCGCGGCGGGAGACGGCCTGGAATGCCGTGGGAGTCACGAATAATTGCATGTTCATATCCTTCCCTGGGTTTATGACCCTATTCCTCGTCCTAAGAAACATTGTTGACTTGTGACCCTCGGTTTGCCTTTGACCTTTGAAGGCAGTGTCACTCGCAATGTGCACATCTCGATGACTAAGGAAGCCGTAAACTTTCATAGCTAGAACCAACTCCTTTTTATTGTAAAATTTGGACGCCAATTTGGGATGTCATATTTGCAAGAGACATCAAACGAGTGTTTTTTGACAATCTATCGATACTCATGTTGAGGCATATAGACATCAGTATTCCGTACGGATGTGATCCCGCGACGGCTTTGGCGAAACTTACGAAGTACTTCGTACGTGTACCTTGTGGAAATGCTCTGAATACGAAAATTACGGGTATTCATTAGTCCTGGAACGAGTGGAGACTGATGTGGACCTACTGATGCACTTCGTCATGCCCATGACATCAACGGGATCACTCTCAATAGTGTACTTACTCCGTAGAGGTATGAGAAATATGGTCAGTTACCGACAGAACGCGTCGGAACAAACTTATCAAGCATATTCGTACCTGGATGATGGATTAGAGCGAAACACAACGACCAGATCCGACCATATGAGCCAACTTGAAAGCGTCGCAGAACAGCAGAACAGTGGTCGGATTATTTCAGATGACTGGCTAAACTATCTAGGTATTCCATTATGGCCAGTGGGAAAACGTCAATTGGCTAGGCTTGTTGAGACATCTTAAGTGCCGCCGGCACTGGCATGGCCGCCCTTTGACCCTGCCTCTTTCGCCGCCTCACTGCCAGGCTCGAAAGAGCCAGATGAGGCCTTGCCTCCCATCGAGGCAATCTCGCGCTGTTTACATGTCAGCAGAGGCTCCTCCCACACACTGGAGTACCCGAGCACACTACACTATACTAGTGACTGTGATCGTCGACACGTACCTGCTTATCAGGGTCCATACTGGCAAAACCACTCTCGTGGCTGGCTTGACCGCCCTTTCTGCCGATCTCCTGCACCTCCTCACGGGGGCTTACCTACACATCAGCGCCATGGTCCTCCAAAGTTGACTTCTTCAATCCACTTACCGGTTGGCGAAGTTGCCGGGGTTGTAAGTCCCTGTGGGTGAGACGTTCGGGCCAGAGCTCCTATGTTGCCCGCCCTTTCTGCCGATTTCCTGAACCTCCTCACGGGGCCTTAACCGCAGCGTGTTAGCATCATGGATCTGCGAGCCCGTCTAGGGTAAAGCACTTACCGGTTGGCAAAGTTGCCAGGGTTGTAAGTATCTCTTGGTGAGGTCATTGTGGAAGCGCTTTAAAGTAGTGTTTAAGTAGTGTTTGGGGCAGGAGGATTTGGGCCGGTTTGCAGAACGAAGATAAGGTTCTTTGGTTGGGGTGATAAAGATATCTTCGGAGGAATCATGCCGTGGTGGTTGCAGGCCATATATATTCCTCCAACACACCGAGCCGGTGAGATGTCATCATTGCTAATCATGACGACCATGACGACATACACGTACTTCGTAAAGCAAACGATAACTCAGCCGATGATTATCCCGAAGGTACCTTGCTACCTTCCCGTCACGACGCCACCTATGCGTGAATGGCAACACTACACATGATGCAAGCCTGACACCCACGACCCGTTGTCCATCTCGACGTAGAGTAAGGGGGACCTCTTTTGCTCGGGGGCAAGCGGATGTCATGTGGCAATTAAAAACCGTCCAGCGCTCCCCACGCCCGGGAGTAGGAACTCGAGCCTACAGGCACTGCTGTCAATCCACATCAAAATAGCCAGAGGGGATATAGCCACCAAGAAACACATTCAACGCACTTCCAGAAATATGTCTCAGAGCGCGTGGAAGCAGACTGACGAGGATCCGGGTTCTCCTCTGCCGCCCGGCGCCCCCGAGGGTCAGGTCAAGGACGACTCTTTTGCTACCGGAAAGGACGAGCCCATTCCTGTGCAGTCGGATGATGCCAAGGTCGAGGAACCCATCAAGACCGAACTGGCCGACACAGACCAACAACTAGGTGCGTATTCCGGTCTAAATTCACTTGTCGTTCTGGGATTTATTTGTTCGAAATGGCTCATATAAAGTTGTTTGAGTGGGAGCTAATAACAAGCCGCAGAACAAGATGAGAGGGAGGCCATCGACAAGTCCAACATAATGCAGGAGGGTCTTCGTCACGCAAAGCCCAGGGGTACATACAAGGAACCTGACGATTCGGATCTGATGGAATGAGTGACTCCAGCTGGGGAACTGCACAGGTTATTGGAAGGATGTATGGTATGGGGCCGATACCAGGTCATTTCCATGTTGCTCCTGCTCATGTTGCTTCGGTTGTCCGGCTTGTCGATAATGTGACCAGATAATGTTGAATTCTACTTCAACTGTCCCAATCAGATGCCAGAGTCCAATAGTTACCAACAGCAGTTTCACCGATGTTCAGTCTTCGATCAGTCCTACATGGGATATGAGCAGGGTCGCCGTGTATTCGGAGGAATCCCACTTCTCGTTCATATCAAAACATAGCTTATTACTACTATCGTTACAATTTTTGATGCCACCTCAGCTCACATCACAAACACATCATACTTGAGGCTACAGCTTTCTACTGCTGCATATTCTCCAACCTCTCCCTTGCGTGCTGCTTTGCCTCCTCGGATACCCCGGGATTGCTGATGCTGGCCTTCAGCCCCCGCGCTCTGTGCAGACGACATCCCGTCAGCTTCTACGATGCCACAAGCTCAAAGCAGCCAGGCAGAGTTGAAACTTACACATTGCCCGGGTCCTTCTCGTGCGGCTCTGGCCTGTCATCCTGGCTCCTGTTGGGTTTGTCGTAGGGTTCCTGGAACTCCTCCGCCAGGACCTTGCGAGAATGTTCCTTGGCCTGCTCTGATGTATCTGAACGTACGAAGTATCGGTGTAAGCTACCACAAGCCCCTGGCTGACTTACGGGCAACCTGTGCGTCTACTTACTGGGATTGGCGATGGTGGCTTTGTGGCCTCGGGCGATGCTGTCTGGCTCCTTCTCGGTCTCCGCTGATAGAGGAACCTCCTGTTGAATATCACTGTAGTCGTCTTGGCTGGCCATCGTCGGTTGTTTTTACTAGTTAGGTATGCAGGGGGCTGCGGGTACGAGAAACTACAGGACTGATATGACGGGCTTGGATAACCGTAACTTTCACCGACGGCGCCTGGGACGAAACCGGAACATCATGGAATATACTTATACCGGAGAAGGGCGAAGAAGCGTCGTCCAAACCAACGTGAACTCGCCATCCACTGCAAATGTATATATGCATTCCAAAACGTCACCAGTCACTCATGATGTGACCATTGGCGACTATGACGCAAGAACTTCCTCGTTTCCCTCTTGACATGGCGTTATGTGTGCATCACGTCGGTAGTCTCACCCAACAACACGTCTTCTGTCTTCATATTCCACTCATGTTATGGTTCTTGGTGAGTTATGCGGCACAACATTTTGCTTCATGTGAAGCGCTTCACGCCATTCACATGTGGAAGTAGGTTCTGTAGACCATCCTTCCGAGCTGTTTTAGTAGACGGTCGTGAGGTCAACGACTCCAATGGCCACAGCTTCCCCGGGTTTGTCAATGGTACGACGCCGCCGAGCGACACCGAGACCGTGGCCCTGGGAACACGATGCGACGTGACGTTTATCAAAGTACCATGTACATATTCCCAGCGCGCACCAAACAAACATACTGCCATGGGTGATAGGCCAAGGAACCCCTCGCAGCCATAGCCTTTTCCATGAATGACACGGCCCGATTCCGGTAATCATGTATATAGAATCTCGATGGGACACCATGCTTGAAATTAGAAGAAATGCAAAGCAAAAGAACCCGTCGCACCTGAAGTCCTCAGTCCAATTCAGTCACCCCAAGATGGCAGAAACCAAGGACCATACCAACTCGCACCCGTCGAGCCAGCTCAATGGCATCGACAACACTGGCGTGTATTCCGTTCCGAGCGTCCCCATCACCGTGGAGCGGAAACCTTTCCTTCAGCCCGAGGATCGGCGAAAGCTCCCTCACGCGGGTACGTGGCAAACCAACGGCAGCAAAAAGCCTGCAGACGATGATGGGATATCGGTTTTGACAGGGGGCTGATCTGACAGGCACTCCGCGGGCCAATGTCGCGGCGACATACGAGCGGCCGAATGGTACGACGGAAGGGGACTGGGCTCGACGACACCAGAACCAAACGGTGAGTCCCAATATCATAAGCACCGGACCAGAACCGCCATCCACTGGAAAAAGGGGAAGGGCATTGATCTCACGTTGGCCATGCTTGTTTAGGTCCTGCAGCAACATTGCGACTTCTTCGACACGGTATGACTTCACACCTACCCCTGGACCCCTAACCCTGGACGTAAGCAGGGAACCCGAACCTGGACTTTTGACTGATCCAAGAGATGTTTTTCGTGCCGCCTTAGGACCGAGACGGCGTCGTATACCCCGTTGATACCTTTTGGGGCTTCTATCGCCTCGGATTCGGTGTCATCTTGTCCATACTCGCCATCTTCATCATCCACCCCAATTTCTCCTACCCGACGCAGTCGTCGTACCTTCCAGATCCCTTATTCCGCATCTATCTCGATAACATCCACAAAGACAAGCATGGGAGCGACAGCGGCACGTACGACACCGAAGGCCGATTCGTGCCGCAAAAGTTCGAGGACATGTTCGCCAAGTATGCAGAAGGCCGGGACTACATGACAATCAAGGATGTGGCCCGGCTCTGGAATGGTCAGCGGGTCATTGCCGACCCGATAGGTTGGGGGGGCACCTTTTTCGAGTGTAAGTGTTTGTGTGCCGCGTCTTCATTTTGCACTCGCGCTCAAGTCTGTATTCAAAGTGTAAGCCGCTTACACTGGTATCCTTGAACTGATGTCCAACAGGGCTTGCAACGTACATACTGTTGTGGCCGAAAGACGGTCGCATGCGGAAGGAGGATATCCGTGGCGTTTATGACGGTAGCATTTTCTACACGATAGCCAGTCGCCGAGCGAAGAAAACCTAAGACCCATTGACGATAAACCTGGTTGTCCCTGGGTTCCGCCGTGGCCTGGGGGGTGTAGCCTGTGCCGCCGTCACGTCGAAGTCACTTTCGGTCGTCCAGCGTGTACTGGTTGGACGGGACCACAATGGCTACCACCGTACAACGAACGGTGCCGTGTCATGGAGAAACGGTGCTGGGAAGCTGAGGAATTAATGGGGTTCTAAAACACAAGTTCACAGGATTTCCGTGTATGGCATGGGATACAGAATCCAAGCAGTTTTTATGCACTCATCTCATTGCCTATCGTCCCTACTTAGCATCGCAAGCCTCAAAACTCCGACTTTAGATGTGTCGAGTGTACCCGCGCGTTCCTATACCGGAAATAGATGGCGAGGAGACCGACAACAATGCCAAACACGAACAGCATCTGCAAGGGGGTCCAGCCTTCAGTGGAACCCGTCTGCACTGGGTTATCCTCGTTGTTGTAACCCGCCGCCCATTGGGCACTGCCATATTCATCTGCACCTGTGAAGAAGGTAAAGCAGCCATCAGCCAATGGAGAACCACCCGGAATTCTTGTATTTGTGTTGTCGATTCAAGGACAGGAAGGTCAAGCGAGCGGGCAGCGGGCGGGTTACAGTACGTGACTCGATAGGTGCATGTGCTTAGAGTTCAACGCGGATACCTTCGGGAGGGACCTCCAGCTCGCCGCTCTTGGCGATCTTGACGGCCTTGACCGGACGATCGCCAGGCTGCGTCTCGGCGTTCTCAATCTTCTCGACAATGTCGTAACCCTCAAGCACCTCGCCAAAGACGACGTGACGGCCATCGAGCCACCTGGTGGAAGCACTGGTGTTAGCGACAGATGGACCTCTCGTCGATGGCGCGGATGGGGAAACTTACGGGGTGGGAACGGTGGTGATGAAGAACTGCGAGCCGTTGGTGTCGGCACCGGCGTTGGCCATGGACATGAGGCCCTTCCTGGTGTGCTTGAGCTTGAAGTTCTCGTCGGGGAACTTCTCACCGTAGACTGCGGGGGAGGGGAAGCGGTTCGTCAGTCATCGATTGGGCGATTGTCGCGTGCATAGGAAAGGAGGGGAGAGGAGGGGGAGCACGGGAAGGTTCCTCCCATTTGCACTTACTGGACTTGCCACCGGTGCCGTCGCCATTGGTGAAGTCACCGCCCTGGATCATGAACTCCTTGATGACACGGTGGAAGCCTGAGCCCTCATAGCCGAAGCCCTTCTCGCCAGTGGCGAGGGCGCGGAAGTTCTCAGCGGTCTTGGGGACAGTCTTGCCATAGAGGCCGATGACAATGCGGCCCAGGGGCTCATCGCCGTGTTCAATGTCGAGGTAGACCTTGTTGGTGATCTTGGGACCCTTGGCGGCCTCGGCCGTCTGGGAGAAGAGCACCAGGCCAACTCCGAGGAGGGCGATGTAGAAGAAGAGTCTCCGAATGTCAATCATGGCTGAAGTCCTGCCTCGCTCAATTGGTTTGGTTATAGGAATGTGGAAGTTGGTGGGAGTGATGTGGCAAGAGGGAGAAGCCACCTATAAATGCTGCTCCTTCCGGTGTTGAAGCTACGTTTCAACTTGTCCCCCAAGCGGCTGTTGACCCCTGCAACTGACCAAAGCGGAGCCTCTGTCACATGTGTACAGTATAATATGGTCAGACACAGTGGTATCAGCAATAGCTGGATGCGGCTGGACACAGTGCAGATTTACATACGCAACGCGTGTGTACGGTACTTCGATACTTCGAGTCTAGGCTATGGGGCGCATGTGCAGGGCTAAATAGAAAAGTGGATACGTGCGGTCTACCGTCTGAGTGGCTATACCGGTATAGGGACGGTACAATTGGGACGGTACGTTGTACAATCTAGGAAGATGCTAGATGGAGTAACTACATGTAACACCTGCTCATGAAAGTCGGCCCTCAGTCGCTCAAATAACAAGATGGACGATAAATTCTCCCATTATTCCACGGCAGGCCCGGATCCTGAATCCAATCTTGAGAGCCAAGTGGCTACTTACATTAAAGACGACCATCCCCGCAGTCATCGACAGACGAGAGCCCGCAAGTTTAGTGCTGGTTTCGCGATTTGTCTCACGATATTACTCTTCGTTTGGCATCCGTCGGGACTCTGCTCTCGAAGATTACTCTCGACATCTCGGGCCCCTCTCTCGGTCGAGGAGCGGGCACGCGACATCTTAACCAAAACTCCCTTCATCGGTAAGAATTGCGTCACTCATTATCAGGAATTGGCTTCTTATAACCACGGTTTCAAGACGGTCACAATGACCTTCCCATCCTCGTCCGGGCTTTATATAACAACCGCATCTATGGAGATGACTTCACAAAGCCATTCGAAGAGGGCGGGATGGAGGGCCACGTGGACTTGCCCCGTCTTCGAGAAGGGCAGAACGGCGGAGCCTTTTGGAGCGTCTTTACTCCCTGCCCCTCCAACGGAAGCGATTTCTCAGACGAGAACTACGCCGAAAGTTAGTATCATGGCCTGATGATGTCTCCGTGAATTGACCGGAGACCCCGCTGACACATCCGCGAAAATGGTTAGGCGTGCAGATGACGCTGCAGCAAATCGACGTGATGACCCGGATCAAGGAGGCCTACCCCAAAGTATTCTCCCCAATGGTAGACAGCAGCGACGCACTCGAGGCCTGGAAGAAGGGATGGCTCATCTCTCCCCTGGGCGTGGAGGGTCTCCACCAAATTGGCAACTCGGTCGCCAACCTGCGCCGGTATTATGACTTGGGAGTCCGCTACGCGACCCTCACGCACAACTGTCACAACAAGTTCGCCGACGCCTCGGTCCTGGAGAATCCGAAACGCAAAGCCGAGCCGCACTGGGGCGGCGTGAGCCCGCTTGGCCGCCGCCTGATCAACGAGATGAACCGGATTGGCATGTTCGTGGACCTTTCCCATGTGAGGTAAGTCACTGGAGATTTCGGATATGTCGCTTGAAGATAGGCGCAGCTCTAAGCTGAAACTCACCTTTTAGCGAGGACACGATGATCGATGTGTTGGGAGGCAAGGACTGGCATGGCAGCAAGGCGCCGGTCATGTTCTCCCACAGCTCGGCTTTCAGCATCTGCCCCCATCCTCGGAATGTCAAGGACCATGTCCTGCAGCTCGTCAAGGCGCGAGATTCCCTGGTCATGGTCAACTTTATGCCGGACTTCATCTCCTGCATCGACAGAGGCAACGAGAATGGCATGCCTGACCCTGTCCCCGAGAACGCCACCCTGGCGCAGGTTGTCAGGCATATCCTACATATCGGGAACCTGATTGGATTCGATCATGTAGGAATCGGGTCCGACTTTGATGGCATTCCGACTACGCCAGCTGGGCTAGAAGACGTGTCGAAAATACCCGATTTAGTTGCCGAGTTGCTGAGACAAGGAGTGAGTGATGAGGACGCGGCTAAAATCGTAGGGGGCAACTTGCTCCGCGTCTGGAAGAGAGTTGATCAAGTCGCCTTGGAGATGCGGTCGCAAGGCGAGCCGGTTATGGAGGATGATCTGCCCGACCTTATTTGACTCGGATGACTCCCTTATTCCCATTTCCGTCGGCTACCGTATGTCATCGGTCTGCCGAGCAGAGCCTTCCTGTTTGATCATTTGTAGGAAAAGAAAAAGTTGGAGGTTTGTAACAGACAGAAAGGCCAAGCTCTGTAAACATCATAGAATAATGAGTCCCTAATATTCAAGACAAGACCTTCTGCTTTGATGACGATCAAGAACCGTGAAGCGTTTGTCCTCTAACAAAATTTATTGTACACTCGCAATGCGATAACATCGTTTTGTCGTACATGGCAACCGTCCCAAATGTCAGTCCGGCAAGCCGTCATCACCCAGTCCGACCTGACGCGAACTCGCCAAAGGGATGTGTCAGATGCTTCCTAATGGCAGGAAATCCGGTCCGGCCCAAATCCATTCTGTACCATCCTATAAAACCAGTCTCATGCCCTGCGTTCGATCTTGTTCAACTTCTTCGCCGTTTCGATCTGCGTCCTCGTCCTCTGTCCTCTGACGGGTAGGTTCATGGCGTGGCGCCTACCCCTGTAGCTGCCCATATCTCTTAGGCGTTGGATGTTGTCTCGCATGATCTTCCTCGCGTCGGATTCGATGGTCATGGACGAGAGCTCGGCGGTTAATGATGTGACGGTTTTTGGTGGGAGAGAGCCAACTTTGGCGAGCGGGTGGATAGAGTATTTCGCGAGGATGCGGGCCGAGGTGCTGGGGCCCAAGGCGTAGAAGGACTCGAGCGCTTTCTGAGAGTAGGACGAGATGGGGTTAGTTGCCTTCGATGCTCGTTATGTGGCCTTCAAGATGCCGGTGGGTGGGTTGTTGGAAGTGTTGGTTCGGGGTATACCTTCACGAGCTTGCGCTCGGAGAAATTGACGCCCAAGATGAAAACCTATGAAATTGTTATGTTAGGGCTTCGAGCTGATGAAACATGCCGCATGGTTCGGCTTACCATCCTGACTACCTATGTCGCGTCAAGGCGTTCTTTACATGTCCTGGTTACAGAAATGACGAATCGAGGATATGATTGCGAGGCTTCGAAGTCGGAATTGAACATGTCAAAAAGTTGGACCCCCGGGTCTTACATAATCCCTGGGACAGTCTTATCCCGACATCTGTTGGCAGTTGCTACCGGCGGCTCCGGATTCAACGGGTCTTTTTTCCAGCGGGCTAATAATAACTTGGTCAGAGCGCCCAAGGCTCCGTTTTAGGGCACCCTGTGCTGAATTGCTGACGGGCCAGGGCCACCAGACGACCCTTTGACCAATGGGAATCCTCATCCATCTAACCAAGACGTTGGCTCGCACTGGAGTTGCAGTGAAGACCCCCTTGAATTTCCAAAACGGTAGAACTACTACGGACTAAATTGCAGTACCGTCCGACCTGGAATAGCCGCGAGGCCTCTATTCCAGCCCCGTCACTCAGACCAAAGAGCTGGACTCTTTCTAGCGCGACGAACCACCTATGTACGCACCGCACGCACCCTGGTCCAGAGGATTGCCGCACATTCGTACATCCAACAACCAACGGACACGAACACGTCTACGTCTTACCATCTCCCATTTTCGACCTTTGCTAGCGATTACCCCTTTCACCAACCGTGGCCAGCCTTGTTCTAGAAATTGTACCATCAGTTTCAATAGCGGATTCCTTTTATTTTTCTCTGCATCATCAACGGCTCAAACTTCCGGCAGACGACGCGCTAAACATCGAGAGATTCTCCCCCTTGCTTCCTCCCCATACGACCCTGCATATCAACAGGGGGAGAGACACGAATTACACTACTTCCGAGTCGGCAGTTTCCTTTCTTCTCTTTGCTTTCGCCTGTTTTCATAGACGCCTACCCGTATCATCGTGGTTCCCTTGACTTTGACGTCATTTGGTTCCTCACAACATTCCTGCCACCCATTTCGTCACCATGCCAGGTTTCGCAGATTCATTCTGGTCTCCTGACTATGCAGCAGGTACGCCCTTTCTCCCATCAACAAGCTCTAAGTCAGGGAAACCGTATGATTCTAGACGCCTGTGACCTAACTCTTTAACCTCCTCGGTCTAGGTCTTGGCGTCTTGTTCGGCAAGCTCCAGCAAGGCGTTCTCGAGAACCGACAAATCCTGACCGTTGCCCGCCTGCGAGCCGAAGCCGAGGAAGCGTACGGTCAACGATTAGCAGATATCGTCCCAGCTGTGGATAAGGTGCAGGGCGGTTTCTCCAGGGACGATGGCGCCACCATCCGCAAGGTACGAGAGGCGTGCTGTCTGTCTTTCCGTTGGCCACTCCAGTTTCGTTTAGTGTTGACGTTTCTGTTCCCTTCAAAACGTAGGCCTACGAGGGCGTCCGCACCGAGATGGAAGATTCCGCCAAGAGCCACAAGAAGATCGCCCAAAACATCCGAGACCTCGTCGTAAACCCCTTCTCCCGCTGGTGCGACGCCCACGAGTCGCGCATCCAGGACTCCCAAGACGAACTGCAATCGCGCATCAAGAGCCACGACCGGCAAGCCGAGCTGGTCAAGAAGCTCCGGAGCAACTATTTCAACAAGTGCCGCCTGGTCGAAGATATCGAAGAGGAAAATAAGCTGGCATTTCGTGACGTGGAATCCAGTCCCAAGAATACCAATGTTCCGGAAATCAAGGTGTCCGAGAACAAAGACGCCGAGAGCGAGGACGAAGAAGTATTCGAGATTGGTGACGAGGTCTACCATCCGGACCAAGTCAAGAAAATTTTGGCCCACATGCTCAACACCATACCTCTCGGCGAACACAAGGTCCCCATCATGGGCACCTACCAGAATACATCCCCCGGCACGGACATTGTCGAGTATCTGCAGCGGAACATGGGCACCACGAGCGTAAGCTACGCCGAGAGGATCGGGCAGGACCTCATCTCTCATGGTTTCCTGCGGTTAATCGGCAACGTCGGCAGCACCTTTGCCAACAGCTCCAAGATGATTTACCAGTGGCGACCCAAGGCTTTCGAGACGGCCGGCGTGCAGGACACGAAGCAGCTAGGGAGGACCTTCTCCATACCCGTGTCCGACGGTAGCTCCGATTCCCCCGTCGTGGGTACCGTCAGCGAATATCTCGCCAACTGGAACGTCCTCGGCAATGCCCATCCGAACGAGACCCCGGCGGAGCGTTTGCGCCGCGAGGCCCGCGAGGCCGACGAGAAGTACAAGGCTGCCGTGCGCAGGCTCGACGAGCTGCGATGCGGTCTGGAGCAAAACATCCAACTCCACCTCCGCTTCCTGGAGCGGTGCGAGCTGGACAGACTACGGGCCATCAAGACGGTCATCCTGGATTTCTCGGGCACCATCAGCAACGCCATCCCCATCCTGCAGTCGGCTGTCGACAACATGATGCTCTTCCAGGAGACCATCCAGCCGGCCAGCGACCTGCGGTACATGCTCGAGAACTATCGTACCGGGGGGTTCCACCCAAAGGTCGTCGTGTATGAGAATTACTACAACCAGGTGGACGAACAGACTTTTGGCGTCGACCTCGAAGCCCGTGCAAAGGCCGACAAGAAACGGGTACCCATTATCGTGACCACGCTCCTGACCTTCCTCGACCACCACTACCCTGACCTGGAAGGTGATGAAGCAAGGCGAGGGGTGTGGCTAGTCGACGTCCCTCTGTCACAGACTCACAAACTGCGCGCCAAGGTGAACAACGGTAAACCCGTGGCTCACGAGGTTTTGACCGAGTTTGATATTCCAACTGTGGCTAGCCTGCTTAAGCTCTATCTGCTTGAGCTTCCGGGTAAGCTGATACCTTTCCCCTTCTTTCCCATCGTGTTCTTCCATTCCAGCATCATCTGTGCTGACATGATGTCTTCCCAGATTCCATCGTCTCAACACATCTGTACGAGATCATCCGACAATTCTACACAGCACCTCAGTCAGTCGATGGCTCCGATGCTTCGAGGATAAGCGTCCTTGTGCAGACTCTTGCCCAACTGCGCCTTACCAACATTGCTACCCTGGACGCTTGCATGAACCACTTCACCCGCCTCATCGACTTGACATCAGCCGATGAGACGTACATCGCGGCGCTCGCCACGTCGCTGGCTCCCTGCATCCTGCGCCCGCGAACCGAAAGCTCGCTCACGATGGAGGAGAAGCACGCCTACCGCCTCGTCCGGGACCTATTCAAATACAAGGACCCCATCTTCGCCGAACTCAAGCGCATGTCCACCGTCCACTCCGGGGCGATCGGCGGCGTTGTGGCGGGCCGCCCTCGTGCCATTAGTACCGACGAGAGCAACCGCCGCGCCAACGTGGAGGAACGCAACAGGGCCCTACTGGAGAAGGCCTCGGGAAGCCGGAGCCGCGCCACCAGCCCCGCGCCCAGCCCACGCACCGGCCACCGCCGAGACCGGTCCGTCGGCGGCCCCGAGACGCGCTTCCCGATCCAGACGAGCCCGACCTCCGCCAATGACCGCCACCGGTCCAGGTCCAGCCTGGGCAGCATTGTCGGCGGAGCCACGAGCGGGTCGGCGAAGCGTCAGAGCCTGGACGTGCCGGACCCGGGAACCGACTCGTCGCCCCAGGAGCGCGGCCGTGCCCAGGACAGGACATCGCAGCCCATCAACGGGGCCGAGACGATCCTGTCCAAGATTGAGCTCAGCGACTCGCCCGTCGAGAAGCGGAACAGCCTGAGTCGTAGCGGTGCGCGCTTCGTCAGCGGGAGGAGAGTCACCGCCTCTTCCGGATCCATCCCGATCGTGGAACCGGAGACGCCCAGGGGAGTAACGCTGGAGGACAAGCCCATGGCCGACTGAGCACACTTGTTTGACCCATTGGGTTCACCGGCAATGCATGATAACGACGAATAAGGGCGAACATGCGAGACGAGGGATGCTTGGGGCGGGATGGACTGCGTCAAGGCAGCACGGGAGGGTGATTCTGGGCCACCGTGGGCCGAGCGCGCTGTACCATGTATCATCTACCATTTGCATGTTTGTGTTGTACGTACGTACTCTGTAACGCAGCCTTCATCACGTTATGGAGCTGACGACGACGACGACGACGACGACGACCCGCTGGATATTTCGTCTCGACTCGGTTTCTTGGGTTGGGATGGCTGGCTAAGCTGGGAAGCGAGCGGCGGGGGTTATTATAGCTGGAGTCGAGTGTCTTTTCACATCAGATCAGATCGCTGCAATCTAGGTTTCCGTTAACACACGTATGTTTACGTTCGCTGGTCCGTCCGTTATGCGATGCTACGGCATCCAGATGAGCGTGAGTTTTCTCTTGACGATATCCACAGGCATCGTTCGAATGAAGGAGGCAAGAAAGGTTTCATGATTCTGTAGTCTTGGATGGCCCAGCCCTGCGCCCTGCACCCTGCGTCCTTACCAGGGCACTTATTGCTCGGTGGGAGTGGCAGTGGCAGCAGCAGGAGCAGCGGCATCTTGAGCCTCAGGTTCCACCGCCGTAGGTTTGACAGGCGTCTTCTTCTTTTTCTTCTTCTTAGTCACCACTGCCGCCTCGTCCGGCGCCTGACCTTCCACCTTGCCGTCGTCGCCTTCCACCTTCTTCTTTTTCTTCTTCTTGACAACGCCTTCTTCCCCCACGGCGGAGCTAGACGGCTTCGGCTTCTTCTTCTTGACCTTCTTCTTGACCACTGTACCCTCCGCATCGACTCCCTGAGCAACCTGCACGCGCTCGTTGGCCCGCTGCATCTCGAGCCGCAGCTTCTCCACCTCCTTCATGGCCTGCGCCATCTCGGCCTCCTCGCGCTGCTGCCGCTCATAGTCGTACGGGTTCGCCGCCGCGGCGCCAACACCGGTCGGCGAATCGCCCTCGAGACTGAACGAGCCAATGTGCGATGAGTCGACCCGCAACAGCCCCTGCTTGAGCTTCTTGGCGCGCGACTTGGTGAAGCTGTCCGAATTGTTCTCCGATTCGTAGTTGCGTGGCGTTGACCCCTCGCTGCCGGCAAGGGTTTCGTCGGCGGCGACAACGACTCTCTGCCGCGGGCGAGGGATGGGTCGCTGTGCGGACACGGGCGAGGCCGGCGAGGGGGCCGAGGTGCCCAGCTGCCCCAAGTCGAGTTGCATGATGGGGATCGAGTCGATGTCGAGGTCGGGTCCGTTTTCCTGTTGGAGGATGTTGTGAATCGGCGTCGACGTGCGGGGAGGAGCATTGTTGAGGCCTCCAATGTAGAATGGGTCGTCTCGATTCCGCTCCATACGTTCGGCCTTGCGGCGCGCCACAATATCGGGATCCAAGTAGGAGTCTTCCGAGGCTTCCTGGTATGAGCTGACGACCTCATCGGATGGTTCCCCGAGTCTCATGATGGCTGGTTCAGACGATGATATGCTAGTCGGCGCGGGCCGCTGATGGTAGAAGATTTCAAAGTCGTTCATCTCGTCCGTGTTCAGGTGGAGAGTGTCCGTCTCAGACAAGAGTGCATTGAGGTTCGGATGGATGGGTTCGTCCAGGTCGAGTCCATCCGGCATTGTGACATTCCTCTGCGCTGCTGGGGCCACCGAATTTAGTTCCCATCCCTGGAAAAGCGACGGGATCGCTTGGATGAGAAGAAGTGGCGCATCTTGTTCGGCGTCGTCGGTTGAAGCTGGTTGCCCCGAGACGGCTTCGGCCGTCAGCTTGAGAAGTTCGACAAACTCGACTGCCCTCTCCTGCACCTCCAGATTCGGATGGAGGGCGAGTGGCTCCAACACATCTATGATGCGCGCCATGAGCAGCGATATCCTGGACTTCCACGCCGGCGTCCAACCCTGTCGGTCACTGCCTGCGATGAAGGAAAAAATCTTGACAACAGCTTGCAGACAGATGACTAGGGCATCGGGGGAATTCAGCCGAGGGACGGTCTGTAATAATGTCGATAAGGTATCGTCAGGCAAGCCTATTAGGCTTGGATATTCCCCAAGCAGCCATGATATTGACTTGACCGAGGCAGATCCGATAGAGTGCCCCGCCGGAGCATCGGTGATCAGTTGCGTCAGAATCAGATCAGCAGCTCGGACTGCTGAAGGTCGCATGGCCCTAACTTTGACAGCAACATTGCGTATCTCATCGCCAATTCTCTCTGATATGTCTCCCACACTCGAAGCACCGTATGATGCGGTGGATTCGAGCTCAGCACCCAGAACGCGAGGCGCCGGGGCCATCCGTACCAGCTGTGTTAAAACGTCGATATACCAGTCAAAGTCCTCCAGATTGCCGTAGTTGTTTTGTGAGCACATGTCCAAGATCCTACCTATGACATCGATGCGGTAGTCGTCCGGCAGTGGCGGGGCTTTATCTTTTTCCCTGGCTCGGGGATTGATCCTGACTCTTGCATCATCATCCGAGTCGGGTTCGGATTCGTCTCCGGCCGGCGTCCCGTTGTGTCTGTCATCCCTCGATGGCACCGATGTCCTTAACTGCTTCATGAGGCGGCTGACAATTGTAACGAGGTTATCGGGGCTGACCATTCCCCGAACTAGATCTAAGGCCTTGGTCCGTATGGTGATATCGGGGCTGTCGATGCACTCGAGGATAACATCTTCTTGCTGCGCAACCAGGAAAGGGTGGGTGACGACGATTTTGTTAAATGCCAACAGCGCAACGTATTTGACTGATACCCCAAAAGTTAAATTGTGGCCGCGTCAAGACTCTGTCCAGTAATGACTTACGGTTGGGATCTCCGTCGATCATGACCATGCCTCTCAGCTTGCTGACGCAGAGCGTCGCAATCTCTTCGCTCCCGTCATCGGCGGTCCCCAATATTCCGCCCTGAATGATGCCGTTGATACATTCATATAGCAGCGACATGGCCGGCGTCGTCCTGATGAGAGTGGTCAGGGGTGGTAATAGCTTGCGGACGAGCCGAGGTTCTAGGGGGGTGAGGACGGCGAACTAAGCACGAGGTCAGGTCAGCCTCCTGTCCGTCGCAAAATATGATCTCTCAAAACTCAGCCAGACAGTATCCCAGCCCAACGACAACCTACCAGCTTGATGAGCTTGATCGCCATCCAGTTATTTCCCCCGTCGACCAGCAACTCGAAGAGCCTAGGCGCGAGCGGCAGAAAGTCGTGGGGTCTCCGCCATCCCAGTTCGCAGACCACGTTCACGATAGCGGCGGTGACACTGGGTTCTTCGCCCTTGTCCATAAGACGCTCCTTGATCCTGGGCCAAGCGGCCCTCAAGGCTTCGGGGTATACTAGGGCGAGCCGATACAAGGTGACGATGACCTTTTTGCGGATGTTCGGGTGAGAATGGCTGAGACGGGGAAGAAGGTCCGACAGTGTGGACAGAGCTAACGACGGCGTGATGATGTGAGGTAATGTAGCCATGGGAAGGGTGATGATGGTGGGATGAGGCGAGGCGAGGTCCTTAAAGCAACAACGACAACGGTTAATTTCCTAGACTCCATTGCAGCCGTGGGATTTGCGGGTCTGTGTCCTGCCTACCTTCTTCAAGAGGTTCGTAGCCAGCATGAGAACCTCGGTATCCGGGCGGAAGCTCTGCACGGCGGCGAGGTAGCCCACGCGCTTCTGGTGAGGTTTCTGCGAGGACATGACCTCGAGGACGTGGAACGACGCCCAGGACATGTCATGGCCGACCATTTCGAGGTACACGAGCTTCAAGAGGGCCGTCGCCTTGACGTCTGCCCGACTCTGGCATCAGCAATCCACCACAACAGCGGCCATATGAAGGTATAGCTATGGAAGGGGTGGTCGGGGGTGTTGCGCCTTACCCATGTCCTGACTCCGCACTTCGGCGCGGCATTCCTTGAGGCTGTTCTGTATATACTCGCGCTCGTTGCCCTTGTGGTTTCGCAGACCTCGAATGAGGTCATACAGGGACTTTTCGAACCTATGGTAACCATCAGCGCCGTTTCCATCATACATAGTGTCGCCGCCAAGTCCCGGCGTTTCCACCCCCAAGGCAGCGCGCTCTTGCTACGTACATGGTGTCAGCGGTCGAGCCCGCGCGGGGCCAGATGCAGGGATTGGAAGACTGGTCAGAAGAAAAGCAAAATCAATCTAGGTCGGTGAAGAGTGATATAGTTGAGTGCTAGTAGGACATGTTGAAAAGCTCGACGGGCTGTCGCGGCCAGAGCTTTGGCGGTGATGGTTCGTGTGTCGCGTGTGGGCAGAGGTGAAGGTCGTGTCAATGTCTACGGACAAGTCCGAAGGTCGTTCCTGACTTCCCCACCATGACGAATGTCACTTCCTAGGACCTGATTATGTCAGCACGACCCGGATCTTGTAAGTGACTTTTGGTGGGCCCGAAAACTGTACGGACTAAAACTGATACCGCGACGTGATATCCGTCCATCATTTGCTTCTACCACGACGGATTGGATTTAGAACCGGAATTGCGGCTGGGGCGCGCTTGGTGGAAGAATTCATTTTTCGGAGAGTCCCTACATCACTATAGACAGCGTCGGAAGCGGCGAAACAATGGCCTACGCTCCTTGAGCAGCCCTTCACATCTTCAGCCTCTTACCAAGCGATTCATCGTCCTCCTCGACCGACACGTCATTCCTTGGATCGAAATCCCCCTACACCTGAACCGACTGTCACTCGCTCTCCAATGTTGCGACCGTCCGTTCTCCGCCTCGCCAGTCCCCTAGCGAACGTCCTCTCCTCCCCGGCACTGTCGTCAACGTCCTCCCTTCTTCTCCGATGCCCACCGGCCGCCGCCACGACCCTCCGCCATGCCACCCCACGCACGCCGCATAGCCACCGCCCGTTCTTCACCCTACCCGACCTCCCCTCGGCCCCTCCTCAGACCTTGACCGCCACCCGCATCCTCCCCTACCCGGCCGCGGACCTCTACACCCTCATATCCGACGTCGACTCCTACTCCACCTTCGTCCCCTACTGCTCCCACTCGCGCGTCACCCGCTGGACGACCCCGCCGAAGAACTCCCCCGACGATCCCGATCCCCCATCCTGCCCGGCGCAAGCTGACCTCCGTGTCGGCTGGGGCGGCTTCGAAGAGACCTTCACCAGCCGCCTGCGCTGCGTACCCGGTCGGAGCGTCGAAGCGGTCAGCGGAGCCGAAATCGACGGCACGGGCGACCATCCCGGCGGCGACGTCTTCAAGAGTCTCGTGACGCGGTGGACGGTACAGCCGCTCGAAGACCATCTGACGGCCGGTGGCGAGGGGAACGCGACTACGCAGGTCGACCTCGTCATCAGGTTTCAGTTCGCCAATCCGCTATATTCGGCCGTGAGCGCAGCTGTATCGGACAAGGTGGCCGGCGTCATGGTCGAGGCATTCGAGAAGCGGGCCAGACGAATCCTAGGGGCGCCCAAGATGTTCCCTGCCGTCAACGGAAAGACTTGAAAGAGTCGTCGCCCCACGATGGCCCCCCAATCCCAGCCGCAAACGCCCCGGCCGAACGGCAAACAGACGAAGAATAGACGCCTGTACAAAACAATAGACAGCCAGACGATTGTATTTATACCGAAGCAACCCCGCACAATTCTAGACGTTCGTACATAATGTTATAAGAGGAGGAAGGAAAAAAAGGAAATAGGAAAGAAAGGGGGAAACAAAAAAGAAAGAAAAGATATAGACATCGCATCATAACCATCCATACCAGTCTCGTCAACAGCACTTTGTTGCGCCATGATGAATTTCCAAACCAGCAAGCCTATCCGGGTCTGAAAATCGTATTCCACATAATAGACCGCTGAAGTGGTAATCCGACGAGTGTTTTCTTGGGCCCATTCGCCCATTCCTACCCCGTCCCTACCAAAAGTGCCCGAAAGTGCCGCATACTCCCAGCATTCATGCATTATAGACGAGAATTGCGGACATTTGACGAGGAATGCAATGTGGCTGACCAATACATCAAAACAAAAACAAAAAAACTGGCGAGAAATATGACAAGGAAACGCAGCAAGGTATCATGGGTATGCGACAAGGAGACGTCAAGGGAAAAGTCCCCGTCAAACATGCCGCTAACAAGCTTTGGTCATCCAAAAACCATCACAGACGTAAAAGCTCCGTCTATACGGGCTATTTCTTGGACCTTACGAAGAGTCAGCATGATGCCCAGGCCAATCAAGGAACCAGAGGTTACTCACTTCTTCTTGACCGGTTTACCTGCCATCCAACTCAGCACCGCGCCGTTGGACTTGGGCTTCTTTTTCGGTTCCACAGTGACAACGTGGGGCGGCGGACCACGGCCGGGCTGCGGATGGGGCGGCGGAGGTGGGGGCCCGTCGCCGGGACCGGCGCCACCACCAGGGCGAGGAGGCCCGCCGCGGGGGAAGCGTCCCGCCGCCATCTGCGCCGCCAGTTTGGCGCGCAGAGCCTCGGGCAATTCTCGCCCCCCAGCCCGCATGTTCATGAAGGCTGCGTGCTGCTGCATGGTCTTGTGATGCTGCGCCATCTTGCTCTCGGGCCACATGCGCATCTCGATCGTCCAGTCGGGTTCGAGGACTTTTTCCCAAACCTGGGGGAGGATGATTTCCCCATTTGGACCGATCAAGTCATAATGTCCTTCCTGGACCTGGGGTCCGATGACGTCGATATGTAGGAAGGCCTGTTTGATGAGGTCTTGCATATCCTGGGGTTCATCGTTAGCATCTTGAGAACAAGAGAAAAAGGGTTGGGGTGACGAAGAGGGAGAGAAAGACGAGGTAGCTCAAAACGTACCTCCCACTTGGCGCACAGGTGGAAAGGAAAGCTAAACTTCCTGCCCACCGCGTCCTTGAACTTGATGGGCGCTTGGTCTTTGGTCTTCTTAGCCTCGGCTTCGAATTTGGCTTTGGCTTCCTCGGCAGCCTTCTTCTTCAATGCGTCCTCCTCCTTCTTCTTCGCCGCAGCTGCGGCTGCTGCCTCCTCGGCGGCCTTGGCCTCGGCTTCAAGCTTGGCCCGGGCTTCGGCTTCGGCCGCCGCCTTGGCCTCCTCTTCGAACTTCTTCTTTGCCTCGGCCTCTGCTGCTGCGGCTGCTGCGGCGTCGGCCTCCGCCTTGAGCTTCGCTTCGTGCTTGGCCCGGGCTTCGGCTTCGGCCGCCGCCCTGGCCTCCTCTTCGAACTTCTTCTTTGCCTCGGCCTCTGCTGCTGCGGCTGCTGCGGCGTCGGCTTCCGCCTTGAGCTTTGCTTCAAGCTTGGCTTTTGCTTCGGCTTCAGCCGCCGCCCTGGTTTCCTCCTCCCACTTCTTCTTTGCCTCGGCCTCGGCCGCCGCCGCTGCGGCAGCGGCAGCAGCTGCTTCGGCTTCCGCCTGGAGCTTGGCTTCGAACTTGGCTTTTGCTTCGGCTTCGGCCGCTGCCCTGGTCTCCTCTTCCCACTTCCTCTTTGCTTCTGCTTCAGCCGCCGCCGCCGCTGCAGCGGCAGCTCTGGCCTCGGCTTCCGCTTTGATCTGTGCTTCAAACTTGGCCCGTGCTTCAGCCTCGGCCGCCGCGCGGGCTTCCTCTTCGCGCTGCTTACGTTCTTCGGCGGCTTTCATCTCTGCTTCGTACTTCTCTCGGGCCTCCCGTTCGATGCGAGCCATGGTTTCCGCGTGCTGCCTAGCCTGTTCGGCTTCCGCCTTGCGTTCTGCCTCCATCTTCTCCCGCGCAGCCCTCTCTGCCTCTGCCTTGGCCAGCTCAAACTCTCTCTTCGCCTCCTCGGCCGCTTTCCGACGGGCTTCTTCCCGAATCCTGATTTGTTCTTCCGCCTCCCTTCGAATTTTTTCTTCAAATTCTCTCCTCTTCTCTTCCTCTTCCTTCTTCGCCCGTTCCTCTTCCAATCGCTTGAGCTGGAGCATCATTTGTTCCTTTTCTGGATCAGGCTTCGGAGGCTCTGGCGGGGCTGGCGTTTTCGGCGGAGCGGGCGCTTCGGTGGCAGGCGGTGGGGGCGGCGAGTGATACATGTATTGCTGCATATGGGGGGCAATGGGATACCCTCCAGGGCCACCGTGAGCACCGTGGGCAGCGAGAGCACCGTGGGCACCGTGGGCACCGAGGCCACCGTGGGCAGCGAGAGCACCGTGGGCGCCGAGGCCACCGTGGACACCGTGTGCACCGTGCGCACCGTGGCCAGCGTGGGCCACGGGGCCAGCGGGTCCACCGTAGTAGCCTGGTTGTTGATACGGCATCATGTCGTATGGGCCCCTTTGTTCTGCACCAAAGTAGCTCTGGCCACTGCCGTTGGCGAGCGGTGAAAACGGGTTCCCCGGGTAGTTCCCGTAGGGAACCATTGTCTGATTGTTCGGCCCATAAGGCCCCGGCATGTAGCCCCCCGCGTGGCTTTGAGGGTAGGGGGCAGGCGGCCTACCTGACGGAGGACTTCGGGCGCCGTAGTAACCTCCGGGAGGGCCGTAAGCCCCGTGGCCGGGATATGGTCCGTATTCCTCGGACGGATCCACGCTGTCGGGTGCTGGAACCGGTGCGGAATGATACGGCATAGGCTGGCGAACAGGCAAGACGTGCTGGCGCAAGGGAGGCCGGCGAGATTGAGAGCGGGAACGAGAGCGGGAGTGAGAGGCCGAGCGGTAGTTCCGTCCATTGCCGACCGAGGCAGAGTCCTCGGGGTCAAGCTCGTCGTCGTATGCCGCGCCCCACTCTGCAGAGGAGCTATCCTCTTGGCTGTAGAGATGAGAAGAGTAGTCGTCCTCTTCGCTATACGAGAGAGGTCGTGACATGTGGCCGTGGCCTTGTCGTATACTGAGGTTCGGATGTCGTCGCCTTAGGGAGGTCATGATGTTAATACACAGTCGATAGACGTGGGTGGGGGGACAGCTTGGACGAAACTTACATGGGGTATATCCTTCACTCGCGACTATCCCGTGGGAAAGTCGGAGTAGAGGCTGTGACCGGTAGAGAAAGCAAAGGGAGAAAAGGGGAAAAGGATGGCCTTTTCTACAGCGGCGAGCCGAGTTCTGCCCGTCTGTATGCACAGGAGGTAGATAGCCGGGATTAATCGTCCAAGGGCTCAGGCTCGGCCAAGAAGCGCGAAGAAGCGCAAGGGATATAGGTGTTTTGAAGCAAATCGGAGCTTGAAGGAGTTTCGAAACATTCGTCAGAGAGTAACAGTCGGAAAATGCGGGACACCAGCGATATTTGAGAGCGAGGAATGTTGAAATAGGGATTTGGAGCGTGGTCGAGTTATCCTCTTGCTTTACGTTGGTCTGGTGGTCCACAGGAGGATATGTTGTTAAAACGACGTGCAGTTGGTTTTGCCCGGTGGGTGAGAATGGGGAAGAGGAAGAAGGAAAAAAAAAGAAAGGTGGATGGATATTCGATGCAGCTGGGCAGCGACTGCAGGTGAAAATCGCCTGGCAAGGCGGCGATACACCTCAGGTATGTAATAAACCGACGTGGAACTGCAGATTGGAAGAAGCAATGCCTTTTTGCACGTTCTCTCCGAGGGCCTAGTGTATGTACTGAAGTACCTAATGCGTAGAAATATGATCGGGGAGTGGCCGTGGGGAGCGAAGGCGGTGACGATGGTACAACAGCAGGCGGGGTTGCAAAGGCCAGTGGGTAGTGGGAGGAGGCCTTTGTTAAATGGGCGACCGAGGAACTGGGAACCCGATGGGATTGGTCTATCATGAAGTAGAGAATTGGTTTGTTAGTCAAGGTACAGGGTGTTCATGTGAGAACGCTGCAGATTGAATTAAGAGAAAATGGCGGATGGATGCCATATGCGGGATGGAAGGGCTTTTTCCAGGCAGGATGAGGCGGGAAGCGGCTATGGAGGAGGGGAGGGAGACGCAGGAAGTGGTCGGTCACTGTGAAGGAGTTGTACGTTGTGCCCTCGATCCCGATAGGATCACAGACTGAATACAGATAATAGTGGAAATGAGGAAAAAAAAGATATAAATGGATAATACCCCTGCCCCTCCTTTTTGGAAATCTCAAGTTCCTGTGTCTCGGCACCTGACCCTTGAACCTCGACTTTCGGTTGGTGCGCTCAGGCTTTTTCCACTTGGGCCTGTCCAGAACGAGTACTCGTCCAGAACGCCTAGATTGACATGTTGCTTCGTGCGGACCACAAGTCACCGACGACAATTTGTATTTGTGATGCCAGAAAGCAGTGACATTGTCGAATGGCAAAAGGAAGCAGAATGAAGTAGAAACACGTACTTTGTAAACAGTTTCAATAGTTAGTTCGGGCTTGATAGATGGCTTCCCTTGTCGCTGGGCCTTGGTGGCGGGACGGGCCTTGTTGTGTCGCTTCGATGGCCCACAGTGGCTCGTTCCTTTTAAAGCAACTCTCGGAGCTTACCTATTTCACAACGGAGAATTCGATGGGAGAAGTAGTCCAATGATATAGAGTGGCCGCGTCGGAGTTGATGGATGCCTTGAATATCCGCCGTCTGCTGTATGAAGAAGGGGACCGCAGCATCTAGAGAAGGTGCAACGTCAGGAAACCCCAGGACTAGGCAGGTTGGTTTTCCCTTTGGCGTAATGATAATTTGGAGGACGAGGGAAAGGTCCAGAAAATTGGCTGTGTATTAGTGTATTGTAGTGACAATCTCGCGATTGGTCGTCTGCAGTTGCTGTAGGATGTTCCAGGTCTGTTATTCGTAAGTAGCCGATAAGCTACGATCTACGGTCAAATACCTACCTGGGTATGCAGGTGGCAATCCTCGAACGTGAATCGCGGGTGTTGGCTGGTTGCCGTGGTGAACCAGGACTGTCTCCCCAATTGGAGACGACGGGACACAATACAGACAATGCAGTGCTGGAAGCATTGGATGGACTGGAATGTGACGCAAGCGCCGTCTTTTGAATCACTTGGTAGCCGACGAGAGGGTGCACGTTGTATTACCTAGGCCTCGTCGTGCTCCAGGCAGCTACCTCGTACTTCTTATTGATTATGGGATTGCTTTTCGAGCTGTCTCTAACTTCCTCTGTCTTGTGCCTCGGGTGTAAATGCAAGGGGGGATTTGGCGTAGGAGGCTCACTGCCTGCTCTAGCCTGAGTAGATTCAGCATCGATGTGGGATCCCTGTTTGGTTGCCTTTGGCTTTGGGAAGGGAGCGCTTCTCACAGTCGAGGGGCGAGGGAAATAGGCAGACGGATTTCTCAAAAATAGCTCGTGTTAAGACAGTATCGTTTTGTAGCTTGACAATACTTGACCATACGTTCATAGGTTCGTGGCGATGGGATGCAACATGATTCTCAATTCTCGAATGCACTCCGACATGATGAGCCAGATATGGAAGAGTGAGGGGATGCTCACTGTGCTGTCTCTGCTTTGTTTCCAAAAGATTCCTTGGGTACGATTCGGCAGCGAGGATTTCAGATCAAGGCCATTACACCATCAACATGGATATTATTATCGGGTGGTACTGCCATGATCTCATACACGATATAATTATTCCCGACTTGTCCTCGCCTTCTTCGCCTCGCATAAACTCGAATACAAAATGAGCCTGTTTCTGATCCACAATTTTGCCCGATGCCGCCAGAATCCATCTACTCGCTACCCATCTGCTATCCGGCTCTGTGAAGCCCGTGCCCGGGACAGTAGCATAAGTGGCCTCGCTGCGTTGGCAGATAGGGCTGACTCACTGCCAGCTCACACATTGTGGGCCATCGATCCGGCCCCTCCCACCGACATCTTCTGCCGAACTGTCAAAAAGCTCGAAGAAGCGGGGGGACACATCGACGAGCATCGAGCTCATTCCGTACGACAAAACAGTGAACCAAGAAATCAAAACAAACCGCAGATAGCAGCAAGAGGGCGCATCGCGAAAATTTTGCCCATGGGTCAAGTGCCCCTATTAGTGCGGTGAGACCCAATCGAAAGGCTTGGTGTTTCCCTGATGCAGCTGTTTCTGCCCAATTTGTGCTGCGCCCCTGTTCCGTATGACGACACACTACAGCCTAAATTCAGCCATTGGGAGTCGAGGACGTTTCACCTAGTCCAGGCTGCTGGACAGACAAACAAACGGTCGAGTCCCATCCAGGCAGTCGTCCAAGCTAACGTCGAACTTCAAACCCCCCAGCCGGTCGAATCGCCGAGACAACCGGGCGACATGTCAAACTCTCATCTGCAGGCCCAATACTCTCGATCTCTGCGTCCCATCCCAAACATTCGCCCTTCTCGCGTCTTGATACGCTCGGCAAGCTGTCGATTGCCCGCCATTGCATCAGAGGGGCAGGATCAACGGCATCAAATAGGTGTCACTGGACTACCATGTGTTTCCGACGTCCAGTAGCCAATGATCGTGCTGGCTGTCTCATCGCGAAACGCCCGCAGAATCTTTCTCCAGCAACGCTCGGGCTGCTGCGATTTCCGATGGTTTGTAGCCTTGCCAGTGCGGCTCGCCCGCTAGGTTCCGCCGCGTTATCTCCGCAAGCTTCTTGGTTGCCAGTTCGTTCAGCTTCTCTGTTGTCGTTGTGTCTGGCGGTATCCAATCGCCTGGCTCGGCATGCATCGATACCTTTGGCGGGTCTTTCAACATTTTGTCCGTGGCCTAGGAATGTCAGCCAGAACTCTTCGTCGCACGTAGCGTCAAAGGCAGGAGAACTAATTGAATACCAATTTAAGACCATAATATCCACGCAAGTAATCATCGCAGAGCTCGATGCTCCTGGAGAATCTCTTCACGGCCTCGGTCAGGTATTTCTGGCGCGAAGCGTCCGAACTCGAAGCCCCCATATAGAGCACCTCGCCCAGCCGGGCATGCATCTGTGATTTTGTCAGACATGAACAGGCGTTTATCCAGGGTATGCAACACCAACGTTCCAGGCGTTCGGTGTCAACACCAAGACCTCCTCAAGGCAATATATGGCCTGTGGGTAAAGTCCTTGGGAGAGGTATATATCCGCGAGTTCGGCCCACGATTCGGCGTCCGTGGGCGAGTAGTCCAGAAGCCCGTTGAGTGCTTCGATAGCCTCTGACATCTTGCCCATCGAGCGCAACAGCGCGACTCGTCGTTTCGCTACAGGCTATTTCCCCAAGTCAGCCTCTCGCAATCGTATATTAGGGATGGCAACCGACAATGTTCGTGGTCGTCGGCCCCAGAATTGTTTCATATTCTTTCAGGATCTGGACGAGCTCGCCCTCATTGTCCGCTGCCGCTTCCTTGACCAGACCCTTGAAGGCCAAGACTCGCTCGTTGTCGTCCCCAAACCGCAAAGCCAGACGTTCTAAGCACTCGCGCGCTGACTCCATGTCTCCCGTTTGGCAGCATGCTAGGAGGAGGTTCTCATAGGCGATCCATATCTCTGGTGTTTCGGATGCTGAGAACAAGGATACTAGAGGAGAAGACGAGAAGGACTTGGGGTTATTCCGTAGAATCGAAGGAGCTAGTTTAGCCAGCTTCAGAGCTTCTTCGGGGGTCATCTCGGCCGCAGGCCGAGTAAGGGATCGGTCCATATTCATCTCTCTGCCCGAGTGTGATTCCGGCACTGAGGTAAAGGTGTTCGGTTAGGAGATGGGCGTCAGCTCGTGATCTCATCGGCGCAAGAGATAACTCTACTTCGTACTCCGTAGAGCTGGAGCTATGATTACGTATCTAGGTACATCGACATATCGGTGGACGGAGTATCCCAAGGCCGTCCATTCTCCAGCCCCCTACTTTAGACTGACCAATCAACCATGAACTTCCATTTACTCGGCGGATCCACAGTGGCCTTTTTAGGAGAGAAAAAAAAAAGCCCGAATCTCTCTCGCCTTCCATTTTCCCTCAACTTGCACACCTCGCCCAGCACATTGCAAGCTTGGTGCCCTCCTGTCAAGAATACTTTGTCTAATATTGACCTGTCCAGTTGGACTTGCATTTACCTGGGCAGAGAACCTCAAGCGCATGAGTTTACGGCCATGGGATCGCCGCTGGAGCCTGTACCAGGTGCCCCGCTAGACGAGCAAGGTCTCGTCGAGCAAACGGCCGCTCTGCAACTGACGCAGCCCAACGACGTGGCTCAGAAACTGTCCGCCGTTCATTCTGAAGACGCTAGCGCTCAGCGGAAGCACAACAACCGGACTGATCCCTCTCAGTTTGGCAGTCGCCTGCTCACGGACGAAGACGACGTGTTTCAGCATAACGCTTGGGATCATGTCGAGACTGACGATGCATTCAAACAGTATGCCGAGGAGCAGTATGAAATGCAACGTCAGTCTCCGGTTTCAGAGTTTGACAAAAGTGAGTATCTTCTCTTCCCGTCCTGTCTTTTCAGCCCACTCGCAGGTACAACCAGTACCATGCCGGTGTTACGTGATGATCCCAATTTTACGCATAGTTCACCTGAATCAATGTGATGAAACATGCAATTTTAGTCTTTCGCTCCCATCTGATACACCATACTTCTCTTTTACTCTTCTCGCGGCTACCGATTCCATGGGCTATGGGCTAACGAGAATCTACAGATAGGTTAAATGCAAACCCGGCCCGAATGTGGGACCTGTTCTATAAAAACAACACGGCCAATTTCTTCAAGAACCGCAAGTGGCTGCAGCAAGAGTTTCCCGTCTTGGGTGAAGTAACTAAGGAGGATGCCGGTCCCAAGATAGTTCTTGAGATCGGCGCCGGCGCTGGTAACACGGCTTTCCCTATCCTGGCACACAACAAGAACCCCCAACTTAGAGTGCATGCCTGCGACTACTCCAAAAAGGCAGTGGAAGTGATGCGAAGTCAGGACGAGTACAACGAAAATTTCATGCAAGCCGACGTCTGGGATGTGACGAGCGATGAGCTTCCCCCCGGCCTCCAGGAAGGATGGGTTGATGTCGCGATTCTAGTGTTCATATTCTCGGCGCTTGCGCCCAATCAATGGAAAAAGGCCGTCTCTAACGTCCACCGCCTGCTCAAGCCTGGCGGCCAGGTCTGCTTCCGAGACTATGGAAGAGGGGATCTGGCGCAGGTCAGGTTTAAAAAGGGACGATATATGGATGAGAACTTTTACGTGCGAGGCGACGGCACTCGAGTCTACTTCTTTGAACAAGATGAACTCGAACGCATCTGGACCGGGAAGCTTGACCAAGAAGCTGACGAGCCCTACCCAGGCTTCGAAATCGACATGCTTGGTGCCGACCGGCGATTGCTCGTCAACCGGGCACGAAGACTCAAGATGTACAGGTGCTGGATGCAGGGTCGGTTCAGAAAAAGAGGAGAACCACCACAATGAAAAGAAATCTACCCAGAATCTATCGTATCTGGCGAGCAGAATTCACAGCTGTGCACTTTCGCGGATGCATGTAATGCCGGCAACATTGATGATCTAGTTAGTATAGGAGTCGCTCACGTAATTGGCTCCTCTCGGTTGGTTGGAACCCGATGGTGTCCAGATAACCATCAAGGCCACCGTAACGACGAGTTAGATGCTCTGAGATGGCTGCGATCATGCCAGGAGCGGTCTTGTGCCAGTCGTCCGGCAAGTCGATCCCACGAACATCCTCGAGTCTTTGTTCCTTGTCTTGGACAAGGCCTTCGTCGCTTAGCGCATAATCGTGTTCGATGGCAGAGACAGGAACGCCCAGGATCATCAGGATGAGTGCAATCACGAGGCCAGTCCTGTCTTTGCCGTGGGTGCAGTGGATAAGCGTCGGCAGCCCATCTGGCTCGAGGAGGGATCTCAATACCTAGACGTCTCGCTCAGCTCCGAACGGAACAATCCACAAAACCCAAAGAGGAGTCCCAATCTCGACGACCTACCATGGCGATTTCATGTTGGGATTGGTCTACCATGTCCAGGGCCATACCAATCAGTCCGCGCCGACGCAGGACCTGGCGAGCTACTATAGTAAGGCCCTGCATGCGATATCCAAGGAGGTGGCAGAAGATCACTTTGCTAGAGACATGGAGCGATATTAGTCAGAGTAGTTTGGTCACCGACATTGCGCTTGTGATGAGTGAAGAAAAGAACCGGCCTACATGAAACTCCACCATGAAAGCTGGTTCAACAGATGGCGCATTAGTGCGCGGCTGGTGACGTTGACATGGTGGTATCGCAAACCGGGGATAGGAATCGCCAGGGCTTTGTTCCCAGGCTGAGAGCCGCCGTCATCTTCTTGACGCTTCTCGGTCTGCTTTAGAATCTCGGTCCTAACCAGGGTTAGTTGGTGGAAAGGATGACCCAGTAGGTGTACTGCACGGGTCCAGGGTAGAGGAACATACTCAGTACGCAGGTCAACAACGGTTCTGACTCCTAGGTCTTCCTGAAGACGGGTTGCGTCGCTGACGGATGCGTCATCTGAAAGCCAATTTTTTTTTAGCTCAGGAACCGGCCGAGGACGGGGAACAAAGAGTCACGACGTACCAGGTCTAGCGGCACGATAGAGGACGCCTTCTTTCAAACGCCTATGCGTCGTCCGCGAGAGGTCAGCTGGACTGTGTATCAATCATCAGGTCAGCGGCCTGGGGTCGTACCTGTTGTTGAGAAGCGAATTGACCGTCTTGCCGACGTCGCGCAAATTTGCGATAGTCGTGATGCCCTCAGCTGGGTCCATATCTGGGCGACGGCGGACTGACAGATTGGCGGGTGGATGGTAGCAATTCGTAGGGCGTGATGGGGGTACAAGCAAGCGTCAGCACTCAGAGCTGACCGTACCCCGTAGTGTGAGACCGGTTACCACTATTACCTACTTAGCCACTGTGCTAATTAGTTCACCGTTTTCATGCCGGAGCGACTGGACTTGGCTTGGTATAACGGGTGCTAGGTCTGGAGCTGTCGTTGCAAGATAAATATTCAAGTACAGTTGCTGTACCCAGGGACGCAACTCTAAACTGTTGGGGGAGACTATGAATTTAACTAAGGCGCATTCTATTTCGGGCAGGAGATTAGGTACGAAATTCAACAATTTAGAAAAGTTATGGCTAGATCCAGGGCATAATTTGTGCTGACCCGTCAATGTATCCAGCCGAATTCAGAGATCTACAGGGTCCTCGAGCTGCAGTGCGTCTACTCCAGGAAGACGACATTGAGACGATTATAGATCGATCGAAGATGTTACGACGTGGTACTATTCGTATATCTGCAGTGCTCCCTCTGTAATGTACGTTGTATTTACTATCATTGCTACTGTACACCGAGCATACCGCTGGTACTTTCTGTAATTATACGCAGGCCTCCTACGCCCCCAAGCTGGTATTGTGGGAATACCTAGCCACATGGTGGGTTCTGGGGTACCATGCCCTCTCCGCGTTATGGCGGGACCCTGATTAGCTCGGAACAGTTGGAGATGTCCAATTTAAATGGGTTAGGTAAAGAATGAAATCACCATCAGTATATTTTATTCATCCTTGACCAGAGAGTTGTTAGGGATGATAGCTGGCAGGACCATTGAATTGGATTTCTTTCCCAAACGACTTTTATGAAGCACTCGCATGCTGTATGTACAGTGAGTGTACCTGTACTGATATCGTCACTTGGCAGTCCAACGTTGCTGAACCAGTCTATGCCACTAGCCCAAACGGGCGCTAGTCAACGACGCTAACGTTCAAAAATGTCAACGAGTCTCACTAGCGCCTCGGCGACACCATCCGGTGGAGTGACGTAATTGTCATGAGCGGAGGGCTTTTGTCCTTGCGAGCTGTCACTGCACGAACCCGCTTCGAGCATCGTCACCTCCAACACACAGAGGCCATGCCATAGCCACAGCCACAGTATTTACCTATTCCTTCCCGTCGACCCCCGCCTACTTCTCTCCCCCATCATTCAAACATCGACACCTAGTCTCCAACGCGTCCGAACCATCGAGCTGGTCCTTGCCAGTAGGCATCATCTCACTCGCTCCCATCGCTCACTCAGGATCTATCCAGTGGCGTAAAATTACAGCCTTGCCAAGACCCGACCATCCCGATCATCTACGGGCATACAACTTGCTCTATACCATCTAACTACTCCTCCGCCCGTTTCCTTTTCATCCTCCCTGGCTCATATCTACCTAGCCTAACCGTCTACTCGGATACTTCGCCTTCTTTGATCTTTGGTTACCTTGAGCCATGTTCCGCATGGTTTTCAACACGCAGTAGCTCATATCAGCGATTACATCGAGACATCTGCAAGCGGCGAGCTTGTAGTTCCGTCGAAAGTTGAGATCAACTTTCGAAAGTCGACATTCGGGTTCACAGAGCAACGAATACCCTTTCGCACTCTGTACCTGGAGTCCTCTCTACCTTTCTAAGACCTTCCTCAACGCGAAAAGAAGATCTCGCCATGACCGAGACGCAGTCCCAGCAGCTTGCGCCTCAAGGTACGTGCTTGTCGAATAGTGGGTGGACATGTGAATGAGCATAAAGGAACGAAGACACCGCCTTTTCCCTGGAAATCTCGGCAGAGACTGGATTCACATCCATATTTCGCACACATTTCTTCTAGTGACGATATGTCCATATCAACGAATCTCACTTCTTTTTCCGGTCGGACTCATTCGTCTTACGTTTCTATGTTCGTGCCGCTCTGCGCCACCTTTTGTAAGCTGACACTTTCTCTCCATCATAGCGAATCATTCGGGCAGATTTCGATACGCCGATCCCCAGAATCTCCCGAGCTACCCGTCCACTGGTTTGCGCAAAGACGGCGCTGCTGCCAGTGCGGCGGCGTCACTCGGCTGGGCAAACCAAAAGTCGCTTGATCCATGGCGCCCGGGCAGGTCATCGTCAGCATCTACCGCCGCCATGCTCGCACACGATTCTCAGACGCCAAGTCAGACGGAATCCAACGCAAGCTCGGCAGGCGCTGCGGCCGCTCTCCGCGCCACTGCGTCTGCCAGAAAACTACAGCAACAGCAGCAGGATGCCCAGCAAGAGCCGGAACACCTGCGCCGCCATAGATCCATCTCCGCCACGTCCCAATCGACGGCCCAGACGAACTTGGGAAATTCTGCCGCGACGCAGGCTTTTAGGTCAAGCCTGTCCGGACGGCGGCCAGCGCAAACCTCCACTCAACATACATCCGACCCGAACAACGCCCGTGCGCTCGGGTCCTTGTCGGCGGCCAAAAGTGTCATGAGCCCGTCTAGGCGGCCGCGGTCTGTCTCGACGCCGATCACCAGGGCCGACGCCTACCCTGCACAGTCCCGGGCATCGGCCAATGCGCTCAGCGCTGCCACCACTGCCCACAAGCCTTCCATGAAACCCGCTTCGTCCATCAACAGGGCCGGCTCTGTTCCGTATACGCTCATGCCCCGGACCATGTTTACCTCGCATCCGACTATTGGCCCAGAAGCCGAAGATCAGAAGAGAGCAGACATGCTCCACGCCTCAGCCGTCGCCATGGCCAAGAAGATGTACTCTCACCAGCAGAAAATGACCGATCAAGCAAAGGAGGCCTCTCAGCAGGCCACGTCAGACACCGAGAGCACGACGAATGTTCACCAGCCCACCCGCTATGTTAACCTACAAGAGGCGGCCTACAAACTCGCCCAAGAACGACTCGCCAAACTCGAACAGGAACATCAACAAGCCCGCGAGTACCAAGATTATTACGGCGGCATCCCGGCCCGTCGCAATACTCTCCAGAGACGGTTCACATTGAAAGGCAGACTGGGAAGGCGATCGTATAGTGACGATGACGACTTGGATGATCGCAAACAGTCGGAAAGGATCCGCGAGCAAATGTCCATCTTCTCGACAAACCTATCCAAGGTAGACGAGCAGAAGCGGGCCAAGGACAGGGAAGCACTGTTGGCGGCAGCACAGAGAAACGTCCGAGCCCGCCTCCAGGGCTTGGACGAGAAGGTGTTTGCCGATACGGGGAAGTTGCCACCGCCCAAGCGACTGAGCGAGTGGGAGCTGAAGGCTCACGAGGCAGCCCTGGCTTTGCACGAGTCGCGGGACGAGCACCAGGACAAAATCAATCTCGGTGGCGGCATGTATCTGAGCCACGAGGATGTGGACGCTATCGCCGCAAAGCGGGTGCAGCCTGTTCTCGACGAGATCAACGAAAAGGCAGCCAAAGAGCGTGAACGGCAAGAGGTTCTAAGAATGGAGGCAGAAGCGAAGAGGATCGACGACGAAAAACGTAAGGAGCGGGACAAGGAGATAAGGGAGATCAATAGGAAGATCGTCGGTAAGTTTTACGTTTTCCTGTCCCGCGTCGTCCCTCTTGCCCGGGGAGATAGGCACACTCCGACGAGCGGTATGCTGATGGGTACATACAGAGGAAGACAAGCAAGCGGAACGTGAAAGGAAGCAGCGGGAAAAAGAAGAGCAAAAAGGGAAGAAAGAGGAGGAGAGAGTGAAACGGGAGGAAGAAAGAGCTGCCAAGGCCGAGGAGAAAAGACTAGCCAAGGAGGAGAAGCGTAAATCTCGGGCGGCAGAGAGGCAGGCCATGGCGGTAGGTGGCCAGCACACCGGGGAAGATGTACCGGATGACACGGACAGCGACGAGAACGAAGCCATGCCGACAATCCACACAAGTCAGCCTGTAGCTGATGCGGAAGCCGCACATCCTGCGGGTGACCAGCAATCCGCGACTAGTCCGGCCAAGGAATCGACGTCACCGACGCATAAGATGCGGTCGTGGCTCAAGTCGCGCTTCGGTCGGGCACGGGGAAAATCGCCGGCCACCGAGGAAAGTCATCGACCTGGTTTCATCGGCGGTGCGGCGCTGAACAGCCGCCTCGCCCACGAAGGCGCAAGCACCAGGAGCCTAGACAACACGGCGTCTAGCATGCGCGAGGTTGCCACGGCGGGGACAGGGGGACGGCGCAGGTCGCGTACCGTGGGAAGTGGACGGTGGCACGATTCTCTGTCGGTGGACATGCTGAGCAGGAGTAGCAACGCAAATGAGGATGCTCTGGGCCGAGGTCTCGGTTGCAGGACGGCCAGCAGCGATGGTGAGGGCGGGGAGGAGAGGCCCATTACGCCGCCGGCCAAGATGCAGGATCCGGCGGAGCAGCGGGGTGCGAGCCCGAATCGGGACTCGCGGTTCCGGGAGATGATGGATTGAGCTATTTGTTCGCCAGATGGGAAGCCACAAGTTGGATGCGGCGGATAGCGTTTGGCCGTTCTCTTCTTGGATTTGAGAAACCTATCAGCCAGTTGGACTGAAGTGTCATTTCTTTCTTACTTTTTTTTTTGTCCCCGTACTTCTTTTTGGGAGTTTATTCCCATCAACCTCAGCCATATGTATAATATTGATGTTCTCGCGGGGATTTGAATGGATACACATATTCAAGTATCACGGGCCCTATCTTGGGGTGCGCATTGATGGTCAATATTGCGCAAGGACCTCGGCAACATCCCCGGTGGTCTAGACAACGGCCAAAATAATCTTTCATCATCGAACGGGAAGCAAAATTTAAGAGGGGGTTCCTGTATTCTTCATCAATGATGACTCCCATGATGCGCCGATTCCATGCCGCCTAGTGATATGTGTAATGCTCCCATGTTTAGATCCTCAGCCGTGATCAGACCAGAGACTGAAACGCCGAGTAGATAAGAAATGCAAACAGCGAGAGCCTTCCAGAAAGAAACCCAAGAGGGAGACAAAATACAAGAACCATGCTCGCTAGCCCATTCGTAGTCCAATACAGTATGATACAGACATACATTCTTTTCGGATGCTTTTCCCACTCCTTTTCCATGGCCGTCTAAACTCGCATCCAAGCCTTCCTATACAGAAACAGAAGAAAAAAGAGATCTTTGCTAACAAAAGGGAACGAACGAAGAGACGAACGAACAGGTAGATGGGGAGGGAGCCCCCCTGAGACCATCCCTGTTGTTCCCTGTCTATAAATAATCAAAAATTGGTTGACGTAGCATTTCTCTCCGGAGGTGGTTGTAGCGAGTGTGGTGTGCCGGGACGCACGCCGAGGCCTTGCTCCGTCATGTCAAAGTCGTTCGTGGAGACGTCAGAGTCGGGACGGGAATCGGAGACGGCGGGTGTGGTGGCTAGGTCGGCTTTACGGAAGCGCATCTCGGGGGATTTGGTGCGGACGGCGGGCCAGAGGTCGGCAGCGAAGGAGAAGATGTAAAAGGAGAAGATGGCTGCGACGACCCATTCGATGATGGCGGCGTGGTTGGATACGCCGCTCTTCATTGTCACGGCAAGAGCGATAGCCAGGGCGAGCTCGACGACGATGAAGGCAAGCTTCACCCAGAAGGAGATGTAAAGAGCCCGGTGGCCGCGATTCTCTGGACAGCGCAAGATGTTGTTAGAAGGGATATATATGGGACACTTGGGCGGAAAAGGCAACGGGGCCAAAATGAATGACCAATGAGAGGAGAACGACAGGGGAGAGGGTGAGGAAGAACGCACTAGATGATAGCCGCTGGTATTGCCAACATATAAAGATGGCGGAAAGCAAGTAGCCGATAATGAAGAAAAGGAGGAAGACACGATGTAGCCTGGTGTAATTGTACGTGTCGAAAACTGCGAGGAGGATCCAGCCGACGCCACCGACGATGGCGCAGACGATGCTCAGGATTGTGAGGATCTTTTCCCCGGTGCTAGCATTGGGAACGAGGCGGCCTCTGTGCCGTAGCCAGCGGTCGGCGAAGATGGAGAGGTTGAGGAAGACGGCGGACACGGCGCACCCGGTGATGAAGAGCGGCTTGAGACGGTAGGCGCCCACGTCGCTAATGTACGCTATGGTCTGGTGCGACGACATGGAGGGGTAGAATCTGCGGTCTTCTTCGACGATCCAGTAGAGGAGAAGCGCGAGGAGGGTGACGAGCCATACGACGCCCGATATAATGGGCCACACCTAGAGTGGACGAGGTTGGACAATCAGCGGCGTTCGACGAGGGGGAGTAGGGGCTGGAAGTCGTGTAGGTACCCAGTAAGAGAGAAACCGCATGTTGAAAAGCGGCTACGGAGGGTCGGTATCGCGATCGGAATAACGTAGGCACAAGAGGAAGTAGAGCTGTAGAGTTAGAAATGTGAATACGTCTGTCGAAATTCTGATATATTGGCCTAAGCATCGATATAAGGAAAGTCGAGGACAGGCTAAGCCTCCGGATTCTCCGGAGCAGGAGGAAAGACGAGATGGAATCCTGTGATCCTCGTCCGCCAGTTACAATCAAACCAAGAAGGGGCTGTGAACAATCAAAGTTGCGGAAAAGGAGAGAAAAGAAAAGAGAAAAGAAATTGGACGTTGGTAAGCAGTCGTGTGTAATTGATGCCTTCTCTTGTTCCCAAAATAACGTCTATCCGCAATGGGTAAAATATCAAGAGGATCGACAGGACCGCGATGGCTCGTCGCACGAAGTAGTGTAGTTTGAGTGGCGGACGGATCCGAGTATTCTAGTGTACTGCGCGTCGGACATTTCGCGGACCCCTAGCGCCCAGTCCGCAAGGACGATTGCGATGACGTGGGAGCACTTGCGTAAGCACCTGCCGCAGTGTCAGCCGGTACAACGGTAAGCCCCTGTGGCGGCCGGCAGTCGAAGGCCCTCGTCATACATTTCCAACGTCTTTCTTTGGTAAGTGACGACTGTCCAATAGGAATATTTACTTGGATAAGGATCGGTATTTCCGTACCTACGCCTTATCAGATAATGCATCGCAATCTCCTCTTCCTGTAACCAATCATATCGTACGCCTCCACACAAGGCTGATGTTCAGGGAACAATAGCCCCCGCAGCCGCAGCCTTCTTCTGTACCTCAAGTTTGTTCCTCTCTTCGTTCGACAGGAACTCGCTTCCACGTCTTCATCAGCTCGACATCGATCCTCTCTTCCGCCATGTCGGCATCTCCCCTCGTCCTGCGGCCTACAGAGGCCCTCAAGTCTACTTCGGCCGTCTCCTCACCAAACAAGAATGTCTCCAATCAGCCTTCTTCCAGCGCCACTCCCCAACGAACCGATGAAGCCAAAGCGATAGCGAAGCCCAGCCTATTGGCCCCTACCCTCGACCTCGCCGAGCAAATGAACGAGGAAGAGAAGAGGAAATATATCAAAGGTATGCCGTCCAGCTATCCGCTCGCTTATCATCTTGCTGACAGGTTCTCCTTTTCCCCAACACAGGAAAGAAACTGGGCGAAGGTACCTATGCCATCGTCTTTCTAGGCCGCCTCCGCTCCGACCCTTCGTCCCTCGTCGCCATCAAAAAGATCAAAGTGCAGAAAGAGTACCGAGAAGGTATGGCACCGGATGCCGTCCGCGAACTCAAGCATCTCCAGGAGCTGCACCACCCCAACATCATCTCCCTCCTCTCCGTCTTCTCCTCCAAGGACCAGAACCTCAACCTCGTCCTCGAATACCTACCCCTCGGCGACCTTGAGATGCTCATCAAGGACACCGAGCGCATCCGTTACGGCGCCGCCGACATCAAGGCCTGGATGGGCATGCTCTGTCGCGGCGTCTGGTTCTGCCACGAGAACTTTGTCCTCCACCGCGATATCAAGCCCAACAACCTCCTCATCGCCGCCGACGGCGAGGTCAAACTCGCCGATTTCGGTCTCGCCCGCTCCTTCGCCGACCCCCTCCAGGTCATGACCAGCCAGGTCATCACCCGCTGGTACCGGCCGCCCGAGCTTCTCTTTGGCGCCAAGCACTACAGCGGCGCCGTCGACATCTGGTCCGTCGGCTGCGTCTTTGCCGAGCTCATCATCCGCCACCCCTTCATGCCCTCCGACACCGAGGTCCAGCAGGTCAGCGTCATCTGCCACGCCGTCGGCACCCCGCGCGAGGACAACTGGCCCGGCGTCTCCAAGCTCCCCGCCTACACCGTCCCCGACGACGGCGAACCCCCGCGCAACCGCGACTACTTTATGAGCTTCTTCAGCACCGTCGGCCCGGACGGCGTCGACCTCCTTATGCAAACACTCGTCCTCGACCCAAGCAAGCGCATCACCGCACGCGACATGCTGCGCCATCCCTGGTGGCACGCCCAGCCGAAACCCACGCGCAAGGAGGATTTGCCTCGCAAGGACGGCGGGGAATCCCAGATGGCCGCTGACCTCAAGCGTCGGAATGGCATCCTGGAGGAGGATAGGGGGTCCAAAGTTGCGCGCCGGCTGGACTTTGGGAAGTAATAAAAAAAAAAGGCACTCGCTGTCTCAGTCGCACACCACACGCATATACAATGGGATACCTATAATACCACAGTCACTTTGGGAAAACAGAAGGATGCATGGATCTGGCGTGCGCGTTATTCATTTTGTTCTTTGTAAGAAATTCGATATCAGGACTGATTTAGTTACGTATGTATGCTGGGAGTTTTCTGGTGTTTGTGGTTCATGAAAAGAATGAGCAAGGTAATTTTCTGGGGACAAAAAAAGGGGTATATACAGAGGCGCTGCGCCGACATTACTGAGAAACGCCGTCCCAACCAACATGTTCTTTTGAATCACTTCGAATTTTGGTACTCGACTCCCCGTTCTTCCACCCTTCGGCCGCTCAGTCTGACCACTGGCGCCGTCACATGAGAGAGCACTCCATACCGTACATAGCCCTCTCCACGCGGTTCTTCACCTGATACCAGTCGGCGCGTCGCTGCGCATACTCGTACACCTCCTCGGCACGAAACACGCCGCCGAACCGGTCCCCGTCGGCGATGACGGTAGCCATCTCCTTGGCGTGGTGGGCCTCGATGAGGTAGATCTGGCTGAGCTCCCGCAGCGCCTTGAAGTAGGCCAGCAGGTCCGGGTTGCGCAGCGTGCGGATGTACTCAAAGTAGAGGTTCATGTCGGCGATGAGCTTGATGGCCCCCGCCGTGCTGACGCGCTGACGCTTCAGGTGCTTGCACACCGCCGTGAACAGCCGTAGCCCGACCTCGCCGTTGAACACGTCCAGCATGGTCTTCTCCGTCGTCCCCACCAGCATCTTCGTGTGCGACGATACGAGTTCCACGATGCGCTTGGCCGTCGCCGTCGGGCCTGGGTCCGCCACGATGCCTGCTGCCGAACAAGCACTGCTGGTGCCGGCGACGCCATTGCCATTGCCGTTGCCGTTTCCGCCGCTGCCGCCGCCGGTACTGCCGTTCGTCGACTCGAGCTCCGGATGATAGTCGGTCGGGAGCTGCGTCGAGCCCTGCAGGTACTCCACCTCATCCATGAGCACGTCGATGCCCTTGTTTAGGCCGGCGGCCACGCTCTCGTCCAGCATCTGTTCCCACTTCTTTTTGGCGAGACCCGCCGGGTCGAGAAAGTCGTTCTTGTCGGCAATCTTGGGTCCCACCAGCTGCTGCTCGTAAAATACTTCAATCATCTGCGAAATCAGGTCGCCCACGTTTACCAGTTCGATGAACTGGACCAGCGGAGCCACACCCGACTGGTCATGATGACTGACCTCCCGCGGGTTGTACTGCGACAGGTGAGCAACAGCCTTATCGAACCCGGGCTGGACGTGCTTCGTCCCAAGAATGCGGAGGAGGGCGATGAAAATGGCTTCGCACTGCTCTCGCGCCTCTTCGCCATACCGGCCCCCTAGTTTGATGAACTGGGCAACTCTCCCAAGGCTGGCCTGTGCGGCGTGCACAAGGTTCAAGGCCACCTCGATGCTGAAGAGAGACTTGATACCCTCGAGCCGCGATGCCATCAGAGCTGCTTTGGCGGCTAGTTCGTCCGTGGGGGCTTTGTCAGGTAGCGGACTACGCCTCCCGTCCACGCCTCCTCCCACACCCAGCCCTTCTGGCCGAGAAGGCTGTGCCGGTGTATTCTCCGACGATGGCGCCGCAGGCTTGGTCGCTGCCGCCGACGAGGACCCCATGGGAAAGCTCGGAAGCACGCTCACCGGCATCATGACGACCTTTTTGAACGAGCTCAAAAAGTCGGTCTTGTCGGCCTGCCGGTTGAAGTTTGACATGTAAAACGACTCGACCGAGGCGTCCTGCTCCGACAGCCTCTTCTCCCACGACCCCACCTCGGCATCAGCATGTCTGGTGAAGAAGTCGATTTCCTCCTGAAAGTAGAGATCGACATGGGGCTCGAACACTCTCCTCGTCATTTCCTTGTCTTTTGCTTCGTCATCAACCGCCGAACGCCCCGGCCGAACCAAGGATCCAAAAAACGACAACGACTGTTCAAATAGTCCGGCGACGGCTTTCAGATACGATTCGAGGGAACGCTCGTGTGCCGCATCAAACAGCGACGTCGTGTACTCCATGATAATGTCTTCCCGTACCTTGTTGACGAACTCCCAAAATGGAACCTCGGGACGTGGGAATATTCGTTCCATGATGGCTGCCTGCTCATTTACCTTCCGCAGCAGCATTTCGAAGAAGGCCCTAGAGGGATCCAGTGTGATGCCGCCGGAGACGGCTTGGTTGAGGCAATCCGCCGAGTTGGCGGATATCACCTCGTGGTCGCTGAAGATAGGGTGCTTGTGGATGAAGAGTTCGACAACCGCATGGCCGCCGTTCAATAGATGAAGTACGTGGGCGTACCGCCTCATCCTCCCGTCGACGTCCCAGAATTCGTAGCCTTGCTCGAATTCTCGGAGCACCGCACTTTCGAAAATGCCCGACATGGTCGACAGCTTCTCTTCTCTCCCCATCCACCCCTGTGCCCAGTCGCTCCTGGCAAAGACGTGCAGGTTGGCGAGCATCTGAGCTTGCTGCTCGGGGTCCCTGAAGACCTGGAAGACGATAGGATCCGTATGGCTCTGCGCCTTGGCCAAGTCGTAGTAGAAAGGCGCCAGCGCTCCGTAAATCTTTCCGTATTCCTGTCTCGCATGGCCCCGTATGCTCCGAACATTCTTGAGGACATCCAACACGTCCCGGGGGTCCTTGGGCGGATCGTGTTGTTGCGGCGGCTCTAGCGTCATCGTCTCAAATCCATCGACTGGTGGCATAGTCGCCGACAAACGCTTCTGCCTGTCTACTTCCATCGATGCGTCGAATATGGTCGTATCTTCTTGCTTATGGGCTGTACTGGACGGCTCGGACCCAGTCTGTCTGCTGGTGGCCGCCTTGGCCTTTTCCACAGCTTCGTGCTTGCGGCGTCTCGCCTCGTCAAACCGTCTCCTCGCCTCCACTTCATTCCAGCATCCCATGCTCTTCAATCGCGCTACCCATCTCGTATCGTCGTACACCATCTCCCGCATTCTCCAGGAGCATTGGGCGGCTCGCATAAGATCGGACACCGGGAGGTAGTCGAGGACAGCAACGAGGATCTCTAGTGCTCGTCAGCTCGAGCCGCATGGATGGCCGAGGGCACCTAGCTCTGTCAATTCGCACCTGCTGGGAGACTGGGTTTCGAATCCAACATCTCTGTTGCTTTGAGAGCACTTAGGATGCCGCCCCGTGGAGGGGCCCCTTCCTTGGACTTGTACATGTTTCTTGGTGATCGAAAGGCGATGGGGAAATTCAGGGGGGTTGGATGGCTTCGTTCGACGGCGACACCCCGTACACAGAGGTGGGAAGAGGCTTGGTGTCCTAGATTCGCATTATCTAGCTCAATAACTCTTCCTGAAACCGATTACAGCGATTCGAGACAAATTGCCGCTTTTCTGTCGAGAGTATGGGGGCTGAGTGCTCAGTCGTCTGATGAAGGATCCGGAATGGAGGAGGGTCATTGCCCCGTCCCGTCAGCTCCAGATACCAGTTGTCTCTGGTGACATGACAGCTGACAGGAACGAAATCAGCCAAGCCAGAATAAGTAGCTATGATTGGCTGGTTCAGCTTGGCCACATACGCCACACCTTGGTTGCATAGCCACTGTAGGGAATATGTGCGATCCCTCCCCTTGTCGACATATAAATCGCCGTGTCTCTACGGATAATGAAACCATTCCCAGTTCGACAACTCCGATTGATTCTCTTCTCGTCCTCATGATATTACATACACCTTAGCCAGGCCCAGGTAAATTGTTTCTTGAGCCGCCATGAGCTCAAGCGGCCCAGAGATAGCTGATAGAACATTCGTCTCTCTTCAGGCTCGAGGCTCGAGATGACACGCTCAAGTTAGGCATCTCAGCCGCGGATGGGACGACCCTGGCCTAGCTTCCTTGCCGCCCTTCAGCCGCTTCCGCTGCTAGGAATCCCCTCACCGCCGGATTCTCGAGCAACTCCTCGCCACTTCCCGGGTGCCCCGACTTGGCGACATGCCCGAATAAGCACTCCCACAAATCATCCTTGTCCACCGCTTCGCCCGCCGTCTTGTCCTTGCTCATGAGCTTCGAGAGCGAGGCCTGCTCCATTTCCAGCGTATTGGCAGCCTCGAGGGCCGGTTCGAGCACTTCCGGTGTGGACTCCTTCGACTTGCCCTTGGACGACAGGCCGATGTGTTCCATGCGACGCTTGACAGAAAGGTTATAGATGGATTCCTCGACCGTGCCCTCGATCAGGTAGAGCCACACCGTGGTCTGATGCCGTTGCCCGATTCGATCGACTCTCGCGATCGCCTGCAGTTCAAGGGCTGTGTTCAGAACAGGCTCGCACAAGAATACGTGGCTGGCGTTCACGAGATTGAGTCCGCTGGACTGGGCCCGGCCGTGGAGTAGAAAGCACTCCATACCAGCATCCTCCTTGAAGCTCTGGATACCGTTGGGCTTGTCAAACGAGGTATAGCCGATGCGGAATCGAGAAAATGCTAATCCAACTACGCCTAGGAAGTCCCGATATCTGAACCCCGGTCAACGGCTACCCACGCCAGATCCAGCTAGGTATTACTACTTACTGAGAGAATATGATCGACTTGGCACCGGGGTCCGACTCCCTCAACCAAAGAATGTGTCGCACTATCGCGTCAACTTTCGTTGTAAACGAAGGGCCCTCCAAGTCGATGTCGTAAATCTGCGCGAGCTTCTCCGCCCCGAATTCCGTATAAATCCCCGTCTTTTTTGACGCTGGGCTGTGTTTCGGCTCTTGACCTTGGACAGGATCTGGTCGATCTTGATTATGCAGCTTCAGTTCTCGGGGTCTGATTGTGATGTCGTGGAGTTCCGAAAGGCGAAGCTTTCGTTTGCACATGGGGCAATTGTGATTTGCCTTAAACCAGAGCATCATACACTCCTTGCAAAATTGGTGCCCACAGACCGTGAGGATGCCTGTCGTAAAAGTAGACTGGCAGATAATACATATTCTGGGCTCACTCGACTTGGATCCGGTGTCCCTGAGGCTCAGCACTGTCATCAAGTTAGAACCCAGCTTGACCAAGGGGGACTGGCCTGCGAACTTACGGTAGCGATGCTTCGCTTCGGCTGAACCCAACTTCATCCGAGAGTTCTCTTCAGTCTCAATGCACCTGGCGATTGCCATATCATCGTTTGGTCCTTCATACGCCTCCACGCTGTCGGACACGTACTGGAGTTGGCGGTAATAATCCAGTCTGGCGTTCATCGCACTGGTGAACTGGTCGCATTCCCGTTCCAGAGCTTGACAAGCCTTTGACTGGGCCAGCATCTGTGCTTGGGTATCTTTGATCTGCCGGGTAACCACTTCGCGTTCCACCCGGGTCCGCCCTCCGTCATCTGCACCTAACGGAGCAAGTCTGCCAGCAAGGACACGCAGCTCAGATATTGCACCGCGAAGGCATCCGTGTTCGGACCACGGCTGGACCTCGTCGCGAACAGCGAGCAACTCGAGTAACTTCTCTGGCGCTGGGCCTTCGCCACTCTTGGCAAGAGCTTTGGTTGTATGGGTTTCATGCTTGACAAGTGGATTTTCCAGGCCAGAAAGGGCACTCTGCCGATCAGCTACTATGGCTCTCAAAACCTGAACATGAACCATCAATTCCTCTTGAATCTTCGTCGAGTCTGCGAACTCGTCTCCTGTTAACTCAGTATCTTCTTCTTGATCTAATAGAGGTCGGGTTAAGAGTTGCACGAGCCTCTCCCTCCACGCGTCAATGATGTTCGCTTGGGTGTTGAGTGCTCCGTATAGATCCTCGAGCTTCTCAATCACTGGGCCACTCTCAATCCCTTTCAGCGGATTGGGCACTAGTTCGGGTACGGTGACAAAGTCCTGTGATGAGGCTGCGTTTTGTAGACGCCTTATATGCTTCGTTGCCTTTCTGTGGTTCTATCGCGAGACGTTAGCAGCCGAAAACGGGGATAACCCAAGTCCTCAACTTACTTCAGATAGGATCTCTCGCCGAATCTTCTTGGCTGCCTCGTACCCCTCGTCTTCCAGCCGCTGTAGGGATTTGAACTTTTCGGAATCGGGCGGTGTCAAGTCAGGGTCGGACTTGATCTGGAAGTAGGCATTTGCGCAGAAGAAGACAGCTTTGTGCTGAACTTCCCAGGCAAGACGGAGCCGCATTCGAGCCTCGCCGACTCTACCTTTGCTGTGAGGGCTGATAGAAAGTCAGCGCGGGTTTCCATGTTCAGAGGAGGAAAACCTACTCATCTGCCTCGTCCTCCGTCTCGGAGTCTTCCGAAACCCCAGTGTCTGGCAGGCGCTTTCCGTCTGTGCCCGCCAGTTGTTTTGCCTCGTCCAAGGCAGCCTGGAGCTCCTCCTGGCATCTCGACACGATGACACCCACCTCATCCCTGACGCTCTCCCAAATGGCCAGTGCTTCTTTTACTCGGGGTCCGTTCTCCAACATTTGGCCACGATTGAGTTTCGCATGGAAGTATACTCTTTGCTCAGCCCGGATGGAAGCTTCACTTTGCTCAATCATGGTGTTGAGGACCTCGTCCACAGTTCGGAGAGGACCGGTTTTGCGGCCTAGGGCGCGGCGATTCTGGGCGCCAACTTCGGGATGCAGCGCAGTCTGTCTCAAACGATTGAGCCACAACCTCATCTGCTCCTCGTAATCTCCCGGCTGCCAGTCATCGACCTTGGGTGACCCGTCGACATGTACCCCACAGGCCTCGGCCATCTCTTTGAAGAGCGATCGATAGTGTTGTTCTTCGATGGCGGTGAAGGGCATCGTAATTACGTATCGTTTTTGTGACGGGAGTTCCAGTTCGTCTCTTACCAGCTGCTTCGTGTGCCGGACAGATAGTTCGTTGAATAGACTTCGGAAAAGAGGTTTATGGCGCTCTATGAGAGCTTTCCACACCTGAGGAGCAGAGCAAAAAGGCTCGTATCTCAGGAAGAGGAGAAGCCCAAGCAGATCCTTCACGTCAGTCTTCACCGGGGTGCCAGTGATTCCCCATGCATTGACTCGATGTAACACTCTAGCCACGAGGGCCGCAGAGCTCACGCCACTCTCAATCATCTGAGCTTCGTCGAGACAAACCCTCCACCAAGATATTTGTACAAGCGGGGACTTGGGCCGTGGGAACACTCTTTCGCGCCGGCGCGACCTCTCTGGAGGTTTCGTAGCGAAATGTATTTCCGCCGAGAGTGTATTGTACGTGGTAATTACGACATCCTGAGAAGCCAAGTGGCGGACAAGTTCCTCTTCTCCTTCGATTCCTGCCTTGGCCCGGCCCCGATAGAAGCAGACCTGCAAACCGGGTGCATGCTGTTGGAGTTCTGTCATCCACTGTCGTCGTAGAGACTCTGGGCACACGATGATCGTCGCACTACTTCGGACAAGCTGGTCTCCATTGAAATCGACATGGTGGGGCCCATCTTCCATTCTCCGTTGATGCAGAAGGATCAGCCCAATAATCTCCAGTGTCTTCCCCAAGCCCATCTCTTCCGCCAGAATGCCCCCTTTCACTGATGTCTCGAGATCGGCAAATTGAGAAGTGTCCGCTGCAATCGCATGATACAGGCGGCTAAAGGACAGGCACTGACCACTGGAATCAGTGGCCTTGCTGAAACTGCGGGCACCCGCGGATGGATCCCTTTCATGATACTCTTCGACACGGGGTTCACGGCCGTCGCTGGAAGGCACCCAGCGTACACCTTCACGGCTCAGCAGCCACTGCAGCGTCCTTTTCTGGTAGGGATACAAGGTCGACGTGAGCCCTGGCACTTCAATAGAGTGTGGTAGTTTATCATCAGGTGATGGTACGTGGGCAGCTTCGTAGAAGTCCAAAGGTGTCCAGCGCTCCCTTTCTAATGACCTGTCTGTCGGACTGGTTTCATCAGGGAAAAACGTTGATATAACCTGATCGCTGAGCTGCCGTTGTCTCTGCGTCCGCAACCGGTATGGAGACGTTGTTATGTTCCAATAAAGATTGATATAAAAAATGATGCTGAGAGATTTCCCAGATCGTTGGAGTCGAATATCCACGTGCGTCCACAGCGCACCCTCATCTTCTTTCGCCTCTTTTGCGCCCAGCACGCGAATGCAGGCTTCGAGCTGTCGGGTGATGGATCCCGGGCGCAATGCAATGAAGGTGCTAAACGCTCCTGGGCCACTTTTGCGCCGGGGCTGCAGCGATATCCAAAGAGTCTTGCCGTTGGGTTCGAGACGTAGCCGGAGATAGTCACCCACGTCTTTCCGAAGTATCGAGTCCGACAGTTGGAGGGCATCATGGCAGCGCCTAGTTATTGAAAGCTGCTGTTCATCAATGAGGCGAGATTCGGCAGGATCGGCGTCGATTTTGATCCTCTTCGACGGCGGTTGAAGGGTATGGTTGCCATTGCTGGGGGGTTCAGGACAAGGAATTGCAAGCACTGCATTGACGAGTTCGGATGGGAAATCATCTGCGCATATTAGCACCTATCGCATTAGTTTAGCCAAAAAAACAATAAGAAACAAATTGTACATTGTAAACGATGCTACATACCGTTGAGCCCGACCTGCGGGATCACCGCTGGGTATTTCTTGCGGGCAGGCGCCATTTCCAAAAGAGTAGGTACATTGGCAGTCGAGACGATGTCAGCAGAAGATGACCTTGTTATTGTCCGGGTTGATCTTTACGACCGCCGAACTCTTCCAGTCTTGATGATGCCAGTGTATAGGACGCGCCAGGTGACTGTACAACCGGAGGCGAAAGCCGTGGGGTTGAGAGGGGAGCGAGCTCGACGATAGCACCGAGACTGAAGGATAAGGTACGTACCAGGTACCTATCGGCTTATCTTATCGATAGTCGACTTGAACGCGTCCTCGTCTTTGGTGACGTGACTTGGTCCGTGCTGGAAATCTGGAGCCGGCCAAGCAAATCACCTGCCAGACATTTCTTCCCGGAGCGTTGTAACTATTTTCCTGGCCTCACTTAGGTAAGCCCTTTTTCTTTTTCGGATGGTCTGCAAATTGCATCGCAAAGTCGATGTCCAGAGTTACCAAGGCCCGTCTGCAGAACCTCAACGAACTGCGAGATAAGAAGTGCAGGAAGAACAATTCATATATTTGAGAAGAACGACTACCCCACTAGGTATGAGTCTCTATATCCCGAAACACTACAAACCCACTAACTGGAGCCCAGGTGGTGGGGTTGACACAACATGATGAAAGCTCCGCGGATACGTCTTTCTCTCCTGAACTCCGTCGTTCCTAGAGCGCCATCCATTATCGGCGTAACCCAGACGAGATGGCTACACAGGACACGGGCTCCTAAGCCACTTCCTTCCCCGATCCCCATCGTCCCCGACGTCCCAACCTTCCTCAAAGTCATTGGCCGCGGCCTCAGCCAGTATGCCGACAAGATCCCATCATGGGAGTCCCTCTTTAGTCTGTCTTCGACCCAGATGAGGGAATTGGGCATCGAGCCGCCCCGGACACGCCGCTACCTCCTCAACTGGCTGGAACGATATCGGAAGGGCGCCCTCGGCCCTGGAGGCGACTTCAAGTATGTGGAGAACGGGGAGGCAATTCTCCAGGTCGCGACAACGGAGACGCAGGACCGAAAGTGGGTGGTGAATGTCCCGCCGGGAAAAACAGTGTCGGATATCCCGGGGGAGAGCCTTGTCAGGGTCAAGGGCTATTCAGTACAGGGCGCCCGTACCGTCACGGGTCCCTACGCGCTGCCTCTGAAGGGGGGTGCCGGTGCCAGAGTGCCCATCGTCGAGGGCATGTGGGAGGAGAGGCAAGGTTACAAGGTGGACGGCGGAGAGAGGAGGCGAGCTGAGGTGCGCTACAAGAAGCGCGTTGCCCAACGTAAAGCGGAGAGGGAAGAGGCTGGCCAGCGGTAACTGTGTTGATCGAGCCGCTCCTCTCAGGCGGTGGTGCTTCACCTGACACCAGTCCTGTTCGATACTCATCGGTGTACAATATCACATCCTGTACCAACATTATCAAGACGGGCATAACTGATTTCGCCGACGTCATTTGCAAATCGACACAATCCCAGCGCGTATCTCGAGGTGCTTAGAGCCACGAAGAAGCTTATTAGCAGTGCATTGGATATGGTCAATACCTGGCTCGCCTTGAGATGGACCACGGACATTATTGCACCACCCCATGCCTGTTAAGGAGCTTAAGAGTGGTAGCCATGACGGAGGACGGTTTAAAACACGCGTTGTATTCCTTTCGCCATTCATCTTCTTGCATCTCAAACATACCCTTCCTTGGTCTGCATTCGAGCAGCCTCGTATTTGAGTCACTTTACGAAGGACTGTCGCTGGATATGCCAACTGACCGACTTGCCCGGCTTCTATAACATTCGATAGCGTACCTGGGTTTGGAGGTTTCGAAGGTTGGGATCTGCCGTGCACTTCCCGTGATTACCTGGGGCCTGATCACTCCCCGGCTGGAGGCACTGTCTGGCATGCGATGTACATACAACATAGGTATAGTCAATAAGCAAGATTTCCGACAAGTTCTTAATAATCCACCACCACCATACTTCGTAGGCGTTGGTGGTGTTAGAATTATTTTATTTTTGCTGGACCAAGCCCACGCCACGCGTATGAGTAATCGCCAGGCCGAGTCTCGAAACAGGACGCAACAGAAGTCAGGATGATCGCCCAACGGACCGCAAGTGGAGACCCTCCCTCAGTGTAAACAGAGCCACGGGTAACGTCCTAATACCGCTCGTTTCCCTTTTCCAGTGTCACGAGACGGGTATTTCTCTGGAAAAGGTCGAGAACGGCTACTGGAAGCTTAATTTGACGACATGACAGCGCAAAACAGACGCCTCGCGCCACAAGTCTATTCGAGGGTGATCAATAAGCCGTTACTAAGACCCATCATCGTGGAACCGATATGGGGTAAAAGCGGCGCTCGGCGAGAAGGCAGTCCACTGGCTGGTGCGCAATGAACCGTGCCGGATATCGGCAGCTGTTGAGCCTGGGCCACCTCAATAATGCAGCTGGAAGATGCACATCTCTCGGAGTCTTGTATACATTCTTTACTGAGTATTCCAAAAGCAGCGTGATATATGAGGCACTCAGCACCTATACATCGACTTCCGGAGATGTGTACGGAAGTTGCGTAGCCCGACGGCATATGAGACGAACGGAGTAAACGGAGTCGACGAACTTCATTCCTCGCAAGGAGCGCCTTTCGGAAGGAATATGGCAGCCCAGCACCGCATCTGATTGGAATCAGCCTACGAGGCGAAGGTCGAGTGGCTAGTCTGATACATGTAGACCAGCCTCCTAATTCAACGTAGTTGCTTCCGAATCCGAATCCGAAAGCTAACCCCCTTGGACCGAAATGCATTGATCCCTGTGGTTTTAGGCATGTCACCGACAATTCGACCCCCTGTCTTCCAATTACGGTACTCTGTACATAGGTACTTCGTGCAAAGCATGCTCTGATAGGTGGTACGGACAACGTCTCTAGCCAAGGTGTACCTAGGTATAAAAGGGAAGAGGTGAGGGGAGGGGGTACAACGTGGGGTTCAGGGCATCTTGGAAGTGAAATGAGGAGCGATGCCTGGCAGAAATTTGAAGGATGCGGGCCGGCCATGTTGGACGTTACAGTGTACCTATTCGTACCTGGTGATTACCTGGTAGGTACGTTAGTGTTTGTATGGAGATTCTCGTTTGTAGGTGCCGAGACTTCTTAGATCCACATACTGTTACTGTTAGCAAATGAAGTCTTGGAGTTTGAAGCTGCCCCACTCCATTCTGTAGTGTAGTGTAAGAATTGGTCGCGTGAACTCCTAGAAACCGATCCCGAATTTCTGCCAGCCACCTAATAAGTCCATGAGCACGTATAGAAAACACATACTATGTACTGCGTATCATATACACGAAAAGACATTAGAGTATCAGAGTACCCGCTTGGATCAATATGTACGGAGTTACGTACAAGGACTTCCTCACTTATGTACCTACGTTGTAGATACTTTTTGTACGTTGTACACTCATATTGGTGGAGTGGAGCCTGCCTACCCCGAGTCTGGAAACACGGATCTGGCGTCGTCTAGTTCGAATATGGCTAGCGCATTTCTATTCTTATCCGCCAGTTATTACTCCGTATTTCTCGAACTCTCTCCAGTATCCATCCATCGTATTGACAGCATCCCCAAGTTTCGGCACAGCCCTTATGTTCATCTCTCTGAAATTCTGAATACAATGAGATACCATGGCTAGAAATGGACTCAGCAATGGACCATTCTCGACAACGACAATGCCCCACATTCAAAGTGTCGTAGAATGGCTTCAACAACTACGGTAACGTCAATTTGGCCACCCGACATGTTCTTCCATTCATGGGTTTAGGCGGCGTCTAGGCATGCTGAAGAACTTGCACACGCCCCATTCTCGGAAGCCGAGTTCACTCTTGCGAATGACAACCTCGCAGTCCGGCTTGTGTGCGCAGACAAGGTATGTGACTCCATAGTGGAGGGTCGTACAACAGCGCACGCGAGCGGGCATCGTGGCACGTGCAACCCGGCCGCCTGCGCCACCCTGGTCATTGAATTGACGTAGAAAGTGCGCCATTGCCGATTGATCATTATTTCATCGGCCGGCCGGCCAGGATGAGGCTCCTGTTTCAACCGGCGGCATTCCCAAGGGTGGTCCCCTCAATCATGGCAATGAACATCGGCAAATGCATGGCGCAAACTTCGCCCAACTCTGATCCTCGTATGCACTCGTAACATTATGTACATGAATATATTCAGATCCGTAGGGGCTTTCCCGCATTGAGGATACCGGATTTCCAGGTCGCTAAGCTATGCTCTCCCAGCCTGTGGGAGCACACCCTCGCGGGAGCACACCCCCGGGGAAAGGCTGCATCTTTAGTCTCAACGTTCGCGGTTCTTTAATATTTTCCACGGGAGAAGCGAGAGCCAAGGTCTTGGGCAAGGCAGGTTCGTCATCCTTTCTATACAGGCCATCTACGAATACGAAGTACGCCAGCCTATTCGATTGGTTATTTTTATCATATCTGCGCAAGGGCGAAATTAGTGAAATTGCGCCTCGGGAAAGGCGTTCCCCAAAAGGCGGTCCCGTCTCAAGCCTCCGCTCTGGGCATTATATGCCGTATGGTATTAGGAACTCCAGAATACTCGACTTATCCGCCGTGTTGGCCGAGAGCTCACGTACGCGGTATGGAGTAGAGCCCCACAGTATATCAGCCCCGTTTTGGCATGCATGCCTGGTGTCTCGGCTCCGTTGTGGAACGGTGTGTTTTTACACCGCCAACGTGGATTCATTGTCAAGATGCCTGCAACGTACACGTACTTCGTAAGTATGTAAGTGCACCGTACGAATACGTGACAGTCACTTACAATAACAACACCTGATTTTATCATTTGTATTTCTTTAGCCCTACACAGCCGATTGATCCTGGTCCGTAAAAGCCGTTGTCTTGACAGCCTCTCCAAGGCATCTTTTGATGGATGGCGTCGAGTACGTCGTGGAAGGTCTGGGGTGGTTTCTATCAAAAATTAGTCTCACATATAATATCACATCCTAATCTCATACAAATACTCCTTGAAATCATGTTATACGGCGACCGTCGATAAGAATGCAGCAAGAAGGGCGTACGTACGTGCGCCAGCCATTTCTAAGCTCCGTCCAGTTCAGTCATCTTTTAATACCAGGTGGGGCGCTGTGGTGTTAAAGTGGAGAATCGGCCAAATTCTCCCCGATGACATTAATTGAATACTAATCAGAATGAACCCCTTACGGATTTGGCAAGACACCACCGCGGCAGTCTCCACCCGTTTCCCATCCCACCCGTTTTCCATAGCGGGGCAGTGTGGATCTATTAGTCACTCGGCGTGCGGAGTGGGCCTAGGGTTGTCGGCAATAAGGAGCCCAGGTACGAAGTCAACGCGACCTCGTTTTTCGACTTCACCGTTGATCTCCTCCTCTAATCTATTAACCCTTTTCACAACTATGCATGACCTACATACAACGATGGGCTTGACGAACCGGAGTTCTCGGACCCCTAGTCTCGATTTTGCGCTATGCTGGATATGACGGAGAGCCCACCTCATGGGGGTTTGTTTAAGGACACATCGACGGTCCTCGTGTCTCTCCGTGTCTCTCGCATATTCCTTTCTTCCGTTTTTTTTTCTTGTCTACCGCTGGCCAGCGTCAACAAGGCCTGCTTAAGGCGTGTCCTGGACTGGGCCAAGCAGCACTGAACACCAATATTGCTTCCTGAAAGAAAAAAAAAACTCCAGACATTTGTCATTTTCACTAAGAGGTTCACGGTCACTTTGACATCGTCACAGGGTAGGTACTTGCGTCTAGACTTAGACTGGCTGGAACTGCCTGGAGTATTCGTAGTTACAAGCTACTCCTCTACAATCCCGCGATTTCTTTATCACGTCGTCCTGTCACCACCACTGACGTATTTACTTACCCAATTTCCACCCAGGTACCTACTTACAACGTAGGTACAATACCTACGTTGTATAGTGTACATGCGGGAGGGAAGATTCGACCAGCACGGGGAGCACCCCCGGTACCCTGTCTTCTCCATCCATTTGGAATCTCCTCACCCCCTTCAGGGGTTGTCTCCGCCACTGCGGTAAAGGCGGGATGCCTGAGCCCACCATCTCAGCAACCTAGTCCCCTCCCTTTACTCTTCGAATTGAACCCCCTCCCCCTTCTTGGGCTATGGACGTACATCGACCTTCGATTTCAAAACCTTTGATTTCGACGGGGAAGATCCGCCCACGAAGTATGCCCTGTCAAGGCATGCCATTCGAACTGATCTCCTTCACTATGCGGCTTGGTCGCCCCTTGGGCGAATCGGCACTTGCTAGCGGCGGTCTTCGCGGCTTCAGTCTGCCCTACGAGTGGTCCCAAGGCTCATCGGATTCACCCGTATTGATCCTTGCTTCAGGGTCGATGGTTGCTCGTCCCTGGTCTATCCGCCCATGCCCAGAGAAGTTGTCTTGAGCTGTCGGGCTACATAAATGTCGGTTATCCTCGTTGAAGATCTTCAGCAACTCACGACGTACAGGCCTCGACAACAGAATCTAAGTAAAGTTCACTTGCTCTTATCTCACGAAACGGCCCTGCTTGTATACCCCTCCTCACTACCTATATTCTCTCACCTCAGGCAATCGAGCTTGCCTATCTCGTCATTCTCGACAGACTTACTTGGGCAACATCCTCTGCTCCCGGCCGAGTACAATCCTTGACCAACGATCTCCCAGTCGCCTTGAGCTACCGGGGATCACCGTCGAGAGTATATCCTAGAGACTACAATTTGCAAGGCGAGAAAGGACTCCCCAAGCCGCAAAGGAGGTCAGCTCTTTACTTGGGAATCAGCGAATACCCGGCATCACATTCATTATCCTCAGGAAAGCGGTCTGCTTATACTGCCCAGCTTTCAGGCCCCCCACCCCCCGCCCCCCGCCCCCCGGCCCCTCTTTCGGAAGAAACGGAAACCACCATGCCTTCAAAAGGGACAAGTCAATCCGAAGGCAGTTCTGCGAAGTCCGGACGGTCTAAGGGCAAGTCAAAGGCGCTCAAAACGGACGACTGGGCGGAGGTCACAGACCCTGAGATGCGCAGGCGCATCCAGAATCGGATTGCACAGCGCAAGTTCAGTAAGAGATTGTCTACCGATGCCGGCTTTGCTCCTACCTATACCTACTAGGCGTCTCGGTTACTGACCAGCTCGTATAGGAGAAAAGGCGCGGGAAAACAAGGAAAAAGCGGAGCGTGAATCTCAAAATAAGGAGCTCGCCGGGCGGGCTTACCAAACACCATCGGCCACGGACTTGGGCCCCGACCAGGATGAGTCCGGACTCCCTTGGGGCGGGATAAGCATAAAACACGTCGTCTCTAGGGGTCACGAGTATGAGGGCCGCCGAAGCAGCAGAGGCGACTACGTCTGGGACGACACGAGGACGCAGAACCCATACAACGCTGGGGCCTGCCCGGGAGGTGCTTACCCTCAACCGCTCAGTTACGGTAGTAGCGGGGGAGACGACATGTATTACGAGGACGAGTCGCAATACCCCTACAATCTTGGCCAGGGGAATGACAATGTCCATCCACAACCCCCCGAGAAGAGTTAGTTTACCACGCAGTCGTGCCATTCTTTGTTAGTTTTATTCCACGTTCGCGAGTATGATCTCGATAAGCTGACATGCGAAATCGCTGGGCAGCTGGAAGGCGTTCGTTCTACGACAGCGTCCAGAATCCGTACGCGAGTGTGGTCTCCCCCTCGATGCAACCCTACGACATGGCCTCTCCCAGTAACAGCAGCATGTCGTCGTACGGCTTCGGATACACTGGTCAGGGCCTATTTTAGACTGTATTGTACTATTGGATATACATAGAATCAGAGCGTGCTCTTTTGGGATGGGATTAGACGGGGATTCTAAGACACGACGTTCTCCTGACCCAGGTGTTTCCTTTATTATGGTTACGGGCGCGAGGTCACACACATTCCTTCTCTGCCCCCTGGCCAGAGACCATTGCCCTGAAACTCAGCCTCAAATCTCGCTCCGTCTGTCCGTCTTCCACCCAATCCCGTTCAGCGGAGGGTTTGGAGACTTGGCGAGTCGCAATGGTGGTCAGCAGCTTGATTCGCCTTTTGTGTGATACGGTGGAAGAGGCAACGGCTTCTTGTACAGTACGGCGAGAAGGGGCGATGCTGGGGTTCACAAGGGCGGATATTTGACTATAGATAGTTAAAGAGCAAGACATCATGCGCAATGAATCGAGGGTTGGTGATCTACTGAACTGCCGTGGGCTGAGCTGAGGCAATTGTCTTTGGCAAACGTACGGCAGATGTCTTGCGGGAACCCCGATTGGAGAGCGAACACCTCAGGATGAAGAAAAGCAAGAGCGGTAGACACCACGGGCGGACCGTGGGTGCCTAGGTATACGGAGCAGGGTCCCATTGGCTCTTCGCAGGAGCAGGAGTTGGTAGTCGAGCAATGTTAAGACGAAGGCCGAGCTTCTTCAGACGATGAGAAATATGTAGGTACCCTTTCGATTGAGTTTCTATGCTGATCATTCCGCAGAACATACCAAGGATGCTCTCTAGCGCAGATTCTAGTGCGGATGTAGCATGAGTCCGTCTCATGTACGCAGCTCGGTAGCCCTACGAAGGACGTTGATTGTGTAGATGGAGTACACGACCTAACACGTGTACATGCAGCGGTACTCTGTGACAACAGTGGTGTGACATGTGACATACCTAGTAGTGCCTTGACGGTGGACAAGAAACATATACAACGTACAATACGAGTAGGACGAGCCATGTCTTAAAGAGCTATGGTCTTGGCTGCATTTGGGAATTTGTCGAGCAAATTGGAGGGTGCCTTGGGTAGATGAATTGGCGGAGGACGCGGAGTAGGCTTGTACCGTAGAGTCGCAGCATACAGCGCCAGAAGAGTATGTGACTGCACCCGGAAGGCATTGAAGATCGGTTCGTGGAGATAGATGTATTTTTACCTGCATCTAGGTAGTTCCACTGGTTTTAACCAGAGACGGAAATGGAAATGAAGGGCGCGCGATGTACGAATAGAAAGTCGCGACGTAGCCCCGAGGCTGATTTGAACCCCCTTCTCAGCCCAAAAAGAGGGTCCAGGGTGCCGAGTTAAATACGACGAACCCGAAAGGCGTTTAACGTTCTGACTGGCCAGTAAAGGACCCTGCTTCACCAAACCCAGCCAGCATTCCTGAGTCACACACAGGGGCTGCAGTGCGCATTCTTCTAGTCCAATCCTGGAAGGATATGCCTTCCTGATATGCAGCACAATCCCTGCGTGTACAGTAATGTTGAATCACTTTAACGTACCGTACCCGGGAACTGGGCATTGGTGCTGCATGGAAAGGGAGCGGATCCGAGCCATGGGAAATGACAGACCTCGCCGGTATGCCTCGTGGGATGAGCCATAAACCCACCCAGATTCTGAAAGCACGGGGGTTCATTGATCTCTTGTCCTCTCTCGCCGTAATTACTAGGTAGCTACATACAACGTACGAAGTACCTACTTCGTAGGTAGGTAGGTAGTGTATGATCGACGTCTATCGTTTGTCGGACTACCGCTTGGAGCAGTAAGTGGGACGACTCGAGGCAGAAACAGGTCGAAGAGTAAAGTAAGGGTTTCTGAATAGGTCCTCTAAGCCTATTTATAACCCTCTATTTCAACCGACTGCTTTCATCTCATATGATGATTGACAACCGTCATGATGTAGGTACTATACCTCCCTAGGTAGGTACCTACCTAGGTAGTGTACACTAAGGCCATGGTAACCACAAAAGAGACGTATCCATCGATTGCTCGGAATGCACCCCCTGAAAACTCTTCGTCGTGTCGCGTGCTCTCCACCGGTGGTAGGCAACGGGGGTCTCACCGGAGAAGTGACGTAGCGAAACAAACAAACAAATGGAGGTGTCACTTACCTAAATAATTGGATGGTCGTCATCATTATCATTGGAAATTTGGTCATGTGTGGATTTGCGACGATGATTTGTTAAGGGCTGAGGGGTTCTAGGGGTCGTGGTATCGCGGTAAAGAGCACGCGGCGTGTGCCTACCAACGAAGTACATTGTAAAGTAGCATGCGACTCACCGCCCGGCAAAATATTATTTTTCCACACCATGCCATGATCGATAATCTTCAACCAGCAGTACCAACAAGGGTTTTCTTCTTTTTTTTTTTTTTTTTTTTTTAAAAAAAAAGAAATCAATTAGGACAGAAAAAGGAGTTTGGCTATATCTACCCACGAGTTGCGCGAGTTGCCAGGATGACGGAGTCGAATGACAGCGCGGGACGTGATCCTGTCAAGATACAGCGCGAGGCCGAAGATAAGGGTACGTCAACTGACTGGTCTGCCACTTATCCCAGCATCACCATCCCTTTCGGCCTTTCGTCTTCCCTTTACCCGCACTTTGCCGTCTTTCGACATCACCCTTCAGATGTACCCTTACCATGATTGGGCGGGTGCGAAGTGAGGCGTTAAGCAATCCCGAGGATGACTTCTGATGCTGACCAACGTGCCAATCCGACAGAGCGCAAAATCAAGCGCAAGGGTGCACGCGATTCCGCAGAGTGCGTTGGCGAAGAGCGAGGTCAGGACAAGCAGACAAAGTCAGAAAACGACCTGCGTAGGATGGAGAAGCGGAGGAAGCGCATGATGAGCAAGGCCGACAAGCTGGAAGAAAAGGGGAAGAAGCTACTCCACGAGGCTGATGTTCTTCGCGCCCGGTGCCGTATTCTGATGAAGAGACATACAGAGGTATATTCATCTTCTCAGAACAAACTCGTGTTTTGGTACTGACGGTCCATTGCAGACGCTGGAGGCAGAGAAGAACAAGGCCGCCGAGGACTCCGATGGCGATGTCGTAATGGAAGCCAAGCTAGTTAATACGGAGACTGTACCCGAAGAGCTCACCAAAACCCACGTTTCAGAGGCAAAGCGAAAGGCAAAAGGAAAGAAGGCGGAGTCCTCTAAGGAAGAATCACAGCAAGCGGAAGAATCCCCTGAAGTGGCCCCCAAGTCTGTCGAGAAGGACACGTCGAGGGAAAAGAAGAAGAAGAAGACGAAGGAAAAGAAAACGCGCAAGGGCGAGGGCAACAGCCTGGAGACCCCGAGCGGCCAGAAGGAAACTCCAGATAACAAGAAGGAACAAAAGAAGAAGCGCAAGTCGTCGGCCGAGCCCGAGGTGTCCCAGCCGAGCACAAAAGAGGCGGGAACTGATGACGGTGAACAGTGGAACGTCAGTGGCCTGGACGGCGGGGCTGAACGACAGAAGAAGTTCCTCAAACTCCTCGGCGGGGGCAAGAAGGGAGCCGGCACCTCCACTCATCCCCAGCACACGACCAAAAACAAGGTTGACATCAGCAAGGTCAACCAGGACCTGGAGAAGCAGTTCAACGCCGGGATGCAAATGAAGTGGGATGGTGGAGGCGCGCGTAGGGGACTGGGGGCCTGATCAAAAAGTACTATGGGAAGAGCACTCCGGAACTTGCTTTATTTTACTTCTGTGGTTAGCCTCTGCATCTTTACCAGCCATGGCGTTTAGGAGCACAAAACAAAATGTTGATCACTGTGTATATCGTGTCACAAGAGCACCACAACGGGCCAAGACGCAAATTCATAATCGATCCATTGTTGCCTGCAAGTAATGATATGCTCTCCCGTCCCCGAACAAGTATTGGATGTCGCGCGGCGTCTCCTGACGATCCAAGCCAGGCTGAGTATCCAGGGGGCCTATAATGACCCAATTTGGGCCCTTCCACTACTGGCCGGAGCGACGCTCCTGTACTGTAATGTATGATACACTCTCCTCCAGGGAGCCATGTTGTTCGACTCTTTCAAGTTCACCCAACAGTCCTCGGGCACGCACCACATTATGTTTTGCGCATATTTCAAAGCCGTCGCTCCATATTTAAAACCCGAACAAACGCGCCAAAGGATCGAAGAAGAGACCGCCGATAAGAATGAAGCAGAGAACACCTGTGGCAAGTTAGTGAAAGGGCATTCAAGAGCCGGGTGATGTCAATTGGCTGAGGATGGTCCCGTGTGAATTGGGATAATGACTAGTGAGTAGATAACTGGGCCAGCTAGACATACCGAGCCAGACACGGGAGATGGGAGACTTGGGGGTTTCCTTTGCACGCGGCTTGACCAGAACTTCTGACTTGCCCATGCGAGCTTCATTTAGTTTTGCAAACTTGGCGTTCGCGCGGCGCTGCTGAAGTGTCTGAGCCTGCAAGACGGGAAAGAGAGCAGTTAGTTGGGAATACGAAGACAGAGTGAAATAATAATAACAATAATAGATATTGGATTTCTTGTCAATATACGTCAACGTACCATAGTTAAAAACGTGAGAGTTGGAAAGGGGCAATAAAAAGGAGAGTATAGGTTTGTGTTGCTGCAGCGTGTGCGCGCACAGGTAGCAACAGGATATCAACTTCAGCCAGAACTTAGATCTCTGATAGATTTAGAAGAAGTAGATTTGCTGTTTTTTCGGTCTGTATCGACAAAGCGAGAGTATGTCTGACCCTTATATGATTCGAAAAGCGATAGATTTACAGAGTGGCGATGGTTGGGATGGGTTGGAGATAATGTCGCGACACTGCTTGCGGCATGAGCTTGGGGACACGTCGTTGTTCGACTTGTTATCGCGGCCTCCGATTGGCCATTAAGGTATGGGCGATAGATTGCATGTACATGTCAAATGTACACCCCCACTCCACATGCTGATGGGAATGCGGGGAGGCACAGCCACAGGGCCCTGGATATATCAGGAGCTTCAGCCACACCAAACGTTGATTATGGACGCCGCCCTCATGTATGGAGCTTATAACTGGTTTGCTGCTTGATCGACTTGCGACTCGCCCGCCTTCCAAATGCTTAACACGAAGCTACATACATCATGTCTGCTCTGAGAATGGCCCGTTCAATGCCCAGGGCATTGGGCCCACGGTCACAATTCCAAACACGTGCCACATGGCAAACCCGCGCAAGACGACTCTATGCGACAGAGGGAAAACCTCCTTCGGCGGTGGTCTGTTACGCCTTCCCATGAGAACGACCCCGCCCCAATCGTTTACATCGACATGTAAAAACTATTGCTAACCGTGCGGAGTGGGTACGAACAGGCCAACTTCTACAAGACTTTTACGCGACCCGTGCTTAAGGTTCTCCTGATGGCGACCCTGACCTACCAAGTCATGTACCTGCTATGGGTCAAGCTGGAGCAAGATGAAATTCGGGCAGAAAAGACCGCAACAATTACCGACCTCGAAGCACAGGTTGCACGCCTGACTACGCAGCCCGATCAGTCGCAGAGCCAGGCGGACGAGCGAAAGAGGTGAGAGTGGAAGCAGAGGAAAATAGGCGACATGTACAACACCTGGTATACCGCTGCGGACGAATCCGCACGACTCTGGAGAGAACTTCGCCGAGAAAAAGTCCAAGCGAACTTCTACTCATTGTACCAAGTCATATGACTCCATGTTACGAACAAAACACAACTGGCTGAGGAGGGAATGGGTCTTCGCCGTGACGGAGGAAGGGCAGCGGTCTTGTCACAAGATCGCACGAAAAATACCATGGTAGGATGGTCCAAGGCCTCCGAAGACTGGCTATTCTTTCCCTAATAGCGCTTGCGATGCGGAGGAAGCCTATTTGTGCGACTATCGGGTAACTGTTCATTATACATGTATTACTATCACCATAGACATCAAGTCAAATGGGAATTCTATACTCTAACAATGCCGAGGTAATCCCATCCAAACGAATGAGACCGAGAAACACCAACGCCATGCGATGCAATACCCCTGTTCATACACCGTCCTTGGCCCAGTTGGACGACACTGCGAACCTAAACGCCAGCGGAAAGTCGATAGTCATTCCCAGCCTCCCCTATCAAAGCGAGGCCATACCAATACCTGCGAGAGTAGCCACCCAGAACACAGTCCACGATGCAGTCAACATTGAGGAGCCAGACGGGTTGTGAACTGACCCGGGGAAGTTGCAGGTCAACCCATCCCCGCGGACCTGGTAGCTCGAGTTAAACATTGCCTGCTTGGGCCGAGGACAGCTGAACTGGAGCGACGCAGGGCAATTGCGCACGAGGTCATAGCACAGGTCCTCGCACGGCAAAACCTCGCGATACGGACCTGGCTGGACCTCCTCGTCTATGCGTGCATGCCGGGATTTTTGATGCTTGCTGCCCGGAAACTGGGAAATAACGCTGTCGGGCAAACGAGTGCCGTTGGGGAAAGATTGGTTCACGTTCCGGACCAGAGAGAAAGCGTTGTCGCTCGAGAAATCTTCACAGCGCGGTATGAGGACGGAGCAAAGCCACTTCTTATAGGCCACCGCGCAGTCGGTACAGTTCCGAGCCAGGG